>NW_026706849.1:1042500-2242500 GCF_024137745.1 Phymastichus coffea
GTTTCGAATCCCCGAGAAACGAGTCAATGGTTAGAGTGCGCCGAGGAAATCTGTTTGATGAAATCTTCGAATGGAATCTATTTTTGGTTTGCGTAACGCCTCCAGGAAAGAAATAGCGGCCGTAGCATTCTCCCCCGCGCGAGGCGCTGTTGCGTTGTATAATATAAAGGCCGCGAGCGAGCGAAAGACGAAGAAAACGCGTGGAGTCGACGGTGAATACAAAGACGGGGGCTCCTCTCCCGCAGCACAGAGCAGTGCATGTACACGCGCACACACAACGGCGATCGCGAGGAGAGGAGAGCAGCGGCAGTCGGTTGTCTGTCCTTTTGAAGGGAAAAGGGAATCAGTTTTCTGGGCTGAAACGAGTCGTACGGTCATTCAGTGTCCCTCCTCCTTCGGCCCATACTCTCGTCCCTTCCTGGCACATGTCCGAAGGAATAACAAAGCGCAGGCTGCGGCGGCATCCTCGGAGGGGAAAGCCATTCCGACCAAAGAGAGAGAGAGAGAATAAGCGACTTAAGAGGCCCTGTAGATTGCTCTTGCGCGCTCGGCTCGCAGCCGCGGCGTGTGGACCGCGCCGAGCGTGTGCGCGCAAGTAAGCAGGCAGGCAGGCAGGTAACGCCTCGACGACGGTAAGTGGGGAGTGTGTGTGCACGCTCGGTATACGTACTCGCTGTTCGGGCTGGGAAAGGAAGGCAGATGCAACCCCGTGCGACCGTCGTTGCCAGCTGGTCGCCGTGCCTCCGCCCCGTTGTGCCTCTCTCTCTCGCGCGCGCGCGCGCGCGCGAGCGCACCTCCCTTCATGAAAAGCGATTTTCGACTCGTAGCTACATCGTACGCCTGGCTCGCTCATTTCCAAAGGGACTTTAATTCCGAGCGAGCGAGGCGTTGATACTCTTTTTTTCATTTTTTGCTCTCATTACCGGAGCTACGATTAACGGTTGAAAAATGCCCGCTTTCTCGCGCGCGAGAGCGCTGACACGGTCTAATTAAGTGGCTGCCGAGAGTCGAGCGCCGGAGCGTAAGAAAAAAGCGAATTTTAGCCGGTGCGACGAGGATAAGTCGCAAAAAAAGGCAAAAAAAAAAGCGCTAATGACACACCTTTATCCGCACCGAGAGCATTTCATAATCGATTACACGCTCGATTCATACACGCGACTATATAGCATGCGTACGTTTCGGGGATGTGCGACGACTCGAAAAGAAAGAAAAAAAAAAAACGAATTGGATTCTCCGAATGTTCCGAGAGAGAGAGAGAGAGAGGTAAGATTAATGCCGCGCGCATAAGCCTTCTCTGCCGCGAAGAAAGAAGAGTCCGGACACTGCATTGTCGAAAGTCGGCCTAATGACGAGTACGAGAGCGCGAGCGCGGTGTGGTCGCGCTCGATGACGAATGAAGTCGCGCGCGCGCGCGATCGTCGATTCATTCATGCCCGTCGGGACAAGCCTTCTTCGTCCCTTTAAGAACTCAATCCCCCGGTCGTTCGTTTCTTTCTTCTGGGCCGCGCGCATCCTCCGCAGATTGTTGCTGCAGATTGCAAAAGAGAGGGAGCCGTGCTCGGCCCGGGGTACGCGCGCGCGTCTCTAACCAAATACTTTTCGTCGGGCGCAATTTCGGCGGTGGCAGGCCACTTGCCCAGGCACCGAGTATCAATAACTGGATCTTTTATGAATATGATTAAGTGACGCGTTTTATAACGAGCGGGAGAGAGAGAGGAGCTTTGGAAATTACCGATGAGTATCGCTGCATGGGAACTTCTCGGCTGGATCTTTTCGGCTCGTTCACTGTTCTCCTGGATCGAGCCGCTCGGCCACGCGCGTCTTTTAATTGAATTTCTAATTGCGCCCGCTCGGGAAGAGCTGATTCGCTGAGCGCTGCCCGTTACCTGCCGGCCGGACTGCGATGACAATATTACTGCATTCTCCGAGATAATAATCATCCATTTCGTTTTTAAGAAGAAGCTCGTTTCTCGGAGAGTAACGTTCCCATATATATCCATATGTATACATACATCGATTTGTCAAGAGGGACGAGAAATGATGCGACACCCTCTCGAGAAGGAGGACAAAGTAGCGGCCGCGCGCGACGGCAGGATTCATCGGGAGAGCGCCCGGCACAATGAACCAGCTCCGAGAAGAGTTAGATTAACAGAGAGAGAGAGAGAGAGAGAGAGAGAGAGAGAGAGAGAGAGAGGGGGCCCATTGTCACCTCCACACAACATACGGGCGGCCAAGCGAAAATCTGACGCATTCTGAATCGCGTTTCCTCTTGAGTGGCTATAAGACGCTTTTCTCAAGGACCATGGCTTTGGATACCGGGAAAAAGGTCGCGCTCGCGCTTTTGTCAACCAAGTGGCCTCGACTAGTTCATAATGGAGAGCTCGCAGGTATATGAACCGACAAAAGGGGGTCGAGCCTCGCGCGCGTTTACCTTGGGGATCCCGAAACGCTGGGGCCGGGCGCGCTACGCCGGTTTTTCCTCGGATCGTCGGTGTTCGCTGCTGCCGCGTGAAGGACAGCCAGAAAAATCGGCGCGGCCCGGCGCTCTAACGCGAGACTAACGGTTAACTGCTCGGCGTTCGAGCGCGCGCGCGCGCCGTTTCTAGGCAAGTGGGTTAGTTTACGGTGATCCGCGGGGGCCGATCGTGCAAACGCGAATTTATCGGCGAGGATGACACGCGTCCAGGTCACGCGAGTCGGAGAGAGGCACTCGACCTGAAACTGTCGGCCGATAAACAACCGAGACAAAGCCCGAGAAGCGTGATCTTCATCTCTCTCGCTCTCTATTCTAGGAGGGCGTCTTGGAAAAAATTTTTCAAATTTCTTTCCTCCCCGACACGAGAGAAAGATTGACGTCGACATGTGCTCGGCCGTGGGCTCGAAGAAAAGCAGACGCGCGTCTGCAGCAGTGGTTTCGTGTTACTCTGCTTTTCCTCCCAGGCTCCGCACTGGTTTCACGAGGAAAAGCCCAGAATAAAATACACCCGGCCGCCACGTTGTCTCGGCTTACGAGCCTAAAACTGCTCTCCCTCGCGCGCGCTGCAGGTGAGCGGCCTTGAGCACCACCAGCGCAGTAGCCGCTGGGCGCGAGTTGCGTTTTTCGCAAGAGTATCAACCTTCGGGTGCGTGGGCTCGCGTCGACGCGCGTCCCGCTCGGAGCTCGAAAAGGTCGCTGGTAGGCCAGCGCAGAGCAAAGGGGACAGGTGTGTCCGCACCGACGGTCGCGGGCAAGAAGGGCTTCGTTCGTCCTTTGAGCGCCTCCTTCCTGTCGGCCGGCCTCGCGCCCGGCTATCTCGCGTGCTGCTTCTCGGTGTTTTTCTCTCCCCTCGGCGCGCCCTGTGTCCTCCCTTTCAATCTGCTGCTCTGTATAGGTCGCTACCGGAGCCAAGTGGCGCACACACAAGGGAAACAATTGCGGTCTCGCATCGAAAGAACTTGGCTATGAATAAATTGATGTAAGTCGGAGCGCGAGTGCGTGGCGAGGCATTCGCATGCTAATTGGCACGCTGGTCTCGGAAATCAGGTCTGGGGCAAAGGCTGAGTGCACCTGGCTGCGGCGTCGCGCGCGCCCGCGAGCTATATATACGTACGTTGCATCGCTGGCGGTGTGCTGGCGGTGCGCTGGCGGATGGAGTTCTCTGATCTCGAGCAGCGAGCTCTTGACACTTGGCCGCGCGCTCCCTGCTCGCTATACATAGTCGCGTCGCGCCACACGCGTGTCGTATCTGCTGCTCTTTCTCTCCGGCGCTGCGCGTCCCACGCCTCGCGAGCGCGAGCTTTTAATAGCCGCGACGCCGATGCGTTGACCGACCGTTTGCTCCGCGATCGCGTAAGCGCGGAAGTAACGGGGATCGATCGGGCCCGGGCGATCGGTTTCGGCAAAGGCGCGCGCGCGCGCGCGCGCGTCTGCCGTTGCGGACTAGGCCGTAATTGGCAAGAAACGTCGGGGCGCACAGGCGGAACGCTCAAAGCGCCGCCCGAGACACTTTGATATGCGCTGCCAGAATGTGTCCTCTGCGCGTCGCTCGCCGCTAAGTGAGCCTTTTTCGTCTCGCCACTTGCTCGCTTCGCTGCGCCTCTCTGACTCTCTTCGCTTCTTTTCTCGCGCCAAGCTCTAAACGTGTTTCCGCGAAGGGACACGTCGTTATTCATTTCGAAAAAGCTTCTATCGGATAGCCATTATTTACGAGTTTGCGCGCTCGCGCCAGCCGATTGAACTTTCGTTACAAACTTTCGTGCCTCTCTCCCTCCACCGCGAGCTGCTTGATGGATGCGCCGTCATATTTTTTGATTGAATTTATTTTTCATTTGCAAAACGAGGTCGTCCTCCTCTTCAAATTCTTTTCACCGTCATTTATTTGCAGTGTGACTTTTAATCCGCCGCAAAGTTATGAATAACTCGACAGTGCTTTTAAAAAGAACGTGTATTAATGATTAATGCAATTCTCCGCAGAAGTGCTCATTATTTTTCTCGGCACCTTGGAAAAAGTAGTTAGCAGTTGATCCCAAAAAGTTGTTCCCTTCAATCGAATTGGTACAATCCGAATTGCACTCGGCCGCGATATATAAAATAAAGCAATCTATCGCAATCAAGGAAATAAACGCATCGACAAAGCAAATATTACTCGGCCGTGTTTTTAATGCATGCTCGGCAGCAGTAATGAACAAAGAGTGACGCTGTCCCCAATTGACAGTTATATATACACAAAAGTCGCGAGCGCTCGAGCAACCAAAGAGGGTATTATGTGGAGGGAAAAGAAAAGCGAATACACGCTTCGAGTCGTCGGACTCGATCCCTTTTGATACTTGGCCTTTCGTTTTGGCCGTGGCGCGGTATCTTCAGGCCTGTCCCTCTCGTGCACGTGCTCATGCTTATTCTTTTTAGCTTAAACGTACGCGCGCGCATCTTCCCCTCGTCGGCTTGCGAAGAAAGCAGCGTATCTCCTATTTCTAGACCCGTTCGCTCGCTCGATCTTTTGTCTCTGCAGCGACGATAGCTCGACAAAGGATGCGCGCTGTTAGTGTCTATGTCACTCGATGAGCATTCAATTGGTATTTGGTCGTGCCAATTAGTTACACGGCCAATCGATTCTTTGCCCACTGTCTCTCTCTCTCTCTCTCCCTCTGTCTTTTTTCTCGCCTTGCGCCCCAGTGAGAATCCATAAAACAGATGGAATCGATCATTCGCGCCGGCTTATTCGAGAAGACTATCGCACGCGCGCGCGAGAGGGAGGGAGATGACGAGAGGACGAGTTGAGCAGCCGGCGGCGTAATAATTTAACTCTTCTGTTTTTTTGCTTGGTCGCTCGTTGTTGCAGCGCTGGAGCCGCTGCGAAACTTTCTTATCGCGCATCGTCGGCTCCTCGGCGCAGGCCGCCCCGTGTATTTATCTTGCACCCCCCACCCACACATCGATTTTTGGCCCATATCAAGCCTCTCTATCTCAGTCTTTCTCGGCTGGCATTGCGGAGCCGCTCGCTGCACGAAAGGCCCTTTTTCGATAATGACCGGACCGGATTATTTTATTTGTTTATCTTTTCTTTTTCATTTCAAGGGACGTGGGAGAACGGCCCTTTTTTCCTTAAGCCCCCGCGGCTCTTGATTCGCTTGCATACTATTGCCCAGTGCCTCCTTGCTCGAGATTTTGAGAAAATTAGGTCGGCGATGTAATCGGCTCGACGTTGAATTATTTTAATTATCGACTGACGTTCGTTGCCTACCAAGTGTACATATAAACGTCTTGGTTATCAGTTTTAAATGGCGATTTTTGAGGGCAGGTGTGCGCAGTTTCATCCGGTTCGTTGGATCCTAATGACCTAAACGCGCGGCCCTTGAAAGAAATTCGAACGAAGAAGAAGACAAAAAAGGAAGAGAGAGTGAGGGGCAGCCCCGATGGCCTTTGTTCCCAGATCATCGGATTCGGCCCCGAGGCATCCAAGTTGAAACCTCTCTCTAGCAAGATCTGTACGATTTCCCTGACGAGTCTTTTCAACAAAGTCTGCGCTTATATGTATGCGTGCGTCAATTATTAAGATATTTCGGCCAGGCTGAATTCTATCCTCGCGCTCTCGGTGAATCATTGTGTGCTCTGTCTCGCTCGAGATATATAATAGCGATCATATGATGCTAGAGAAGAAGAAGGAGAAGGCCCTCGGCTGTCTATTGATCGTGCGCGTACGGCCTTTAAACGAAAAAAAAAAGAAAAGAAAAAAGGAAGCAGAGGAGCGCGCCGTGGGGGCGTCTTGACGAGTGCGCGGATATTATCGGCGCGCAGGTTAATTCGCGCAGGGGACCGGCCCCGATGGGCCTTCCAATTTCTCCGCTCTTGCACGCCCACTCCGCCGGCCGAAGATTGCCCGAGCTGTGCGTCGCTCGTTGACTTCTTTTTCGCCCCGTGCCTTTATTCTCTTGCGCATGAAAGCGAGAGAGCTTGGCGATCTGCGCGTAAGGGTCAAGTCCCGAAAATCGGTATGACCAATGTCGCGCAACATATACCCGAGGGTCACTTGCTTGCACCGAGATAGGGAGAGTGAGATGAAATAGGTCCGAGTTATTTTTCGTATTGTGCAGGCGGCGGCACCTCCTCCCGCTCGCGGCGGCTTAATACGCAGTATATACAGCGAGAGAGAGAGAGAGAGAGAGAGAGAGAGAGGAACCGGTTATGGGTTATAGCAGCTCTCTCTCTCTCTCGCGCGCACACTCCTTTCTTCCTTTCTCACCCTGAACCTTATTCATTCCTCCTTACCTCTCTCGCTCTTTTTTTCTTATTTACTCTTCCTGACTTCTTTCTCCGTTTCTTTTATTTGGTCCTTTTTCGAATATATACTCCTGGCCGCCGCGTGGACCCCTACGCCCCGCAGCTTATTCCTCTATCTCTCTCTCTCTTTTTCTCCGACTTGTCTCTCTCTCTCTCTCTCTCTCTCTCTCTCTCATATTTTTACTAGTATTTCCTTCGGCCCGTAAATATTGGCTGTGCATTATGGGAATACTCGAAAGTCCGCTCGACTTTTTTATCCTCTTTTTGTTTCTCTCTCTTTTTCTCTCTCCGACCGAGTGCGCCAAGGCTGCGTTCTCTGTCTGCTGCAGCGTTATAATTTACTCGCAACAGAGCTACACTACAATGGGCAGGCAGCAGAGAGAGAGAGAGAGAGAGAGAGAGAGAGAGAGAGAGAGAGAGAGAGAGAGAGAGAGAGAGAGAGAGAGAGAGAGAGAGAGAGAGAGAGAGAGCGTCTTATGATAATCACACATTGGAAAATAAGCGCGGCAAGGATTTTTCGGTGAAGACCGAAAGAGCTGCTTGCATCCTTGACCCGTGCGCCCTCGCATCGCCAATCGCATTATCCACTCGGAGCATCTCGACGACTTGCTCCTCGCTTGGGAATATCATGGTAGCTTCTTATACGTGTGTGCGCGAAAATTTCAGCTGTCAGTGATAAGCCATGCGTTTCGTAATAAGGTGCCCTTGTCGGACAAGTAGCTCGACATTAACGCTATGCTTTGCATTTGTGTTTCAGATTTCGAATAGACAATACGGACCACATAATAGACGTGAACAAGAACAACGCGGCGTTCGAGTACGATCAAGTGAATATAATTTGTCCGGTGTACCAGCCGGGCACGTACGATGACGAAGCGGAGAAGTACATTATTTACAACGTAAGTATATACACTATATGCAGCCGTATGGCCACCTCGGAGTCCCTTCGTATATATAGCGAATAGCCCTAGTAAGTCGCTTTCCTTTGATCTTGCGTGTACACCTATCAAGCCTCATTTCGTTTCCCCTCGGAAGCTCGGAGACTAAACATTTTTGCTCTCGCTGACAATTCCATTCTAATTTACGCATCCCGCGCGCGAGATACAGCGCCGACATTGACGCAAACAAACGCGAGATCTCCAGTCGGTATAGAATAGAATGGAAATAACGCGCGAGACGAGACCGAGTTCTGCAGCTCTCGCGCTATGCGTTGTTCTCAAATCAGCGCGGACCGCGATCCATTTTCTCGCTGCCGCGCGACGACGCCGTAAAACTCTCTTCTTGCCCGCTCTCTGGAGAAACGACGAGACCGTGCGCATTTACGAGGCTGCGACAGCGTGACGCAAAAGTAAAGCCCGCGCGCTGCTGCGTATCGATGGGCGAGAGAGAGAGAGAGCGCGAGTCGTCGTCGTTTTCGTCGTCGGCGGGGCCAAATTAATGGAACGTATCCGCGCTCGTTTTTTAATTCCTCGGCGCGCAACGGCCGACGACGCGCACTACGAAAAAAGAACGCGCACTGTTTAGACAGCTGCTCCCGCGCTCGCCTATAAATTAGCCGCAAACCACAATAAAAAAACCAAAGTTAAAGCACACGCTATATATGCCGTCCCGAAAACACGTGTCGCGCAAGCCTCCTGAGAGAGAGCTTTAGTAATCGCCCTCCCCCCGTTCCCCCATTTACATGTCTGGTTGTTGTGTCCGCGGAATCTTGAGATAGTATGCATACTTATACTGCCGACGACGAGTTTTTTACGCTGCGATGGAACGACGCCGCTCCTCAAAAACATTCCAAATATTTGAACTACCAATCGCGTGTGCGCCTTTTGTCGTCACGACAATTGTCACCATATAAAGTGTGTTTGACCTAAAAGTTTTGTCGTTGAACGCAGGTATCGAAGGAGGAGTACGAGACGTGTCGGATAACGAATCCGAGTCCGCGGGTCATAGCGATCTGCGACAAGCCCTTTAAAACGATGTACTTCACGATAACGTTCAGGCCGTTCACGCCGCAGCCCGGTGGCTTGGAGTTCCATCCCGGCCGTGACTACTACTTCATCAGCACTTCGTCAAAGGACGACTTGCACAGGCGCATCGGCGGACGGTGCACCACCCACAACATGAAGGTCGTATTCAAGGTCTGCTGCAACAACGAGGCCACCGACTCGTCATCCTACCCAGCCACCTCTCGCAACAACTGTGAGTGCTTTAATTACTTCCAATCTCTTGGTCGTTTGCTTGACGCGTCCCGCTTTTGCCGCGCGGTAATTCGCAATAAACGAGAAGCCAGTTTCATCGATCAAATAACCAAGTAGCGCGCGGGCGCGAGACCCTTTTGAAAAAAACCCGCACACACATACACACACCTGCGTCTCCTCCTTCTTTTCCTCCCATCAACCAAATCCGTTCGCTCCTCTCTCTCTCTCTCTCTCTCTCTCTTCTTTTTTCTTTTATTTTCATCCTCGCCCTCGGCGTGACTCGGCGCGAAATCCACTCGCCTCGATTCGAGACGCCGCCTTCTTCTATTATCCCTAACGAGAAAGCGAAAGCCTCGTTCCGCGGTTTCGTTTGACGAAATCATCTAATGCCGTTCCTACACACGCTCTCTCATTTTTATACGCACAGCTGAGGATTTTTATGAAGCACCTTGCTAGTCCTCACACTTACATGCCTCTCGGTTTTTTTTCACCCGCCCTTTCGTTCTTTCGACACACGCCTTCCTCGCCGTATATTGATATATACGCGCTCCTCTCGGCCGCACCATTTTAATGTCTTTTTGTATTGACGCTTTTCTTTATTATCTCGCGCATCAGCTATGTCCGACGATAATTATTTTCCTCCGACAAAGGGACTTGAAACGATTTCGGGCTTCGCCTCCATAATGTGGATTGCGATTTTATACGCACTAACAAATATTTTTAATCATATAGCAAACATGCGATGTGGGCTGTTGCGATGAATAACGAAGCAAATGTTCAGTATAAGATTTTGAGTACTGAGAATTCTCTCTTCAATGTAATCAGTGAAAATAGTCTTAAGAAACAGAAAAAAAAAGATAATGGCAAGGCGCAGAAAAGAAAAATAAGCAATGGTTTGTGTTTCTCAGCGATCACCGTGACGAGTAGCACAGTGAGCAGCAGCAGCAGTAGCAGCAGCAGCTCGACGAGCACGTCGATCGTCAACGGAATGGGCAACGGCATCAACGTCGGCCGAGAGCCGATGGTGCCAGCGATCCCGCCGTCGGTTTACAAGGGCAGCGATCGCTACTACCCGAGCAACGTGCACGGACACTCGGGTCAGCCGCAGCAGCCGCCAACCGATCACGTACCGACCATTCACGTGCCTCAGCCGCCGCCGATGTTCCCCAACTATCCGCACCAGCAGCCGCAGCCGCCGGTCTACCAGCCGCCTGCGTCGCAGCCACCCAAGACCTCCATCACCCAGAAGAAGAAGAACAGTACGTATATCTTGATACAAAACTGGGCTCCGTTTGGCGATCAAGTTATTACGATGATTGCGCGCTCGACCGTTGTGAATTGATAAATGCGCGTTCGGTACGCTCGTGTGGTGTGAGAATCGTCTTCGGGATTTCTCACAGGGGGATGCGGTGCGTATAAGCGCTGCTTCGAACAGCAATCACCGAGGGAAGGGAAGGTAGGGAATAGCATAGCCGAGCGGCCAGTAATTAATCTACCTAAGAATTAATTGAAAAAGATCGGATTGAATGAAAGCCGCGAGTCATTCAGTTCTGCGTGCAGTTAATTTTCTGCGAGCAACACTTTTTGCGGCAGATTGGTCGCGCGTCTCTCTCTTTCTCTCTCTCTCTCTCTCTCTCTCTCTCTTTGTCGGAAGAGGCAAGAAGAGGAGTTGACGAAGCCGGACTGTTGTTCTTTCCAAAAGCAGCGCTGTAAACAGCAGCAGACGCGCTCTCGCAGTCACTTATCTGCGTAGCGCGATCGCAGCACACTCGCTTTATGCCCTCGGGTGCAAGTCATGCGCGGCAGAGTGCTTTTCTCTCTCCTACTGCGCCGGCCGAAAAAGCGCGTGCGCTCGTTATCTCTTTGTTTCTTGTTCCTACTTTTTCTCTCTCTCTCTCTCGTCTTTTCATCACTTTCCTTATCGCGCGCCGGCCGCTCTTTATCTCCGCGAATGGGAATTATGAGCTCGCCGCCGCCACTGCTGCCGTCGCCCTTCTCGGAACTCTCTAATTGCGGAATAAAACTGGCGAGTGCGTTGTACGCCGCGAAAGTTGCGTCCTCGCGCCGCCACGGTGAGAGCTACCATTGACACGGGAAGCAGACGATTGCAGAACAGAGAGCGAGAGAGAGAGAGAGAGAGATAGAGCAGAGCCACTTCGCTTGCGCTTCATCATCGCTCGTTACCGCGCGCACCTGTGTACGAATGCACGCGATCCTTCGTCGGTTTCGGCACTAGGCGTGACATTGGCTCGGGCGCAGCGCCGTGGTGTGGCGCCCGGCGAACGGGCTCGTCGTCGTGGCGCGGGAAAAGCTTCCTTTCACGGGCAACGCTCGGCCGACTGCCCGCCCCTTTCGGCTAGTAATCAAAGTTCTCGCTGCGCTGCGAATGCCCTTATCATCGTTTTTAATGACGCGCAGACGCACGCACGCGCACGGCTGCGCGGGCCACGCCGTGAGTCTACGTATTTTTTCTTGTCCTCCCTCGTTCTCCGTTATAGTTTTCCGTTGGGCGACGGGGCGACGGGGCGACGGGGCGACGGCCGCCATCTGTTCCCCAAAGTGGAATCAGAGTCTCGTGCGTGCGTCACGCTCGTCACCTAGTAATTTGACGTTCGCCGGCGAACGATCGGGCGCTGCTGATAATAGAAAGGAGAGCTCGCGAGCAGGCGATCGGGTTTCTCCGCTCAACGGAAAGCGAGTGTCCTGCGTCGCAGTCGCCTACGGCTCTCGGTCGCTTGCCGAAACCCTTCCCTATACATCGCATATACCCAGTGCAGCCAGCTTTCTATTGCTTCTGCCTCTGTCGCGTAAAAACGACGATGAAGAGTTGGCTCTCTCGGGCGGGGTGTCGTCGCGTTGCGCGTTCGGCAGTGTTCACGTCGATTCGGCGAAGTGTCCGCGCATATACATCAATAATTCATAAGCCCGCCGCCACTGACCGCGGAATACTAATGCATGCGTGATTTCGTTATTGCAGAGGAGTATTCGGACCACCCGAACGAAGTGGTAAAGAACGAGGAGCTGACGTACAACGGCGCCTCGGCCAGCACGCTGCAACGCTCGCAGCAGCAAATCGCGTGGACGTTGGCGCTGCTGTGCGGCGCACTGCTGCTCCGGTGAAGCGACTCCCGCATTAGTCCCCTGAGAGCAAACAATCGGCCGACGACGAGCAGCAACAGAGATTAACATGCGACATCAACAGCAGCAGTAACAACTACAACAACAACAGCCACAACAACAAGAATTAACAAAACGAAAAAGTAAAACCCCTTCTTCTGTGATTGTAATCCTACGTTCGCAATTCGTTTCCCGCTAGCCGGAAAGGAATTTATGTAGTCCGAGCGCACTTCCTCGCGTCGGAGCTTCTCCAAGAGAAAAGAGAGCGAACAAGCGCGAGATTGAGAGAGAGAGAGAGAGAGAGAGAGAGAGAGAGAGAGAGAGAGAGAGAGAGGGAGAGAAAGAGCGAGAGAAAGAGAGAGAGAGAGAGAGAGAGAGGGAGAGAAAGAGCGAGAGAGTGAGAGAGAGGTGCGCCATAGCGTTCTCATAAGCGAGCGAGACTGAGTGAGTGATCAACGCGGCACGCCATATTTACTGTTAACACGAGTATTCACGCCCACTGTTATCACTGTACTCCGCCGGCAGCGAATGGAGCAGCGATTGTTAGTCGTGTGTTGTATCCTGTGTATGCTACATATTGCTATATATTCGTACACATATAGTCGTCTCCTTTGTTTCCTTTTGAAACTTTTTATTATTTCTTCTATCCCGCGAGCGCAAAGCCACCGAAGAGCAAGCCTCATAGAGCTGTGCCTCTTTGTGCCTGCACCCGTTGTCGCGATGATCATGTGCATTTAAGCTCGCATTGTCACGATAGCTGAGAAATAACCAATTTGGACCACTAGTCGGCGTCTCTTCGTCGTCGCCGCGTATAATCGAATCGCTTGCAAGTTGTTCTCGCCAAAACGACACTCGCTCAGATTATACACCGACATACACACACACACCCGCACACATTTGCCACGTTATTTGGTTCCTCTAGGCTCGCAAGAAAAGCGATTCGATTGAGCGACACGCAGCGCACGCCTTGAAAATAATGAAAGAAGTAAAGCGATTGTTAGGGAAAAAAGAGCGTTGTTCCATACGAATCAATGCGCCATCGTATTCACGCGAGCTTTAGGCGAAAAATTAGCGCGCCTCTCTCTCCCCATGTTTGTGTAAATAAGCGAACAAGATTATTAAGACGAATAAAAATAATCATATTATTCCTAATGGAGCAGTGGCGGTCTGCTATACGGGGAGGCAGTTCGGGTTTTATCGACGAACTATGTATAACTATTTGCCTTTGTCAAGTCACACACAGGCATACACACACTGTCGCATCAGTGCTGCGAAATTATATACTCGAACGAATTTGAACTGACGAGTGTGTGTACCCGCAGGCCGCGCGCCGCCAGAATAAATTACGAAATCCAAGTGACTGTCAATTTCGCAATATGTCTTTTTCTTTTCGACTTTGTGTTGAAACTTTCTGTTTTATTTTTAAATTACTATTTAGCGCGAATATGCACGTATCGTTGTGCGAATTTGTATGCATGTTGGACAATGATGAACCATGTGACGCGAGAAAAAAAATGCGAAAGACAGAAATAGACGAGCGAACCGGGTGTATGAAATTATAGGCGTGCGAGTTCAAGCGAGAGTGAATGCGGGTGTGCTACCCAATACATTTGTACCATAGCTGTATTATACCGAGACACCTATCTATAGATTTGTATTATATTTATTATCTACAATAATTATGACACTACGGATATTTACTCGATATTCTATGATTATTATTAGTAAAATGTCAAATTTAATAGCGAATAAATTGCGAAATGGAGGGGGCGCGTCCAAAGCAATGAGCCTGCTCCGTTATTATTGTTTTTATACTACATGAAAAATCGACGAGGCATTTTTTAATAATCTCGCCAACGTATGTCACACGACGCAACTGTCGTTTTCATTCAGATTTCCTAGACCTCAACCTCAGCATACGAATCTTCTAATTTATTCTACAGTTCTTTTTTTTTGTACGTAAAACAAAGCAAAGAAAAACATTTTTTAACTTGTGAACCGTGCTCATATATACACCAACACACCCGAGCGATCTTTACTCAATACGCAATATAAGGCAATATATAATCTGTGTGCAACAATACTTTACCGTTTACAATATATACTGTTTACCATTTTTCTGTATCAGACTCGTATCACATCAACTGTAATAGTACAGCAGCTCTCATATTCACGTTTGTTTGAAACCATGTAATATCGATAAGACCGTTTGATCGTTCGAGGTGTCTTCAATTTTTAATGAACAACTGACTGTCTTGCGCCAATTAATATTAGCGCAAATCCTTTTACGATTTTTATCTAGGATGTATAAAAATTATTTTACATTTACTTTACTATTAGAAAATAATTTTTATATGTACATAAAAATTGTAAAATATGTAGCATTATTACGTATGAAATTATAAAATTCTTATTTAAAATTATTTTTTAGTTGTTTTATTTTTTCTTCACAGCCATTTATTTTATTTTGTTATCCCGCATGCCACTTGTGATTGACTCTCTTTATTTCAGGGCCTACAATTGAAAATTGCAAAGATTATCAATTTCTATTTTTCTTGTATGAAAAATATTCTTTACTAGTTCCAGATTGTAAAATGTAACTATGCTAAAGTATTCTATGATAGAAATTCTGACTGCCTCTGCGCTGTCAAATTAACAATACAGTTCAAACCGTCCAAGTATAATTTATCAATGAACTAACGTTGAAGAATATGCAAGTAAATCAGTTTTTTATATTAATTGCCGAAATTTTTCCAAACGAAGAAAGTTCAACTTTATTTAAGAATTTAAAAATTTTTCCAATTTTTTTAAATTGTTAATGTTATCAATATACTCTAAGTAGCTCAGATAGTATTGTATATATTCTATATAGTTTTAGTTCTTGTGTCTATGCCATTTCAAGCTTTTAGTTGGGTGTTTATAAGTATGTAAATCTTTAACGTATAGCCTGTTTTTATATCGAAACTTGAGATTTATTTTTGACTCGACATACTTTACTTAATATTCTTAAATTTCATGCAGTTAATGATATCGTACTGCAAAGTAAAATAATTTTTGTGAAACATAGTTGAATAATTTTTCCAATAAAAGAGTATAAATGTACATATTTGGATATAAGTTTAGTTTGTTATTTTGTTTTGTCAATGGAATTTTCCAATCTACCATTATAATAAAGCACTTTTTGTTATTGTTGTATGTTTCAAGCGTACATCTGTAACTGATTTATACAAATCCTGCTTCGTCGATTTTTCAAATCAACAATATCACATGTGCAATAAGCTTAGAGCAGATGTGGGCACGTTCATATAATTATTCGAATCCATATATTGTTACTATAATAATTATTCGTTTGTAGTACATTTCGATACTAGTGCGATAATGTAATTTGAGCCTCACGTGGACATTTGCGCCTGAGCTAAGCGAGGGTGAAGAGGCCGCACGAGGCTGAAATCACTTTCTCGTATTCAAACTTGATTTTTCGATACGACGTGTGCGAGATGAGATTCCAAGCAAATTTGTTTGCCCGAGTGTGTGTCAATCGAGTCCTCGCTGCACGAAGTATTGCAAAGATTATTAGAACTAAAGCATGCAATGGCCAATTTGGACATATGGCATTCTTAAAAGTTATTAATAATTCTCTGTAATTGTCAATCTTTTTTCTCTCCGTCGAATGAAGAGAAACAGAGGCAGCCAACACTTGATGGTTTTGTTAATGTTAAAAGGACGTTTGAAAAAATCTAAACTCGTGAGAGAGAGGCTCTGAAGGGCAAGTAAAGAAAGTGATATAATTGTATTGCAAATCCAATCAGCCGACACAGCCCACATCTACGCTAGCTGCAGTTACAAATCAGGTTCGCCAAAGACCTTTGCGTCTACTAACAAATAAATAAAAAAGTGTCTATGCAGGAAAACCAATGTTAATGGAAGAGAAAACCACCTGTTTACAAACAAAACTGACGAATATTGTTATTTGTCAACCAACGATGTATGCTATATATATAAAATATAAATATTTATATAAATATATAAATATCGAGATAATGATAAGGAGGACAAATGAATTGTCGAAAAAGTTGTAAATAGAAATAAAACAAGTGCATAAGGAAAGGATCAAGTAAAAACACAGAAAAAAAGCTAAATTAATGCGATAAAGATATATGATAAAGAGAGGATGAAGGAGTGCGAATAAATTTATATTAAATACATAGTAGGTTAAAAAAAATAGGTTTCTAATAACAATTTATTATTATAAAAGTGAATGTATGTTGATGTCTAAGATTTTTAAAGCCACGGGGTCGGGAAGTAAAAGATGAGCCGTGATTGTCTGATAATGTGAAGCGCGTCGCTATCTGACTATACGAGGGGTTGGCCAAGTCGAGGCAAATGATTATCAATTAATTAATTACAATTATTACCCGTAAATCAGCGCAGGTACACTATAAATAAATGAAAAGATATAAAGAAAAAAAAATGGATAAAACATAATAAAAGTCGAGCGTGGAAAGGCTCCCCCACGCAGTCACAGTTTATAGCCAGTCTGTGAATTCGTTCACGTACGATGATCACACACAGCACATGTCTGTCTCCTTATATGCAGAAATAAGGCCGATTATAATTGTTTTCGTAAGCCCTCGGTTTTTCCATTGAATGCGAGTCGCTCGGCGTGTAGTCGCGGACGTGTGTTTTGATTTTCCATATTTGCGAAGGGAAAAGAGCCAGCAGAAACAGCAACGTAGCAAGCCGTTGGCGATTGGCGAGAGCCTGGCCGCCCGAACCGCCTGCACCTACGCGCGATGGAAAGGAAAACGAAAAGCGGCCGCGATCTCATTGTTAAACGCTCGATCATGCGCGCGCTTTGCCCCCGGATTACGCTAAATCGGCCGGCGTGAGGCTCGTTTCGTGTTTTCTGTCGCCTTCTCTTTCCCTCTCACTCGAGACCTCCGGACAATGCACTTTTGTTTCGAGCCCTATCAGTGGATATTGAGCAGAAAAGGCGCCGTCTGTCGCGCTTCGCTTTTTCTTTCGGGTCTCGCTTGTATACAAGTACATGTACATTTCGAGGAAGGTCGAGAAAAAGCTGCAATCAAGTGTGTAGAAGTTGAATATCCGAGCAACTTTGCGATTCGTCAGAGTCACTCGCAACAGTACAAAGAAATGTCGAAAAAGGTGTCTAAAAGTCGTGTGCGGCGGATCGTGCGCTCGAGCCCCAGTAACAGAAGCAACAAAGTGAGCGAGAGCCCAGCAGCTGCTTTTTAAAATAGGTTGCGTGTGCCTACGTTAAGCACATACAGATAAAGTACGCCGTTCATACAATGCATTACATTAAAATACAGAGTAGCGTAGAATTCATAACAGTAGTCCATCGTAGCGAAATAGTGTTTAAACAGATGCAACAGGTTAACAAAACAATTTAAAAAAATGACATAATCTACAAAAAAATGGAATCATTGCAGGTAAACATATATTCACATTGCAGTTGCGCGAATGCGCGTACCACCCCCTCCCCATCGAACGAATTTTCTCAGTACATACCACGTCCATCAACGAATATATCATATGCAGAATTATTTGCTTTCTTATGAGTACAGTGCAAGGCAAGCGATAGGTAGTGACGGTTCGAACCAAAATATTTTAAGAAAAACTACGTTGGGCGGCGTCGTGACTTTTGTTTATCGAGTATCCGGTTGTTTTTCTATTGTCCAATTTCAACAAATCAATTCTTCGGATGGTGAAAGCTTTCTCTTTATGAAAAATATACGATTTCGTCATACAGTTGGTTTCATAGCGATAGACAAAAGAAAAAAATTGTTTTTTGTAAAATGCTTGTAATCTGCTATTAATACATTTATAAAGTGGAAACTTGTTTATATTTTTCTTAAAAGAAACGATAAAACAGTTTGACGACGATAAAGAAAATTTATGTACTCGTATACATACAAGACGACTGTAAAAATTTGATAATTTTCTAAAACACGTAGAAGTTAGTGTGAAGAGAATGTAAAAACGACGAGAGTGAAAGAAAATAAAAAACTCAAATACTATGATTGTTTCTATTTTTTTATTTGTAACTTAAAATTAAAACACGTTTTCCTATATTTTAGATAGGTGAGCACAACATGCATTTACAAGGATGCTGCACAAATTATACAGCACACGTGAATCTCATTTATTGCCATTTTTTTCATTTAAGAGATTATAATTTAATTTGAATTATAAGTAGTAATTAAAATACCTTGATAAACAGTCATTCTTTCATTGCTGTAGATTATTAATTTTCATTAGAACACTTGCATGCTATTGCAGACCCTGAGAGGATGTGATAGTTTTTGATATCGATTGATCTCGATGACAAACAATCTACATATTTTAAAGAAGATATCATTTTTAATTAATCAATCATAATTAAATTATTTAAAGATTCTCTGGTTTCAATAACAGAATTCAATGTTGTCTGTTATGTGGTGTATTTTGAGAAAACATCAGGATTTTATTGTTTGGTGTTCGTTTTGATAATTTTTAAGGTAAGGACAATTAGACTATCTTACGTAACACGTATTTTACTAGTGAAAATTCATGCGCGAGATTTAGAAACAAGTTCGAATGACATTATTTAATAAAAATATAAAATTTTGATATAACAAATTATATAGCAAAGTCAAGTTCACGAAACAACATCAATTTGACTAAGATTCTGTCGTGCACATTTTCATTATTCTAAATCATGGTCATCTTTTCGTATGGAATGTTATATGAACATTTTTGTTAAATATTAGAGTATTTAATTACACATGTACGTGTGTCAAAAACTTGAATTATTAAAAAAATCCCATCGCCAAATAAAAATAAGATTTATGAAACAAAGCACATAATCTTCTTTTATGTTTCGTTATATTATATTAGATATGACCAAATTAAACGCATTCAAACTCCTAACTGCCCGGCACCCACCTCGTAACCACCATCGTTTTACGCAAGTTTCCTGCCGATTTCTTTGGTCTGAAGGACGACTCGGGCGTCATCTCAAATATGTTTATTTTGCAGATTTCATCGCATCACGCGCTTAATATATATTTACATAAGCAACATATCTATTATCTATCTAACAAGGATATAGTTTTTTTCATGAAGTATATAAAACTATAGCCTTTATTATATTGATAAAATAGGGTCATTAAAGAGTTTAACTTTACTGAGAAAATAAAGAATATTTGATAATAAATTATTGACAGCCATCTACAGTAATTTATCTTCGCTTGAGTACTCTCAAAATCTTTTTCCAATCGTAACGGTAAAAGGATATCCTATCCTTCCAAGTGCTCATCTATTTAATTGCTTACTGCTGTAAAAACTGTAAAAAAGTTAACAAAAAGTAACAGCTGTAAAAAAGTCTTCAATATTCAATTTTATTTGTTAGCAATTATCACTTTAGAAAATAAATCTTATTTCATCCGATTTTAGGTATTCAGTTGAATTACGGAAAATTGTTATTTGTAATGCAGTTTTATTACTGCATCATAAAAAAATGTGCTATGAATATCATTTAAAATTTATTTAAATAATTATTTTATTCTGTATTACCAATAAAAATTCTGTGCTTGTTCCTTTTCTTTTCTTTAACTTAAGTTATATAAATTCCAATTTTGGGATATGACATTGAATAGAAAGATAAGAAATATATTGAATTAACTTATTATTTATTTACTTAATACAAATTTCGATTTTGGTAAACATTAACATAATATTATCTTGCAATTCTGTATCACTCGCCTTTTGGTTTTTGGTATTTATGATGCTCTTTGATTTATTCATGTCAAATGTTGCTATTTTACAATGAACATTGGATGTAACGAAGATTCAAGTTTTCTTTCAAAGCGCTTAATACTTGTTACATCCGCATTCCGACTTGCCGACTGCGTGGATTTGACAAGTCGCTGGCACAATAATTTTCGAATGTTTCGGGGCAGGTTACTTTTTTGATGATGCAAATGGAGTGATGAACATAAATGGTCGTTGTACGGTCTTAGAGCAAGTTGGTGGTGGGGATGGAGGTGTGTAAACTGATGATGCTGGTGCTGAATAGGTATATACTGGTGATGGCGCCGGCGATGGTGATGGAGTGTAAACTGGAGGTGTGGGCGGTGCGATGTATACCGACAGTGGAGATGGTATAGCGTAAGCTGGCGGTGGTGATGGAGCGTAAGCTGGCGGTGGTTGTGGAATGTATGCTGGTGGTGGTGGTGGAATGTATGCTGGTGGTGGTGATGGAGCATTGGCCGGAGGTGATGGAGGAGAAGGAGATGGTGATGGAGGTTGGATTACGCATGTTGGTGGTGGCGGCTGTGGAGTATAAACTGGTGCTGGTGTAGGGGGTGTGTACACTGATGGAGAAGGAGGTGGAGGATCACAGGCATCTGGAGCCTGACCTTGTCCGTTGACAGCCGAAGCTGGGGTAAGTACGTAGGTAATCGAAGCCGGAGCCTGACCTTGTCCGTAAGTAACCGAAGTCGGAGTCGGAGCTGATTCGTTGGCAACCGAAGCCTGAGCTTGTCCGCAAGTAACCGGAGCTGAGACAGGTCTATGAACAGCTGGAGCCTGGACTAGTTTATAGATAATCGGAGCTGATGCTGGTACAGACGGACTCGGTCCGTAGCCAGCTGAAACTGCTGTAGCCGGAGCTGGTCCGCAGCCGGATCCCGAAGAACCAGAACCAGCAGAGCCAGATCCAGACGAGGTCAGTGAAGGCATGTATACGTACTGTCAATAAAGTTTACTCCTGATGATATTCTACCATTTGGATAATCAATTATATTGAGAAGGCTTTTACCATAGTGTTCGTTTCAGGTTCCTCATTTTCCCAGTTGTCGCGCAAACAGGAAGATAACGATGATTTTGAAATCAGTTTTACGTAAACGGGCATAAAACTATTATTATTATTATTACAATCACTAGCGACCAATGCATTACATTCGTAGATACAGAATACAAAGGCCAATACCGAGGCCAGGTACACGATTCGAGGCGCGAACGACATGTTCGGATTGGTGTCGCTGCTCGTTGTGCTTTCTTCCTGAACTCGACTTTTTTTATATGCTGCTTTTTTTCTTCCTTATTCATGATGACGATTTTCAATTTAATTACAACAGTCAGATTTGTGGTTTATTCACGTTTCATGTTTCGATATTAATTACTTCGTTTTTCCTGTTTTGAAAATTTTTCATCTGTTTCTCACGTACTATGCGTAGTTGTTTGCGTGATATTTTGTCTGATATACATGCTTGGAATATGTTGCTTCTTTTAACTTCAATCGAATATTATATATTGCTTATGCATATGATATACTATTTTAATGATAAAAAGAATTGTGATAATTTAAAATATGATGACGTGAAAAAAATTATGCAATTAACCTTTAACTTGCACACCTCATTTTGGTCACGTAACTGCTCTGTGGGGTAAATCTACCCCAGCCCGAAAAACATCAAATAAATCAGAGAATTTTAGATATTTTGCTATGAAAATTTTTTCTAGTATATTTCAAACCTTTTACTACAAAAAAAATATTCAGGTTAACAGCTTTTAATGTTATACACACTGAAAAAAATTGTTGAAAAAAAAAAAAAAAATTTTATTTAATGTTAAAAATTGTCTGGGGTAAATCTACCCCACATAGCAGTTAAGGGTTAAGCATAAAACAATAATTAAAGATTATGCATGTATAAAATCGACTTGCCTGTAGTATTGTTTCAATCATATATTTTGAATGCAGTTGAAAAATGATTTTGAATTGAAATACAGAGTAAAAGAGATAATGTTACAGTTTGTTACTACTTTGACTTATTGAAATAGTATATTTAGAAAAATGTTCACAGAGAAATTTAATAGTATACTTGTAATTTAATTGTAATTTTTTAAAAAGATAATGATTCCAGTACATTTACTTTAATACAGTGTCTGGAGAGAGAGAGAGAGAGAGAGAGAGAGAGAGAGAGAGAGACCATTTACTTGAAAATAATTACATGCATATCATTAAATACATACACTGGAATTCAAAAATTTTGGCAACTATTTTAATGAATTAATTTATATACATACTTATTACTGGAGTATTTCAAAGTAGAATAAAACACCTAAATTTTTACGTGTACGCAGTAAAAAATAGAACACAATTGAAAAAAATTAGTAAACCACGTCTTTCATAAGAAAATTTTTTAACATTGCGGGTTCCATTGTCTAGAAATTAAATCTGTTACGTTAAATATGTAAATACTAATGAAGTAAGTATTGCATGTTTGAATCACTGATTTGCCGGTAACTTAATAGAATCTTCTGGTGCGTAAAAGTATGTAAACATTTACGACTATTCATATACTCAATGCTATTAACGTTATTGGTTATTGCCATCGTATTAAAGGAAATTTATGATTTTTTTTGCAATAAAAAAACAAATAATATATAATTGTTAAAGAGTGCTTAAATTGTCTAAAAGCTCTTAAATTTAATTTAATTGTCTTGTGTGTTCTTAAAATGTGCTGATAAATCTGCAGGACAATGTCTTCATCAGAAAACTAACTTATTGATTAACAACATTTAACAGGGTTTGATATGTTTAACTTTCTTCTATCAAGAATATTTGATATACTTTTTTATTTAGTATTATTATGATAGTGTTGTATTGTTATGCGATTATAAGTTATTTAATAATGCACTAGTGACATGCGTATAATAACATTTTGCTAAATTGTAAATGGTGTACAAAAAGAAGACTTATTATTGTTCTTTTTCATGAATGTATTTTAATGATCTAATAAAAGTTTTTCCTTAGTGTGGTTTGTTGTTAATTTAATAATATTTTTATTTAGCACATATTGCAATTTTTCCCCATATTTCTTGCATAGAATTTTTTCTCTTTTTCGTTTATTATTCTATCCTAATACTTTTCATAATTCAATCATCATTATCTGTCTTATTTTTTAGGCTCTTTATTTACAATGACATCGTAAGGTTTGTAACCTAGGAACGATCTTACAGCGAGTTACGTAAGTCGTTTATTTGAGGGATGAAACAATATTTGAGAACATGATTAACTTGTAATCAATGTCTTTACAAAACAAATTACTACTACTTAATTTTTGCTCTAGGTCTATCTTAAATCTTGACGTCTGCATTTTCAACTATATATACTACGAAATTTTGCAAAATAAGATTTTATATTTAATTTAGTCTATTGTCATAATTATTATATGAGTCGCTATATTACTGTAAGAAAACAATATGTGCATAGTTTATAAGAAAAATCTATAAAAGTTAAAAAAACTTTTTTGATCCAATAACAATCTTAATCAATTTATAAACATTAAAATTTCTCTTATAGTTTGGTTGGAAAAGTTGTTTATTATTTCAAGTTGTAAGTTCTCATTTATTATACGATTTATTTTTTGGGTATACATGTCCATAAGCGGAGTCTCAATGTTGTTAAAGTTAACAACTTTTAATATTTTAATACGTACATTCATACTCAGCATTGGCCTCGTCGCGGAAAAATATGCGATGCGAAAAGCCATTGTGCAAGCATGTTTCTTTGTTTGCATATACGTGATTTTCATGAATTACGTTGAGCAATATTTTAATTTTTATTGTTTTGCGATGAGTTCCAAGAAGTTTGTTGATTTTTGGTTTAATTTACTCGAGTATGTTTGGTAGATAGTGTTAAAGCCAAGAATTTATCTGTCTTTAATTAAAATCAGACAAAAAATTATTGTCAAATAGAGATAATGACAATTTTATAAATATAAAATATAAAATGTCCGCAAGTAATGTCAACTATACATATAACTATTCTAATAGTTTGCCATTCTATTTAATACGTTTACATATAAATTAAATTTGCTATGATAATAATTGTTTAACAGTTATATATTGATCTAATATACTTTATAATTAATAGTTTTATGGATATATTACAAATTTATAGCAAATAGCTAATTAAACCAAGGAAATTCTACTGTAAGAAATGTACAAGTATTGGCAGTTGCCATTGCTTTAATATTCCCAATAAAATATTCTTAAAGATTCTTCTATATTTTTATGTAAAAGTACATTAAAAATGTTATAAAATTTATCGAATATTGAATGCCATTGTATCAAAATACCGATCGATTATCTGCAATAAACTGCGTTAACTGATGTGCTGAAATCTTATATTTCACCGAATGAAATGTTCCATCTTAGAGAGTATTTAGTTTGATTGTATTGTCTTCTTTACTAAAACCTCGAGCAATGTTTCTCTTGGCGTCTAAGGAAAACTGTTGTATCCTTACCGATCTGCTTAGCGAAGCGTCCAAAAAGACAGTTCATGATAACAAATCACTTGTACGTGTTCTTTATTTGCTATTAGTATCAGTTTGATTTAAAAAATAAGCTTTTTATAACTGGATTATTTAAAAACATAAAAGTAAAAATAATGTTCCAAAGATATGGCTTTGGTAACTGAAATCCATATCAGTGAAATACATTAATTTTCAATATTAAATAAATTGACAATTTCCAGAAATTTAAGAAATGTTCAATACAACCAATTTTTCGTAGTTAATAACTAATAAAGTACAGAATTTTGTTAAAATTGGTTAATATATAGAGGCTTCATACATATTTATTTTATATTTTTCTGTATCTATACTCATGTATATTTTGGTTATCACTATGTTTATGTATTTACGTATTAGGCATCATAAAAAGTTCAAATACAGAATGTTGTCTTGCTTTCTGTATATATGTGTATGTATATGCACGTGAGTTTTCAATAGCTACAGTCGTTTTATTCATAGAATTGATTGAAAAGAAATTTGTTTAAAATACCATTGTTGAAAAAGTTTTTTGCGGTTTTTTTTGCAAAGTTGCATCTTTTTTCACTGTATCTTTTTTACTATAGCCATTCTATTCACAAACTTTTTTTCTGAACCGTTGCCAATTGGTGTGAGTAGACGGGAAACTAAATGGTTATTGTTTGTATTAGCAGAAAATATTTAAGAGTCATTCATTTAATATCTGCTGCTTTGCACTAAATAGCAAAGTTCCTTTTTTCGCTATAATTGTTCCATTGGAGAAATTGTATACATTTTGTTTTTAACTACTGGTAGGTATTATCGCGATAAAAATTAGGAATCGAAAGAAATATTACGTCAAGTGCGAGATTGAAAATTCTAAGCCACAAGCACGGACAATTTGTTCAGAGCAGCAAGGTCTTACCACTGCCTAAAAGGACGATAAAAGACAAGAATACATACAAGGAGAAGTAAACATATGGATCCATGGATGTTGGATGTTTGGAATAAAATTAACCTTTGTTTAGTACTAAATGATTTAATGATTAACGATTTTGATTTCTCTCTTTGCAACGAATATTATTAAATTATCTTTTAGCTGTGAAAGAATAAACATTATCAGTTGAAAAAAAGAGAGTTTTTTGATTTATTTAATTATTAAAAAAAGGTTTTCACTTATTGAGAGTAGGCATGGGTAAAAGATAAAATAAATTTGTATTCCTTCGTTGGAAAAAAATTTTTTTAACTGTACATTTAAGCACATTAAAAAAACGGCGGAATCACGTTATTTTCACTGTTGTATTTTCTCCGCTGTAGCCTTTTTTATGACGCAATCGAAGCCAATTTTTTGAGATATAAAAAACTGATGTACATAAAAAAGGGTAGACAGAGTTGATTGCACGTTGAATGATTCAAGTAGAAAAACAAAATTTTTTTTATCTTATGTAAAATGCAATATGGTTACGTATGACTTTAAACTTGCGGCATTACTTGCACTTTTAGTTATTTTGGCTTGACATCTTAATTTATTCACTACCAGTGAAACTTGATACTTCAAAATAATTTAGGTGGTAAGTTAGAAAACTTAAACTGTTTTTAGTTTAATCCGAAGAAAATTCATGTTATCGCATATATTAAGTATTTATGATAATCGTACTTCTATGCATGTTATATTTTAGAATTGAAACCCACGCTTATTAAGTGGCTAACAATTATATTTTATTTTATAATTATGCTACATAATTTTATTGTACTCTACACTATCTACATTTTATCTGTATGTTTTTCAGCCTCGATTCGGTAAATAAAATTTTCATTTTTATATACAGGGTGTCCCATTTTAACTTACGCACCAAGATAACCCAAAAACTATGAGAGCTAGCGAAAAATGTTTCGAATAAAAGTAACTCGTCTCCGAGGGGGACATATTATGGTGACCTTGACTTTGACTTCGAGGGTCATTTTCAAGGTCATTTGAAGGTCAACTTTGTTTTTTCAAATAGGAACCCCTATTTTCGACCCCGGATTCGGAAAGAGCGGAAAATCCTACGTTTAGATGACCTACCATACGTGGGGTCCGGGAGATCCGCCAAGGTCATTTGAAGGTCAACTTTGTTTTTTCAAATAGGAACCCCTATTTTCGACCCCGGATTCGGAAAGAGCGGAAAATTCTACGTTTAGATAACCTATCATGCGTGGGGTCCGGGAGACCCACCAAGGTCATTTGAAGGTCAACTTTGTTTTTTCCTGGAGTACCCTACTTTGTTTATCACGGATTCGGAAACAACAAAAAATTCTACGTTCAGGCAAGTTGTAACTTGTGGTTGATCACTCAAGAACATGTGAAGGTTAACTATTTTTCATAGGAATCGCTATTCTCGACCCCGGATTCGGGAAGTATGGAAGGTTGTCCGTTCTGTCAACGTTGAGATGTAACGTGTATTCAATTCTTTATGCTCATTTAGAGGTAAAAGTAAGTTTTTGAATAAAAACGTCGATTTTTGTTTTGAACAGAGTGACGAATTTAGTGTTGAGATGAGTGATTATTAATAGTAAGCATTTTTTTAACAACTGTTGAAAAAGTCGTTGAGCGTTTTTCATGTAAGTATTAACAAATTATTACCACTCTTGTGGTTAGTGTTATCTTTCAAATATGCATTACGTCTTTGATATTTCATCACAGAATGACCAATTATTCAGGAAATGAAGTCGTTGAAGTATTGTTAGTACTTGGTGAATGTCGCCGGAACTACCGAGCTGCTGCTCGGCTCTATGCTGAACGTTTTCCGAACCAGCGCCATCCTAATGACAGGCAAATCAGAAATATCGAAAGACGTTGCCGTATGAATGATCTTCATCGACAGAGAGGTGGAAACAGAAATGTGAACAACAATGATCCAAGACTTCTTGCTGTGTTAGCAATGGTTCATGTGAATCCTCACATCAGTACAAGAGAAATCGAACGTCGGTTGGGCGTACCTCGTACTACTGCTCATCGGATGTTAAGATCCGTGGGTTACCATCCATACCACATCATCCTGCACCAAGAACTCAATGAAAATGATTATTTACTCAGAATGAATTACTGTAGGTGGGCTCTTAATCAACTGGACGAGGATCCCAATTTCTTTTGGAATGTTTGTTTTAGCGATGAAGCTACCTTCAAAAGTGACGGTAAACTCAATAGACATAATTGTCATTATTGGTCACCTGTCAATCCTCATTGGCATCGTCAAGTGATAAATCAACACCGTTGGAGTCTTAATGTTTGGGTGGGAATATTCAACGGGCATATTATTGGTCCCCATTTTTTTGATGGCAATGTCAACGGCCAAGCGTATCTTGATTTTCTGGAGAATCATCTATCTGAATACTTGGAGGACATCCCACTGAATGTTCGGCAGCTCATGTGGCTACAACAAGATGTGCTCCAGCTCACTTTGCTGTAAACGTTAGAGAATTTTTGAATGCTCAATTACGTGACCATTGGATAGGTCGAGGTGGTCCAGTTCCCTGGCCACCTAGGTCTCCTGACCTGAATCCACTAGACAGCCATTTCTAGGGATATTGCAAGGACGCTGTTTACAAGGATGCACCTACCACTAGATTAGATATGATGGATAGAGTGAGAAGAGCTTGTGCGGCTGTTACGCCTGAAATACTTACAAACGTTCTCAATAATTATCTACGGCGTTTGGAAACATGCTTAGCAAACAATGGGGGACCTATTGAACATCTCATGTAATTGTGCGTGCGCATCATTCATCACCAACTTATTTCCAGATCATTATTATTGTTATTATTGAGTTATTCCTCATCAGATTGACTAATACTGTTGATTATTACTACCAATGACTAATATTTTTTTGTTAAACTCTGTACATAAAAAGTTGAATAAATTTAGTGTGTTCTAAAATTTACGCATACTTTATTTCTCATATGAAAACATGAAACTGTTCTGAGTAAAGTAATTTGCCATTAATTTGACGTTTAAATGGCCATGGAAAGTTGAATTAATTCATTACATAAAATATTTAGGATTTTTTGTACTTTTCGAATCCGGGGTTAAAATTAGGGATTCCTATTTGAAAAAACAAAGTTGACCTTCAAATGACCTTGGCGGGTCTCCTTTTTTTTTTTTTTTTTTAAATGATTTTATTTGCTTGAAGTTATACATTATTAGGTACAGTATGGGCGCAAATAAATATACGAAACAAAAGCCTTACAGAGTAGTGAGTGAATATAAGTAAAAATGCTTCGGCGAAGACTCATTTACTGTCGTTGGTTAACATGGTAAAAGATTAT
This sequence comes from Phymastichus coffea, assembly GCF_024137745.1. Lineage (NCBI taxonomy): Eukaryota > Metazoa > Arthropoda > Insecta > Hymenoptera > Eulophidae > Phymastichus > Phymastichus coffea. The sequence continues at coordinate 1,071,195 of NW_026706849.1, forward strand.
AACTAGGAGTTACAATTATGTAAGCGTTGACACAGTGTGTCGCGTGTGCTTAACGTTTTCTATTTTTTTTGACGCAGGAAAAAGTCTAAAAACCTACATGACAGTATCTGTATAAAATAATCACAGGACGTACGTGGGGAAGGAGTGGATATTGAGGGGAAGTAAGGGCAGGGGGAGGGGAGGGAGGATCAGTCTTACAAAAGGCTGCGTGAGCAGCGGCCGAGAGCCCGGTTATTGTTGTAGTTGTAAATGGTATATCCTTAGCATTGATGCGTGGTTCGAGTATTGGGAGGCACGGTGCGCGTGCACACACATCCGCATACAAGCCTATGTGAACACAAGCGCATGCACACATGCATACACACGCACACATACACACGCTCGCACACACGCACCCGCGAGAGCACAGATACACAAATACATAAAGACATATACATACCACGTGTTGTACGGAAGAGTCTATAACGCTATTATGTGCGATTATTTCTTTTGTGCTTAGAGCGCTTTTTGATTTCGTTTTGTATGCGTGGATCGTCTACGAGCCAATGATATTTTTTATTGCCGCGGTCAAACGCATCAACACAGCGCCTGGGCAGAGCGGTGGAGTATTTTAATAAGGGGGGCGCTTCATTCTTATCAAGCGTAATTGATTTGATGTTCATATGCCTAGGCATATGATACAAGATCGGCACGCCTTCAAGGTCCTGGATTATCCCTTTTTTGTCAAAGTACATGAACATGTGTGGGGCTATATACCCAGATAGGCTGGCTTGTTCGCACTCGCATGTGTTGCACGATGTATATTGTTTTAGGAGTTCGTTGTCAATATTTACAAGGTTCGCAAGATAATCACGGGTAAGCTTAAGCATAAATACATCTATTCGTGGGATATTGGCCGCATTATAGATGTCCATATTGCTGACAAAAAATTTGCTCTCAGAGCGTCTGTATAAGTGGAGACAGGCTCGGAGGCACATTCTCTCGAGCCTTCTGATTTTTTCGACAATCGAGGCGCTCGCATTCCACCAGACAGGTACCGCATAGGTAATTATTGGCCGAATCAAAAGGAGATAGCAGATTATTTTGGCTTTAGCTGTTAGAGACCTATTGTAGAAAATATTTGAGAATTTACGGAAAGCTTTTTTGGCTTTTTCAAGTTGTGTTTTTATATGTATGTTTAGCCTGAGTAAGTTGTCTAGGTAAACACCGAGGTATTTAACTACATTGTTATGAGGAATAGCGATGGGTGTATTATTTTCGAGAATTTTTATGTTAAAATCTTTGATGATGGCGCGTTTGTTGGGGTTAATGCGATTAAAGGGCAGCCTGAAAACTATGGTTTCGCATTTTGCGGGATTAGGCTTGAGATTCCAAAGTTTATAGTGGTTATTGATATGATTAATTATCTTTTCAAGTTTATTTTGGACTATCTCTGGGTTGGCATCGGCTACCAGCGCGATGTAGTCATCAGCATATTTAGGCCTCATATATGCCGTCCAGATTAAAGACAGATGGGATTTTTGGGATCTTGCACGTGTAAATATTAAACAATATGGGTGAGTTGACGGCGCCCTGCATAAGCCCTTCGACGATTAGGAAAACAAGCGATGAAATTTTCTCTCCATTCCAGACAACAAATGAGCGGTTTTGGGTCATGTGCCATCCCATCTGTATAAGGTCTATGGGGAATTTTTCGACATACAGTATATATAATAAACCATCTATCCAGACCGAGTCGAATGCTTTTTCGAGGTCGACCAAGCATGCGCCGACTACCTGTCGCGTGTTTAGATGCTTATATATATTTGTAATAACGTTGTGCACCGCGTGGGTTGTTGAATGGTGCTGTTTAAAACCGAACTGGTTATCCGGAATGACAGAGTTCTTTTTGCAGTATTTAATCAACGAGTCGTTAATGATGCATTCGTAAACTTTACTGATGGCAAGTGTCAAACTTATTGGACGGTAGCTAGAAGCCCTATCGGGTGGTTTGTCTTTTTTAAAGATGGGTAGGATTTTTGACCGTTTCCATGTGTCTGGGAAATATTTCAGATTGATGCAGTTGTTGAACAGAATAGTGTAGTGTGAGATAATATTTGGCGGTAAGTGCTTAAGTACAATAGGGGGGATGTTATCTAGTCCGGAGGATGTTTTGTTCGGTAGATTTTTTAAGATTTTGATTAGGCAACGGGAAGTTATGAAATGGAATGAGTTATCGAGCGATTTAGGGGAGTGCGCTGGGTTTACGGTAGAGAATTGGGTTATAGTTATGTTGTTGTTGAATTTTGCTGTAAATGACTCTTTTAATGCGTTGGCTCGGAGTTCAACAATTCGCCTAGTGTTCGTGCCTGCATTTAAATGTCTCGGGGCATTGACCCGTTCGTAGTGTGCGCCGATCACATTCAAAATGCCGTCTGTTGAATCAATTACGAAATTGTCGTCGGAGCTTTGCAGTGTCGCCATGTCACAGTCAATACGTCTAAGTAGGTCAGGGTCGTTTTTGGTTACACGGAGAGTATCAATTTTAGGTTGTTGTCTAGGCCGGAAAAATTTGTTGATTTTGGGAAAGAATGAGGTCGAGTCTCTATAGCTAATACTGCGGATAAGAGTATCCCAGTACTTGCTGTAAGCAACCTTGTATTCATTTTTGAGAATGTCATTACAACACTGCACGAGATCCTTGAGAGCGCTCAGCCTGTCATTGATGTCGGGTGTGCGTCGCTGTTTATATAGCTTATTTATACGAGTGAAAGCGGACGATTTAATTTTGTGGATTTTTTTTATTTTTACATTAATGTAGTTGAGGACGTTGTCAGAAGGTTTGTATTTAGGCACGTAGGCTTCGATGGCGTTAGAGATCGTTTTTTGAATCGTGTTTAAGTGATTATTAATTTCGGCAGCAGTGAGATTGCGATCGGATGGGATTGTATTTACGTAATCGCAACCAAGCCTTTTTTCAAATTTACTCCACTTAGTTTTCTTAAACATATGCCTGAATTTGGTTGAAGGTTCTATTTTCTCTATTACAAAATTAGTGGGCAGGTCGAGAGTTAGGAGAATAGCTTTGTGGTCGCTGCTGTAATCTAGCGTTGCCAGTTTGTTATTGGTTGAATTTTTTATTGTTAGTCTATTGTCCGCAATACAGAGATCTAAAAAGGAGTTGGCACTAGGGAATGTGGCCTCAGACGGAGGGTAAATTTGTGCTTTGTATACGAACGCGGAATTATCAAGCCAGCCCTTGAGCATTTTTCCCTTAGTTTTAGTGACGGAGTCACCCCAAGCGGTGTGTCTGGCGTTTAGGTCGCCGCATAAGATGTAAAAGTTCTTGGCTTGTTCTAATTCTAAGCGTGAGAAAAGACGATCCAGTTCATTGATAAATACCCCTTCTGACTGATTATTTGCGTAGGCGGCCACCATGAACAAATTGGAGTCTTTGATTTTAATTTTAATGATAGTGTATTCCAAAATTGAGTTCATTTTTGAAGAAGGTGAGTTAATAATATCGTATGGGATACATTTTTTGATCATAATGGCAGTCCCGCCCCCATTATCATAAACTCTGTCGGATCTAATAAAATCAAACTCCGAAAATTCCACTCTGTGTCGACTCTTCAGTTTCGTTTCGGATAGCAATATGATGTCGAGAACATTATTATTTACAAAATTGAGTAGATCGTACCGTCTACTTAGCGTGACTATCGAATTTACATTTATGGCTGCGATATTGAGTGAAGCGATGTTGTCATTATTTTGACTAGTCGTGGCTATATCGAGTGATGCTCGAGAAATAGACGGGTGTCTATCCATAATTAGGCCGAGTTAGCATTTGAGACGTGATTCTCTGGATATTTTGAGCGTGCATGGACAGAATGTTATAAATATTGCTTAGTTGCTCTTGCATCATTTTCATCAAGTTATCGCTTAATTCATTGAATCTCGTCTCGAATGCATTAGTACTAAGATTATTATTTATGGGATTGTTGTGATGGGGAGTAGGGTTGTTGATGGGGAGGGGGAGGATCGGCGTAGTGTTAATTTGACGGTGTGGGAGGGGGGCGTTAGATGTGGCGTTTGCATAAGAAATGTTGTCGTTCCTGATGTTACCGTAGCTGGTGAGGCGGGTGCGGTGCTTGTTGATTTTGTCGTCAATCTGTCGTTGGTGAAGTTCCTTCTCTCTTTGTCGTACTCCTTTGACGAATTTCAGGTATGGGCAGCCTCGGTACGATGCGGGGTGGCCATTGCTTCCGCAGTTGCAGCAGTACAGGCGGCTTTTGTCCATGGAATCTTTAGGGATGGGACACTGCTTTGGGCCGTGTGCTTCGCCGCATTTTACGCAACGGAATTTCATGTTGCAGCTAGCGCTAGCGTGGTCGGTTCGTTGGCAATTCTTGCACTGGAACACTTCGTTTCGCCGGAGGTCGTCCCATTTGGCTCGTTGATGAGCTATATGCCTGACTGCTTTCAAGGCTTTGATGTCGCTGTCCGTTGATACTGCGATGATGTAATAATAGAGATTCGGGTTATTTTTGTTGTAGCGTACTTGTTGCACCTTTTGTACGGTTACTTTTGGTATTTGTAGACTGGTGATCTCCTCCTTGATTTCGTCAGCAGAGTAGTCTCCGTAGATTCCCTTTAGTACCAGGTTCTTTGGCTTTCTTTGCTTCGGTGTGTACGTGAAGAAATCAATATTTTTCTCGCGCAGGACGACAAGAACTTCGTCGAATATTTCGAGATTTGAAGTCGATACTGTGAAGCAATCGGTGTCAGTCTGACGTACAACGAAGTCCTCTTTCCCAAAATTGCTGTTTGTTAGGAGTGAGATTAGAGTTTTTAGCGTGCTGTTCTTAACGAATATTGGCGGAGATTTGTACGATGTGCGAGCAGGCTGAGTAGCTTGGGCTTGAGGCCGAGAGCGGGCCGTGTTTGTGGTTTGATCGGCCGATATATTCAGGCTGGCCGCGCGTCTGGTCGATTTGCCGTTACGTCTGCTTGGGGCTTGTGTTATGCTGTTGTCTGATTCGTTCTCGGAAACTTCCATCTCCGATGAGTCACTGAATGATGCGTAGCGATTGTTGTCGGGCGAATTTTCGAACATGACTTGTTGTGGTGCTCGTTGGATTCTCTTCGTTTTTCGTGGTTTTTCCCACGAGTCACCTGGGCTGTCAGCTGCGCTGCGTTTTTTCGCATTTTCGTCCACTTTGTCAGTGTTCATTGGAATGTACTTCTTCTTTCTCTCAACGAAGCTTGGTTGGATAGGACATTTGAATTTTCCGCATTTGCGTAATGCGTCCTTAAACATTCTATCGAGCTTATGCGGGTCAACTTTGCCTGTTAAATACTTAGTGGCTGACGCGACAAGGGTTTGCGTGGAGATTTCGTCGTGCGTTTGGCGAGCGTTGACTTTTTGTCCGTTGCTGCTGTCAACCGCCTTTGCGTTCGGGCTCGTAGCTGAGCTTTGGTGGTTGTTCCCAATGGCCGCGGTGGGCGATGTCGTTCCATTTGTGGGCAAGCCGCCCGAGTTGTCATCTTTTCCGTCGGTGTTGGGCATTTTGTGCCCTTCACGAGAAAGTTTGAAGCGATGAGAGACGGGTACTCGGTGGTGCCGCGTTGCCGATGGCTCGCCGCGCCGTGCGCGTGCGCGGCGGCGCTCGCCGATCAAAATTGCACGGTCACTCTCGTTCGTGATGTTTTTCGTTTTTCTTTTCACGGAATATGAGGCATCTGCACTCGATCGGTGGGTGGTGAGATGAACTGTTCACTTGATCACTCGGTTGTCACACATTGAGGCAGGAAAAGCGATCCTCACTCCGTGAAATAACGGTAAAGTTGCGGAGCGATCGGCATGCGACCAGTCAGCTCGACGGCTCGTGCCGGACCCCCCTCCTTGGCGGGTCTCCCGGACCCCACGCATGATAGGTCGTCTAAACGTAGAATTTTCCGCTCTTTCCGAATCCAGGATCGAAAATAGGGGTTTCTATTTGAAAAAACAAAGTTGACCTTCGAATGACCTTGAAAATGACCCTCAAGGTCAAAGTCAAGGTCACCATAATATGTCCCCCTCGGAGACGAGTAACTTTTATTCAAAACATTTTTCGCTAGCTCTCATAGTTTTTGGGTTATCTTGGTGCGTAAGTTAAAATGGGACACCCTGTATATAATGCTGAGCTTTACAAATTATTGAATGTAAAATAGCATACAACAGCGATTACATCTTGCACAAGCTGAAAACTGTAAGCTTTTATTTATGAATAATCAGCTTATTGTAAATAAAACAGAAAGTATCTTATGCTCAAATAAAAATTATCCAGATGATTAATTTACATAAATGAATTTTTTTTTTAAATAGACGAAAAAATTGAGAAAACAATACATTACCCTATCACACGAAGCTAATCGAAGAAATTTTTCTTTATATCAAATTTTTCAGTTATTTTGTGTATTCAAATTGAATATTGTATCAAAATGAAAACTGTGCATAAATGCAACTCTAAATTGAACAATATTATTATTTATATATTTTTGTCCTTGTCATACGAGATGCCGACTAGGCTTATCGTAGAGTACGTTAGACAGTGTAACTTCTAGGAATAAAATAATTTTTGGATAACGTGATAATTTAAAATTCAAAATTTAGAACTAGGCAAAAATTGCAATCTACGATCAGGAAATCAAAGTGGATTGAAGGAACATCAAATATAACTTAATGATTATCAAAAAAACGTATATCTATTTCCTCAAAATTCTTTTCACTGACACTTTTGAAAATTGTAATAGGGTGGCGATTGAAAAAACAGCTGAAACTGCTTCTTAAAGAAAGGATTTCAAAGGGTAAATTATACTGTTAATTATTTTACGCTAATGCCAAGAAACCATGGTTATGGAATAAGAATATTTCTATAGATCGAATTGTTTCAGTAAATCGCACTAGATCCAATGACTATCATATGGTGGAATCGTTAAATGAAATAAATATTGTTCCTAATGTTTTTTACGTATGCGGAAAAGGAAATGAAAACATTTAAACTATGTAGTATGGCAGTGCGAACTGTACGATAAGCAACGAAAACAAATGTACCAAAAACTCTTTAAACTCCGTTCATTTCGTTCCCTTTATGTGGAAATGCTAATTTAAAAACCGTACTTTGCCGCTTGTCAATGTATAATTCACAAAACACTGCAATTTAAAAATATAAAATTGAGCAGAGCATTATGCGCTGGGACTCAACTTTACACACGCTTAAGCAAGCATACCTAAAATCTCGTCCCATACACGTCGTGTTGAAAAATTACTTTCTCGAACTATTATGGAAATGTACTATTGAAGATCGAAGCTCTATTATATGAGTTAATTTATTTAAAGCAAATACTAAATAATTTTAATAATTTAATATTTCTGAGGATTCCTCGTTTACGGATTCTGATATCTTTTACGAACGTTCTATTTGACATTTGTAATGTAATATTAATTGTTGTTTATGTAATAAGCTATGAGCATGTGCAGATGATAGTATTTATAAAGAATTATATTTTAATGTTTACAAAATTGTTGTAGAAAAATCTTTTAGATATTTCTAGTAGGATTACCAATGGCGTGGATATTTCCTTATCAAATTTGCATTTACGCAAATACACCTGTTAACGAGTTCTTTGACATATGTGAATTTTCTATAAACTTTTTAGACCTTTTCAGATAGAGACAGTAAAATAGGTAAATTTGCAAAATATATTTCTTAAATCCTGCAAATCCTACAAACAAGTAAAACATTGTAATAACATATTTTCAAGTTTTGTGTTTAATACTTTTGTAAGTGACAATGATAAACAATGAAACTCTTTCGTATATTGATTATTAATTTTCATTTATAGGTATAGAACACTCAGTTTATAATTTATTAAATGTCGGTCAGTGAAGACGATGATATCTCGCATGAGCTAAAACTGTAAATTTGCAAAATTGAAAGTATGTCATGCTTGAATGGCGGTTCAAACGTGCGATCGAATTCAATTTACTTATTTTTTGAAACAAAAATAATCGATAAAAATGATACAAACGTACACAATTGTATCGTTGGAAATAAATTTCTCGTGTGTTGTGTTTATCTAATTTAAATTTTGCTAAAAAAATACAAAATACGCTCTATACAATGATAAAATATAAGGAATATTTCTTTATCGTTCTGTGAATTTTTTTCACAGAGATAGTGGTAGATTGGATTTATGACAGATTGAGGCAGTGAATTTCTGTAACTTATACAAATCAAACAATCTTTAACTTCTTAAGGAGCTCCAGCTGTGTAAATTTATTATGGAAGCTATTTTCTGATATGCATAAATATTAAATTTGCGCACCCTGACTAGTCCACTAAGGAGCTTCGTATCAATCACATTTCTTAACAAATGTTAAAAAATCCATAAGCAAGAATAAAGCCTATTCGTAACCCTCGCGACCGCTAGTCAGCATCGTTGATAAATATAGCTTTGTTTAATTTAATGTATAATTTATAGAAGATAATCCTTGCTAAGAAGGATTACGTTTAGTCGAAAACACTTTGCAGAACTTATAATTATAATTTAGACTTTTTTACGTTCTCTTACATTTAACGTATAAAAGCATAAAAAGTTTCGTACACGTACTTCAGTCAGACTAAGATATACTGAGATATCTTTTAAAACCTTACAGCATATAGAGAAGCTTCAGTTACATAAATTATTGTCTCTAATTACTTCATGTATGGATATACTAAGTTAATGGACGTTTGCAGTTCTTGTCTTAGCAGTTGTAGCTTCTAACTTAGATTATTTATTTGTAGAATTCGTTAACTATTGCAGAAGTCAATTAAGCTTTATTATATACATTTTTTAATCGATAATAAAAAAGTCAAATCCATGGAAACGTTTATATTACCTATACATTAACATTTTCTAACAGTGCATCCAATATTGCCGATTCCCTTTTCAGGAATCTCTTGGTCAAATCTTTACATGAAAACTACAAATGAATAGATTTAGCAAATAAAAATATAAGCTTACAAATGTTTTTGTGAATTTCATTCATCTGTGAACAATTCCGCAACATTAAGTCTTCGTGACAGCATCTTGATGTTTGGATATTGAAGTTCTAGAACTCTAAATTATATGGTTTTAATGTTAGACTGACAATTGATCGAAGCATAATAGATGTTCAATTGAATTTTAATGAAAGCAAATAAGAGTCAAGTTTTTTTTATTTGATATAATTTGTACGATTCAAGTGAAAACACAATAAGTTTTGTAATCATGTAATTTGATCACCAAGTGATATCAACTTTTGTAACGAGTGTAACTAATAAAACTTACAATAATTATAAAAAATTAAATTACAATATCTAAAAAAGATATAAAATATCATTGAATACAAAATTTGAAATTATAAAAAATTATCTCGCAAGATATAAGAACTTACTTTTCTGCACTAATTAGGTAATGTATTAAACGCGATTAAGAATATTACTATTAGTATGCAAACATAAATCAGAGTGTAAAGAAACAAACTAGCCTTTTCTATTAAAAATTACAATAAATTAAAATGATCTTATACCTATATAGAATTTATTTTGAATACTTGTGTAAATGTTCGTTATATTTAAAAATTTTATTTTTTATTTTTAAATAAAAAAACATGTATGTATGTGGGTCTAGAGATACAAATAATGTCTTTGAAAATATGTTACATCTTACTATACAACAATGTTCTTGAACCAAATTTTACCAGAAGTAACAATCAGTAAAACTTAACAGTCGCATAGTCTTTTTAACACACCGTGCGAAAAGTATGACTTTGCCGCACGCTTGGCGAAAGATATGCACTCAAATTCACGCTTTCCACACGTTGTTTTGAAAAAACTGTACCTACTTAATGTGGGAAAGTAGATTATTGTCTTACGTACCTTTCTAGTCTTTGCTTGGACGTAAACCTCACGCAAGACAAGAATCTTTTTTCTGCACTAGTTAGGAAATGTACTATTTACACGTGACTCATTCATTATATTTTACTTATACATTATTGCAATCATGTATCAGTAGTACTTTGAATAAGTGGTATTATAACAACGCTATTTTTTGCTTCAGGGATACGCCACCATCTTCCTAGTCTGTGTTCCTGTCCAACACCGGCAATAAGAAAGTTTCCATCAGAAGTAAATGCAAGAGAGTTTATGAAACCGATTATTTTTATTTCAAATAACGGATGGATACTTTTAAATGATTCTCCACATTTCCATAGCTTAATGATGCCATTTCGAGAACCTGAAACAGACGCTAATTTGTTTATTTGCAACTGTTTGGTATCTTATACATTAATACTAAATAACAAAAATTTCGAAAATTAAAAACATATGTCTAGACCTAAATTTAATTGTCCGTTTTATTTGTGAATTAACATACCTAAAATTGGATTATTCTACTCAAACATTTTGTTGTATATTTTTCAAATTATAATACGTTTCTTTGAATATACAACAGTATAGTCATAAGTTTCTGAACTTGAGTAATTGTAAAAATACAATATTTATCTTTGTTCAAAGTAACAATGACTTATCGAATACAGAATATGAAATTTATTTTTTTTATTTAAGTAAACTATTTAAAAAGCTTTAAAATATGTTTTGAAAACAAACCTGACGCTACTAAATCCGTGTTCAGTAATGCTGTAACACTTGATATCCACATTGGTAGACCATTCTCTTCATCTTTTCCATGAGCTTCGAGTATGCAACACAATGGTTTCTTTTTTAAAGCACCCCATATACATAATTGCCCGTCATCTCCACCACTAATAAAATTTTCGTCATTTATAAATTTGACCATATCTATACTACTGCCATGACCATTAAAAATCAATTGTGATTCTTCGGCAATCTTCCATATTCTTACTGTTCCATCAAATCCACCACTAGTTATAGCTCTTTCTTTTGATAGTGCATCAATTGATGTTATTCCACTCTGATGTCCAAAAAGGGATTCAACGTACGCCATATCATCCAAATCCCATACTTTTATACATCGGTCCATTGATGCAGAATACAAAGTATGAGTATCTTTTCTAAATACTAGTGCAGAAACAATATCTCTATGACCTTGTAAATCTTTTATATGACTAAGGTCTGATGATGAAAAGACACTTATATTTTTTGAACCATCTGATCCTGCAGCCTAGAAAAATATTTTCTAATAAGTTTGAAAAAGATCTATAATGTATCATTAAAAATAACTGAAAATATGAAATATAAATTCTGATTTTACCAAAAATTTACTATCTGTACTGACAGCGATGCATTTGACAGATTTTAGTCCTTGTTGATTTTTTTTACTTTTGCCCTTCAATGATTTTACTTTTTGCCGGTTGGACAGCATCCCTGTGAAAGTTATATCTATATAAAGGATCTATATGCAAATGAAATAAATGAAATATTAAATTTTTTAATATACTCACATTTCACTATACTACCATTTTTGGAACCAGAAAACAAAAATTGACCATCACTTGATAGACAAATACAAGTAATAGAATCTTTGTGATCTTTGCTCCTCAAAATAAAAGGCTCTTTATGGCCTGTATATTTATCAGCTACTAATTTTCTTAATCTACCTTTTGTTTCTAAATAATCTTCTGTTAATCTTTTGGCAATAGCACCTTCTTCAAATTCTTTTCTGTCCCGCACTACAACAAATAATCCACATTGTGATACCCAAAAACATAAAATAACCAAAAACTTAAATATTTTGTACCTTCTTCTTCTATCTCTGCTAAATATTTTTTAGCCAATCTGATCTTCTTTTCTTGTGCTGTTTCTTCTTCTTCTGAATTACTATCAGATTCGTAATCATTCCTTTATAAGAAAAAATAAATTGTATAATTAACATTGATTACAGAAAGTTAAAAGTTATTATGATAAACTGAATTACCTCTTTTGTTCTTCTGCCAATTCTTCATCTGTACTAGCAATACTTTCATTATCATCAAAATGCTTTTTAGTTTTTCTTTTTGTTTTTTTAGTTTTGGAATCTTTTGTATTAAAGCCATTTATCTGTGATCCATAAAAAAAATTGTATTAAAAATGAATCCAATTTAAATTGTTAACTTTTTTGTTAAAGTTCTTATATATAACTTAATTAAGTTTCTACATTTTTCTAATTATAGTTAAAAAGAAATAATTTAAATAAAAAGATAATAAATATCGAAAAATAAAATTTTCTAACCTAAAATTTTAAGAAACATTGCAAAATTAAACTTAATTGGCAACGTTAAATTTTTTAATTAACTTACCTTTCGCTTAGAACTACTAGTATCTCGCTGATTTCGAATAAAGAATGACATTTTGATAAGAATTATTAATCAAAAACAATTTAGAATATCGTCATACTATTACGTTGTTAACCACATGGTATAATACACGGGGAAGTATCATCCAACTACCATCATTATTCCACCATTTATCACGCTAACCACGCGCATTTGCTGTTTGTACTGCGCTTGCGCACTTAAAAATTGCGCAGGCGCATCCTTGTGAAATATATCGGCGTCTCAGTCAGAGTCCTACCGCCATCTAGTAAAGTAAAGTAAAGTAAAGTGAAATAGAATTTCAACTATTTCCATGTAAAAGTGATTATTACTATATATTTTACTTTGCAATATGTTGTATAACTAACCTCAATTGTAGTTTCGAACAATAAAACGTATCATCAAATAAATGATAATAATTTTTATCTTTGATATTTTACTTTTACAGTAATATGGTTTAGTGATTCGTTTTTGGTTATCAAGTCGTACAAGCTCTGTTGGAATATTTTATATGCGCAAATCAGAGTTCACGCGAAGAAAAAAAAAAGTATTAATGGTTTGCTTTGGTACATATATTTTTACTATAGTATTTAACGTATATTTAGATAAAATAAATAGAATTATTCATTAATGCTTTAATATTGATCTTCAACTCGATAAATATTAAAAATGTGTAATATAAAGGATATAGTTATGAATGCAAGCTTCTGCTAAAACTATAGAAAAGCTCGAGAGAGTTTTTTCGAAAGCCTGATTATGAGTAAACAACATTAATGATCTCATATTAAATTAACGAATTTATTATAAATTATGAAAATTTCTATAATTTTATTAAAATTATTATCTTATAACTTCACTAATATACATTTTGATAACGTAACTTTGCGACGAATAGAGATTCGTTAATGCGAGCGCATATGTAAGTACGGAGCTGCAATAAGAAACCTGTGAGTAGAATCGAGAGAGAGAAATAAATTAAGAAATTTGGCAGACATTGAGCGTGTGTAGCTTTATGAAAGGAAGAATGCGACACGCAAGTCGTGACTAGATAGAGAGTACAGCTTACAGGCTGGCTAACGTCGTGCATGTACAAAATAAAAGAGTGCCTCTCCCTTCCTCTCATCTTTGCAACCAAGTATATAACGTTAACTCAATCAACATCGTTGTAGCTCTTCTAAAACAAATCATTTTTGCTTGTTATAAATATTTTGATTACTGATCTAGAAATCATTTGTTTCATAAGCGTTGTTATAACGTCGAGTCAACATTGTTTCGTATCTAGTTACAAAAAAGTTATAAAAATGTTGCGTGAATACTGTTCTTTGGAAAAAAATGTTTTATGAACTTGTAAAAATGTTATAAAAATGTTATGCAAAGGTTGCCTCACAAAATGAAAAGTTATAACTAGCATTCTGGAAATGTTTTGGTAACATTATTTTGGAAACAAACGTAAATAACATTTCTATACCATTTTTGTTGGCTGCGGGAAATGTTTGATATCTTGCAAAATGTATATTGCAGCAACATTTTTTAAAATAATAATTTAATAATTATTGGGTAATAAATCGGGATTTATGTGTTGAGTTCCATAGTCTGAGACTACTATACTTACAAATAATGTGTATAATTGTGAACTTTACTTTAGGAAACACGTGCAGATCGCCTATTGCCGAAGCTGTTTTTCGTAAATATGTCAAAGAAAATAACTTAGAACAATTTTGGGAAGTCGATAGTGCTGCATTGTTTGGGTACCACGAAGGGAAAAACATAAATACAAAGTCTAGAGAGGTCCTTGAAAGAAACGGCATTGTCGATTACAACCACGTTGCCCGCATTGTATGTACATGCATATATATTCTTACCAGAAATTATGCAACCGATAAATAGCGCTCTCGGAAATGTCATTTTTAATTTTGATTTGTGACATTATTAAATAATTTTTATTTTTTTTCCACGATATGTATTTCATTTTATTTCATTCTTACAAATATTTATAATTGCTAGCAAATTGTAGAACTATTTTTATGTCACTTACCTCGAATAGCATTTTTTTTTCTTTTCTTTTTGCACAGATAAATAAAGAAGATTTTCACAATTTCGATTGGATTCTTGGAATGGATTATTATAATCTTAATTTACTAAGTGGTATGCAACCTCAAGGAAGCTCAGTTAAAATCGACCTTTTAGGCCATTATGACCCGGAAGGAGAAGTCGAAATTGAAGATCCATACTGCGTGTGTATTATTTCAACTAAAATAATCATTTATTTTGTTTAATAATTCACAATTATATTTCGTACAATTTTTTTTCAGGACCAGCAGACTCATAAGTTTGAAACAATTTATAGCCAATGTATCAGATGCGTTCAATCATTCATTGAGAAACATAAATAAATTAAAGTAACATCATACTTGTTTAATCTAATAATTTACTAAACCCACATCTCTAACTACATAATTTATGTAAATATTTGATAAATATAGATCGTAGTATCTTTAATCATTGACATGTGCGAGTTTCACATGATATTTAAAGAAAAAAATAACTATATAATAATCACGACATATTTTGTTAGAAACACAATTTTAAGGAATAAATCATTTAAGACCGTTGGCAAATCGACATCTATACAACTAAATTATTTCTATAAATGAAGAAGGAATTATTATTAATTTTTTTATTCGAATTGCAATTTATATATTGTATGTCCCCGCGTATTGGGTGGGGGGTGTCTTTATTTAAATGGGTATATTTTTATTAGATGGTTTTATATCATTACTGGTTTACTGTTGAGATTAGTCCAGTAGTTATACGGAAAAGAGCCGAAAAGATTTTTAATTAGAATAGGTTTGTTAAAAATCTAGCAGTTTACTGTTGAAAAATATGAAATTTTACAAACATGTAGTTGGCAGTTGCACTAACTAGCCAGTACTGTATAAAATTTTGTGAGCACTGAACCAGTACTTGAAGAAAAATAAGTTTTTAAATTTTGAAGAACTGTTTGAATTAAACTAAATAAATAAAAAAGAATAAAAGTAAAGTTAATTAATAAGTTATTTCGAGTGAATAATTAAATAATAAATCCATTAGTTTACTTGGACTGACATTTTGTTTTCGGAATGATGCAACCATGTAATTGAAAGAAGTTCTATGGTGAAAGATATGCTTGTATAATTGGTACTTCTTCAAACAAAAATAAATGTTGAATTATTAGGTAAAATGCTATTAGGTTGTTTTTAATAGAAAGCTAAGATAAAATACTTTTATTCTAAAAAAGTTAGCACACTTTGTATAAAAATTTTACCGATTACACTGAAATAAATTTAACGTTAGTATAACTTTAGAACGAACCAATAATATTTTTAAATAAAAAGACCAGATTTATCATTTCTACGATAAAATTCATATATTTTGGTGGATTTATTAATTCAAGATTTGTGTTTAAAAACATGTTATTTAATATTCATACTTTATAATTTTTAAATATGAAAAAGGTGAAAAAAGTAGTATTAAATAATATCCTTGTTTAACATTTGATACTTATGAAGAATCAAGAAAAATTAAGCTGTCGTAGTTAAATTCTAGTCATAACTTTTTTAATTTGGATGTTTCAGTTCGCCGATATTTTAATGCTATGTAAGCATTCTGAATACGTTTCATGGAAGAATTTCTACTATACAAGATGAGCGAGATTGATGCAATGTATATTTTTCAATTAAAAGTTTAAAGTTTTTTTTTTATTTTTAAGTGAGTTTGACTGATTTATCTACTTTGTTAAATTATATGCTATAATTATAACTTGTATGAAACTACATGTCAAGTGTTGTATTCAACGACGATAATGCGATATATTCTATAAGTATATTTAACCTTATTTTTTCCTTAATTAAAATTTAGTGCATCTTTTTTTTCTTGGAAATTTACTGTTTACGTCATAGGCTTTAATTTAGTTATTTAAAAGTTGCAATTACAAACAAATTCATGTCGATTATTTTGTACCATACTATCTACATGATTATTGATAAAAAATGGTCACAATAATAAAACGATAAGTTAATCGGTAGATAAACCAAGTAATTAAAATAAGGTAAAAATATGCCTGGTTGTAAAAATTTAAATAAGAAATTATTTAGCAGAGGGATGTCTTAGCTTTGCTATAGTTGGCCAAATCAAATAAGAAAAACTAGTAAACATGTACAAGGCAATTTTTATATTAATTATATTAGTTTCTGCATATAGTAACGTCCTATCTCAGGATAGCGGAGGACTTATTGGTGGTAAAAACATTTTTTCTATTATTTATATGACTTTCACACTATTGATTGTAACTGAAATCATTTACGTGTATTATATAAATGTTCGAGTATTTCGAGATAAAAACGAGTATTGCGCGAAATGAAAAGATCGACTTATTATTTTTTTAGAAGGATGTATTTATTATTGAATTTTTTATTAAAATGCGGAATTGAACTGACCTTTTAGCGTCAGGACAAACATTATGCACAAAGGTTTGTGCAAGTGTATTGCACAAACCTTTTTGGAATGTCAATGACAATATTGATATTTGTGGAGTATTATTAATAATTACAGGTTCTGGCAACATATCAATTTCGCCTTTCAATCCTATTCGTTTTACAAGATTCATATCGTATATGATCTCGTTACCATTCCGTATAATAGGAATGATTTTTGGTTTGCCTTTTGGTTCATCAGGTACGATGAGAAACTCTGGTGGATCCGGAGTCAGTAATAATGGCAAGGGTGGCGGCATTTTTAATATATTTTTATCACTGCCCCGTGGAATAGCAAGATTCATTGAAGAAATTTTTCATTTTATACGACTTCTCCTTGACAGCATATTTGGCAATCTAGAAAGTGGTGCAGCTTACATAGCTGGCGATGGCGTCAAAAGTCAAACGTATCGTATGAACAGAAATCGCACTGCCAGCAGCTCATAGTAGACTTGTTGATCGTAACAGCAAATCGATAATTTTATAACCATCTATAATACTAAAATTAATATTGTTTTTAAATTTGGTTGGCAGAGAGAGAAAGTGAATAGAATAAAATAAGACAACAAAAAACACACTATTTTAAATAAATTATTCATAATAATATAAGACTGTATAACCATTACTATTAAGTATGGTTTACTATGGTATATAGTATAATAGTTTAGTAGATTTTATCATTCATATAGGTTCAATTAATTATTAATCTTTTAGATAATTCTTCTAATACATCTTAAAATGAGTAATAAAGCTCATCGATTTCTATGTGAAAAAATGAGTGCGAATTCTATTCTTAGTTATCAATGAATATTAATGAATGTATAGTGTATTTTAAATAGTATGATTTACTAATCCGTATATGCCATTAGAATTTCTACGTTGGCATGTAAAGGATTCAAATAATGTAATAAATAATAGAAAAACACAAATGAATGAGAGCGCAAAGCGCGCTAAATAACACTAATTTAAGAAAATAATCCATTCCTACAAATCGGTATACAGCTCTTATAAGTAGATGTATACTTGTAGTTTTTAATTGAGAGGATATTTATACAAGTATAGATCTATATTAAATACTGATCTTTTAGACACGTTATAGTTATCACGTCACACATTAAGGAAAAAACCAAATTAAAATGTTATGTAGATTCAATTTTTATTCAATATGGGAGTGTACAATTTTTAGTATTTTTTTTATTAACGTAAACTAAATTGTATGGAGTTATTAATGAGTTTTTCTATCCATGCTAAACATGCGTAGTTTTTGTATAATTTTTCTTAATTCATTTTTGGTTTCCCGCTGAGTTCTGCCGTCCCCAGCACTCATTCTATGATATATAAAATAATATGGTCCAGTGCATGGTAATGGCATGAAAACTATATACTATATATAATTATATACTAGAATAAGTCTCGCCAACCATGAGTACTCACTACTCACTCAGTACAAAAAAATGGCGTCGAAGAGTCAACGATGGGTTGTAGACTCCGGAATTTTACGAAAAAAAAGTGGAGAAGAGGAGCCTCAGGAACTGCTTGTCTTCGGATACAGCTGCAAATTGTTTCGAGATGACGAGAGAGCCAAATTGATTGATCAGGGCAAACATTTGATACCTTGGATGGGCGATAACACGCTGATGATAGACAGGTCCGTTTCCCTAACCTAACAAAACACAAAAACCAATAATCATCTAGTGTACTGTTAATATCAATTTTTATTTCGACCAACGAGGGCTCGCCAATAAACAAAAATTCAATACTATTATCCAATCAATCGTTTCTTCACTCAGCAACGTGCAGAGAGCCAATCCTCTGCAAGTCCTCGATCAATTCTGTTTGTATGATTAATGCAGGCATCGAAGCAATCTGGATCAACTGTTTAAGGCTTTGTGCAGGTGTACCGTGGCTAATCACGTGTGGCAGTGCTTTTAATATGCACTACACATCAGACAGACACTGAGCTCATTAGCGATGGCTTGCTGACAATCAGGGCATCCCCAAAAGCAGCAAGGTGAGACACAGCGTAGAGAGACAGGTGAATGACCGATGGTCATGATATAAACCATGGCCGATCGGGCTGGTATGTATTAGAGCTTTAGTTTCAATTGGTAAAGCCCTTATGATACTACCAGTTACATTGGCTGCTATATCTCCATTAATTTAATCTTCATTAATTATATTCTCATGTTGCTATTAAGACTTTTATGTTTTGCCACACACAGTTCCTCAATTTTTCAAATATTTCAACAACTTCATTGTTTATAAGAGTAAAGTGATGAAGATAACTACTTTTTACATCAGACAAGTTTAAACTCAACACAATTTTTATCTCTTCTTGACAAGTTCATCTCTATTGATTCATTAAACTTGAAGGCTGATGATTGCACCAATCATATAGTGATCTTCCATTTTTTGTTTTTCTTCAAACACTTGATAAAAATTAAACAAATATCAAACAATTCTATGGCAGACTGTACTGCTAAATATTTTTCTATTTTCAGATGCAGAGTGAAAGCAGAGACTTTTAAATTATATTTTTGTCATTACATGGTTTTAATTCAATTGTTTTATGTCTGTAGATACGATGGCCGAGGAGCCTTGGGAGATCTTCGGATATATGAGCCACCACCAGGTGGACATGACATTCGGACTATTCTTACTGAGGAGGAGTACAAAGTTGAGCAGGCATGTGATGAGGAACGGTATCGGTCTCTCTACAATAATGATGCTGAGGAATCAATGTACCATGGTAAATATATAGCATGTTTGTTATCCTACATTATGAGAATATCCAAGATCAATGAAAAATTTATCCATATTATTATTATTATAGAGGAAGAAATCAAAAGGCTTCATCAGGCACTGGATGCTGAAAATTCATATTCTCAAGTAGCATTTAACTATGACGATGAAAAAAAATTTGCTGAAGACTCACAGAGCCCAAAGCAATCAGAAGGCTCTTTTGAAGAAGATGAAGCATACATAGCTGAGCCTGATTTGGATGTTCCAGTTGATATGAAAGTGGTAAGTAATCGTAGCAAATAAGAAAATCCAATTGTAAAACATCTATTTACAAATATTAATTTTGTAGCCTGAAACACAAAAACACAATGCAATCATTACAAAAACGGCATTGTTTATCAGCCGTCAAGGGGGTCAGATGGAAGTGTTGATTAAAGCAAAGCAAGCAAACAATAAGCAATTTGAATTTCTGTCTATGGATGGAGAGCTGCATCCCTATTACAAGCACGTTTTAGAAGCTATTAAATCTGGGAAATATAATCCAGAAAAACAACCTGAAAAGGAAGAACCTGGTATGCATTTAATTATATTTCATAAACGTAATTTATCTCTCTCTTCACTTATTTATCGAGTGGAAGACCAAATTTGAGAATTGTTGTAACATGATATTGTCCTCATTGAAACGAAGTAACTGAATATACGCTGGAATTCATTATCAACATCTCCTTTGATTCTACTTATTTTGCAAGTACCGTAAGTACCACCATTATGTTAAGTCTTTAAAAATACCCATCTTTAATAACAGGTGTAAGTATCATAAGTTACTTGTAAGTTATCTAATTTGCTCGATTTTATTGACAGAGCCTGCTGAAGAGTCAGAGGAAGATGACGAACCATATTTACATCCAAGCCTTGCGTCATCTTTCAAAGTTGAATTGGTATATTTCATTATGAACTCTATTTCAATACTTTTCAATATAAATTCCAGCATACTATTGACTTTATTCGTAACTCTGTTTTTTAAGGCACCAAGTATCCCAACTATACCAAACATCAGTTACAAGCCATCATCAGATTGTGCCTACTCATTATTAGTCAATAAAATCACCGGGAAACCGCCAGCAATAAAGACTCAAATGCAGCCAGAAGAAATTATTCCTCCACCGCCACAACCACCAGCTACTTTCTTTCCACCGATGCCACCAGTAAGTTTATATGTTAAAAAAATTGTTTTCTTCGAAAATACGTATATCTTCAAAACAATAAACTACTTTACAGGGTTATTCATTTCCGACATTGCCGCAGCAGTATGCTCATGGACCAGTTTTATACGGAGCGAATGGCAGTGCGATGACAACTGTAACCACACAAGTTACTCCAAAAGTGTCGGTGCCAACTACTAACGTCGTTCAAACACCACAAAAGGAGCCTACGTCTTTAGTTCCGTACGGGCCTACGCCACCGAAACCTCTCAGCAGACCTTCTTTTATTGTTCCACCGGCAGATGTACAGATTATCATCGATAAGATGGCAAGTTACGTTGCAAAAAATGGACGCGACTTTGAAGCTATAGTTAAAAGTAAAGGAGATCCAAGATTTAATTTTTTGGAACTTTCGCACCAGTATCATGGATATTATGCACACAAACTGACCATTTATGAGGGAGGCGTGAATCCAAGAGTCCTAACAGAAGAAGAACTTTTACAAAAACAAGAATTGCAAGAGGAAAAACAAAAGAAATTGCAAGAATTGCAGAAGAAACAGCAGAGGATGGAAGAAGTGCAAAAAAGAGTGATGATGATTCAGGCTAAAAAGAAAGGAGAAAGTAATAGTGGAGATAATACTTCCAGTACAAAACAAAGTTCTAGCAAACAAATCAATCCGGTTTCATTCTCAATAAAAAAACCTAAAGAAGGTGAAAATAGCGTAATAGAAAAACGGAATGCATTGCCTTTAGAGGAGAGCGATGACGAGTCTGGTGAAGATAAAAATGAAAATAATACGAAAGTTCATTCACCACCACCGATCATTGAAGAAGTCATTACATATCCTGTTAAAAAAGATAAAAGTCCAACACCTCCGCGAAGACCTTTGTTAGAGAAGAAATCAAAACCCAAACCCCCGGTGGTTCAAGTGGACGTTACTGATTTCGTGGACCTCACTAGTGATATTTTCGAAGACTGTCAAAAAGAGATACGTGAAAAACAAGCAGAAGAAAGAATTCGAGAAAAAATGTTAGCTGCTACCAAAGAAAAATTAGCTGCTTCGAGGGAAAAACAGTTGCAGGCAGAAAGACGGAAAAAAGCTGCAATGTTTTTGAGTCAAATTCATGCACCAACGATTAAGAAACCAGAACCACCTGTCGTTATGATTGTAAAAGAAGAACCAATGAAACCTTCGTTTCCTTCGTCCACGCGAGTAGATATTGATATAGAGGAAATAAGAATGTGTACAAATTCTTTAATGAGCAGATTAAGGGAAGCAGATTTGGATCGACGATCTAGACAGCGATCAAGAAGCAGAAGTAGTAGCATCAGTTATTCGGAGAAACACAGGAGTCACAAGAAGCATAAAAAGAAGAAAAGTTCACACAAAAGGTATTTGTACAATTGATTTCTAAATATTTGCATTATTTAAGGATTTATTTAGTTAACATGCTCATTTATTAACAGTTTTAATCATTACAGTAGTTATCGAGAAAGTATGAGCAGTTCACGATCTCACAAATCGAGAAAGAATAAAAAAACGTCAAGACATCGATCACGTTCGCGAAGTCCTCACAAACATCGGTCTTCTTCATCGCGTCATCGAAGAGAAAGTACTTCCAGTGATTCAGATTCTACATCTTCTTAAGAATTTTTAAAGTTTTTTGAAAAATGTATTAATATGTAAATAAACATGCTGTGTATATAGTCATAAGTACATCTTAGGAATTTTCTCTACTGCGATATGTGTGAATGAAAGAATTTTGAATATTTGATTCGGATGTGTTTTGTATTTTGATTGACAAAAGTTTGTCGGATGAAATTCTTTTATACTGTGACATCAAAGTTTTCGAAATCATATTTTGTTAAAAATAAATTGTAACGCTCAATAAACAAAAATAGTATTCTTAGAGAAGAATTGTTATTGATCCTTACTAAGGTCATATTCTTGCCATTCGATATTTTATTAATTATTTAAATTGGTTTTCATCCTTTTTAAATAACTTTCATTACTCATTGATTTTTTTTCAATTAGCAATGGTAATTCAGTTTCCACTCTTAAATATAAACAATTATTTTATTTAAATTAATTTGATTAATTTTTAAAAGATTCTGCCAAGAATAATTTATATTATTAAAAAGTATTTATATTTATTTATATCACTGATTTTTATTTGTATTAAATCTGAATAATATTACAAGCTAGTAAAACGATGAATGAATACACAGGTGGAAAAAAAGCGTGAATGAGAAATTTATGTATAACATGAACAATTACAAGTCAAATAGCTAAGAGGAAAAGTTTGAAGAAATTGAATTAATGGAAAATTCTTACTATCTACAAGTAATGAAAAATTTCATGAATCGAACGAGCATTATATAAAAAATCAATTGAGGATATGCGTTTGCGATAATTGCTTAAAATAAGTGCACAAAAATATCAAGAATAATAATAATAAGCATGAATTGGATGATCGGGGAACATTTGAATCAATTATACAGCTGAAAAATTACTACGTCGAACACGAGGCTACACCTAAGTTAGTAATGAGCCCACTAGACTGCATTTATATCGTAATTTTCAAAAGAAAGCTAAAATAAGTTAAAAATAATACTTCTTATCAAATACTGGACATTCGGCACGTCAAACTAAATTAGCCGCGGAACAGTCTCGTTATTTAGCTGCACTTGAAAGGCATCAATGACATTAAAAATAGTTGTCACGTTATGGGCGATTCCACTAATCTCATATGATAACAAACAATGCAAACCCGAACCCAAACAGCTTCCCTGATGCCATTCAGCAGATTCAACTTATTGTTCCGCATTTACTACCCGACGGAGAAAGTTTTCACTATTGGACACGTGCCCGACTACATTGCTTGTAGTTAATTTTTGTTGTAATTTTTGTTGTAAATTTTCCATCAATCGCACGATGATATAGTATGCGTATTATTTCAATATGCTGTACGTATTGCTTTTTTACAAGTGGTTATTGACGTTTTGTTTTCTTGTAATTTGTAAACTTATGAAACGTATATAGATGACGCACAATTTATTTATTATATATATTAGATATAGTTCATATTATAAAAATACTTATTTCTTGAAACAAAAATTAAACACGCGTTTTAGCGATCTAACTGTACGTCACATTGAAAGCATCAACATTTATACTTGTGCGCGCTTAACTAAAGGAACTTGATGTAGCAAATGGTTTTTTTAATATTAAACGCAGCGTCATTGTCAGCATCTCATTTGTTCATGATTTCTGTAGAGATATTACGAAAATCTCATCGTCAACTTATTATGCATTGTTTATTCAAAAAACCTTTTTTTAGTATATATATGAAAACAATAATCAATATTTAAATAAAATAGTACTGTAACACTTAATTATGTTAATCATGTTAACACTTAATCGTTTTTCTAATTTAATGATTCTGACATAGCAATCTTTAATTGAATGAAATTAATAAAGTCAATAATACTAAAATGTTTATTTAAAATCCCGAAAATAATGCATTCTATTAAGCTAATTTTAATTGTGAAGCAATTAACTTGTGTTTGATTATCTCTTATCTGAGAGATAGGAGTAGCAATACTGGAATAACACTCAAAATTATCAATTGATTTTTTTTGTGTCAAAATTTGTACTATTTAATTTGTAATTACTTAGATTTGATCGAATGAAAATTTTTAACATTAAACGCTAATATTTTCTTATAAATAACATCAACTTTATATTGTTATTGTTTCGTATTTTATATTGATACTAAAATGTGAACAGCGCGCATCGCGCGCACAACTTACATTTTTGTTTTCCATAATCAAGCTAATAAAATTAAACACGATTAATAATTATTGATTGATTGTTTAATTGATGTTTGAGTAGAAATTTTACGTTTGTAAAATATTAACAGAATACATTTATTTAATTTAATAATCATGAACATATTTCTTTATAAAGATAATTGTTGACTCTTGTATTTTCTCTTCTACGATCATCCAGGATAAAATTATAAGGGGATACCAAAATCGAATTTAAGGCATAACTACATAAGGCTGTTCGTGATTAAAAACATTTCTCCGTAGATCTATCCCAATTTTGTCATAAGTTTGACCTTGCACTTTATTTATGATAATCACAAAGGCTAATTTAACTGGAAATTACCTCTGTTTAAAAGTGAAAGGAAATACGTCTATACAATATATAGTAAAACGAAAAAGATGCGTTAACTCTATTTTTTACAAGCGAACAATACCTCTAGTTTTCTTAAAATTTTCAGGATTTTTGTCAGACATTACTAATAATAATCAGAGTGGAAGAAATAGCATTTTTCTCGAAACTTATTAATGAAAAAACTAATTTTTTAAATAAAATATATGTTCATGCAAATGATATGAATTAAAAATATTAAAAGGATTTTATATATTTATATTTAAACTAAAACAGATATTAGCATAATTTTGATGAAACATTTTTCAATTAGATACGGTTAGATTCAAATAGAAACATGTGCATTGCATGAGCCAATCAGATAGCATTTATCTTGGCTTCACAATATTCCGGTCATGACTTTTTTATAATGGGAATGGGATACTTCTTGTGATATGCTTCAAATCTTCGAAGAAATATGGCTATTTTTCAAAAAAAAAAAAATTTCCATTAATTAGAAGAGGAAGCAGCAGTGATTGAAATAAGAAAAGCGTTGAGAAACCCTTTGATAAATAAAACGCTTTACGTAAGACTGTTGATTAGGTGAATGATATTTGCAACGTCATTATGCTGTCAATTGCGGAATAAAAAAGATGCACTGTTTGGGAATAAGAGTTTTTTAGAAAGTCTTATCTGCGTAATGACTCCCGTCACGTGGATTTTTGTATCAGACATCACCATATTCTCCCGGTAGGCCCCCAAGGACAATATTTGGAATTGAAACGATGAGATACTTAAGTTGTTCGGCCAAGTTCATTCGCGCAAGATTTGATGTGATCATAAATTATAAAAGTTGTATACACTTTATTGGATAGATAACTTATTTCCAAAGCATTTATTAAAAATTTACTGCTGTTATATAATCTGGCTATGTAAAAAAATAAAATTATAATTTTTGACTTTTATTAGAGACAATTTAATTTTTTACAAAAATATTAATTTAAAAAAGACAGTTTCATAAGACAATTTGTTCGTAAAATAATTTGATTTTGTTATCGATATAAACTTTTCCGTACATTTTCTGAAATTAATTATGGTGAAGCTAATACTACTGATAATATTTCAATGATTCATGTGCGACGGAGCTGTATTTTAAAGTTTTGATTTTTGGAAAATATCATAAATATAGTAAGGCACGTGCTTCTTTTGCCGGCACGGTTTTTTTCACGAGATGAAATGTAGTGGGAGATGAAATATAAGATGAGCCGATCGTGGTTCGAGGGTGATAGAACGCAATCGACTAAGCTCAAGAACAAAGTGTATGCTGAGACGCTGATTTCTTTTTGCTTACAAAGTGCTCGATTTCAGTGTTGCCTGCAAGCGTCATCATGTCCACTAAATTGGCAGTAAGTTGAATTTTATTAATTTTTCAGCGCTTTTTTTCCACAATTTCTTATTTGCTCTCTTTTAACAAAACAGTTAAGAAAAAATTACGTGAATTATTTTTTATCATTTAGATTAAACATTGGAAAAACTATTTATATTCAAATCATGGCATGAGTTAAAAATTTTGTTATATGAATGTAATCTTACTTTACTGTCTGATATGTTGAAAAATGATACATTTTAAAAAATAAAATACAAATAGCAAAATTTTATTTGTACCAATTAAATACAATAGTATACATTGAATGATAAATACACGTAAAATGTCGATATTTGATTGATAAACTGGCTTTCTTCTACTTTCTTTTTAATTCAAACTAAACAATGAGAATAATTTAATTTTATACGATTTACAATAATTCGCAAAAAAATTCTTATTGATTTTTATTATTTAAAAATGTTAGTCAGCTTTACAATCTCCGAAGATTTTTGATCCGTCTGAACAGTTTCGTCCAGAGACAATATACAACGGTAAGTTTGAGGGCGAATTTAGAGACTTTACAATGGATGATGATGATCCTATCAAAGAAAGAGTTCGGAAAACGTATTTGAACATGCACACTAACCAGACAGTCGAATTCGTAAAATGTAAGTTATTACTTTTCTGTTTTTCGGCAGTTTTTAAAAATAGCTTTTATTCTCTTCTAATAATATGTCACTTTTTATTTACAAAAGAATCAATTCTTATTTCTTTTTAAGATAGATCTTGTGAAATTATAGAGCAAAAAAGATTCCTTTTAAGATAGAATTTGTATTTGTTTTAGCACGAATGGCAGATTGGCTTCAATTCAACAAATGTAAAATGACTGTCAAGGAAGCTCTTTTACAATTAAACGAACTGATTGACGAAAGTGATCCTGATTCGGATCTACCCAACATAGTACATGCTTTTCAAACAGCAGAAAAAATTAGAGAGGATCATCCAAATGAAGATTGGTTTCATCTTACAGGACTAATTCATGATCTTGGCAAGGTATCTTATTCGAATCGAGAAATTTATTGTAGAAATATATTACCTTTCCGTTTTGAAAACTGTTAGTGAAAAGTTTTACCTTTTTGTAAAACAGCACTAAAAAGATTTGTCTCTTGTTATAAACAACATTTTTTTTATCACACAAAATTTTCAGTTGTGTATAATGTGTCTTTTTACGCTTTCATTTCTTAAAATAAACTAAAGATTATTTAAATATAAAATTTACGATTAGCCTAATAATAAGTTGAAAAAAGGTTTGTAACATAAAATCCTTCAATTACAGATCATGGCATTTTATGGAGAACCACAATGGGCAGTCGTTGGAGACACTTTTCCGGTCGGTTGTGCATGGGGTAATTCTATAGTCTACAGAGACACTAGTTTTGAAAATAATCCCGATGGAAAAGATTCTCGTTACAAGTAAGTTCTGTTTAAAATGAAAGTTAACCGAACACTTTTATTTAAAAAGTGTACGCTAGATATAAAAATTCCACTTTTGACGTCAACACAAGTAACTCTTTTAAAGAATTTTCTCTTGATATCATGTAACATAAATGACGTGGATAGATTTCTTTTATTTAATACTTTCAGAATGCAGAATATTAGAACATAAGAATAAAGAAATAAAATTATTTATTACATTATGTGCAACGACCTTACAAAAACAGCATTCAAATAAATACGATTCAATGAATAGAAAAATCATTCATTTTAGATTAAAATTACTTTTTATTTAAACTTTTGGATAGAATAGTTTTTTAATACTTTAATTTTTTTATTAATAACAAATTAACTATATTTCTATTGGTACTTTTAACTAAGTTTACATGGAAAAACACAAAAAATTAACTTCTAATGTACTATTAGCACAAAATATGGAATATACAAGCCCAAATGTGGAATCAATAATTTAATTATGTCATGGGGACATGATGAGTATTTATACCAGGTATTGAAACATAACAAAAGTACATTACCAAAAAAAGGACTAGCTATGATTCGCTATCACTCATTTTACCCATGGCATGCTGGTGGTGATTACAAACATTTTTGTACCAAAGAAGATGATGAAATGTTACATTGGGTTTTGGAATTTAAGTAAGTGCCTATTTTTTGAATATTGAATATTGACCTTGAACTAATTTAACCGTTTCCTTGTTTAGCAAATATGATTTGTATACTAAAAGTGCAGAAGTCCCTGATATTGATGCTCTTTGGCCTTATTATAAAAAACTCATTGATAAATACATGCCTGGAGTTCTGGAATGGTGACTACAGATGAGTTAATAATCTTTCAATTCTAAAAATAAAAATGATACTGTATTATTCACTGGAATCTTGAAAATTTATGTATTTTATAAGCATTTATTATTAGTAAAGATTATTCGTAATATAAGTCACCAATTTTATACAAAAATTTTATATGAAATATAAATAGAATAAGGTTTTATAAAACAATTAAAAGCTTACTATGAATTTTATTTGTTATTCCTTGTCTTTCTTTTTGATTTTTCTTGTACTCTGAATGGCTGGGAAATAACTGCATCATCAGAAACATCCATAGGTTCATCTTTATTTTCCTCATTTTGTGTTTCATTTAAATTCTGGGTATTGTTGAATTCTATTATAGTAAAATAAAATACAGTATAATACAATAATGGTTCAAATAAGCTATAATAGGTACTGTTTGTTTGAACAATTTGCATATTACATTTTTATTTTAATGAAAAAAACTTGCCTATTATTTCACTGCAATCCATATTTTCAAAGCAATTTGGGCACTTATCTTCTTGTTGAGCTGCTATTTTTCTTGATATGCAATAAAAATGATACGTTTTATTGCAGTGTTCACATTTAAATCCCTGTAACATATATATTAATTAAATTAGATGTAGTTTTCATAATTAGTTCAAAAAGTCATAATTCTTACATAAAACAAAACATCTTTACACAAATGGCAGTTATGGAAATTTTCATAAGTGGCTCTAAAATAAGGCATGAGTTCAATAATGCTTCTTATTCCCATGTAATAGAAGCCATTCTATAAAAATAAACGACTATTTAGTCTTTCTGAAAAATAAAATTTGAAACCATAGAAATGATAAATCACCTGGCAATGTAACCATTTGTTTCTCGTAACATTTTTAAGAAATGATTCTGCATCAGTAGCTGTAAATTTTGTATCAAGATTGTGTATAAGTCTTAAACAATCAATACTTGAAATACACCCATCATCTGCATTTATTATTTGAGAATAAACCTCTTTTAAAAATGCTTGTTGAGCTTTAGAAAATTCACATGGGATCCTTTAAAAAGGATCATTATTTTATTAAAATTATGTCCTTATTGGTTAAAATAATATAATAAACTAATTGAAAGTATTAGTTACTTGATTGAATCTTCATGCAATGTTCCAACAACACACCAATATGTCTGACCAGTTATTTCACACATTCCAGTCTTCATAGACATGGCTATTGTAGATAACTTGTCATTTATTACTGAAATAGTTGAAGACATGTCTAGATTTTCCCCTGTAAAAATGTAAAAGTATTATTTTCACATTGATACTAAAATTTAAAAAAAATTACATTTGTGGATAATTATTTAATAATTGTCTTTATTTAATGGTTATAAGGGATTTTCTACATAAGAGCCATCAGATATTGGACGTGAATGAAGGTGTAAAAATGAATTAATTATTTAACATTAATTCATAAAATAAAAATAAGTGTTGCATATGGTTTTTTCAGACCGCATATAAATCTTTGTTAAGATAATGACAAACAATCGATTTGGTTTTTTACCACAGTATTCGTCCAACATCCAATGTTTGATGTCCGATAGCTCTTAAGTAGAAAATATCTAATGATTGAGTTCTAAACATAATTTGTAAAGATGTTACTTTTCTTTTTCAATAAGCACTTACTAAAAATTCGTATAAACATCGTCTTTGCAGTTTGATCTAGTACAGCTCCACCTTGCATGATAGCTTGTAAAAAAACACGATGACGATTGTCGTAAACCATTTTCCGTCAATTTTATGTCAAAATAAGTATTAAAATATAAAAAATAAACTTAAAAATAACAACTGATCGATCAACAATTCGGAATCGAGATAGGGATTGTTTCTTGTCAAAAATAGTCTCTATAGTCCATGCTCGAAATCAAAACATGAATTTTCATTGATACCAACTCAATCATACATTTCTGTTCCGAGACTTGAAAGTACACCGGTTTCCGATCGAAAAATCTCTCCCAGGGTCCCTAAGGCTCCGGTCCCATAGGTATGTTACGGATGCGAACGGATACGGACGCGAATCGCAACTCTAGTAACATTACTAAAAATATCTAGTTCGATTATTTAGTACCAACACTATCGGTAGTGAGCAAAAGTGACTGTTTAAAACTGTAGCGCCGAACGTATGTACACCCAACGTGGATTGAATTGCGACCCCCCCCAGTTAGGTTGGTATGAGAATTCCGTCGTTGCATCGGAACGAAGAAACCGCGGGAAAATTCAAAAATGAAAATTCGTTTTAAGATACGATAAAAAGCTAAAACGTTACTAATTTGTTTTTAGGTTTAAAATTAATTGTTTGCCGAACAATGAATTTAGATGCATGATTATTTGATTTTAGGTTTTAATTATATAATTTAAGAACGAGCGTTATACTATGACCGATCTGAAAACCACCGTTACGGACTGAAAGTAGCACTCATAGTCTCATACCAACCTAACTGGGGGGGTCGCGATTCAATCCACGTTGGGTGTACATACAGTCCCCGGATGTTGATTCTGTCCACCCATTTCAAAATTTCAAGTGTCAGTTTGCAGATCTGGATTTTAATGAATAAATGAATAATATAATAATATAACTAGTTAAAAAGTAAATATATGTGTATATTAGAGATGTTAAATATCAAAGGAAAAAAATGAAGGTTCAATTGAAATTAAATCATCCAACTCACCACTGGTTTGTTTTCAGATAAGTAGTATTTATTTTATCCTATTTAATATTGTATAAAGAATATGATACTTTATACAATAATACTAAAATACTATGATACTAAAATGATTGCTATATATGAAATTATTAATATTAATAATTTTAATAATTTTATCTACAGCAACCGTTTTATTAAGTTTTATCATTTTTTATTTTCTTTATTTCAAAATGCGCGCCCCCTTAAAGTCTCTATAAATCAGCGTACAAATGGCTGCGCAGTGCACAGGGGGCCTATTCTGAAAAAAAATTTTGTGGTAAATCAGTTTGTCACTTCAGTTTACCACAGAATTAATCACTTTAGATGTGATAAATGCTTATGACATGTGCTAAAATTTTTTTTCAGAATAGGCCCCGTGCTAAAATTTTTTTTCAGAATAGGCCCCCTGTGGTCTTGTTATGTTTAATAGTATACGTCAGAATTCAGGTCTTTTTGAATATGTCGGAAACCATAGTGATGGTCATACGTACTTGGACATTACGCAATATATTGTATCCAGATCTGTCCGTCACAAGGACAATCCCAATATTGTCAATAGAGTAACTAATCAATGTTAATTAGTTTTTTGACAGACAGGATCAGCGCACAATGTACTGTGGAACATCCAAGTACACATGACTCATGACCATCAAATAAGGCTCTCTGCAGTCCTCTGTTTTGTTTTGTTCTAATTCTTTATTTGTACCGGTTAAAAAAATCTAACAACAGTTACGAATATAAATAATATAAATTATTAAGTTAACTATATATTTATTTTTTAAACAATGTAAATATTGTAATTATATCAACATGTCTGAAGCAAAAATATCATATGGTATACCTGGTAATGGTCAATATTAATAATCTCATACATAGTAATCATTTTTTTTGTGTTTTATTATTTTTTATTTTTTTCAGAACGCGCGCCCCATTTCTATATAATTAAAGTAAAGTTTTACACTGTTTAAAAAATACTTTTCATTAATTATATAATTGAACTTAACAATAATTTTAAATATATATTCAGTTATGTTTACAAGTCACTCATCACAGCACTATTGCCAAGTTGTTTTTAATCATTATAAGTACAGAATGAAACAAAACGAAAAAACAAGTAGAGGGCTTTTACAAAACATCGCGCGATGTTCTGACCCTCGGATCTTACCTGGAGAGAATTTAACATAGTGCAATAATTTGTAGAAACCCTGAGAGCAATTTTCCTGGAGTTAATCCAGTTAATTAATAAATCCATATTTCCATTCCATTAATACTTTTAACATTTAAGCTGCATCATTGTTATAATTCATTTGGAAAATAAAATTTCTACTGGTTTAATTAAAAGTGTAGAACAATTTTTAGCCAATTTTAACTTTGGCATAGTGTATAGTATCTTTTGCATTATTTAGTTCAAATCAAAATAAATAAAAAATGTATTTTTTTAATTTTTTAAATAAATTTCACTTGAATAATTATTCAAATACATTTGTTAAAAAAAATTTTACACAATTGAAGAAACTTTTTATAGTAAAACATGATTTTTCTTATTGAGTTGATGATTTGGCTTCCTTTGCATTCTGAAGACTTTGAGTGATGTACAATTTAGCTAAACTTTGAGCACAGAACTGGGAAATATGTTGACTATATGTATTTATTTGGCCAGCAGTGATCATAGGATTGAGCCTTAATGGAACTGGAATAGGTCTGATTAGTTTGTTAATATCCTCCTCTGGTAATGGAGGTTCATCTTTAGCAGCACGAGCTGCATTTTCTTGAGCTCTCTTTTGCATTAATCTGTTCTTATCTTGTTGTTGACGAATAACCATACTTTGGTAGCGATTGAATTTAATAGCTTCTTGGTTTAATTCATCAACTCTATCCATCATGCAGCGCAGTTGATTTTCTAAAACTGATGCAGTTCCTAAATCCAAATATTTTGTACCTTCCTCTTCTGGAACCATTTCTTCCAGTTCACTCATGACAATATTAGTCAGAGCACTATTTCTAATTACTATTGGTAACTCAACAAACAGATTTTCGTATCCAATTTTCAGATTCTTAAGAGCTTCTGGTGTAAATTCACCATCTTTATACATCTGAATAGCTTGAGGAGTTAATCGATAAGCTTTGAGTGTTAAGAAACCTCTTGCTGATTTTGCAGTGTCATAAATAATAACAACTGACTCCTCTATTGATGTTTGGTAATGGTATTGAGACTCGAGCAGTGGCAAACTTAAGAAATTACCAACATCTGCACTTTGATACCATCCAACATGAAAGTGATCAACATTAACACTGAAAAAAATACGAATTAAAATGTACAGTCGATATGTATAATTTTTATAATAACAATGACTACAAATTGCATAAAGTAAAGTAGTAAATGGGACATTCTGAAAATAGATAATTATCTAAGTAAAATATTGATATAAAAATAGGCATATGCGAGAGTGTTAAAACTTACATGCGCAATCGTCTCATCATATTCAATTGATAATCTTCTTCGTCTGCAAAGTCGTCATTCTTTGAGAATGGAAAGCAATTTGTGATTTCAAGACGTCCCTGAGTATTCAAACCAAGAAGGGCACCCTGGGCCACTTCCATATTACTGGATGCCTCTTCATGACAGTGTTTAACCATTTTCATAACCACCAAGCCATCGCATTGAACGTAATCAATACGCGGCTCCATCTCCTGTACACGTCGTGATGGATTTCGACTTGACATTTTTCGTTTTTTGAGTCAAGTGAAAAACTTTTAATGAAATTATTGTGCTGTTAATAATTTTCTTATTATATATCTCCAATACTACAAGAGCGAAAAATTCATGAACAAGCTTAACCTGGCTTAACCACGTTTCACGTTATGTCTCCACTCTCCAGGGACTCTAGCGGGTCCATCGGCCATCCAGGTCGTAAAAAAATGGCTATAGAACTGAACAGTAAAACATGGAAGGGTGACCTAAGGACGATTTCATAGATGTCAATTGGTCAATAACGATGTTACTGACAAAATTAATGCTCTATAACAACTCCAATTTTGCATTTCTAAAAAGTTGTGTGAAAATTCATCGCTTATATCTCTATTGAGTTTTCAATTTTCTGATATATGAGTATCTTTACCTTGAATTATTATCAAAAATGAAAAATAATTAAATATACTTACTTGATAAAAAATAGCTACTTTTGTGACAGTCGCGGACTGCAAGTTTCACTGTGAACAGTGATCATGCGTGAACAATGCACGCAAGAGTTCAAACCACCTTGTCTATGCAGTTCTGCAATCTGCAGTACACAGTACACTCTGCAGTTGCAGATGAAAAGGTTTGCAGTCCATGTATATATAGCCGATCTACTTTTGTTACAAAAACATTCTAGATGTTAACTGATATGATATATTACAAAAATGAGTAAAAAAGGTGGTTATTACTGTGCTTTTAAAAATTGCCGAGGTTTATCTCGACGTGACAAGAGAAGTTTCTTTCGTTTTCCTAAAGATCCATTAAGGTAGTTCATGGAAATAAAGAACTTGATTTTCAATAATAAGTAATTATTGTAATGATGACGGGTACTAGTGAATTTTATTTGTGTTACAGATCGAAAGAGTGGGTCAAAGCATGTGACAGAAATGACCTTTTAGAAAAAACACCACTGGAACTTTTTAATAGTTATAGAGTCTGTGCTAAGCATTTTACAGATTCAATGTTTCTTAATGATTTAAGAAATAGATTGCAACCTAATTCCATACCAATGCATTTAGAGCTGACAGAGGATTCAGATGATACTATAAATGCAAATAAGACAAACGATACATTAACTGACAACCATGATCCTGTGACCAATATTTTAAGTAATTGTGTATTACGTAAGTAATGGATAAACAAGACCACACTAACAACTTTAATAGTGCTAGTGTTTTAAACTATATTAATATAACTATTTAACAATAAGTTATATTTTGTAAAGCATATGTTTGACTAACCAATATTTAAAATCTAGAAAACCAACTGTAATTTGTAATTGTCTGAATGATAAATAATTTCTTTATTTAAAGATTTATTCTAATGTTTTTCAGAGAAAATATCTGCAGATGAATTTTACAAAGCAACTGGTATACGCATTAATGAACCTGTATCTGCAATAAAAGCAACTGAAGAGTATTTGGAAAATTCAAGTCCATTAGATCATGTTTACTCCAGTATAAAAGTCAATGATTCAATGAACTCCACTGCAAATGAACTAGCTATTAATATTGATAATGAAAGTTCTAATGGGTTCCCTATTGAAGCCTTATCTTATCAGGATCTAATAAATTCATTACCATTATCTCTTATTAATGGAACTGGTCCTGAATCTCCTATGGAAACAAGTGAATTATCTTTTCTTATTTCAGATAAAAATGTAGAGGTAGAAAAGTTGCCAGAAGCTATTTTAGACGGTCAAAATATTAACGAAGCATTGACTAATGTCTCAAATACTTATGATACTTTAGGAGAAATCAACGAAACAGATTTAAATATTGTAAAAGGTAAATCAGAAGAAGCTACTCAAACCGAAGTTGATTTTTTAGAAAATAATTTAGACAAAACTAGTATAATTGAGTTTGAAAAAATTATTCAAATTCAATCTAACTTTGTGGGAAAATCAATAGAAAATTCGACTCAAACTACATCAAGCTATATAAAAGCTAGATTGAATAATAAAAAGTTGAAAAAATTATTGATAAGCAAAAAACATGAAATCAAACAATTAAAACAGAAACTTCAAAAAAATTATATAAATATTATAGATGATATTACTCTAGAACAATTTCAATTATTAACACAAAAGTTTTTTCCTGCTGAGACTTCTGATTTTATTAAAATTCAAGCTCAACTATTTAAAGAAAAAGACAACAAACGAAACTTTACACTCGATTTTAAAAAACAATGCCTGTCATTGTTTTTAGCTGGTCCAAAAATATATAAGTATTTGCAAAAAATATTTTGCTTACCTAAAGCACATGACTTACGGACACTTAAATTTTAAATTCAGTATTTTCGCACAAAGATAGAATTAAGTGTCATTTAGAGTTTATTAGTGAATGATAGCGATTTAGTAATTCTAGTCACATCAGCTTTAATAGTAGTTCATACTAAAAATAATTATAGGTCTTAAACTATGGTTCTGCTGTGATTCATTTAGTTCTTAAAAATCGCATTTAGAAATTTTTTAATATTTATATACATTTTTATAAGTAGATAGGCAAACATTTTCGCTTTATATTTCTAAATTTTTACATTTATATATAAATACATGCTATTTACGTGATTACTTGAGTTTAAATTGCACAAAACTCAAGTGCATTTACATATCGATAATTAATGCTAAGTAGGTAAAATATCAAATTGAGAAAAATTACCAGTATTTTAATGACACAGAATTAAAAATCTGTGAATATTTATAGTATTGTAATGATATATATTTAAACGAATAATAAAACTAAACATTTTATACTTTATGAGTTTTTTAAATATTATTTTCCTTATTTATTCCCTTTGAGTTTTCTTTATCTGACTTATATATAGATAGAATTTTAAAATAACCAACGTAGACTTTTTAAAAAAATATTATCTCTTCTTAAATTAGAAAATATTTAAAATGAGCGCACTTTATATTTTTGTATAGTCGATATATATAGCGATAGTATAATATCCTAGCCTACATATATATATATATATGTATATATATACTTTCGTTGACATGTTTACCTATACGTTTTCGTCTGCAATACGGCGTAGCGTAGAAAGTATTCAGCAGTTATAGTATTATTAACAAATCTTAGATAAATCAGATGAAAAACTTATTAAATAATAGTTTGTAAAATGAATTCTGATAGTAAAATAAGTGTTCATTATTCTTCTTTAGTTGGTTTAAAAGCAGAGCTTCTTAAGAAGCAGGAAGAAGCAAAAGTGGCAAAGGCTAAGTTAGAAAATATAACGGCAAAAAATAAAACAAAAATAAATGAAAAAGTTGTAAACAAAAAAGAGAAAAACGTAACGAATGTAGATATTTCACAAGAAACTGATGATATTGAAAGTATGAAAACTTTAAAGAAATCTCAATTGATGTTACAAGCAAAATCTAGGTTATACGATAAATTATCAAAAACACGAACAAATATGAATCCTAATTTTCTTGTTGATTTTGAACATAAATCTGATGATCCATATAAGTCAGAAGAGGAGGACTTTAACAAAAGTGACAACTTAAGTGATGATGATTCTGATAGTGAATGGGCTGAATACACAGATTGCTTAGGACGAACAAGGAAATGTCTTCGAGAAGATTTACCTAAAATGAAACAAAAAGATGAATCCTTGAGAAGAGACATTTTTAAAGAACCACATGAAAATGTCCAAGAGCAGATATTTTATGTTGAAGATAGAACTCCAGAAAAAGAACCAGAAATAGAAATAATGAGGAGAAAATGGGAAGAACAAACTGCCAAATTAGTCAACAAAGTTGATATTCACTACCAAGATATACTTTTTGATGAAGCAAGAACACATGGTGTTGGTTACTATGCTTTTTCACAGGATGAAAAAGAAAGGAAAAAGCAACAAGAAGAATTAACTAAGTTGAGAAAAGAAACTGAACAAAAGCAAAAAGAAAATGAAAGTATACGAGAAGTGAAAGAAAAAATGCAACAAAATAGATTGAGAGTGGCAAGAATAAGGCAACGAATAAGAGCAGGGCTCTCTGCTAAAGAAGCTGAAGATGAAATTAATCAAGAAGATGCCACAAATCATTTGCAATCTGTAGATAATGAAAGTACGAAGATAATAAATGAAAGTGGTACACCAAACACAAATATTCAAGAAACCATATTAGATAATTCTATGAAGGATAATACACAAGAAATAGCTAAAAATGAGCTTACTGATAATGAAAGCAAAATACAAGCATTTGGAGAATTGCTAGGCAAAAGAAATAAGTGGTATGTAATGACTCAAGAAGAATGGATTAGCAAAAAGAGAAAAGAAAGAATAGAAGAATTTGCTCCAGATTATGGAAACTTCCAGCCTGGAGAAACTTTGAATTTAAATAATACATTTCAAAATAATGTTACACATGAAGTATTAGCAAGTCATGAAAATAAACAAGCCACTAGTTTCATACCTGTTGAAGAAAATGAATTATTCTCAGATGAATCTGACGTGATAGGACCAATACCTCCATGTGATTTAGAAACAAATTCTATAAAA
The DNA here is from genome assembly GCF_024137745.1 of Phymastichus coffea. Taxonomy (NCBI): domain Eukaryota; kingdom Metazoa; phylum Arthropoda; class Insecta; order Hymenoptera; family Eulophidae; genus Phymastichus; species Phymastichus coffea. Next base: position 1,109,780 of record NW_026706849.1, read on the forward strand.
GGTTTGTAATCTTATGTGCATATTAAGATTTTATTTTTATATTAAATAACATACTAAATAATACACTAGCGTTAAATTTAATAATATTAATTTTAGCACAACATTAGTGAATTATTATCAATTTTATATTTTTATATTAATATCTTAGCCTTTTTAAATATTTGAAAGTTTAATAATTAAGAAATACTCTAGATACTCTTTTGATTAGAATTTTTGATTCTTATTTTTCAGATCCAGGAATAAATGAGCGAGTTGACATTGTGAATCAAGTGGAAGCTGGATTGAAGTTTTTAAGACAGCAATTTGAAAATAAATCTTCACAATAGATATGCACAATACATTTAATAAAATAATTTTTTATCAGAGTGTAAATAATTTTTTATAAAAGTAATTCTTATATTGTATATTACAATAATACTGTAGTTGAATACTTTATATTTAATTATAAGACTGTTAGTAACTAATTTATATTGTTAAAAAAAATGATTGAAATGATAAAATGAAGAAATGATTTAAAAAATAATCAATTATTTTATTCATTCCAAAATAAATTTTCAACAAACTTATTGCAAGTATTTCCATATAGAAAAAATAACTTAATTAACGGATTTAAAAAATGTTTTGAAAATAACGAGTCAATTATACACAATCAATCAATTAAAATTATATTTGTGCATTTGCTAGCACTTTTAAATTTGTAATTGCTTAATCTAACCTTCATACTCATACATATACATCTAAACATGGTACAACGTGTTACTGATAATGCATACTATATTACATATATATATATATATACACTTTCGCTACTCATCTTGCACTTGTAAAATGTGAAACTGAACAGCAAAATACAACCGGTCAATGGCTGCTCGGTTTCAGCATTTGGTGCACGTTGAACGTTAAGCACACAACTAAAATCGTTACAATTGAGAAAATTGGTGAGTAATAACTATTTATTAAAATAAAATTTTTAAGATATTGACATTTAGTTAAATGTATATCCTATATTACGAAGTTCAGCTACAGTTATGCGATTCTATTCAAACCAATTTTAGTTTATTATATTCTTTTCCCGCGCAAACTTTATAGCGAGTATTATTTCGTTGCTATCGTAAGTTTTATTTATTATTTTTAAGCGAACAATTTAAGTTCTAATGAAAATTATGTTTCTTGATAACATAAGAAACTTATTTTGTCATTTTTGTTAATCCCGTACTTTATTGAACCTGCGATAAAATTTTGAAAACATCTTTCATTTAGTTTTTAAACTCATTATGTATAATGTCTTAAAAAAATATTTTTCAACTGTCGAAAATAATTTAGCGAATCATATTAACATATATCCTTAAAAGTTGCAATAAACATTGAAATATGAATATTTATTATGATAAAAAAAGGGGTTAACATAATATTTTTTATTCGGAATACATGAATCTTATATGTTAGAATTATTTTGTTTTAAAAATTTGTATTACATATATTACATATATGAATTAAATAAATTAATAGATCATTGATTTTAGCTTTATTAATTGTATTCTAATAAACTGGTAAAAATGGTTGAGTCAAATCACAATGAAGAGGAGCCAATGGTTACCCAGAAATCGTCAGGTAAAATTGCCAGTGACGAACTTTCTAATAAGCGAAATAGAGAAGAAACATCTGACTCTGAAAATAACTTACCATTGAAAAAAGCTGGCATTAACAAAGTATCACAGGAAAAAGAAATAAGTCCAATAAAAATAAAAAAAGTTATCTCCAGTTCTGATTCAAATAATAGTGTAGAAGAATTAGACAATGATCAGAATAAAAATATAAACAATCAATCAAAATCTAATAATATACTAGATGAGAAAGTTAATGAATGTACAGAAACAGATTATAAAGATACAACAAAATCAACTACTACTAAAGAAAGTGAGACTGAAAGATATCGAAACTACGATATTCAAGAAAATGAACAAAATAGTATGAAAGTATCAGAAGAAGAAACTAATAAACATAATTTATCTTTGGAAAAAGAAAAAGAGAAAATGGTAATACGATCTATTTAATCATTAGTTTTATTAAATTTATTCAATTTACTAACTGACTATTTCAATTTTCTTATTTTGTGAAACTGTACATATATAGTTCTTTAACTTTGATAAATTATTTATTGTTTTAATTATATTTGAATAATAAATATTTCTATAGACCTTCAATGTTACAATCTTTTATGTTATCATTATTTCATTATCAAATACATTGATATTTTAAGAAATTTTAATTAATTGTTTTTTTTTTTGAAGGATCAATCAATGGAAGATGATGAGTCTGAAAAAGAAATGAAAAAGACAAAAAGTAAGAAAAAAAATGAAGAGTCTGAAATAATTAACGGAGTAGAACTTACTGTAGAATGTGCAAGTGATGAAAATTCTAGTGAAGAAAGTGTGAAAGAGGAAAGTTTCAAGCCCAGACCTAAGACTGAAATCATAAGAGAAGAGCCAAATGACTCTGAAGTTGATGCTAGCTCTTCTGAAGCAGAGAAGTCAGATTCTTATAAAATAATAGAAGCTAAATCAAAAAGCAATAGTGAAACAACTTTTATGCAACAGGTTCAAAAAAGAGATAAAAAAAAGTCTTTACTCATTAAAACAGCAGCTTCTGTGTTGGAATCTAACACAGATGATGAAGATTACAGCCCTGTTTTGAAAAAAAAGTTAAAAAAGTGTCCAAGCTCTAAAAAGACAACAGAAGCAAAAAGAGGGCGTGGTCGTCCACGTGGTAGACCTCCTAAAAATTCTATAAATTTAACAAAACATATATCAGAAGTTAAACCTGAGAAAAAGAGAGAGACTAGTAGCGACAAGACTAAGAAACAAAACGATAGCAAATCTACAGAGGCAAAGGATTCAGATAAAGCTGATTCAAAAACTGAAGATTCTGTAGATGAAGAATCTGACAAAAAAAATAATGATGAAAGTGATGAGAGTGAAGATGTTAAAAAGGGAAAAAGAAGGAAGCCTAGTGTTAGTTTTCCATTTTAATTCTTTCATAAAATAGACATTCGTGTTTTGTCAAAATTATTAATATTTTATTTTCATTTTTCAGAAGCGTAATATTCAAAAAATAGAAAAGCTAAAAAAGTATATTCGAGCAGCAGGAATCAAAGTTCAATGTTATACAATGTTATTAAAAGGTTGTGACACTGATGCTGCTAAAGCAAAACGTCTTACTGTATTTTTACATGAGCATGGTGTTGTTGGAAGACCAACTTTAGAAAAATGCAATAAAATCAGAATAAAGAATGAAACTTTGAAAGAAATTCAAGAATTGAATACCAATATTATCTCTGAAAGTAAGTTTCTTTTAAATATATTATAATTATAGTATATTTTTCAATTACATAAATAATGAAATCATATCCCAAATAGCTCGTTCCACTCGAGGTAAAATTGCAAGAAAGTCTCGAATTGAAAAAAAAGTAATCTCAAAAACACCTTCTACTCCTAACAAAAAGGCTTCTGAAACTTATAAAGTTATTGTTGACAGTGATTCTGAGTAATGGAATGTAGTTACCTAAAAAATGTACATTATTCAAAGTTAACTTATACAGAAAATGTTTTTACAATTACAATTTTCATATTTATTTAATTTAGTTAATAGTTCCAAAATAGATATTGATAGCTGTATTTATGTATTATTTATATTTTGACAATCTTTTGATTTATTAAAAAGTCTAAATTAATAATAAATACTTTTGAAAAATCTGAAATATGAAAGAAATTTTCTACTGAGTATTTTATTATAAAATAATTAAAAATTGATTAACAGACATTGTGTTATGAAACATCATAAATCATAATGAAAAATCGAATATTCTTGATACTGTCTGCAAGGTAAATTAAAGTTATATTGTAAACCATTGTACATATTAATATTAAATTTTGTTAAATGACTATTGTATTTAATAAAAAAAAATTTTTTATGATTTGACTCTTTATTATAAAATTATCAAGTATAAATGTTTAAAAATATACATTATCAATCATTCATTTTATCTTCCAAAGGCTTTTCGATGCAAAAATTCTGCAATGCACTCTTTGCTACAAAGGAGTTTATTTTCTTTGACAGATATTTTACCTCCAAGAAGACTTTTCTTACATGTAGTGCAACAGAAGCAATTTTCTGTTACATGAAAGTGTAGGTCTTTTACAGTAACTCCTTGTTGATCAGCAGCAATGACATTATTACAGGCATTACAAGTCTGAGCATAATTATTTTGATAACAAGAAAGACAAACTGGTCTATCATTTTCCGTAAGATACTGCCGTTCAGCTAAGGGAATGTCGCAGTCCCAACAACAAAAATGTTTCACATGATAATTGTGCCCCTCAGCAACCGTATATTCACGTACAAAAATAAGCTGTTAAATATAAAAGAATAATTATTATTTAAAAGCTTTAAAGAATATATCAATTAATAATAAAAAGAATCTACCTCGTCACAGGCAAAGCATCGTGGAATATCCAAATATTCTGCAAAATCTCTTGCACAATATAATTTATCCTTATGGCTAAAGTAAACTAAATCTACAAGCAGTTCGTTGCATGCAGAACATACAAAACACCCTGGATGCCAGGCTGCCTCTTTAATCTTTTCAGCAGTAACAACTACATCACCACAGTGTATATTTTCTTGGCAATTATGGCACTGGTATATTTTATTTGCATTCATTGTCAAACCCTCCATCTCATTTTGTAACTGACTTATATTGTCTAAATTTTGATGTACAATTAAAGCATTAACGCTATTTTCTGGGAATATTGGATTATTTAATAATTCTGAGTGAATAACATTTGATTGTATAGGCAAAGAGGTATTTAATTCTGCATTTAAATGTTTTGTTGGACTTGTTGGTGGATTGGAAGGCACTTGATATTCATGATTAGGATATTTTGTTTTGTTTCCAAAACTTTTAGAAATTTCAGGATTATTAGCTATTTCCAAAGAATTAAAAATTAATGGATAATGTCTGAAAAGTGATTGTTATGATTAGAAAACATTTTTTCATAAATTCATGAAATATAATAACACACCTTATAGATTCAATATTACTAGAGACAAAACCTGCTGCACAATCATCTTTATTGCTGCTTTGATTGCCAACTTCATTATGGGAATCCAAAAATCTTGTTTCATTAGAATTTCCACCTTTAATTTTATTTGCTCTCATACTACTTGGCAATAAAAGATCTTTAGATGATACTGTTTGCTGTAATATTCCAGCACTAATAGATTTACCTTTTAAAAGTTCTAAATTTTGTATGATATCAGTTCTCATATTAGGATTTTTATTATTTAAATGTACTGACTGATAAGGTTGGCTAGTCTGTGGATACTCTTCACTTGCAATAATACTAGAATGTTGTACATGTTCAATCCCATGACATATCGGATTGCTTTCCCAATTCTTATTACTTTTTTTAATAGAACTATTGAATTGTAATTCATTGTTATTTTGTGGTGCAGAACAAGTTTCATTTGGCTGGTTACTATTTTTCAGGGCACTTTCATATTCAGGTTGTTTAAAATAGGGTTCACTTTGAGCTTGCAAACTTTGTACTTGTATTACATCCTTTGTACAAGGTGTTGAACTAATTATCGGACCAACATTACCATGAAAATTAGGTAAATTAGATATTAAAGGCACTTGAAGATTTTTAGGAATGAAACTACTTGGAGTACGTAAATTCAACTTTGCATTTGGGTTCATTAAACTTTGACTATGCTGTGGACTGAACTGTTGAACATCAGTTGCATTTACTGGAGTCATGAAGGATTTATCAAATGGTTTTATAGTGGTTAACTGAAAAATAAAATTGTGTTAGATTGAATATTTTACAACATAATTTATATATATATATATATATATATATATATATATATATATATATATATATATAATTAAATAATTAATTACTTTGGAAACTTTTCCTTGGCCAGCTGATTTTTTAAGATTATCCAAGTACTTATTAAACTCCTGTTTTTCTTGTTCACTAAGATTATCACAGGCTTTGTAATCGATATCATGTAATGGCAATTGTTTTTGGAGTTGTTGTCTTCTTAAAGCTGCACCTGTAGATCCTTTAATAGGTAATTTATTAGATGGTAATGCATTCATATAATCTTCTGCCAATTCTTTTGTTATGTCAGGTGGAACCCATTCGAATGGAGTTTCTTGTTTAACTTGCTTCTTATTATTTACTTTAAGCACTGTAACATTTATTTTTCAAGTCAATCTTTTAAAATTTTGAAATATTGTTTGCATAAAACTTGAAATGGATAGCCTTAACAATCACTCACCAACAGAGCGATTGCTTTTTCTTTTAAGACCTGGTCCAAAAAGCAATTCGAATTGAGGAAAATCTTCATCATCGACATCATGATTGTCACCTCTACATTTGCAGTTTTTACAAATTTTTCTCCAGAAATGCAAATCTAATCCAGGACAAGCTGACTCACAGTTCAAACAAGGTGCACCAGCACCAGCTTCATGAGCTAATTTTGGCTACAATAATACAGGAAAAGTAAATGATTTAATTTCATAGTGAACAGAAAAAACTTTATAAAATAATAATTTACGTAATTTTTAAATAAATCATAATATTTTAGAAAAAATATTACAAAAAAATATTTTAGAGCAGTCAAATTAGAAAATGAAAATTAACTCATGAAATTAGATTGAATTTTATACTATTTAAATGCAAATATATTTAATTTTATATGTACTGTTACCAAATATTTAGAATAATATATACTAATTGTACCTTTCTCTTTCTGTTTTCCAACTCTACCAACCACTTTGGTTTATCTTCTTGATCTTCCATGTTTAGATTCCATAAATTATCATCAGTAATTAAAATACAAATAATGAGTAAGATAAATTTTAATTGCAATACTACTGTTTTTCCAAAATATTTTAGAAAAAAAGGTGGAGTGACTTGAGTGCTGATTTGCTTCCATCTACTATCACGCATATATAAATACTCTCTGAGTCATCTTTTGAAGTAACTGTACAGTTAAACTCAAAAGACTATACTGTACAGGCAAGAAAAAGATACAGAGATTTGTAGTCGAGTAAGAAAAAGTATGTAAAGACAATGTGTCACATATAATCAGGATTAGTTACGATGAATTCATAATATGAACTGTGTGACGTTCAAAATAAGATTCTTCAATGAAAGAAAAAATCATTTGATTTTATACAGTTCATATTCATTTTTCAATGTGAATTAATAACCCTCATGACAATTTTCTTAATGTTTATTGTATTCCATTTAATTTTTCATTCTATCAATTGACATGCCATTGAAGAATTACATAAGAAATATTATTTACATATTTACAAATTTATGACGAAATAGTAATAGTAAGAATATCTTATAAACCATTTCTTGTTAAATATTCCTCTTCAGATACCTATAAACAAAGTCAATTAGTAAACATATGAGACTAAGATTTTTATTGTTTCATTATGTGAAATAAAAATAAAAATTCTACCTTTCCTTTCTTATATTTTTTGTACAGAGCAATATCTTCCTCTAATTCTTTTAAATCTTCTTCACTTATAACATTCTTACGTTTTCTTTTTTTAATTCCTGGATTGTTTTCTTCGCGTCTTTTTTCTTTTTCTTTGCGTTTTTGTTTTTTTGTTTTCTTTTCTGATTTATTTTTTTTAGCTTCAGACCAAGCCTCTGTTTCTTTCATTTTCTTCTTATTCTTCCCAGGCCAAATTCCCGTGTCGTGATAATTTTGTAACTTTTGTAATCTTATTGCTTCTTTTTGCTTGTTTTTATAAGCTAATAAATTCACATCGACATCGTCTTCTTTAAAAGATGATAAATCTCTTCCTTTTGTTTCTGGCATTCGAGGAACTTTTAGCAGACCAAAGCCCATAAAAACTTTTCCTAAATTTAAATCTCTTAAAGGTAAAATATAACTGCATACATGTTTTTGGTATGCTTGTATGTATGAAACTACAGCTCTATTTGCCTTGTCATATAAAAGCCTATCTGTTTTTTGCAATTTTCTCATACATTTAAAACATTTTTCTACAAAGTCTTCCCTCACATCTAGTTTTAGTAATTCCATATTTACTTTCTGATTTTTCATTATAAAAATAACATAGGCATCTTCAGATTCAGACAACAACAAAAGTGCATTACCTTCCTTTCCACTTCTTGCTGTTCTCCCACACCTAAATCACAAGTCAAATTATCAATTTTTTTAGTAAAAAAATAGCAATTTTCAGACTAACCTGTGTACAAAACAACTTGCATTGGATGGCGGATCATACTGAATAACCCAGTCAACTTCTGGAATATCAATTCCACGAGCTAATACATCTGTACATATCAATAAACCACTTTCAAGTGTCTGAAATTCTTCAAAAATTTTGTGTCGTTTTTTTTTCATTTTTCCATGTAGTGATAAGATTTTTGTTGAAGATAAAAACCTGTAATATTATTTATAAATATTTTATTTGTGTAAAAATATTATTGAACTTAAGATATTATTTAGTTACGTCTTAATAACAGTGCTGAAGTAATCTACACATGCACAAGTTGAAAAAAAGATCATATATTTTAAGTCTGGTCCTTTACTTTTAATAAAATTTATCATATAAGCTAGTTTTTCATTTGGTTCTACTACTGAATAGTAATTGTTCAAATTTGTAGGAGTTGAATAAATATCATTTTCCTTCATAGTTATCATACATGGATTTCGTAATCCAGCTCTGACAAGTTGATTAACTTCTTTAGTTTGTGTGGCAGAAAATAAACCTGTTCTTCGCAATTTAGGCAGAAAACTCAAAATAATATTGATTTTCAAGGAAAAGCCTAAATCAAATAATCTGTCAGCTTCATCCAAGACCAATATTTCCTAAAAGTAATAATAAAAACTAGTATAATTTTATACTTCCTAACAGTGAAACGTTTTGAAAAATGTATTTATTACCAAAGATTTGACAGCAGCAGCCAAATTAACTTCCTTGCAATTTGTTAATATATCTTCTAATCGACCAGGTGTAGCAACAATTATGTTTACTCCATTTTTCAATTTACGAATATCTTCCTTAATAGTTGTGCCTCCAACTAATAATACTTGCTTTAGATAATTTATCCTGTCAAGAAATTTGTCTAATACCTTACTAATTTGTGTAGCTAGTTCTCTAGTTGGTGAAATAATTATTCCACCTATTTCTAATTTTTTCCATTTACCTGGTCTTTTCTATAATAATTAAATTTTATTTTTAAAAAAAGGGGTAACCAGTTTTGATAAAATATATTTTTCAAATTCGTTTAAGTAAATATTAACATTAAGTATGAAGATTTAAATTATAAATTTTACCTGTAATATTTCTAGTAAAGGTATTAAAAAAGCAAGAGTCTTTCCACTACCTGTAACAGCTTCCGCAGAAATATCTCGTCCTTGCAATAAAAGGGGAATACAAACAGCCTAATACATTTTTCAATAATTGATTAGATATAAATAAATCTATAATCAAATGTTTAAATTCACTTGAATAAGTAATAGCGCTTGCCTGTACAGGAGTCATGCGATCAAACTTCAATTCTTTTACAGTTTCTAAAACCGCAGGACTTAGTGGAACTTCTGTCTCATTCCAGTTTTCCGAGACCATTATTGTTTTTTTTTTATTTTGTATTAAATTTTAAAAATAATTAAATAGATGAAAAAATTACAGTACAGATATTCTAATTACAATTTTAAGCGGTATGCATGCGTGATTTTATCGAGGTTAAGTATACTGTATAACCAGGGTCGGGCGGTTTTGTCAAAAAGCTTCCAGCAGTTGACTTCAGACCTCACAATTTTCGTAAAGAGGAAGTGAAAATTGTGAAGTCTGAAGTTAACTGCTGGAAGCTTTTTGACAGAATCGCCCAACCCTGCATTCGGAATTCACACTTTTCAGGCGCCTGGTACGAAAAAAGCTTTGATTTGTCTAGTCGCAAACTTATAATTTTTTATATCAAAATCAAAATGATTATTTTGTTTGATCTAAACACCATAGTAGCATATAACTAATTATAATTATTAATACTCATTATGAAATTTATATAATTTATATCGAAATTTATTTGAATTCAAGACAAACATCTGAATAACTTGCTGATTACTTACAAATTACACACACATATCATATGTATAGTTTTCTATAAGCGAACATGTCTATATAGCTTGCTAAAAGCCATCATATTTACAAATAAAAAAGGTCGGGCAGCGGACTTAAGTTAAAACAAGTGAACCTATATAGGAACCTCACATTGTCCTAGATATATATTATTGTAACAGAGATTGATTGTAAAATATAAAGCGAATATTTGGAATATAATGAGTAGCCAATATTCATTCACTAAAAACAAAATAGATTCTGATGACTCAGATAGTTTTACGTTAAGAATATCGAGCAACGAAAGTGAAAATGATAGTCTGAAACTTGCGGTTCGTTATGCGAACAGAAATTTTCGTAATTGCTGTTCATATTCTATGTTTAATGCTTTGTATATTACAGTAAAATATTGATCGAGTAATGCTATATTTTTTCCAAAATAACAATAGATTTCTGCAAGTGATGACGATAATACCAATAGTGATTACTATAATTCTGCGACAGGAAGTGGGCTGTCATCTTCGACGGTATGATTGCATTTGTTAAGCCTGTATAAAATCAAATTTTTATTTTTATCACTAATCTTATATTTTTGATAATTTTGACTGAATTTTCATATTTCCAGATCCAAATGGATGAGAACAGATCGCTCAGTCCTATTTTCAATTTTAAAATGGTTCAAAGAAAAACAGTTTCTTTTCAGGTAGCGTAATTAATTTTCTCCACTGAATAATACCAAACTGATAAAATATTTGAGTGTAGTTGAATAATTTGTGAATATAGTTAAATAATGAAGTCGGTAATTTAATTAACTACACACATACGTGCGATGTTTCATTTAATTATTTTGATTTATTTTTTCAAAATCATGTCCGAACTTTTCTTAATAAAACAACGAAATATAATATTGTTTATGTTTTTAATATTCACTTAACAATAAATGCCTTGTAAATTCAATTTTTATACTTACTTTCAGTCTTTGAGTTACAAGTTACAACTTTGTATCAATAAAGTGGAGGCATACAAAAAAAACGAATTATTTTCAAATTCTGAAAACAGAAATGAAAATAGTTCATCCTCTGAAAGTGAGCTAGAAATGAATCAATTTAAGAAAATTGGTAATCAAACCAATAGAGAGCTATTTAGTTCAGATGGTGATAGTTGTTCGACGAATGAAAGAAATGTCATGAGAAATTCATTACATTCCTATCGAATATTAAAAGAATCTGATAAACTGAAAAGTAAGTTCAATTATAGGAAATAATAATGTTGATTCTTATATTTAAAATTGTGTAATGAGGTGTTCCATTGATTTTTATAACTTTGCAGAATGTAAAATTGAAGTTTGGGAACCTATAACGACTTTAAGTTTAAAATGATAGCAATATTCTGAATTTTCAAATATTTCATTTGTATAAAGTTGAGAAGATACCACATCAGAATTAATTTTGACAAATTTTTCCAGGGCGTATAACTCGGAGTGAATCATTAAAAAGGAAAAAATTGCTGCAAAAACAGGTATTTGCAATTTTTAAAGAAAAAAGAAGTCAGAACATTCGAATATTAATTCCATTTGTATCTGTATGTGCTCAATCTAATACATCATCAACAAAAACTTTGCAACAAAAATTACGACAGATGAAATTATTTAGGGTTTCATAAATAAAAAGTTGTAAATGAGTTATTGTGTACTAATAATATTTAAGTATTGGTAAATAATTAATTTCGTAGTATTAAGTATAAAGCAAAAAAATACAATTTATATTTTCTATTCTTTTTATCAATAAAATATTTTTTATGCGTTTTATATGCTGTATACCTAAAAAATCATTAAGTGGACAGCGCATTTTTTAAACTATTTTAAGGAATGAAACGCATAAAAACAAAAGAAAAGGATGCAGAACTATTGCTTTTTAATGAATTTATTTGATGGTTTTTTTTTAAATCTCTTCCATATAAAATTTGTGTAACGATGCCACGCTGTGTGATATTCTGTCTGTTCCTGATTTTCTCACTCACTCTATATACTCGACTAGGTCTAAGGCCGTAAAAGATTGTTCCATTCTTTAATATCTTGATATCGCACACTTCAACCATGATTGTTCGGTTGCATAAACAGTTATAAGTTTCGAGATATTTATTTTTATTTCAACATGCTTTGATACAAAATATGTATTAATTTGCACTGAAATGTGAATGTTTTCTGCTAATGAATAAATAAGCAAATTATTCGAAAAGTAATTGAACCCGCTTAATTTTCTCTTCTGCATGCCTGCAGAAATAAAATGATTCTGAAAAATATGTTTTATTTCTTTGACCTATGCGTAACAAACGAATAACTAAAGTTCATGCATAGAAAAAGGATTTTGAACCAGATGACCTAGAAAAATGGCAATTTTATACATATCGGATATTAATTGCGTTGTATAAAAGCATCACATATTTCAAGCGTCAAGTTTATTTCTCGACAAGAAAATTATTCACGATTGTGACACAAGCTGTGTACAAGCTTTATATCTCGTTGGCAATATTCTGTATTGAACTCGAAATAGCGATATCATTTGCGTGTCTATCAATTTTTTAGCGTTCGATAGAAAATACAGGCATCGAAGTTCTTATCACGTGAGTCGTATTTTTTTTAATAACAAAAATCAATATCAACAAATTTGGAGTGTGCAAATTCTTTCGCATCCCCGTTGTAATACCGTACACTTCACCTACACTTCACCATATTGAAAGATGTAACATTTCAATGCGCATACGTTTTCAAATTTGATCTCCCATTTCCTCCTTCCTTAATTTCCCACTATCTTTATTCTGCCTCTCTTTTCTTAAGCTAAGAAGGAGATTCTAAATTTCAAATTGATGTCGATATTATTAAAATTTGATAAATTTTAATAACTTTTTTTATTTTGAAAAAAAAAAAAAAAGAAAAAAAAAAAAAAAAAAAAACTGTCACACAAATGTGTGTTCTGAATTTTTTTATTTTGATCAGCTAACTTTTTTTCTAAAAAGGCATTTAGAATGTTATGATCAAAGATTTTCTTCTCAGAACACCATATCGTTGAAAATGACAAATATCATTATTGTGATTTGACATTTTCCCTTTCTCCTAATATTTTGCGTCACTCCAGCTTTGGTATACACAGCTTATCCGGATTGGAAGCTTGTATGCGAACCTTGTGTATTCATTCGAGCGATTTCACATCCTCTCTCACTACTCTGCTTTTCTTTCCTATATATTCGCAGAATAGCATATCATCTATCGAGCAGCATTATCTGCTTGTTTCAATTAAAAATGAGAACATTTGTTTTCCCTGCTACGAGCTTTTTACAACGCAGTTTAAGAACTGCACGTAAGCTGCGGGCGTCAAGTTTTTTAATTATACTATATACCTAGTCGCAGTGAAAGCCACTTGCAAGAGTTATAGTTCTTTTTAACGTGACGTTTAAAGTGATTTCCTCTTATGAACACAAAATAATAATAAATTTCGTAAGAGACTCTTATACCTCAGAAGCAATTGAGAGCAGATATGTATTATGTCAATGTAGAAGAGTGAAAATCCGTCGCTGTTTCACTCACGAGCCAAAAAGAGAAGAAAAAATAAAATAAAAGAGAAAGAGAGAGAGAAAGAAGGAAAGTTAAAGGAGAGATCAAAAGACGAGTGTGATGATTAACTTAAGTAGATAGTCTATGAGAGTGAGGTGATAAGGAAGATAAAAACAGAAATGAAAATATGAAGGTGGAGATGTACGGGTATAGACGTAGATAGATGTAGAAAGTATAACAGAAAATTTTTCATTTTGGCCGCAATCGTCCAACGTTGATAAAAGTGACTTGGAAATTTTCGCTAATATTTCCGCAGGTGTTACGATTTCCGTCGTAATGATAATATATTTATATATGTATATATTTATATCGATAAAGTTCTATGTTTATTTTTCCGCACTTCCCGGCACTAGCAGATTTAAACCCGCGCGGCACTGTATCCTGAGCCAACGAGAGCACGTTTTCTCTCATACGTATGTATATACCCAGGCGTATGTGTTGTTTGTATATGTGCGCATCCTTATCGCTGGCTTTCTCGTAAGTGTTGCTGCTGCTGTCTGCCTGGGAAGGCGTGGGACTACTGGTTATGCGGCATGATGACGGGTATGGTTTGCTGGCCTGGTGGTGGCTGAGGCTGTGGGATGTACTGCATATGTTGGGGTGGTAGAGGCAAATGCGGCGGAATTATGGGACAAATCATAGGATAGCCCGCTGGTGCATGACTTGGTGGTGGTTGCGGGTACGAGGGCTGTGGTGTACCTGTGATTAATCATACGATAAATCAGCTGGATTATTCAAATCAGGTTTGAATTTGAAATTGCATAGTAGAATTGAGCAGATAGTCCACCTGGAGGATTGTAAGCGCTGGGCGTATGAGGTGGATTGGGGTTGGCCGGTGACGGAGTTTGACTCGGTGGCTGTTGACCAACATGGGGATGTGGATGGGCGTGCGGATTCATATACTGTAGTCCCGGAGCTTGAGGGCCCGGAGATTCATGATGATGATGATACGGATTTGCGGCGAGGTGTGGCGGAGGCGGTGCCGTCTGCACCATTCTTACTGCTTGAGCTCCGTAAATCGGTTGTCCGGAATAAGGCAACTGGAATGGCGGATGTAGCGGAGCTGGAGCCAACAGTGGCTGTCCCGTTGCCGCAGCCACCTGCATCTGCGATGCTACGTCGGGCCCTCGATGTTGCATCACAGGTACTAAAATAAAGCAATCGTTTGTCAAATTGTTCCTTTTTTATGCTATATTATCAGCGAAATTAATTAGTAAATATTGAGATTATTTGCAATACCTAAATATTGACTTCCCTTCCGGAACCTAGTCATTTGTTGAGTTGGTTGTTGCGTGAATGCGCCTGGTGGTTGATTTTGCATTATAAATGCAGGTACCACGACTGCAGAGGACATTGTTGCTGGCGCGTATTGTGGAGTTTGAGGCGTATGTGGTCTACTTGGTGTCGGTGTACTCGGAGATCGCTGTAAAAATAAAGTAACTATTTTAGTAAACGACATTTCCTTAAAGGTTTATGTACGAAAAATGTAATATTGAGTCATTTACCGGTGTAAAAGGTTTAGCATTCGGATTAAATTCTTTAGCATTCGGATTAAGCGTGGAATTTTTAAAGGAATTTGCTATTTTTTCGACAGTAACATCCGGTGGTGTTTGCTGAGTTGGCGGCGTTGGTTGTGGATTTTGCGGTTGAGACTGTGGAGGTTGCGAAGATGGAGGCGGTGGCTGCGACTGTTGCTGAGATGGAGATGGCTGCGGAGGCTGCTGTGGACTCGTTGATTGAACTGGTATCGAGCCTGGTGGAGGCTTATTTGTGACTACCAGCTCTTCTTGTATAGGCGGTTGATGAGGTTGTTGATGTGGCTGATGCTGCTGTGATGCAGGTGTTGGCTGCACCGTTTGTGGTGGCGTACTGTGTGAATGTGCTTGTTGATGATGTGGCGGACCCTGATTGACAAATAATTTCGTATACATTTTTTTTTTTAATAATTTCTTATGGTCCCACACTGTACACCTGGTACACCTGTGGTACACCTGGTCCCTAACATATTTTGGCAGTAAATCAATTTACTATTACTAATTTTTTAAGATAACATTATTATAAATACTTTAAACAAATATGATTATTCCGAAAAGATAAGTAAAATTTTGATTTGATATGTTCCATTATTATATGGAATGGTACATGTATTACCCAAAAACAGTAAACATTACCATTATTGCATGAGATTAAGCAGAAGCAGTGAGGTAAAAGACAAACACAAGGATTACACTGAGACAGCCAACGAACATACAGAAAAGAAATAAACAAAAAAAATAAAAGCACGTTTATTATTATAATTAGTACACTCATTCAAATCATACAATCAATTCATTAAGTGTGGTAAAAAGTATGTATCTCGCCAATGATTTTTGTTTCTTGTTTCAAACAAAAACATACAAAATAAAATTTTATTTTAATTTGTGAAAAAACAATTTAAAACTAAGTCTTTGGTTGAACGAAATACTCAAAGCAAATATCATTCTAGTTTTTGCAAATAAATATTAAATAACCGGTTGTAATACTGTGTACAAATGTTGGAGATTCCTTCAAATTTGATATAGTGATCAAGAGTATCCTATCATTATAATATTATAATTTAACATTAATTGAAAATAAAAATTAAAATGCTCAAATAAGAACTTTTAACTAAATCTTTCTGAAATATTTTATCTCCACACATTTGTATGTTGTCCGGTTAAAGTTTGAAAATCTTCAATAAATACGCGCTAGCCTAAGCAATAAATTTAAGAATAAATAGATTTTCAGATATTTGTGAATCCTGTAGAAAATAAAGATACTTGCAGCACTAGTGATTTCTTACCATTGGAGGACCTTGCGGTAAATGCGCTTCTTGAGGATGAGGTTTTCTACCGAGTGACGATTGTGGTTGTGGTTGTTGTTGCTGTTGTTGCTGTTGCTGCTGCTGTTGTTGCTCCTGACCGACTTGTGGCTCCGCCAACTTAAACTCTGTGTGAAATTGTCTTAGTTCAGAATTCTGATCATCTCGACTTCTCGGAATTGGTGCTTTTCTATGTGATTGTTGCTCCTTAGGAGGCATCATTTGAGAGGGAGGACCATCTGCCACATTTTGTTGCTGTTGTTGCATGGGAACATGCGACGGTGGCTGGGGTTGTGGCGACTGCTGAGGATGCTGAGGCACCACATGAGCACCAGGGAAAGGCGCAGGTGGCGCCTTGTCTGATTGATAAACTTGTTGTCTACTAGGACGTTCACGTTTCTCCATACTTATTTTGTTCATGGGTGGTTGCTGTGGACCAGAAAATGGTACCTGAGGAATATTCGAAGTGACTTGCGATGGAGGCTGGCCCTGCGACATCACTACAAAAGAGCAAATTAAAAATTTATTGTATAAGCCAAGTGACACTTCGAGCTATAAATCGCTTTTGATTTGAAATTTAATTGATTAGTTACCAGGGCCAGGCGGGGGTGGTTGAGAAGACGGTGCAGGCACAAAAGGTGGCGGATTGTACGAGACTACAACTCCGCTGGGCATGCCACTTGGAATTGCATTCATATTCATAGGTACCGCGTGTTGCACGACGGGTGGGTGTGACGGCATATTAGCTGGAATGTTGCTTGAAGGAGGAACATTTACAGTGGTGTTGGTAGACGCTGGAGGCTGATTGAACGCGTTCTTACTCGTCGCCGAACCTGGTGACTGTGGTGGCGGAGTTGTACGCATCAACTTGCCGGTATTTCCATTTTTCCTTTTTGCTGGAGGAACATATTTACCTTCGTTGCTCCGAGACTGTAAAAATATAATTTCAAATGTGAAAAAGCCAGTACGTTTCAAATTTTCAAGTACCCATACGGTATAAATAATTACATAAGAGTCATATGGATTACGAACAACAGCAGCGAATTTATCTTCTTCATCGCCATTTTCGAGTTCCAAACGAGCTCTATGATCTGGCTGAGACTCAATCTCGCTTGCTATTTCCGCAGCTTTCTTTTCTTGTTCTTTGTAATCCTTTGTATCTTTGCGCTGCAGCTGAACAGTATATTGACTTAAATTTGGTTCAAACGTGGTTTGAATACCAAATCTTTGCTCATTTTCACGGAACATTTCATCAACATCCCAACCATTCTATAAAGGAAAACAAATAAGATTTTAAATGAATGTATCTTTGAAAAAGCATTGTCAATGATGATTTTTCTGCAAGTTGAATAACTTACTGAAGAGGAATCTAATTCCAAACTGGCCCCATTTGTTGGTTTTCCGTTATCAGTACTAGCATCCCAAGGTTCAAGTTCTTTTTCTCCCTTCAGAACACCATTAAATTTGCTGATTGCTGTGTCTGTTTGGAATGTATCTCTTACCGCATATTCCAAGTCAACATCTAGGGCAGATAGCATCACTATATCTTGGGGTTTGAAGATCAATTTTTCTACAACACTCTCAACATTCATCTTTCCAGAGTTTTCAACTCGGTGAGCCATTTCCAAAACAACTTCAAATTGACTAGAGAATGTTCGAAAAACACCTTCATAGATTGAACCATTTTGAGTTTGAACCTGAAGAGTTATCCAAATTTGATTAGTATCAATTAATAGTAAAATAATTCAACAACCATATGATAATATTGTATTATAAGTACCTGAACAGTGTTACCCACATGGCTTGTAATTGCATGCATAAAATGAGCATTGTTGTAAACTCCTTCCGCTATGACACTGCGGTCTTGCGGACCTCGAGCCCGTGGAGATCTATCAAAAGTAGAAGCATTGTTAAATATTTTATTGATTTTCAATTAATATCAAAATTAACTGACCTTGTAAGGTTTGGACGGTTCTTTCTTTTGCTGCTCATTTTGCTATCGTGATAGCTATCCTCACCAGAAGTTGGTGGATTTCTCCCGCCGGTTTTTTGGGGGCCTTCTGGTTTCCTTGTGGGGACCGGAATTTTGACGACTTTTTCAAAAACTCTCCAAACGCAATATTATTACTAGAGGCCTGTTATCCTCTGGTTGCAGTTTACGGAATGCCTCCGTCAGTCAAGTCACTGTAACGAACAGTAGAATTTACTCCAACCAATGTATACAAACTAACTGGTATTTCCTCTCTCTTTCACTCTGTGTCTCTTTCTCTTTCTGAGCAGTCTTTAAATTGATTAATAATGTCTAAAGTTCTTTTTCTTACATTAGCTGAACGACGCGAGGACGAGCTAAAATAAGCAAAAGGAAATTTAAGCTGTTACAATGAATAAATTAATCAGAGCTTGTAAAAGCTGTATCCATGATCAACAGTTTAAGATGACAAGTACTAAATCGACACATGGGCATCCGTGATGTATTTATAATTAGGCAAAGATTGCAAAAAGGACTAGGACGGAACGCAAGAATAACGGTGATCAATTGGAATGGGACAAGAACGCAAGGAAATACAGACACAGCCTTAGAGTCATCTGCAGTGAGCGAGGTAATGGTTCTTGGGAGCAGCATCAGCGTGTGCAAATATGAGAAAGAGAAAGATAGAGAAAGAGAGAGGAAGAGTGCGCGCGCGCTTATATCCGCATGCTCGAAATTTTCGCAAAGGAAAATGGGAACACCAAGTGGAAAAGCGTCTCGCAATCATCCGTTACCAGTCTATGCGCGCACACAGATCGCAAACTCTCCTCGTCGCCGTTTTACCGAGTAGGTGCACCTCGTATCTACCTCGTTCGCTCGCTGGCGCGTGACGTAACGTCGGACTCGGATCGTCCCTCTTTCTCTCTCTCTCTTACACACACGCATATACATGCACGCACACATCATACCATACACACACATACACGCACGTTACTCGTCTTTCTCTCGCTCTGGGCCGCGTACTCACTTGCGAAGCCGACAGACAGACGTGACCCTTTTACGCTGGGCCGGTCCCAGCTTTCAAAGATATACTTGAATAAACAAACTTGCCAAAACTCGAGTACACCCTAACCCTGCCTCTGATAAATAAAGCGCCGTAAGTGCAAGCGAGACAGACCGAGCATTGCGAAGGACCGAATCAAGGGAAGGTGCATGCTGTAGTCGCAGACAAACAAGCGCACAGAAAAAGAAATGGACTAAAATTGACACGTTTTTGAGAATACTTTTTACATTTGACAAACTTACCTACTCGTCCGCTACTTTACTTGTTCACCGTTTACGATTTCAAAAGCTGCTTGTTGCTGGTGCTACTTGGAAGGAACCAAAGTAGCGTGTACACGTACGAGCGACTCTTTCTCTCTCCCTCTGCCAACGACGCCGCAGAAAGCAACGATAAACGCACTCTTGTCCTCTCCTCGAGTGGTCGAACCTGGGGCGAGGACGTGCACCCTTACTTCAAATCAACATGTGCCGTCGTCACCGCGTGTGCAGACGGATAAACACTAAAAACAATGTCTATATGCGTAAGGATTGTCGAAGTCTACCGAGTGCTCGGTGAGACTGCGGAACAGCTACCGCGCGCTATTCACGCTCGGGAAAATGCCGCCGATAATACGCGCAGGGATACACGCGGCGCGCGCACCCTACGCTGATTCGCTTTGTCTCTTTCTAATTTGTATCTTGCTCGCTCTCTCGGCCCCAGCCTATATCTCTCTTTCCTTCTCTCCCCCCCTTCTGCCAGCACGCTACCTACAGCTTAACCTGGCAAACTTTGCTGTGGGTTTGCGCATTGTTTGCATGTGCGGTTACGCAGATCAAGGCATCTAGTTTGCATGTTTCGGCCCTGACACTTCGTTAGTTCGTTTTGAGCACTGTGTGTCACCCAACCCGCCCTTTTCTGTTATATACCTTATTGACTTGCTTTATCGTTTTTTTATCTCGTCTCATTTTCAACTTTGTTTTTGCTGGATGCATTTTTCAATGCGCACGTCACAACAGCTTGGCGAGTCATTCAATGGACAAAAAGCGGGGCCAGAACGGGGCCTGTTTCATTTACACTTTCAAATTCAATGTCAATTTGAAAATGCTGATTTGCCAAATTTCTTTATTAGACTAAGTTTTGCAGTGCTCTGCAACTTATTGTACAAAATAACGCGTATGTATATTGCATATACACATGTATACACGCATATTTTTAATGCCTAACGTTGTGTGCGTGTCTTAGTTCGACGACCGTATAGCGTAGATATTCCTGCAATTT
Source organism: Phymastichus coffea (assembly GCF_024137745.1). Lineage (NCBI taxonomy): Eukaryota > Metazoa > Arthropoda > Insecta > Hymenoptera > Eulophidae > Phymastichus > Phymastichus coffea. The sequence goes on from NW_026706849.1 coordinate 1,130,695, forward strand.
TCTTCCCTCTCTCTTTTTCTAAGAGTTCGCCGATCACTTTTACATATCTTTTGTCTGCTTTTATCTTACAATGTTTTCTTTGATGCGCGCGCAAAGCATAACCTGTGTAACCGCCAAATTTAGATCGAGTGCGCTAATCCTTTCGATAATAGATACTTAACTATGATGTCTATTTATATGGATTTATATGTATCGTAAATTCCTTTCATAAAGTGTTTGAACACTTAAAACCGCATTGAGTCTAAGAAAAATAATGGGAAGTAATACGTATATACGATGAACGTGAAATTTCACAAAAATTACCCGTTATTCAAAACAAATGTTAAAAAATTATTATATTCAACTTTAAAATAAACGTATACATAAACGTATAGTTTTGTTAGATGTGTGTATAATCGAATAATGTATCACAAGTTCGTGCGAGAGTTCCGACATGCGCAAACATTTTACGAAATTCGAGAAAAGTGCAATTAGGACCGAAGGTCATCGGCCAGGAGCGGGCTCGGCGGACGTGAGTTTTCGTCAGACAAAGGGATTAGTCGAGACAAGGCAAGTGGTGGGGCTTCTAGAACGACTACTTGAAATTTATAACGTAGGTTATGAAAAAGGATCTGCAAGATAACATGCAGTGACTACCAGGCAATTAAATTACTAAGTATATGTATGCATGTTTGGAGAAAGTGGTAATGGCCAGGTAGTAACGGCCTGTACAATTGACTGCCAATAGTCTTACGGAATGTTTTAAACCGAACGACAACGTCGCACTTCAGCGCGGACGCGTGAAAACAGCGTTGCTGCTGAAAAAAATTCTCTCTGGGTCCCTAGAATTTATTTCATTTAACATAATGCGATAATTTCTAGGAACTTTGTAAAATATGTTTTCAACGATTTCAAAGGCAACGCTACGAGAAAAATAAAATGTTTAGTCAATTAGTCATCAAAATTCATATTAATCTGTTGATTACAATGGTTAATAGCTTAAATCCATAGTTCTGTACAATATACAGATAGTATATAACTCTCTACACAATAATAGAGGAACCTGACAAATAATGAGTGAACTATGTGTGTGTGTGTGTGCGCGCGCGCGCATGTGTGCGTGTGTGTGTGTATATATCTTTCTGAGATACTAAATTGTTTTTATTTACCATTTGTGCAAGTTACTGTTATTATATGTTGAATTTAGTCATCATGAATCACCGAACTTATTAATTAATTAGTAGATTGATTAATTAATTCATAGATTAAAGTTTTTATTTCATGCTTGAACGTTTTATTTTTCGAGCGTGCGCGCTCGAGTATATATTTTTGTACAAATCCCCACCTGGGAATATGGCGCGCGATTCAAATTTATTTAAAAAGATCACAATTATATTAACAATTCCTACAAATAAAGTATAAATTACTATAATTTAAACTATTTTAACATGATTAGACATCTTGTGACGTCAGAAAATATGACATATTTAATTACGCTGTTTTTAGTCTGCACTCTCCTGCAATAAAACTTGAACTAGCAAGGATGTGATATTGAAGAGTCAAAAAGCATGACGAAACGTGTTGTAGAATCTAATTTTCCTTAGTAAATGTAGCTCTATCCGAGACACTTGCAGGACCTTTATAGCACGTGCAATTAGGAAATTAATGACGTCGATTATCCGTTCGCGAACTAAAGAATAGAAAAAAGAATAGAAAAAAGTTGAAATATTGATAAAAAGAAACTTAATTTTACCGGCAAAGTACATTGTTGATTCTTCTATAATAGAGCTTTACATTAATTTTGACAAAAACTATTTGCACAACAGTGCAGCTTGGCCCACACACTCGTGGCTTTTTAATAGTCGAGGAAATAACATCCCTCCTCTTGGTCTTTGAGATCTTCTAGAAGTTGACCAAATTATCATGCCGCAATTGGTTCAATAATCACAACAAACTTCTGAATAGCGAGGAGATCGATTCATAATTGACCGGCACATTTGAGTTCAACTCTTTTCTCGAGAGATGGCTCAATGTGTACTATTTTATAGGTTTGTAATATATTTAATTAATTAACAGCGTACAGTGCTGTATGTATTTTGCATATGATAATTTAACAATAAATTGCCAATTATAATTATAACAATTTAATAAACGAAATGAAGATTTCATATTTCTAATTTATATTGATCGAATAAAAGTGATTAAGGAAATTATTTGTGAAGTAAGATACAAAATTTCAATTTCATTTATGTAAATGTCATAATTTTTATTAGAAAACATTGATTTTAATAAAAGCGCTTTATAAATCTTCCCTGACTTACTTTCACACGCTGAAATTTTTTATTATATGCATTCTTGTCTAACATTATATCATTTTAATCTAGTTTCTTGTAACGCTTAGTCATTGACTTTAGAGGCTTTTAATATTTAGATCTTTGTGAAGGTTCTCATAATATGTATTTTTTAAAAATTTATAAAAGTTTACCTAAATATTCAGTCGCCATTATATAGAGTTCGTGTATGACAGTGAGAATTTGTCAACTATAATCTAACTATACTGTTGTAGTATTTTCAAGAGTATTATGTTATAATTAATTTACAATATAATTTATTATTGTTAACTATAGTTTGAAACCCAAGCTATTGGTCGTTCCTAAAACATCCTGTAGAATTGGAAATTTCCGATAACATACTTATTGTCAAATACACAAGACATAAATATAAAAATCAATACTACTTAGGCGATTAATGGCTGAGATCCATTTGATCTATAATACCTTATTTACTATCATGTGAAAGAATAAGGAAGAAAATAATTAAATTGTAGATGTTTCTGCATCTTTAATCGTGAATTTACTTTCGTATAGACTAGATCGTTTTTCAATTATATTTTCAAAAATGTCAGTGATAATCCTCTTCAAAATGCTAAAATTTTCTAATGATTGGTTTTAGGATGTAGATTCTTACTAAGTGAAATTGTTCTAAGGTTCCATTATTTATTATTTGTAATAGAATTCATTTTTATTAATTGTAATTCGTGATTGTGCGATCGTAAAGAAAATGATTCCTTAGTCGTTAAATATGTATTACAGATAAAAGTGGATAAAACGGCTCCTTCGAATTTGAACTTCGGTAAAGCCTTCGCAAATTAAATAATCGAATTTTAAATGCTTAACTTAAATTCCTTGTTCCAAATTGTACAAAATCATATGGTTATTTTTTTTCAATTACGGTTTTTAACCTCAAAAAATAGGGAAAATGTTAAGCATTTGAAAAAATTTGGGATAAAACGGTCCCTACAGAAACACGTTAAGAAATCCGGAAAAAAACAGCTTCAATCTTCTTTACTCACACAAGCTTTATGTACACTGATAAATTATACTCATTCTTAATGCTTTTTTTAATCACAGTTTATTATGCTCGAATTGTTGGTCTCACTTTGCTCGGAAGTAAACGTCACGTGAAACAAAAATCTATTTTCTCGCGTTTGTATCGTAATGTACTAATTTATGTGTTCATGATCAGTGGAGAATAGTTAGCTTGTTTTTTAGATTTGCAGTTACAGTCATTAATCCTGCATATGTAAACTGCCAGGCTGTTTTGCGGATATGTGAACAAAACTTGGGCCTTACGCTGCACAGTTCGGAAAAGTAATTGTACAGCGTACAGGATTAGCGTGGTCAGCGGTAAGCAAGAACGAGTTAAGGAATGGAAAATTTGGTGAATAGGGAAGTAAAGAATGGCCCGAAAAGTAATGCTTATGCAGTCGCTGCCGACGGTCAGCGTGACGAGACGAAAGGAAGAGTCAAGTAGAGATGATGGCAGAGATAGCAGACTCTTTTAAGCGCATAACGAAATCAGTTGTAAGATACGCGTTAAAAATATTGTGTCACTGTGCGAATTTGCTGCCAAGTTATAATTTTTTTCGATTCACCATATGTCCGCGTTGAAAAAAATTTTAGTTCAATTGCAAACTTAATAAACAACAATATATAACTCTTGTTCTTTCCCCTAACAATCCACCTAACACCGAATCTCCTCTATGTATGTTTGGGAGGGTAGGAGGCGTTAAAAGAAACATTTTTACTTCATTAGAGAAGAAGCTTTGCTTTTATTTTGTATATATTTTATTTGCTCATGAATGTTTAGTTGAATTATAAAGTTTATTTTTTAATTCAAATTATTGTGTAAAATTTTTAAGTAACACATATATATATGTACTTTTCATGTAAAGAGGTAACAAAATCCTAAACAAAATCATTGTAACTGGTGTCTCTCAGACAAAGAAATGTGTGTTTTATTTAATAATCATACCGATAAGCTCTTAACTGTCAGAATTTAACATTCAGCCCAAACTGGAAGTGTTAGTATTTAAAAAATCTTATTAGCATGCTGTTCACTACGGAATCAGCGATAAAATGTTAATTAAAAGAATAAATGAACTTGTCTTATTTTCATGTTACAAGGTTACAAAATTTCTTTCACAACCATAACCGTGTAAAACCGCGTTGTGAATCCACCGATTGAAAAAAAAGGAGGTTCTATTCGAAATGATTTTTTTTGTATGTTCGCCTATTTGTCTTGAACAATCAAATCGACTTCAATGGAATGAGCTCATTGAAAGGGGTATAGAAGTTTTGCATTGATAAATTTATTATTTATTTATAGATAAATTTATTATTTATCAAATTTTTTGCTTGAATAAAGCATAACTTTGCGAGTATTTACAAAAAAAAATGTTGAAGTCGGCTTTTTATTTTGAAACATTATTTGTCCTTAAACGCATTGTTCGGAAGCTTCTTCTCAAATCTGTAATATTACACTGTAATTTTCAACTCGTAAAACGGTAGTGTAGTAAATGAATTGATCGTACGCAGTACGAAAAAATCATAAACCATCTGTACTTTCGTTAAATTCATTATTTATCAATTGATATCTACAAATTATTGTTTGACATATAAAGCAGATTAAATTCGTTTTATTATATAACAATAATAACGAATACTGACATGCTTGATGAATGATTTAGTTACATAGCAATCGATACGGTTATTGCGTATTGTTCGGTCATGTATATGTTGTTTCTAATGAAACAAATATATATTTATTGAACTCGAATTTTCAAGATAATTTTCATAAGTATAATATAAGTATCGAATATGATTTTGAATAATAAACATTTCTTTGCAAATATTAGAAGGAAACAAAGTTTACAATTTGAAAAAATTCGTTTGTTTTCAATGTTATTTTAGATGCAGGGTAATAAACTGCAAAGAACTATGTCGCGTGATATGAAAAATAACAAATAAACCTTCATAGTAACAGGAGAATCGTTTACATCATTTAAACTATTTTATTGATTAATAAATAAAACCTAGCAAGTATAGAAAATTAGAAAAACGTGCCTTACTAGTTAGTTATACTGTCACCGGCCAATGGGCTGGAACGTAACGTATACAAAGTAAAAAATTGTGGTTACAAAAATTGAGTATGAATGGGCTTATTGGGGATTTAGCGATCTCCTTACTCGGTTTCTCATTCGATCTTTGTCGTCGACATCGTAAACGGCATTAAGCTTTCTGACCAGACATTTCGTTCTATCTGTGATAAAGCTATCGATTTGACCGAGCACGCTGACCAGCTGTATCATCTTCTCGAAGCCCCGATTTATCCGCTCGGATTTCTCGAGCTCGAATTGCTCACGAGTCAACGGTATATCCAGTAGCGACTTCGGGTTTGACGATTCCTGGACCATTCGTGAGATCCGTTTTAGCATCTCTCGGTCCTCCCTTGTGAATTTTTCGTCCGCCGAGGCTGTCTGTTAACAAGAAAATGGGATCAATGTTAAACTTTTCGTCAGTACAAAATATCCTTACACGATACAAATGTGCATTGATTCTACGTTTTCGTGAAGAATGCGAACGCAATACAAAATTATCAGCTATTAGGCAGCGCGTAAAATTTGAAAATGGAATTTGCACTTACTGTGCAAGAAAATGATAAAGGTCAAGAGAAAACAATTTATGCGAGGATGATAATTATTCACTGTGTTTACTTACTGATAGAAGAGCGACAATGAAAATAGTGACGAATACGGAAAACGCCATCGCGGGCAGCTTTCCAAAAGTATCGAGAATCGACTTCAGTCGACTACTTTCAGTTGAAAAAGAGCGCTAAATAAATTTATGAAATTGTAACGCGCTTGTCGATCGGCAATGCCAAAAGTCAATGCTCAGCGTACTCTTATACATATGACACGGGCTCGGGAATTCAATACTCATCAAAATTTGTTGATATTGTTGCGGGTGATCGCGGCCTACATTTCATCATAATCAAAATTTTGTAATTATAACGTGAATTATCTCGAAATAGATCTGTTTTGCGTGGCAACGAAGCATGGTTTACTGATGGAACAGTTCCATGTCTGGTGAATATACATCGAACTGAGCTTGAATACTTGTCGGCTAATAACGAAGTTTATTAATTGTAGTGTCTATAAAACTGAGGGTATTTAGAAAAACCGTACGAAACGTAGCTTGCTTGCTAAAGTCTGAGCTATTTTCAAATTTTTAACAAACAACGAAATTCAAAATTTCACGTGAAAAACGTATTTTTACAGATGTGTATCTTGGAAATCTGGAATATTATTGATAATAATCGGCAGCGAAGCCTTGGCCACCTCGCCGATTGAGAAACCCGACGTTTTGCGAACGCCACGTTCACGTTCCTCGTTACACGTGCGCGCAGTGATATTCGTAGCGAGTAGCAGGGGGTCATTAGCGTCGCGGCATTGAGCAATAAAGAGAGAGAAGACGGCGACGCAAAGCAAACACACATGCTGACCTGGCGATCGTCGTCGATTGGCGGCGGCGCGTCGCAGTTTGCGTTTCTCCAAACGGGCCGACTTGCGCTCGATCGCGGCTTTCTTGAAGCAGCCCATCCGAAAGTCGATCAGCTCGCGTATGTGCTTTCGCAAATGATCCAAGTCCTCCCGACTGGCCTTCTTCGCCTGTATCAGAAACTGGCGGATGCTCTCCCTCGCGTTAGCCTGCGCACACCATCATTCCATTATTTCCTTAGCCCGCCCTGGAATTTCCTCAAACGCCGCAATTATTCGATTGCATATGCAACACTAACATAGACAAGCGAGCGCGGTGCAAAGATCGCGCAGTATGTGCAAATCGGCCAATTTAAATGCAAAATCAATTGAACCGCACGAGTAAAGAAAATTGATTTACGTATTACTATTGCACTATTCGGGCTTGCAACATTTGATAAGACAAGCCAGACCTGACAGTCGATCGGCCGATGATATTTGAGATAATCGCGATTGACAGCGGCCTCCGTATTACTCCAGACAACAGAGCCAACGAAGAGCACCAGCAATAGGAAACGAATGCCTCCGCGCAACAATGCGGAAATGAAGACGATTTCTGGCATCGAGCCGCACTTTTGTTCTCAATATTGCACTTCGCACCTCGATTTTTTTTTCCTTTTCCTTTCTCGAGCGTCGACGAATGCGGAAAACGCGACACTGCACGGCTCACGATTGCTCGCTGCTCGTTCGAGTTTCAGCACGCGCATCCGTTCCTCTCCGGAAGGTCATTGCCCAAGTTTTCATTTTATATTTTGACATGGAAAGCTTTCGCGGATGTACACGCATAATTCCTGGTGCGATCGGTTAGAAGCAAAACGAAACGATCGTGATGAGGTTTTTTTGCTGCAATATTAGTGGGATCTGCGTATTTTCTTTGTTTGTGTTGTTGCTTTGCCAATGGGTGAGTGTTCGAGCATTTACGTTTTATAATGATTTATGCGGAAAAAGATTAAAACTCATCGGTCTCCCGTGATGCTTTTAACATTTGTGTAGACTTCAATTAATGGGCCCATAGATAGGATTTTTAAGTGGCTCCAGTCGAGACACGTTAATGTATGGAAATTATTTTATCATTAGTGCTAGATTCGTCTGATTGTAACATTTACGTACAACAGTACAGTTTTGTATGCGAGTTTCCGAACCACCGTTATTCCCGCGGAAAGAAAAAAACTTATAACGTGTAACGATCATTCGCTTTGTATATTACTGGTAAGCGAAACAATGAACATGCATTGTGCAACGATACTTTTAGATGCTTATAGCAATCATTTTGCTTTCTGAAAATAAATCATGCTTGCTAATTTTTCAAGGTCTCGGTTTCCTTATGGATTGCTGTAATACTCGCGATATGTTAAGAAAGAGACGCAAATGACACCTAGCTTTATTGCCCATTTACAGACATCAGCGGCGCCGGCGGAAAGACATTACCTAACCACTAATAGGTTAAGAGCGGGGTCACAAAATCCACTAAGTTACATGGTATCGAGAGCCTTGGGAGTCTTTGTTAGAACCTTATCTTTTTTCTATCAATGGGTGCCTGACTTCTTCAGACCAGTGCCGCCCAGATTTTCCAGACGCATCTTCAAAAATTACGAGAGAAGGAAAAGTCGACGACGACATTACGACGATGACGATGACGATTTTTATTGATTTTTGTTAGATTATGATATTGATTAATTATGTTTTACAGCATATAAATAAATAAATAAACAAATATTGTAAATTTGCCGTGTTGTTAATTGTTAATTTGCAGAAGAATCGTGTTTGTTAAATCATCCACGTCATCGAGTAAACATCCGCGGTGTAAATTAATACGTCGAGCGAAAATATGACGTCGAGAATCGGAGCGGTGTACTTTTTCCATCGCCTCGGAGTTTCAAAATGCACTAACAGTTTTTCTGTTCGAAAACTGGATCGCATATTTATATGTCTCATTTTTCATCTTTATAGCGATAAATCGAGCTTGTGATTTCACGCACACACGACGCTGGTACAATACAGCTGATTCACGCGCACTTAAACAAGAACTACTATTACACTTTTTCCTGTTTTATTGTTACGCACTGCTAATAGCGTATCCATTATTCAATAATTTCAGTCTCACGATTGAAAACACTCGAGCTCATTTTCTTAATTGAGGACATTGTAGTCACGTACATTGTACGCAACGAAGCGTACAAAATAATGACGTTTTCAATCTAAATGTATAAGCATTACGCAAAATATGTATGAACATGCGAGAATCACATTTTTTACATTAAATGTTGTGGCGCGAAAGTTTGATAAGTACAATTGATGTATAATTCTAGGTATTTATCAATGTAGCTTATCGTCGTCAATGAAAAATAAGAAATCCTGAAAGACAGATGCATGTGCTCTCCAGCTGACCATATATCAGCAACATTGAACTCTGACTATACGCGGTTGCGTGATAATTGGCTATCATTAAATCTAATTTTTTTTCTTTTTCGAGTCCTTCAAGTAGACGAGAGTCGCGCATTATGTCATTTCATTTGGATTATTTGCCGTGCACTAGATATATTCTTTTTCAAATGATGCATGGCTTAATTTCCGCTTGTGCTTGTTTATCGTTTTTCAATTTACCGCTTGGCAAACATATCGCATAATGTCTGGATGACCTAATTCGATTGCCCAAAATTGTTTACTAAAAATTAATTGTGCAAAGACGCGTGCCAATTATCGTTGATCATGTGATGTTCAGAGTTGAATTTTGTTCTTTGATCGAGTTAATAAACATTTTTTTTAATAATTATTCATGGAGATTTGATCAACGCTGCGAAAGACGAATGGTAAAATAAAAAAACAATGCTTATATAACAGTTATAAAAAAACATCATTTATTATTATTTTCGTGATATGGAGAAATGGGTCTAGCGTACAAAAACACATCAGGTCAGCAGAGAGTAGAAAGATTCTGATGAAAGTCACCGAATGATAAGAAAGATGACGACGTAATATCTAAATACACGATTTAACAGTTAAGGGAATTTCTAATCCTTCTTTTCGACTTGTTGGGCGGCCTTCTTGAGCTGCTCGTTGAGGTTCTCGGAAGCCTCGACGGCGATGTCGACGGCCTTCTTGGTGAAGCTAGCAATTTCCTCTTTGATTGGGCCAGCGTTCTGCTTGACCTGCTCGGCGAAGTTGTTGCTTTCCTTCACCAGCGTCTGTACACCCTCGTTGAATTGTTTCTGCAGCTGTTCGGCGGATTCCTTGGCGTGCGGTACTTGGGCATTGATGTCTTCGACGACCTTGTTCAATTTGGTCTTTATGTCACTCCAGACATTCTGGAGCTCGGGAGTTTTCTTCTTGATCTGAAAATTGTTATTCGATCGTTTAGAAACTTATTTGGAAACCAATAGTATGGCTATTGGCCACATAAAAATTTCCCAATGATGCGTGATAAACAGAAAAATTACGTATAGCGGCAGTGATCATTAATCGTTAGCTCAACGCGTGCAAAAAGCTATATACTCTCGATGAAAGTATGAGAAATGGTTGGATATATTCGAGCGCAAAATTACCTCCTCAGACACGTTATCGATGTAGCTCTGGACATTGGTAACGAAGCTCGAGCTCTGGTTCTTGAGGGTGTTGACAACGGTCTCTTGGTCGGGAATGTTGATCTGGTTCTTGATGTTCTGGGCAAGTTCGTTGAGGTTCTTCTGGGCGTTGCTGATGAATTCGGGAAGTTGGAAGGGTTGCTGGGCGACTTCGGCCTCCTTGGGCGCAGCCCAGGCGCAAGCGATGAGAGCTACAAAAACGATGCACTTCATGTTTGCAAGATATTTGACTTTTTATACAGACACTGTCGAGCACGAGATACTTTGCCGTTGGGAGCGAACTACAAACTGACATAGACGCACTCCGGAGTCTCCATTTATAGGAAAGTCTTATCACGTTCACCGCCCGCGCCGGGGCAAAGTGCCGTTTATCTCCTGCCGCTCGCTATAGCGCGCGCTATGTACCAGCGCACACTGGTATTATAACACTTAGTTCTTCGTCTAAAGCTTCGCACCCCTTTCTGAAAAAGACCTATTAATTTTTATCGTCTTTCATTCTCGTCTTTTCTATCGCATTGTCTGCGACTATTGTTATCCAAAATTATCTATTCGCAACTCCTCTTTTTATTTTATACGATGATTGTCTTTTCTTTGATTTAAAAGCTCCGCGAGTACTTTAATCAATGACATCATTTTAAATGCATACACTAGCTATTTAATAAATAGTTAGTTTTTCGAATGAAAATTCATAATAATACGTTTGTTCTAAACTACATAGTCGTGCCTCTAATACGTTTAAATAATAAACGACTACTCAAATCTTAATACTTTTTGCGATGAATGTTTGTTTTTAACTGTTTTTTTAACTTGTTTCTCATTTGCATGCGTGATAAAATAAATTGTGTTCGAATCCACTTTACATAATATTTAGATAACAACAGGTATGCGTTAATTTTGATGGACACTGTCGTTAATGATTTGTAGAGTATACTTCATGCTAAATGGAAATAGTGATCTTGAGCTCTTATTCAATATTATAATTTTTTGATAGATAGCTTTAAAATTCTACGTATAACCATGAATGCCTGAAAAGGAAAATTATTCCAGCACGTTATCGCTTAGCTATGGAGGCGTTCCAACTATGGAAAGTTTTTAAACATAGTCAGCACAGACAATGACTCCCTAGTTTAATGTAAAATATGATCTTATCGTATTTATAATTTAAAAACTATTTTTAATTACGATGATTTCGGTTTCTGTTGTCTATAAAATATCTTATGTACTTTTGTGTTTGGAAGTCTTTATTAAGCAAGTTCTATAATTTCATAACGGATCGGGGAGTATTAACCGAATCACTCATTATTTTTTTCAACTAATTGCTAAAACGAAAATTGATATAATGTTATCCTTTTTTTAATTTATGTCAAATACTTCTCAAGAGTACGCGAAAATTTTTATGTACAATATTGCTATAACTGATGACACTAATGCATACCTTGCATTTATAGTGCTGTGCTTGGACTGATATCAAATGAGTATGTCAAATTGAACTGAAAATTATATTTGCTTTAATACCTAATCTAAAGTAAATAATAATATCAATTAAGTAATAGTAATTTCAAGTAGTTGACGGTAATACAAGTTTGATAAAAAACATTTAAAAACTTGAATTTTTATTCAAAAAAGTTTGTAAGTCATAATAGCTTTACGCGACAGAGTTTTTTTCAACATTTATTGCTAACTTTTAGAGTGCTAATCATCATAATCAGCGAAAGGTCAACGAGGCCATCGTATAGTTGAATTTATCAATTTATACTTACAAGACATCAGTCTTCGGACTTATTTAGTCGCTTTAATTTCATGTTTATCTACATTTGTTTTAGGAAATTTCAATTATTCAATAGAATACTTCTAAATTTGTCTTTTTAAAAAATTCTCACGAGGGATAATACATTTAAATTAAAAGAATAGGATTAAATTTCGATCCCGTTTAGTCTGATAGCTATGTATATATTATCTTCTAATTAATACGTGAAAATTACTCTACAAAGACTCAAAAATATATACCTAGTTGACTTATATTAAAATTTACAGTGAAAAACGTACCAATCAGCATTTTGGTACATTTTAATGTTCCTTTTTCATGATAAAAAATTACTTGCATGTTTCTTACATAATGCAAGAATATATGATAATTTATTAGTTGATTGCTTTAAAGTCGTAGTTTTCTTTTTTTAGATTACGTAATATTTCTACCCGAGTTATACAGTGGAATCTGATGCATTATGAATCAACGGGATAGTAAATACTACTCTTTGAGATTATATAGAGAATAAAAGTAGGCATACAAAACTTTTATCGCGAGTTCATTGGCGTACAAAAATCATATCATGCTTTATTCTCCGTGATGCAAGAAAACAACTTCCAAGAAATGCTAACTTTTAAGAAGTTTCAAGATGTCGGCAATGTTTCCCAACATACATTCTTGTACAAAGAACTCTGAAATCGTTTAAATTATTTATCTCCAAGTTCATTGTACTAAGTTATACTGCTTAAATCAAAATTTTAACAAATATTTTAAAGATTGGGCAATTGGCTATTAACTATACGCTATTCTGTGTGTAAATGTGCTTTTTATTAAATTTAGTTACACATGTGGATGTGACAATAACAAATCTTTGACAAAATAGAAAAATATAAAATGTACAATACTTTAACCTTGTAAATGAAGTTCGTTTTAAGTAACGAGTATTTATTGATCAATAAATTTTGTTTAAATAGATTTTTGAGAAGTACAAATGTCATTGCATTATTGTTTAGGTAATGGTTGCTGCTGTATTAAGTTAAGTATTTATTCATGATGATTTGTTTTCATCGCTCTTCGGGATTATCTTTCCAGCTTCTTCGCTTATCTTTTTACCGAAGTTATCTAAAAATTCTTGGCCTTTAGCGAGGAGCTCCTCGAGCTTAGGCTTGGCATCATTAAAAGCTTGAGAAATTTTGTCTCCGGCTTTCTTGAGTTCATCTTGGAAATTGGGTTCTTGAGATTCATCGTTTTGCGGTGCAGCGCTCACCTACGGCAATCAAAGATTATGATTAATAGGACTAAATTGGGATGTATTTTTATTATAATACTAATGATTTCTACAAAATCGACATTTTGTTGTAAACTTTTAATAGTCAATAACACTTGATAGTTTTTTTCTTCATTGCTGATGTATTAAGTAATAACATATAGATAAATAGAAAAGTAATTTTCACTGTTGTCACTATAGAAAAAACTGTTTTTGTAATGACAATTATACGCAATGTTTATACAATTTGAAACTACTATTAATTTTACTTCAATAATAAAAAACGTGACGAAGAGAAATATTGCATATTCATAATTTCGTAAAAAATATTAGATGTACGCTTAATTAAGTCTAATTACTCCAAAAAAAGCCAACAATAGATTTTATTCATATCGGATGTACGTTCAATTAGGTCTAATTTTGCCTCCAAATCGTAGAAGCTGGACAATTTACAATTTCGATAATGTTAAGGGAATAAACTGGTGGATAAAGCAAAATATATGTGTGTTTGGAAACAATGTAATCCAATGGACTGCTGAATTGAAACACAAATGAATTTGGTTTCACTGAAATATGAAATTATCCGTAGAAAAGAATCTAGTATATATTTCAGTACATAGTTCGTCCTGTACAAAACTGATTGATTTATTGTAGTAACGAGAGTATTACGCACGCGTTTGAACAAATAATTGAAAGTAAATTAAAATAAACACTTGGAAAATATTCAAACTAACCTGCATGAGGCAGATGGAGAAAACGACGAGTAAAGCGAGGATGAAGTAACGTGCCATGTTGAACAATTTGTAAGTTTTATTGATAATGATTTACCGGGAGAGCGAAGACGCTGTACGAGCTACGATAGATCGTGGCTAACTGAGCTTTGTCGAGTTGAGCAGCGGTTAGTTGTAGTATCAGCGATAAAGAGGAGATATAGATACACACCAAGCTGTCCAGTATGTACGAGGTCGGAGGTCGGACGAAGGCTAGTGCAAGAGCCGTTCGTTGCTCGCTTCCGCCCCTTGTTCATTACACATTCAACGTAATTACTTATTTTCACGATTGCGTCTATCTTGTGTTTGCTCACTATCTAGAGCTAGTCGATAACTTTTTCTTTTTCTCCGCTTTTCAATGTTTCTTCAAACTCTGACTTTCAATTTGTTTTCTCGCATGCGTTTTGTTTTGCATCGTCTTAACAATTGTTTTAACGATACAGTTTACTCGATGAGAAAAAAAATTATACGGCTTAAAGCGTTTTAAATTGTATAACGAGAATAATTAATAATACACGTTATGTAAATGCCATTGGTGCACGCATTAATCCAGTGAAGTAAAAAATTGAATTACTTAGAATTCGAATACAAAAGCAATTACTTAATTTTACTATTTTTAGCTCTCTTTCTTTCTACCTACCTTTTAATTTACTGTATACATTTAAATCGAGTTGTCCATTCAGAGGAAAGTATGGGGGCTGCTTTATTCATCAAATGAATAGTTTGCCAACGCTCTTAATTACTATAACCGAGTGTATAATCCGGTCTATACCATTCAAAATAACAAGATTTAATGATTTATTGTACTTAATATTTCATTAATGTTATTTTATTGAGCAACTCTCTTTATTCGTACTCCTTTGGATATCTAGAATACATGTGAGCTCGACCTCATCTTTAATTGAAAGCTAATTTCGCATACTCAAATAATGCATTTGCAATTGTTTATTTGCTTTCACGAATGATTCATAGTTATATCTAAAATGCAACACGAACACTTCGATATATCAAGTAATAGTCTAAAATAAGTACCAATGCTAAAATTTTTTTGAGAGCTTATTACGTAATACATTATTAATCGTTGCCCATATTTATTCATTGTGATATAATCAAAAGAAGTGTTATTGAGCATACTTACATATATACTCGGATAGAATAGAATACTCATATATACTCGCGAAGCATTGTTTCGATTGTACTATCTGGCGTATAGAGGAAAGATACACGGAAGTAAGGCATAATAGATTTTCACGCATCTGATTCTTGAATCGTTCGAGTTTTTCCGTTGATTATTCAACAGCCACTGAGTCGTGAACAATCAAATCAAGTGTAAGATTCTTTTGCGTTCTTATTATTGCATGTATTCCGATACCAATCAAAAAGTTCACCGTGGAAAATGAGAATTTTACGTCGCAAAGAAGTTGGTTATTTTGTTGAATGCGCACGTGATTCAATGGTCTATTGTGCCTCCAGTTGTTTACTCTATTCTAGAAACCTTTGACTCGATGATTCACAGATATGCAACTTGTTAAGATGACAGCCACGTTTATCATTTCATAAGTCATTGTTGATCTCTATTTTATACTACTGTAAATATTATAATAGACAGAATGTTGTTTTTTAATTCAACGAATAAAACAAAGTCGTAAAATATAAATAGTTTAGAATTTATTGAATCAAACATAAATTAAATATAATGAAGTTTGCATGTAAAAATTTTTTTCAGATAAAAGTAATGTAATACAACTATTTCTATATAAAATTCTTAAAATACAAGACGACATTCCATTTACAATTTCGTAATTGAAAAACGCTTTCTCGGAGTGGAAGGTTTAGCTGAAAATTGTTTCGAAATAGATGCCTCGGTCGTTGTCGAGGTTGTAGTTGCTGTATGAAATGCCTGACGCGCTTGTCTAGCTTTGATTCGTTTGAGTTCAGATCTAGAAGATGACTGGAAGGTGTCTAGTACGCCGAGGACCAATTCGATTATCGGTCGGTGTTGGGATGGTTCCATTCGTGGTTTACGAACTGGCATTTCGATCGAGCCTGAATCGTCCATTTCTGTTGGCATAAGTGATAAATTCGAGGAACCTCTGGCTATCATTTCAGTTTGGCATCTTGACAGGCTTATCAACAGTAATGCAAACAAGATATTTTCTTTTAGTCCCATTTTTTGACTTGATATTCTAAAGAGATCAAATGATTTTCAAATATTCTATCATCGTATGTTTTATTTAGAAGTTTAATAATGAATATACGAATCTGGAAAGAGCCATTTTTACCTAATTATTGTTTGAAGATTTCGTCGAAGACCACTTTATGAAAAAGTATTTTTTACAAATAAAAATGCAACGACTAATTACTCTTCTCAAGTGACTCGCGATGATTCAGTTGGACTCTGTAGATATGCATTTTCTTACAACATGTCAGCTAAATTTTTGCTACAGTAGCGCGTTTTAGGTTAATATGTCACTGTTGCATCAAGAATTTATTTTGAAAAGTTGAACGAATTGTATTTTGGCATCGTTTTAAGTTTTTACCTTGAACTACATAAGACGTTACTGCATACAGATGAAACGAAATCGAGCATTCTTATGCGATTAAAAAATTTTTTTAAATTTGATATTGCCAAACCAATAAAATAATGGATATATATTCATTTCTTATAAAAAACTACAATTATAGGGAATAAGGATCCAAAGAAAATTTTTTTAAATATAATAATTTTTTAACTAGTTTTATTAATAAGTTATGGTCTTTATATCATAAAATTAACTATTAAAACTGAATTTCTCAAATAGACAGGTATACATGAATCATTTCAATATTACATAAGTTACCTCAAAAATAGATACAATATTATACAACTCAACACTGCTGCCTTATCGATTGCAATAATACTTCTAAATTCTTATCTTTACATTCATTAATAGGGACATTCCATATTTGATTTTCTTGCGTTTGTGTAGGTTGGGGATTATTGGTTTTTACAAGACTAAATACAATAGGACTTACAAAATCAATAACTTTTCCAACCAAAACTGATTGTTCGTTAAGCATGAACGTAACAATATCACCAGGAATAATTGTACCTCCACTTACAGCACCACAAACTTGATCGCGTGGTAAGGTCAAAGTAAATTGGGAACATGATTCAAGATTAGGTTGATTAGCTGGCAGGTGAACAACTAGATTTGGTGATGTAGAGATAGGACCAAGTTGATTGACTGCTCTGTTAATAAAAAAGTTTCGAGATGGTGAAACAGTTAGTCCTGGCAATGCATTTTGTGGTTTTTGTAAAGGTAATTGCGATAACTTTGAAGGAAAAGTATTTGCTGTAGTTGCTGGATTTGCCATTGACAATGTGCAATTGGTAATGGAAGAAGTAGCTGCATTTGTATTACTCGATGGAGTTGTCAAAAGAACTGGCATCGTAGAAACTGATGGTGCTGGTAGATTTTTGTTATTTAGTGAGTTTGGATTATTGTTGGCACAATCAAGTTTCCTTTGTTGTATGCGTGAATTCGATAGCAAGGCAGCAGCACTCACCGAATCAGTAATACGATCTACTGGATTACATCCTTCACATGGAGATGATTTTTCAGAAGTATTTGACGTCGATGTAGGAGATAATGAAGATAAAATATCTGCAATAGCATTAACTGCATTTTCCAATTTTTTAAGACACTCATTGTTAGAAGATTGACCCAGTTGTTCCGAAGGTGAGTCTATGTTTGATGAAACTGGTGCCGACAATGGTGGATGCTTAGAAAAAACTTTTTCTGATGATTTATCTATCTCTCCGCCTAAACATTTGTTACTTGATGGTGTGAGTGGCATATTTTTAAGTTTTTTCACAGGCGATTTCGATTCTTCTGTTGAAAGAGCCTTACACAGCGAAGAAGCATTAGATGCAGAACTAATAATTTTCTGAGCTGTATTTTCAAGTTTTTCAAGCGGCGATTCGTCGTCGTGAGAGTTTGAGGATAATAGAGAAGCGGCACTTGATATAACGTTAATAATTGAATGAGCTGTATTGCCAAGTATTCCTAGAGGCGATTCGTTATCATCTGACTCTGGCGCTGTATTTTTAAGTTTTTTTCGAGGTGATTCACTACCATCAGAGTCTGGCGATAATAAAGAAGAAGTTTCCGTTACACCTCCAATTGCTGAATCAGTTGTATTTCCGTGCTTATTTAAAGATAATTCGCCATCATGTGAGAGTGAAGAAGAGGCATTTGTTAAAGCTGAACCATTCGCGTTACCAATTTTATTAAATGGTGATGCAATATTATGCGTGTTTCCTTGTTTATTTGATAATTGCGTTTTAGAATTTACTGTTGTGTTGGGTAACGGCGAAATTTGGTTGCCAGACACTTCATTTTTTTTACCAACATATTGAGGTTTAGAGGCAGATGGAGGTGATGTCGACTCGTATATATTTTCATGGTATGATGGTGTAGAACCTAGCTGTTGTATTGGAGATTGATTATAAGATTCTACGTTTGCGTTATGTTGCAATGAGTTTGCCGGCGAGTTAAGCGTGGGTGAAGAAATTCCAGAATATGAGCCCTTTCCAAGGTTATTATCTGGAAACTGTGGGTTTGAGGCTGAGTAACTATTGTTCTGAGTTGGATGAGTATTTGAAGGCGTGGTTCCATCTCGTGGTAGTGACTTTCCTTGCTCTTGAATTGGATTATTGTATGTTGAGATTTTTGGAGAGTTGAATGTCCCAGAAGAAACTGAAGAATCTGTACTTTTTTCGAGATTTTCATTTGGCGATTGTGTATTTAATGACGGACCGTTAGCGGAGTCAACATTTTGAGATGGATAGGTATGCGGCGGCGATGTCTCAATACTATTGTATGTGTTCATAGGGTGCGATGGCGTATACCCTGCCTCTTGTACTGGAGATTGATTATTAGATGCTAAGTTTGCGTTTCGTTGCAATGAGTTTGCCGGCGAATTAAAAGTGGGTGAAGAAGTTCCAGAATATGAGCTCTTTCCAAGGTTATTATCTGGAAACTGTGGGTTTGAGGCTGAGTAACTATTGTTCTGAGTTGGATCAGTATTTGAGGGCGTGGTTCCATCCTGTGGTAGTGACTTTCCTTGCTCTTGAATTGGAGCTTGATTATTATGTAATGGGGTTATTGGAGAGTTGAATGTACCAGAAGAAACTGAAGAATCTGTACTTTTTTCGAGATTTTCATTTGGCGATTGTGTATTTAATGACGGACCGTTAGCGGAGTCGAAATTTTCAGATGGATTGGTATGCCGTGGCGATGTCTGAATATTATTGTATGTGTTCATAGGGTGCGATGGCGTATACCCTGCCTCTTGTGCTGGAGATTGATTATTAGATGCTAAGTTTGCGTTTCGTTGCAATGAGTTTGCCGGCGAGTTAAAAGTGGGTGAAGAAGTTCCAGAATATGAGCTCTTTCCAAGGTTATTATCTGGAAACTGTGGATTTGAGGCTGAGTAACTATTGTTCTGAGTTGGATGAGTATTTGAAGGCGTGGTTCCATCCTGTGGTAGTGACTTTCCTTGCTCTTGAATCGGATTATTGTGTGATGAGATTTTTGGAGAGTTGAATGTACCAGAAGAAACTGAAGAATCTGTACTTTTTTCGAGATTTACATTCGGCGATTGTGTATTTAATGACGGACCGTTAGCGAAGTCAACATTTTGAGATGGATAGGTATGCGGCGGCGATGTCTCAATACTATTGTATGTGTTCATAGGGTGCGATGGCGTATACCCTGCCTCTTGTACTGGAGATTGATTATTAGATGCTAAGTATGCGTTTCGTTGCAATGAGTTTGCCGGCGAGTTAAAAGTGGGTGAAGAAGTTCCAGAATATGAGCTCTTTCCAAGGTTATTATCTGGAAACTGTGGGTTTGAGGCTGAGTAACTATTGTTCTGAGTTGGATGAGTATTTGAGGGCGTGGTTCCATCCTGTGGTAGTGACTTTCCTTGCTCTTGAATTGGATTATTGTATGTTGAGATTTTTGGAGAGTTGAATGTCCCAGAAGAAAGTGAAGAATCTGTACTTTTTTCGAGATTTTCATTTGGCGATTGTGTATTTAATGACGGACCGTTAGCGGAGTCGAAATTTTCAGATGGATTGGTATGCCGTGGCGATGTCTGAATATTATTGTATGTGTTCATAGGGTGCGATGGCGTATACCCTGCCTCTTGTGCTGGAGATTGATTATTAGATGCTAAGTTTGCGTTTCGTTGCAATGAGTTTGCCGGCGAGTTAAAAGTGGGTGAAGAAGTTCCAGAATATGAGCTTTTTCCAAGGTTATTATCTGGAAACTGTGGGTTTGAGGCTGAGTAACTATTGTTCTGAGTTGGATCAGTATTTGAGGGCGTGGTTCCATCCTGTGGTAGTGACTTTCCTTGCTCTTGAATCGGATTATTGTGTGATGAGATTTTTGGAGAGTTGAATGTACCAGAAGAAACTGAAGAATCTGTACTTTTTTCGAGATTTTCATTCGGCGATTGTGTATTTAATGACGGACCGTTAACGGAGTTAACATTTTGAGATGGATTAGTATGCGGTGGCGATGTCTGAATATTATTGTATGTATTCATAGGGTGTGATGGCGTATACCCTGCCTCTTGTACTGGAGATTGATTATTAGATATTGAGTTTGCGTTTCGTTGCAATGAGTTTGGCGGCGAGTTAATAGTGGGTGAAGAAGTTTGAGAATATGAGCTCTTTCCAAGGTTATTATCTGGAAACTGTGGGTTTGAGGCTGAGTAACTATTGTTCTGAGTTGGATGAGTATTTGAAGGCGTGGTTCCATCTCGTGGTAGTGACTTTCCTTGCTCTTGAATTGGATTATTGTATGTTGAGATTTTTGGAGAGTTGAATGTCCCAGAAGAAACTGAAGAATCTGTACTTTTTTCGAGATTTTCATTTGGCGATTGTGTATTTAATGACGGACCGTTAGCGGAGTCGAAATTTTCAGATGGATTGGTATGCCGTGGCGATGTCTGAATATTATTGTATGTGTTCATAGGGTGCGATGGCGTATACCCTGCCTCTTGTACTGGAGATTGATTATTAGATGCTAAGTTTGCGTTTCGTTGCAATGAGTTTGCCGGCGAATTAAAAGTGGGTGAAGAAGTTCCAGAATATGAGCTCTTTCCAAGGTTATTATCTGGAAACTGTGGGTTTGAGGCTGAGTAACTATTGTTCTGAGTTGGATCAGTATTTGAGGGCGTGGTTCCATCCTGTGGTAGTGATTTTCCTTGCTCTTGAATTGGAGCTTGATTATTATGTAATGGGGTTATTGGAGAGTTGAATGTACCAGAAGAAACTGAAGAATCTGTACTTTTTTCGAGATTTACATTCGGCGATTGTGTATTTAATGACGGACCGTTAGCGAAGTCAACATTTTGAGATGGATAGGTATGCGGCGGCGATGTCTCAATACTATTGTATGTGTTCATAGGGTGCGATGGCGTATACCCTGCCTCTTGTACTGGAGATTGATTATTAGATGCTAAGTTTGCGTTTCGTTGCAATGAGTTTGCCGGCGAGTTAAAAGTGGGTGAAGAAGTTCCAGAATATGAGCTCTTTCCAAGGTTATTATCTGGAAACTGTGGGTTTGAGGCTGAGTAACTATTGTTCTGAGTTGGATCAGTATTTGAGGGCGTGGTTCCATCCTGTGGTAGTGACTTTCCTTGCTCTTGAATTGGATTATTGTATGTTGAGATTTTTGGAGAGTTGAATGTCCCAGAAGAAACTGAAGAATCTGTACTTTTTTCGAGATTTTCATTTGGCGATTGTGTATTTAATGACGGACCGTTAGCGGAGTCGAAATTTTCAGATGGATTGGTATGCCGTGGCGATGTCTGAATATTATTGTATGTGTTCATAGGGTGCGATGGCGTATACCCTGCCTCTTGTACTGGAGATTGATTATTAGATGCTAAGTTTGCGTTTCGTTGCAACGAGTTTGCCGGCGAGTTAAGAGTGGGTGAAGAAGTTCCAGAATATGAGCTCTTTCCAAGGTTATTATCTGGAAACTGTGGGTTTGAGGCTGAGTAACTATTGTTCTGAGTTGGATCAGTATTTGAGGGCGTGGTTCCATCCTGTGGTAGTGACTTTCCTTGCTCTTGAATTGGAGCTTGATTATTATGTGATGGGATTATTGGAGAGTTCAATGTACGGAAAGAAACTGAAGAATCTCTACCTTTTGCGAGATTGCCATTCGGCGATTGTGTATTTAATGACGGACCGATAGCGGAGTCAACATTTTGAGATGGATAGGTATGCGGTGGCAATGTCTGAATATTATTGTATGTATTCATAGGGTGCGATGGCGTATACCCTGCCTCTTGTACTGGAGATTGATTATTAGATGCTAAGTTTGCGTTTCGTTGCAACGAGTTTGCCGGCGAGTTAAGAGTGGGTGAAGAAGATCCAGAATATGAGCCCTTTCCAAGGTTATTATCTGGAAACTGTGGGTTTGAGGCTGAGTAACCATTGTTCTGAGTTGGATCAGTATTTGAGGGCGTGGTTCCATCCTGTGGTAGTGACTTTCCTTGCTCTTGAATTGGAGCTTGATTATTATGTGATGGGATTATTGGAGAGTTCAATGTACGGAAAGAAACTGAAGAATCTCTACCTTTTGCGAGATTGCCATTCGGCGATTGTGTATTTAATGACGGAACGTTAGCGGAGTCAACATTTTGAGATGGATAGATATGCGGTGGCAATGTCTGAATATTATTGTATGTATTCATAGGGTGCGATGGCGTATACCCTGCCTCTTGTACTGGAGATTGATTATTAGATGCTAAGTTTGCGTTTCGTTGCAACGAGTTTGCCGGCGAGTTAAGAGTGGGTGAAGAAGTTCCAGAATATGAGCCCTTTCCAAGGTGGGTATTTGGAAATTGTGGGTTTGACGCTATATAACTATTATTCTGAGTTGAATAAGTAGTTGAAGGCGTGATTTCATCTTGTGGTAATCTATTTCCTTGTTCTGGAATTGGATTATTGTGTGAGATTTTTGGAGAGTTGAATGTAACGGCAGAAACTGAAGAATCTGTACTTTTTTCGACATTTTCTTGCGACGGTTGTGTGTTGAATGGCTGACTGTTAGTACATTTAACCATTTGAGATGGGTAGGCATGTGGCAGCGATATCTGAATATTATTGAACTTGTTTACAGGGTATGAAGGATGTGATGGCGTAGATTCTAGGTCTTTTATTGGAGATTGATTACTAGATTCTAAGTTTGAGTTTTGTGGCATCTGATTGATCGGCGAGTTAAGAATGAGTGAAGACGCTAAAGAAATTGCACTTTGATCTAGGTCTGTGACTGATGGATTTGAGGCTGAGTAGCCAATATTCTGATTTTGATATGTAGTTGTAGACGACGTTCCATACTGTGGTACTGTATATCTTAGCTCTTGAATTGGAGCTTGATTATTGTGAGATGAAATTATTGGAATTTTAAGTATACGAGTAGAAACTAAATAATCTCTACCTTTTTCAATATTTTCATGCGGTGGTTGCGTATTTAATGGTGGACCGTTAGTGGAGTCAGCATCTTGTGATGGGTAGGCATGTGATGGTGATATCTGAATATTATTGAACATATTTACAGGGTGTGATGGTGTATATCCTACATCTTGTGTTGGAGATTGTTTACTGGATTCTAAATTTGAAATTTGTTGTAACGGTTTGACCGGGGCGTCAAAATTGGGTGAAGAAGTTCCAGAATATGAGCCCTTTCCAAGATGGTTATCTGGAAATTGTGAGTTTGAGGATGAGTAACCAATATTCTGTGTTGGATAAGTATTTGAAGGCGTAATTCCATCTTTTGGTACTGCATATCTTAGTTCTTGAATGGAAGCTTGATTATTAGGGGATGGGATTATTGGAGATTTGAATATACACGATGAAACCAAATAATCTCTATCTTTTTCGGAAACTTCATGCGGCAGTTGTGTATTCAATGACGGACTGTTAGTGTAATCGGTATTTTGAGGTGGGCAGGTATGTTGTGGCAATATCCGAATATTATTGTATACATTTGCAGGATACGATGGTGTATATCGTAGCTCTGTTAATGGAGTTAGACTACCGATCAGTGCAGTCAGGCCTTGATAGGATGGATTTATTGAGGTATCAGTCGTAAAAGATGAAATTTTATTTACTTGCTTTTCTATGATAGGCTCGATTGGTTTGTAAGATAACTCATCATTTCCTGTTGGATTATGTAAGATACCACTTTGAGGTTTGTAGGAAGAATATTCACTTGGGCAGCTTATAGGTACGGCAGTAAGTGTAGTCGAGAGTTTTGTATCAGTTGGTGTCAAATGTGATGTTAGGGGCACATTAACTTGTAATACTTGTAACCCATCTGAATTTTTCGTACCATCGGGTTTGGGTACGTAAGATGTACAGTCGGATTGGTATGATCTTTTAGATATTTGTCTTCGATGTCTGAATTTGCCTCTATATGATGTATCAATTTTTGACTGTTGATGTTTTAATACTGATTCGGGTTTATAGTCAACATTAGAACTATAATTAATCAGCTGTACAGTGGGCGTTACAGGTGACGTTGGATATGGCTCAACAGGGGGAACTGAGTTTAGTCCCGATTTACATCTACAAGTTTGACTACCTGGCAAATTTGATGTTTGACATGTGCAAGTAACCGAAGAGGATGGTTGAGATGCTGCTTGATAGGTACGAGGCTCACTAGTTGAAGGTAATGACATGGGTTGATATTGTTGTGTTTGTGACTGCAATGATTGTAGCTGATATTGCGGTAGCGTTGGCGGTTGCGGTACTAATGGCTCTTTACATTGCGATAGCTGGGATGACTGCAATTGAATTGATGGCTGACATTGTAACGTTGACAAGGATGGTATTGTTAGTGACACAAGTGGGAGCGACGTTGAAATATTAATCGTACCAATCGAAGAAACTAACGGTAATGAAGGTGCTATCGATGTACTAAGTGATTGTGGATTTGAGTGCTGATTTACAAAATCTTGCTGTTGTTGTGGATATTTCGGCTGGTCCAACGGCAAAGATTGTGTTTTAAATTTTAATTGGCTTCGATTTTCATTTGTAGTAGTAGAATAAAACTGGCTATAATCATCATTTATCGGATTATTTACGTAATTTACATCTTTTATGTTATTCTGGTATCTAGACGAAGACTGATAACTTAAAGGTGACGATGGACTATTGTACAATTTTACCGAAACTTGTTGAGGTACTTCTTGCGCTTGTATGGGTTTTGTTGATGATGAGTAAATCAATGCCGCTGATGACTGTTGTTGAGATGGCGTCAATAAAGGTGTTGACTGATGACTAATCGGAACTGATGGATTTTGTTGAACCGAGAGTTGTTGCAAATTTGGAGATTGTGTCGATATTTGGGGCTGTGTCGAATATTGAGATTGTTGAGGTGCGGATGATTGTTGCACCGATTGGGTCGACAAAGATGATGATTGATAGTTTAGTTGAGTCGATGGATTATTATTTAGTTGAGCCGAGGTTTGCTGATCAAATTCTTTCGGTCGCGTCGATGCATCGATTTGAGGTGAACAGTGTAGTTGTTGAGGTACGGATTGTGATAATAGTTTATAAGTTGCTATCGATGACTGTTGAGGAGATATACATGAAAACTGGGCACTTATCGGGGGTGATAGATTATCGCGTGATTGTACTGAAACTTGTGGTAATGCTTGTAGTTGCATCGAGGCGTATATCTGTGGCAGAGGAGGTTTTTCTGTGGTAGGTTGTTCACACATTGATGGCAGTAATTGTATATCAATTGGTGTTGATGACTGTTTGTCGGATTGATTCTGATCCAGATTTTGAGTAAGAATATTAGTTGTATTAGTAGTACAACTCGTTGAGGTAGGGGTTAATTTTGACAATGAACTAGATATGAAATCAGGAATAGCTACCGTATTTGGTTGATTATTTTGTTGTTGACAATTTTTAGAATTTGTTGAATTCCAACCATCCAGATGTTTGTTAATTTCGTCAAATTTCTTTTTCTCAATATGCAATTGATTTTCTTCAGCTTCATGATCTTTATTTTTACAAAGGCAATCTTTTAAGTTACTTTGTTTTAGCATTTCAAAAATTTTTTTTAAATAACACTTTAAATTTTCCATTGAATCAGACATTTGGTCACATGGAATAGATGACTGCAGTATTTCAGGAATATGATTAATTTGAGCTGGATTATCCATCAAAGATTTAATCAAGGCTGATGCACTTTGTATGATGCTGCAATTCTGACCCGATGAAAACGAAGGAGAGGATAGAGCTCCATCCGAGAGATCATCCCGTAAATTATTGCAAGTACTTCTAAACTGATTTAAAAGATTTTGTAACTCAGCTACTGCGTCCTTAAGACATTTGCTCATTTCCCCTATGAACCTGTCAGAATCGTGTTGTTTGCGGGTCTGTTTGGTATCCGGTGCTGTTTTGGAGGCTCCTGAAGTTTTTAATGTTGGATGAGAATTTGACGGACAAGGTGGTACTGGACTAGAAGTAGTCGAGCGAGGTGCTATTGGACTGCACGTAGTTGAAGGCAATGCTATTGATTCAGATGTGCTTGAGCTATATATAACTGGATTTTGCGTCGTCTGGTTTGGTGTAATGAGACTAGAATTAATGGAAGGCGGCGTACTAGAACACGGTACCGATTTCGGTGCTGCGTGTCTTTTTTGTCTAACCGCATTTTCATCAATCTGAAACATATCAGTAGAAGGATTGGCTGCAAGACCTAGAAATGATTGTAGGGCTTCAGGTATTCCAGATTGAGAAAAACGTTGTGTAAGACTGTTCCAAAATTCTATTAAATATATCCTGTTATTGTTATTTTTATTTTGCTTAATTTTTGATTCACTTAGAATCTTTGCTTTTATCGTTTGTTTATATGTTTCCGGGAGATTATCAAGTATTTTTAAATTAATTTTAGAAAAAGTAAGACCATCATTCGATTTGTTATCGAGTGATTCTTCGCGGATCTCGCTTGTGCTTAATACGTCTATATTTGTTTCTGGAATGCTTACTTGTCTCTTTGTTGGGTTTCCAGCAGAGTAAGCTGTTTGATGAGCTAAGTCAACCCCATAGTTATTCTGTTTATCAAATAATAAAACATTTCCTTTTGAATTTTCTAGACGACCAGGAATTGCGTACATTCGGCCATCTGGGTAGGCAAAGCAGGCGAACCACGCCGAGGACACGAGAAGAACCCCGATCCATGACCGTACTGATGAGTTACGATTCCTCATCCTTAAACCCACTAAACTTTTAAGTTTTGTATATTCGCGATCCTTATATACTCGCTGTCTTTTCAGATAAAAAACTGATATGTCACGCGAATCGTGCATTCCGCTGAAAACATGTGTAAGCAGCTATCGCGATAAAATCTCAAAATTATTCCTTTATCTGATTATTTACTTTCAGGTTCATGAAGACTTTAGTAAACTTCCGTATGACATACTTGATTCACATGTTTGAAAATAATCAAGACTTTCGTGACAATTTTTCAATTATTGTCGTTAATTTGCAGTACTTGAGTAAAAACGTACACGTATAAAACGTATTTGAAAATTTCTGCAATAATTATTGAATTTCTTTTGTTTATTTGAGAAATATATCTTATCTAATTTTTACTTCCGTTTTATTTTATCTTATTTTCTGTTCTTTTACTCTTAAAGCAAGAAAAAACAGTTACATCAAAATCTGCCAAAATTACAGAATAAATTTATAATAATAAGTGATGAAATTTTAATTCCATCTTGTGTGGAATTTAAAAAGTTTCATGACAAATCAGTATTGACATACTAAAATCACTGTCCGAAATATTTTATTATAACAGCCAACTTAAATATTCCATACAGTGTACAATTCTGTATAGTGTTATTGAAAAATAAAGTCAAACAAATAAAAAGAAGAGTACAAGAGCACATACAATTTGAGTCTTGTATATTCTTAATATTTTTTATAAATTTCTCTAACAAAATAATTTGAAGAGCTACTTGCATAAATACGAAAAATATGAATAAACTGCATAATTTAGTAGAGTAATAAAGTTTTTATTTTAAGGTGTTCTTCAGAGCATGAAAGAGCATATGAATGTGTGATATTTATAATCGCATTCTATAAAAGACTCTCGTGCAATGCATGATTTAATTTTTCTTTTTGAATGCATTTCGGGTTTATTGTTGTTTTGATGTGATAATAAAGCATTCGAATGTTCAATGCATGAGCACATGATTTTTCGATGCGAAAAAGGAAATTATAATGGAACGATTAAGTATTATATAACTTGCATAATGCCATGAATCTCTCAATAATTAATTTACAAATTTTCACAAGTATTTATACAATTTGCAAGTGAATAATTGTTAGTATGATTGATCTTCAGCAATTGAATTGTTTCATTCTGACATATCAATTAACAAATAATATATTACAAAGCCATTTGCGGTTCTGCCTTTCTGAGATTTGAAAATAGAAATGTACAGTTCTATGATCTCAAGATATATTCAAACTTCACGATACGTTGGCAAATATGCGTGTAACATAGTTTCCGATGGCTATAATTGGGAACGGTTCTTTGAATAAATGTTGGCATATCTTTAAAATATCGATAGTTGAGTCATTATGGTCAATACGAATTATTAAATTAATGTATGCGGCTATTGCTTAATATTCCTTTTTTTCCAATTCTCTTTAATAATCTTTTTAATGTAATTTTATTATGTTAAAAACGATTTTGGCTACCAAATAATTGCGACCAATGTGAAAAGTAGTTTTATAAGAAATTAATTCTCATTATTCCCCAACTGAAAAATTAAACTAACGAGGTTAATTAAAAACAAAAAGTTAATTATTATATAATTTTCCACGTCCCTGACATGACTTTAGTCATGTCAGGGTTTTAGTATAAGTAAGTAAAATGAGATGGGAAGAAAATAATTAGAGTAAAAAATGGAAATAAAATATTTACGCGCCAAATTAAGGCTTTTTCTTAAAAAAAAGATTGTTACTTATATCGCTATACTCGTACATTAGATAGTTGCTAAAAATATCAGTTATTTACAAAAATCACTTTACTATACGTTCTTAATCATTCGCTATAATAGCTTATCCCAATCAGAAAGTTTTAAAATTAAGTATTATAGATAGAACCTGAAGGTGTTTATCAATTAATGTTGATTAATTTTGTGATAAGAGATTAGTATAAAGATAAAGAGATTACCAATATATTTTCTTAATTATTTATTCAAAAGAAAGTTAATTTCGGAAAATAATAATATACTATTATTCCGTAGACTTTTAATATTTTTTTTTGTTTTTTATGATGCACGTTATTTAATAGGAAAGCATTGGGCTCAATTATAAAATATGTAATGACTGAAGTTTTTTTTTAAATCTTTAATTCTTGTAGCATCCGCATTCAGATTTGGCGACGGCGTGGATTTGGCAAGTTGCAGGGACTACAAGTCTCTTCGTGGCTGAGTAAGCCTTTTTTCCTCCTGAAGCTGAGCCAGAAAATAGCATGAACGATGGGGAAGATTGTGTGTATTCTATTGGTTGTGGCTGCGGTGGTTGTGCGCATACTACTGATGGTGGCGGTGGTGGCTGTGTGTATATTACTGGTGGCGGTGGTGGCTGTGTATACATTACTGGTGGTTGTGATGGTGGCTGTGTGTATATTACTGGTGGTGTTGGTGGTGGCTGTGTGTATATTACTGGTGGCTGTGGTGGTGGCGTTGGTGGTGGCTGTGTGTATATTACTGGTGGCTGTGGTGGTGGCGTTGGTGGTGATTGTGGGCATATTAATGATGGCTGTGATGGTGATGGTGATGGTTGTGTGAATATTACTGATGGCTGTGGTGGTGGTGGTGGCGGTGGTGGTTGTGTGAATATTACTGAGGGCTGTGGTAGTTGTGGTGACGGTGGTGATTGTGTGAATATTACTGATGGCTGTGGTGATGGTGGTGGTGGTGGCTGTGTGTATATTACTGGTGGCTGTGGTAGTGGTGTTGGTGGTGATTGTGAGCAAATTAATGGTGACCGTGGTGGTGGTGGTGGTGGCGGTGGTAATTGTGCGTATACTACTGGTGGCTGTGGGAGGGAATAACTTGCGGGTGGTGATGGGACATAAGATGGAAATGATGTTGGCACATATGCTGGTCGTGGGAATGTTGGAGCTGGTATAAGTCTGAAAAATGAAAGATGTAATTAATTGAAAAAGGCCAGAAACGTAGTATACAACGATATAGATGCTGGAAAGTAATTTTAATAAAAAGAAACGTAATTGAAAAGATCATGTTATGGGGGAAATGAAATGTCTACTTTTCTAATTTCTTTCAATATATTATACATCGTGCGCAAACAGAGATTTAATGAGTGCCTAATGGCAAAAGCATTGGTACGAGATTGGTTAAATTTTATTCAAATTTCATAGTAATATATGTGAAAGCCACCAAAAATTAAAAAATCGAATGTGTTTAAACGGGGGAAATTGAAAATCATACAATAACTTTCGTATAAAAATCGTCCTGATCAAGATATTATAAGAACTTTTTCCACCTTGAGGACTCAATAAAAGCTTTGATTTTCTTTGTCCTGCATCACAAAATCTCAAATTCACTCCCTACAAAATCATCATATGCATATAACATCTTATTTATCGAAGAAAATAAGTATACTTTTATTTAAAAAATTTTATAAAATTTTCAGAAGAACTACCTTCTAAACATGACAAAAAAATTATCAAAAACGTGTTCTGCTTATTTCAAAGTGCAGATCCTAATAAAGAAAATGAACATTCTCAAAATGATTCTCATTCACTTTAACTTTCAAAAAAATGCAGTAAACTTTATTTTTGGAATAAATCAGATGTTATGCAAATATGACTCTTAAGGAGCGTCAACCTGAGTTGTTAAGACTCATGAAAAAAAATATCAAAGATGTTACGGAGCAATTCAAGATGAAAAAAATTTCAAATCGATATTTGTATTGATACGATTTTTATATGACAATCAATAAAACTATCAATTTTGTTCTCATTAAATCTCATCTAGCTCTTTTCAATAATATAACATTTAAAAATAATTAAGTTAGTTGTATGTTTAAAAATAATTACGTTGGTGGCAGCTGAGGCGATGGTGCTGGCGAGTTATATGACGGCACAGGAATAGGGAAAACGACTGTTTTGGTTATTGCAGATTCGTCGTCCTCACAGTCGTAAGATGATGGTATCGGTTTCGAGGGCGATTTAATGTAAATTGGCACGAGACTCTGATTGTCATCGTCGCAGTCGCTGACGAACGAAGCATGACATTCGTGCGTACAGCATACAAAGGCCAGTGCCAAGGAAAGGCACACAGTCTTGAGTGCCAACGACATCTTCGGATTGATGCCGCTTCTCTTTTTGCTTTCTCCGAAAATTTGTCCTTTTTTATATGCTGTTTCTTTCTTTGCTTATTCGTGATAATGAGATCCAGTTTAATCGGACGAACGGATTCGTGCTCTTGTTATGCTGTAGTTTTGATATCAAAAAAGCCAAAGAACTTCCTGTTTTGAATATTTTCAACTGTCTTGCACGCCCCGTACGAAGCTTGTTTTAATGATTTCTTGCCAGCTTTACTTAACCATTTCAAACCATCCAGCAATGTCACTTTATTCAAATAAAATCATTGCAGTTTAAAATTAATATTTGAATGTATAAAATTAAAATGATTGTCTTAATGAAAACTAAGGTATTAGAATAATTTGTTGTGATTAATGTACGATGAAAACGTATCAAGATTTGGTGTAATACTTTTTAAGCTTGTAATTTTACAAGCACTTCAATTTCTCATATTTTAAAAATTACGAATAATTTTTCATTTAATAATATCAATAATTAAAATATACTAAAAATATTAGACGTATTGAAAATTTCATGCTACAGTTTTCAAAACTCAAGTTCTTTATACACGTAGTATACGAATCAGCATTTAGATTTTTAGATTGGGAGTCTGTTTAAAGATTATATTATTGTAAATCATAATATGTTGTAGAAGTGCTTCAAAGTAATATAAATGTAAAACGTTTTTTTCATTTATTAGATTAATGAAGTATTGTAGGTACCTATACAGAAACAAATTATAATTATATTTCCCGAAATTTGTAATCTCAAAAAAGTTTGACAATTAAGAAAACGTTTTTTAAACAATAATAAAATTTATTTCATGCTGTATTATCAAGATGCGAAAGATTTATTCAATATACAAATTCTGGAAGCGCAGCATGATATGTACGTGATGTTTATTGATTTAAATAAATTTGAGGAGTAAATCAAGTATAAAACGTATTATAAAATGATCTGTCTTTAATTATATTGTCTAGTTTGTGGAAGATAATTGAACGGATAATCGTAGTTAAAAACTGTATTTATTCTGCATAATACGTATATATGCTATTGTTTATACATTTATAATAAAACAGAGAATTTGTCAAGCTTTGATATTCCATACTCTATATAAACGTCTAATCGATTTTTAGATCCGGTAAATTTTGAAATTAATTCAGAAAAGTGTTATTTCAGCAATAAATTTCTCGGCCTGCTGGCCTGCTTTCGTAGCCATTGCAAAAGCTGAGTATAGATTCGAATATTGCAGTTA
This sequence comes from Phymastichus coffea, assembly GCF_024137745.1. Taxonomy (NCBI): domain Eukaryota; kingdom Metazoa; phylum Arthropoda; class Insecta; order Hymenoptera; family Eulophidae; genus Phymastichus; species Phymastichus coffea. Next base: position 1,163,600 of record NW_026706849.1, read on the forward strand.
ATTTGTGAAAAGAGTTTGCATCATCATTGTTGTGGATATTGCGAATTGTGACATTCCTCTCATGTTTGTCAAAGCATGGCTTGGCTTTCAACGAACAAGGTTGATTTTGCTGAGCTTGCTGGTAATAATGATTCATGAAAATGATGAATACACTTTGTTAGCTTGTGATAGCTCAAATCCTCGATGAACTGATGAGCGAAAATTTCAATATCATCACGATCATCTAAATGAAGATTTATATAAATGATTACATACTAAAATAAGCTCTTTTCAACCGCCCTACATCTTGTTTTGTATTATTTCAATATTATTTTCGACTACTGCCTGTTTATAGGTATTTGAAATCGCTACAATTAAGTTTATAAATTCATTGCGCTTAAGGCATTCATCATACTCCTATTAATCATTTATGTTGTAAAACTTATATATTCACAAATTTGTTTCAAAACTATTATGATGTATGTAATGGTGCAATATTAAAAAATATGACAGTATGTCTAAAACTTCCTGAAAATGCTAATAATATTGAATTTAGTTTAAAATTCAGAGTAGAAAGTTTATTTTGAAAGTGCTGCAGGTATATGTAAAAAATATGACATACGTGAGAATTATCGTGGTAATATATCTTCATTTAAGATTAATAAATTCGGTCATAACGTTGTAAAAATGTAAGTATCATCAAATGATTTGGTCGCATGATCAGTCTCATAGAATGCAAATAATCATAAACATTTAAAACAATATTTTTTATATTTCTTGCTATTATAATCAGCCGATACAACACAACAACAAGAACATATTCCGAAAGAAAATATTTTCTGCCAATATAGCATCCACAGTGTAAATAGAAAATTCATTCTTCTTAAATTATAAATTAAAAAAAATAAATCTTTGTATCGTTCCTTTCTAAAAAAGATAAGAAAAGCTAATGGTTTTTTTCAGCGAATCAAAAAAATTTTCATAAATTATAAATGATTGGAAACGTAAAAGATTGATATTTTCCTTTGATTTTCATATTCGATTGATTAAAATAATAAATATTCAGTCCTACTGTCGGATAGCTAATTACAATAATTCTAGATCTCATACTTTGATAACTAAGGTGTGCTTTGCAACTACAATTGCTATAATTAAGGAATATAGATGCCTATATATTCGTCTATATTCATTTCTATAATGCAGTTATTTAATATTATAACCTTTATGCCTGATATTATATAAATCCAATGAAATTGATTAAAAATAGTTTGGGTATTTTTTAATAATATAATTTATTATAGATTATTTTTGTTATTTCTCCCAATGCGTCAAAGGAAATCGATAAAACAAGTCATGCAAATACATTTTCGGCGGTAAAAAAGTGAACCATGGAGTAATGACCGACTGTTAACTAAAATATTATTTCATTAAGTTCGAAATATGCTAAGAAATGTGTTCATTTTTTGTTCGCGTTTCCTCTTACGAACTTTATTATGCTATAAATCTAAAAATATTTAATATCAGTAATAATTTACTGAACTTTTCTCTGTATGTAAATAAAATAAAATTAGCAAATAATGAATTGTCAAAACATTTGATTATAACAATATACAGCAAGAACTGAAGAATTTATGTATGTATGGATATATATATTATAAAATGTTGTTACTTCAAGAACTACGTTCATGTGGATCGCTGCAGAGGTATGCTAGGTACCTGTAGACATTAGCCTTGCGGTTCCCTATACTCATAAATATGTAGAACACCTGCTTTCTCCAACACTTTCGGAAGAATGCCGGGAGAGGTTTTTACATGCGTCATGATTGGATCTATAGTTTGATGTGGAATCCGAACCACCAGATTACAGCATTTTTAATAGTAAAATAATACCAATGATATTACACTAAGTACTAGTAAATACTATTTTTATTTTTTTTTTATTCTCAAACACTATCTTTGAAAAAGAGTATCCTCGTATCAGCTTGGAGATGCGTGGATTTTTTATTCAGTAAGTACATTGTCGAATAAAAGTGCCAATTAAAGATACAATAATTATATTTGAAGAAAGTGTTTTAAAGTATGATTCTCATTTGTATCATATGAATGTCGATTGAACAAGTTTTTATACATGAAATCGTATACGTTTGTGTGGATGTGCGAATAAATCAATCGTCATTTATTCAAATTACATTTATTGCTGATAAACACAAAAGGCGTGTCGTACGCAGAGGAACGCTACACTCATGCGTAGATAAGCGCGTGCGTGACAATAGCATAAGCAAGAGTAAGTGAGGAGCTTGCGATGGTCACTCAACCGGAGACCAAAACGTGAGATGCAACTATGAAGCTGCATCAATTGTCATTGCTTTTCCCCTTTCAATTCTCGTGGGACAGTTTTCCGTATCAGTCCGTGCCGACAGGTTTGAAGAAAAAGCACATGAGGGCTATTCAAGGGAAGTCGGCTGAAAAGAAAAATTCCTTGAGTTCTATGATCGAAAGAGAATTCAAAGTTGTTGCGCGTTTGGCGTACATGTGGGGTGCAGATTTTGTTAAGTCTACGATGCTCACATTTGTATACATATTATTTTAAATTTCAGTGCATATTATGCAATCAAATAATTATACAAATGCAGGCACAAATAAAATTTTAACAGGTCAAATTTTGAAACGTATCTCTCTTAACTTAGATGAAAGCTCCAATTAAATATAATAACTATTTCAATTGTAACATAGCGAAGCTTTCAACAACAATATTATGAGGAGCCAACTTTGTAGTTTGATATTAAACTGTTAACAAAGATTAAAAAAGATATTGTCAAGAAAAGAGTGAGTTATCTAAAAGTCTAAAAACAGAATTCGAAATGTATTATATCGTATGCACGTTCAGTATGCTCGTAGATATGATAAGCTTGCCGATAGCAAGATATTAATTCTTGTCATGTGGTTAGTTATGAGAGTTTTTCATATTCTTAGCATATGGTTGTCTACGAGAGTTTTTGAAATTTGTTTTGTTGCTGCTGGAGCGCTGAAAACCAATTTTTACATAAAATAGTAGTGACTTTCTTCTACAGGAAAGCTTCGTCGCCTCGTTCTTTCTAGTCTGAGATCTCAATTATCGAAAAGCTATGTTACTGCATAATTTTTATAAACGAAATAGTAAGCAAAAAACATAACAGATTAAATTATTGGAAAAACTTATTTTCATTATTTATGCCTGGAAAATTGAATTAGGTTGCTTGACAGTAACAAAGTTCTAATCTAATAAGTAAATCCTGATGAACAAAAACAGTCTAAATTTTAAGTTTTTTTTTATTGTATTGTTTAAATCAGATCACACAAACATCAAACTATAAACATTCTCTCTATATTCTATAATTATAACATTTAACAAAATGAAAATTATTTATTATCTCTCTTCGATGAGATCGTGCGTGTGTTTTACGTTTTAATGTAATTCTTTTCTTGTACTTCTACATCATCAAATTTGTCTCGTTCAATTGATTGCGCCTTATTTGATGCATCACTCTCTACAGCATTTATTGATCATGATATTGTTCTCATTTTCTATTTAATTATCCTCTTCTTCGTTATGTTCCTCGGTCTTTTCATGCATTCACCGTCATTTGACTTATCATTACTATGTGTAATGTACTCATGTTCATCACTTTCAACTCAAAACTAGTTTTTATAATCATTTCCATTCTATGCTTTCGATTGTAATATTTTAATGCAAAATTAATGTTCGAGCGACTCTTATATTTTCTAGAACTTTAGCTTAGTACATGCCGACGAGATCGTTCATGAAATCTAGCGAAATTTAATAAAGAATTCAGTGTCAAAATCAGTGTAAATTCAATAGCATAATCCGACGAAAAACCTATTTCATTGCCACATTCATTGATGCAATAAGGAGTCAAACTTAAATAGTCCGCGTTCATTCTTCACAAATTTTATTTCCTAGCCAGGCAGCATAATAAAAGACCTGCGAAATGATATTCTCAATAACGTTCATTATCCTCAGAACATTGGGCGTCAAATGCCTGCTAATATCCAGATTTGCAAGCGGACGATTTGATCTGGTCGATAATCTTCGCCTTGCCGTCGTAACTGTCGTTTTCGTATTCTTCTTCGTCGACAAGCACCGTGCGTCGACTACCTTCCTGCACGAGTGACGCTTTACCACCGCGCCCGCAGGTGAGCTTGGCCTTCGAGCGGTCGTTGACGATGACGCCGCCGGACTTGTAACCTGGAATCGTCGATCCGACGGGCCCGCACGGCAGGCTGTCCTTGTCGTCGGGTGACGGGACGTAGACGATCGACTGAGCGTATGGCGACTCGATCGCGTCGTCTGTCTTAGGTACGAATCGGTTCTTCGAAGGTGCGGCCGGACCGTAGCCGATGTCGCTGCGAAATACAATGTCCTTGCTAACTTTTTTCTAGAGATTGTCATTTCATTTAAATGAAAGCAAAATGAAAGGAAAGATCTGCCCTATGAAAATTTGTGTGCCGATAAATAGACGTTCTTCAATTTCAGCGCGTCTGAATTCTCGTGAATTGTCAAATTTATTTACTGGATAAATTTATACGCGAGTTTTGAACTTTCATGCCAATATATGCAGACTCGGCATTGGCCTTGTTACGAATAACGAGCACGCGATACCAGAAGCTGTTTTTGCATGTTTATTTGTTTGCTTGTGCGAGCGTGTTTGTATCAAGCATCACGTCGAGCAATTTGTTATTTTAATTCCTTTCCGATACGTTCCGAAAAAAACAAATTTCCGATTCTTTCGTCTTTTGACTAGATTACTTGATGTTTTCAAAAACGGTACAGCGGAGATAATTCAATAATTAACGACAAAGCCTCTAGTGCAGCTAGAAATTTACGGAAATATTAAATCATAGCGTTGATTCAATGAAATAGTTGTCGCTTACCAATGACACGCAAGCTCACCTGTAGGAAACCTGTATGTTCTGGCAGTTGCCGTCTCTGCATTCACAGTCTTTAAGCTCGACGACAGGTTTGTCAACGGTATGGAGCTTCTCCTCGTCGAAATTGCTGACGTGCTTGCAGATGCGTCCATCTTCGGGTTCCTTGTAGTGTCCGTAGGCCAAATTGTCTTCCGCGACGTACTTTTTACCATGCGATTCGGCGAGGTTTTTATAGGCAAGCGAGATGGAAACTGGATCGGCTGTTGGCGCTTTTTCCTCTTGTAAGACGATCTCCACGTAGGTTTCTGCTGCAAATATAACTCTTTTGGTTCATTAAGTAGTTCTTCGATAAACGTTTAGTGCACGCAGACTTTTATTACTTGCGACTTTGATAGTTTTACGTTTAATTGTTTGATAATATAACAATCTTTTGATTGCTACCTATCGAACGTTTACTTTTGTACCTGTATTACATTTATGAGCTTATCTAGCTATAAAAGTTACGTAAGTTTTAAATCGTAAAGTTAGCTCGAAGTTTTTTTCGAACTGATAGTGTAGCATTTATGAATGTCAATTCAAAAACATAATTACTCACACGTTGAGATTTTTCTTACAAAATAATTGATTCAAGGAATAAGCTATCCTGGTGTATAAAATTTAATAAAGAAACGATTAACATTCGTTTTTCTAATGTGAAAATAATTACAAAGCGCAAAGTATTGCACGATAAGATATATCAATGAACTTAAATTACCTTCTGGTTGGTTCTTATCGCAGTCAATTTGAACTTGGGATTGGTCACAGGGTGTCTCTCTAGTCGGAGAAGGTGTAGATAGATAATTTACAGGAACTTGTTGCTGATACTCCGATTGATATTGAGCCGGAGCTACATAAGCAACGGCGGAGGTTGTAGCTCTCTGCTTATTTATGCAATTGCATGATGGTTCCAAGTTGGACTTTTGATGGGATCGCTTAGCGTCGTGATCAATAGAAACTGCTTGCTGATAGGCGGCGGCGTACTGATCCAAAGTCGCAGTAGGAATGACTATGGCATTCTGCTTGCTTTTGCAATCGCAGTCGAGTTGTAGCTCGGATTCTTGGTAGGATCTCTTAGCCGGGGAGGAAGATGCGGCCATGTAAACAGTAGGAGACGGTTGTTGGTACGCGGGGCTATATTGAGCCGGAGTCGAAGCGATTGTGGGTGGCGTGTAAGAGGCGGGCACGGGCGTCTGATAAGCATATTGAGCAGCATATTGAGCAGCGTATTGAGCAGCAACCGTCGAGCCATCGTAAAGAGAGGCTGGGCTGCTCGGTGCTGACGCTGGCCTGCTGTAGGAAGATGCTGGGATAACGCTATAAGACGCGGCTGCGACGTCGTGCGAAGGCGTTGGAGCACTGTATCCTGCTGCTAGAACTGCATAGGAAGGCGCTGGCGCACCGTAAGGTGATGGTGGTGCGCTGTAGAGTGGTAAAGATGCTGGCGTTGAGATAGGTTCGATCGTCGACTCCGATTTTGGGCACTTACACGGCAAATTTCCGGGACGAGCTGGAATTACGCCGACCACCTCATTTTTGTATCCTTTGCAGCTGTGACAGAGATCACCGATTGGCTCGAACCTATTGAAAATAGACCGAGTTCGATTATGAGATATAGTCGTTCGAACATTAGAAAGTATGACGAGCGTCAACAATGAAAATAGCAATGGTTCTTACTTGGGTGCAATTGATATGCCAGGCGCCAGTCTTAAAAGATTTTTCAGATCTCTCTCGTTCTTTCCATACTTTAATGTAGCGATTGGGCTCGGAGCCGGCAGAAAGCTGTACAGTGAGCCTGAAGACGACGCACCGTAAGTCGACGCAGCTGCGCTGCAGGCTTTCTTCAGTTTCAGTACGTTTTTGATTGTCTCTGGCGAAGCGAAGAAATCGGGTTTGGTGAGCTTTTTCGCTCTGACAGCCATGTTGCCGCAACTGCAGGTGTCGGTGCCCTCGCCTAGGCCGCAGTTGGCACACTTGTTGCCTGCCTGAGCACCAAGCACCAACGCGAATAGAAGCAGGCCCGAGACTGGCCGGCTAATCTTCATTAGGAAACGATCAGCTCTGATAATAATGTTCACTCAAACCGCTCGAAGCGTCGTTCATGAATGATTGTAAGTTCTCAAGTGTTGTTCCCTTCGGACGGATTGTTGTCTTTATATTTTTCACCACGTGTATGGCTCAAATGTCACGAATGTTTGCGGACAATATTTAACCAAGGCGGAAGCAATCACGTTATATATGGCAAGGCGGAAGGGTATTTGCAATTACGTGGCCCATTATGAAATTTCGTAAAATCACACTGTACGATTGCCCACAACTAGGTAATAAATATCTAAAATATTAATTTAGTAAATAATATATCGGAAAATCTTATTGTAAATTGTAATATATTAGGACGTTGCAGCAATTTTTTGGTATATTTATGTAAATATTTACAGTTCTCCGAAAAAATATATTATCTGTATATATTTTAGGAAATATGAAAAATATTTACACACATTTATTTATTTCAAAACGTCGGTTGGAGAGATGACGTGATAACTTTAATATAAACAAAAATTAATTTCGAATACAATCCAACATTTTACTGTAAAACAATTACTTTAATGTTTTTTTATATGCTAGTAAAAAATTTCTCGAAATTTCCAATAAATTAACAGATGTCAATTTTTTAAACAATTATGATTATACATTTTGAAGACTCGTGCATAAAACGGATATGTCCGCGGGTTCACGTAAATTTTCACACCTAATTCTAAATTGCACGTACTAAACTTGTAATTTCCTAATTGGCATGTATATTTTTTTTTAATTGTGTTAAAATTTATTGTAGCATATATCAGATAAATAAATATCTGCAGAGTTTTTTTACAAAGACTAAGTCACTTGAAAATCTAGTTGAGATATTGTCATTCAAATCAACAGTATCCTGATTTTTATCGATATTATCCCATTATTTAATAGAACTTTAAACAAAATGTTAAGATTTTCAATGATAATCCCACAAATAAAAGTAATAAGTAGCATAGAGTTTCTTAGAGATATTTGTCTATTCATTTCTTTATCACTTTTTACCTAGTTCAAAGAAGTTTTATTAAAAATTTAGACTTTTTAGAAATTGAATATTTTATTTAGGAATATTATTTCAATGCAAAAAGATTTACAAGCATTTCAAGAATGTAGAAGTGAACATATCTCATATTTTTCAAAAAGTGAACTTTGATGTCTTTTTTCTAAACGCCACAGATATATTTCGTATTAATTTATGTAAATTAAGTTTTTAGTTATATTCTATATTTTACCACAGAAAAAATCTCATGTACACTCAGCATCCAATAAATATAAGTTACTGTAGAAATTTAATTACAAATATACGGAAACAATTTTTTAATACTGGAATTTGAATTCCGTTCAATAATTTAAAAAGATATTTAAATATTTAAGCTTGAAACTTCTCTACTTAACCTATCATCTATTTTTTTCTATAAGTGTAAAATATTATCTATCTACAGATAATTTGCTTTAAATCAAAATTTTATTCATTTGAATTTAGCAATTCTGTTCAACCACGAAATATTTTTTATATAAGAAAGAATATTAGTAATAAACTTTATGAATTTTTCTCTATTTTAATGTTTTTAAATATCATTAAATTATTAATATAATTCAACTACTACAGTTGCGGGTTATTGTGTAGGTACACGTTGTATGTAATTATATGTATCCTACATGCTATATAAGTTAACATTCAATCATTTATATAATAGCGAAATTTTATACTCTAAATAGTTTAATAATTTTATGTTCAAATTACAAATTAAAAATGTAATAAGAATTGTTAATGTATTGGTGTAAAATTTACAATGATATTTTTAAAATAAAAGATTTCGGTGTAATCATCGCATTATTATAATTAATTTACTACATAAGTTTATGTACGAATCCAAGAACAATACATATACATATTAAAGCCAAGGGAGATGATCTTATACAGAAATATAATCATTCACTTTCACATAAATAAATCTATGTACAGTTTTTATTTTCTATATTATTTTACAGAGGTATTCAAATCTAATAACATTTTTATATTTATAAAATATATAAATCTTATTTGTTTTATTTACAGTAACACATTAAGCAAATTTCAGAGAATTATTTTTCCATACATTATTCATCACATTATGATAGAATAACTAATCTGTAAATTTTTCAACATTTTGTTGGTGAATCAAATAAAAATTTTGTCAGTGATTTATGCAAATTATCTCAGTGCAATAATAAGTATACAATACTTTTCCACAAGATCCATAATTACCAAAAATATTGAGTATACAACTATAATGTAAAAAATATGAAGAAATTTCAGTAGTTGATGTATATAAAATAAGAAAAGGAATATTTACATATATATAATCTCTGAAATATGCAAATATGTGACATTACTATAAGTTTAATACTTATAGTAATTCTAATTTTTATAATATTCATTATCATCTTACTCAAAGATAAAAAATAATATCACTGTATTTGATGAGATTTAAGATTATTAAACATATGATTTAGATGTTTTCATAGTCGACTGCTGTCTTACATTTTTTTCTTTCAACAGTGTTTGTAATCATGCACTGATGTTATACATTAATCATTAACAATCAATAAGATGCTATACCAATTCACTAATTTAAAAAAAGTCAGCAGCTCTTTGCCGTCTAGGTAACTTTAACAGATTATCTGTTAGAACTGGTGATTGAGTTTTCGGAATTGAATCTGGTTTATTAGATTTTATCATAGGTGTGAGTAGTCTTGGAGTTGAAGGAGTTTTAACTCTCATAACAGGTGTACTTAATAAGGTTCTGCTAGGAGAAGGACTAATGGCGATACGTAATTTTTGAGTAGCAAGTGTTTTTGCAGCTGGAGACATTGTATTCAGTCGATCAATACTCGATCTTGGCGAAGGTCTGTAAAAATATTTTTTAAATTGTCAATAAATTATCCAGTTTGGTCCAAGATTATTTGAAAATAATGGATAATACTTACGTTGCTAATGAACGTCTGGCTACATTCAAAGCTTTAATTTTTTTATCCCTTAGTCGTTCTCCAGCTTTTTCAGCTAACTGCATAGCAATTTTTTCTCTTTTAGGTGGTTCAGCCATTCGGAAAGAAGGTCCTCCAGAAGAGTGCAGTAATGGTGTATCTCCACCATCCAGTCTAAATGGTGTTCCTTCTATTTGACCCCAAGTCATAATTGGACTATCCATAATACTTTCAGGTATAGATGGTGCAGGTGAGGCCACAATGGAATATCCATTGACCCTGGGAGTTTCATTTCTAACAATTTCTTTCCCATCAATTCCTATTTTTCCATCATTAGCTTTAGATTGCACTTTTGCTAGCTCGTTAATAGTTTCTTTGTTTTGTTGTTCATTGAAGGGATTGAACTTTAATCTGGTATTTGAATGTACAACTTCTTGCTTCTTTTTTGCAAGCTCAATTTTTTCATCTAATGTCAATTCTACTCCATCTGGTATATACATAATATAATTTTTATTTTTGTAACTCCAAGTATCAGTTTCAAAAGGCCTTTTTTTGTTATCATTTTCAATTGCTAATGATTCATTTTTATTATTTTCAATGGCATTGAGTGTAGGTTCTGTTTCTGGTTTATATAACCATGCATTCTTGAGTCTGTGCCTTTTTTCATTTTCTACTATTATTTCTTCAAAACTGGCATTGTCCTCACTTGTGTTGTTACTTAAAAATTCATCTAACCCTACCTTCTTTTCATTTAGTTGTAAGTCTTTACTTTGTTTTTCTTTATTTGTAGATGTTGTAGATTTGACTGTGTCTTCATTTGAATTCTCTGTACGAACTGGTGTTTCAAAAGTAGCAGGACTAGCAAGTCTTTCTGTAGCTGGTCGAACTAAACTATATTTTTCGTACAGTTCCCTCATTTTCTTGGTGTCATTGTTTTCTAGTGCCAGCATGTACTCATTTTGAGCTTTTAATTTTTCCAAGTCAGGGAAAAAGTCTCTTTGAATTATTTCTCCTATTTTTTCCACGTAAGTCTCTTCATCAAGGATTTTACATTTTCGACGTTTAGCTGGCCCAATAGGAGTCTTAAACACTGCCAAGTCTTTGATGTTTTTTGCAGCCTCTAGTGCCATCCGGCCTGGTGAACTTTCTATTGAGCTTACTGGAGAAAACATTTTATCTCTATAATATGATTCAAGAGAAGAAACAATATTAACGTATGTATGGAAATAACTAATATACGTGATACTTTATTTTCTTCGTTTATCATGAGAAAACGTTTAATTCAGTGATTGATCATGTTATGTTTTATGCACAAAACTTCTGAATATAATTGCTATGATTATTTTATATAAAAAGCTATTATATCAAATATGTTTTTGTTTGTTATGAGCATAACGTAACCTCTGTTTTAGACACTTGATTACCCATTATACTGCGCAGCCATCTAATCTAATAGTCTCCATCGATTAGTCGTTTTTCGTTTTCGTATCGTTTTAATGGCTGTGGGTACCTGAGGACTCCGATGCGCCACACATCGATTAGTCGATTGCGTTCAATTCAAGAGCGTCGATGACCTCTATTGGCTTTTAAATGAACTTTAAAAAGCGCCGGATTTCAAAAAGATTATTAAAAAGTAAAAACAATTATATTGGATATTTTTCCGTGAATTATTTTAAAAAAAATGTTTCATCTGAAACTCATCAATTTAAACGTGATTCACAAAATAATCGTGCTTAAATTGATTTACTAATTTATTAATTGACTTTACTGTTTAATGTAAAACTTCTGATTTATAACCCATAGCTAACCGCATTATTATTATTTTATAAGTAGTTTATCACAATTCAATTTCGTTTAAATGTACTTACTGTAAAACTTTAATGAAGATAATAATCAAGTATCGAGTTAATGTATAAAATAAATGAAATTGATCGTAGAATCATCATAAGCATGTCAAAAAATAACATGCATTTTGTTGCAAGTGGTGTAACGTAAGCTAAATTACTAGACAATGCAACACTTATGAATATCAAAAGTTATGTGCCATCAATGAAAGCTATAGAAGCTGAAATGTTTGAACATATTATATATATTATTCATCAGAATTTATTTTAAATATTCATTTTAAGTATTTCATTAAAAAATTTCATTTAAAATAATTTTGCTGGCAGACTTAATTTAATTTTTTTTCTTTGAAATATCTCGGTAACCTTTATGATCTCTATCGTAGTGATGTACTATAGAAATCTTTATATCAAACTTTCGTACTTTTATAATGTTACAGAAATCTGCTATTCAAAAAATCCGGTTTTCCAATTATTTATATAGCACTTTTATGTACAAAACTCATATTGAAATGCTATGCGAGTTATACGAGTATATTTTTTATATATACATATAAGAAACACGTTTAAAACGCGTAAGCAATGTGTCTCAAAGCAAAAAATTTAATTTTATTTTTATAATGATTCAAAGTTCCATATATATGGGTAATCTATAGAATTGATCTTTCTGTAGAATTCCACTCACAAGAATGGAAGTATCTCAGATTAAACTTACGCAATTTCAGAACTCATATGATAAAACGATAAGTCTCCTTTAATTTGCTTTGAACAAAGAAAAGAAAAGTTTATTTACCAGCTTGTATCATTAATTTTGAAAAATTGATACTTTTTTAAATGATTTTTTAAATATGTTGTTGATTTGTACAAAATTTAATATGAATAACACCATCGAATTGTTATGTACAAAGCAATTTTGCTTAAAAGTGACGAGTACGTTTGTATTTGTATTCATAAAATACTCAGTACAGATCAAATGAAATTATGTAAATTGAGATACAGCGTAAAAAAATATGTTATCTACGTATTTTATACATTACTGCAAAAAAAGTTTCATAACCATCTTGATTCTTGTAAATTATAAAATATTACAAGCAAACACGAAGTTTATTCTAGTCGAAGCATCTGATTTGTAATTTTTTGTTGTAATAGTTGTATAATTTTATATAGGATTGACGCAAATGTTAATTAATCAATATATTTTGTGAATATATATTCATTATTACTAAGTATTAATTATTTGAAGCGATAACTTTAAAAGTGTCGAATAAAATGATTTTTTCAGTATATAAAAACATTTCATCCATTTTTAATCAAATATGTTTACGAAGAGCTCTATCAAAGTATAAATGTTAAGAACTAGAGAAGAGAATGGCATGAAAGGGACGTTTAAGAAAAGTAAGCAAAATAAGGGGAATAGGAGAAAACTGCCGGGAGGAAAAGAAAATAAGAGTTAGAAGTACTGTGGGGCTCAGAAGGGTGGCGCACGCGAGCGCTGACAGACATAATGAGAATTCCAGCGGTGAGATAGGATGTATACGCCAACTACGGTTACACTAGACTTCCTATATAACTAAAATTTCTATGGTATTATTATATATTTTATTCCTGCTCTGTTAAAGCGAGCCATTTCATTTATTATTATCGTTATTTTGATAGATAGATTTTGATAACATAACGTTTTTAATTTACGTTTAACATTTTAAATAAACTTGATGATTGTATGGTATCAACAATGCAACTTGTATAATTTAAATAGATTTCATATTAAGGTATACAGGTACAATAAGATAAAGTTGAGTGAAATGGACTTCTAGCTGTTATTTTTAAAAGTATATATTTCATGCTGTCAATCAAACTGGAAGAAGAAAGAAAATTTCGGTAAAAAAAGTGAAAGGGCAGAAGAGAAAGACTGGAAAATATAAGAAGGAAGGCGTCTGTCGTCGAAGTTACGAAAAGAGAAACGAGTGTAAATTTCAGAAAGCGGCGCGTGCCAGCCGGCGATGACAGACGATGACCGAATGGCAAACGACTCCAGCTTCAGCAAGAAAGCTTTAAAAAAGTGTAAACTTGTTACCGCAAGTGTAAATAAAAAGGGGAATGGTCTGAGATGTATTTGATTTATATATTCAAAGATATTCTCTTGTGAATAAACTATATACCTATTTATCCTATAAATGTGTGTGTATGTGTGTGTGTGTGTGTGTGTGTATCACTATGACAAAATCGAGTCATGATAATGCGTAATTATTATTAAAGCATGCATTTACTATGTTTCCTATATTATTATTATAGTCGAAGTTTGGAGTAAAATCTAATGACAGCGACTATTTGAAAATATGGTAGATTATTGAAGTATGTACATTTACAATTTATTTTTTTTTTTACTGATTTTTTAATTAAAAATCTGTTACGAAAGTATAATGCGCATAATTATTTGAGATTTTTTATGTCGCGACCCTATCTCAGTTTTCTATTTTGCTACATGCTCGGATTTAAATGATCACGCTACATATTTTAAGTTAGATCTATATTTTATTAATTATACTCAGTTCAATATGAGTTCGATTGAAGACAAAAGTAAATATTTCAAAAATATGATTCCAATCCTAGAGCACCATCAAACAGAATCATTACCAAAGAAATATAAAATTAGATCAAAAAATAGCCAAAAAATCAAAGTGGAAAAGAAAAGCTTCAGAAGTTAGAATAAGAAGAGGCACAAGCTGCAATCTGTAAATCTGTCATTGCGTTCATGCTATTTTCCAGATGAATTTCATGTTCAATAATACTTGTACATGGTAACGGCTCACCTGGCAGTAAAAATACATTTGGGTATTGTTTTATCAAGCGTTTAATACTTCTGTATTCGTTTGGTGCCAAATGTCCTGTTCTCAATAGTTTAAGTAGCCTCTTATATTTTTGTTTGAGTTGTATTTCAGCATTCCGTGGAGTAGTGCATTCGCTTTCACTTTCCGAAGGCGAACTACCCTCGGGATTTATATGCTCGAATGGCAGTATGATCCTCGGGTCCACTTCTATTGTCACGTCTTTATCAAAATGAGTATTAACAGCCATAATTTTACAAGTTCCATTTTGGTTTATTACTACTCCTTGTCCCATATATACTCGATCGTCTCCTACGTTGATTCGGGGGAGATAACCTTCCACTAGATTTGTCCGTACCAAGTTTATTTGGATAACTTGGCGCGACCTTGCAGGTATCTTATATTTTACCTTGCTATGGTTGATGTTCGCATCATTTACATTAATTTCAGAAGAATCGGTCTCCCCTTAATTTATAAAAGCCCAAAGCAAGAAAACAGATCATGCGAAACGAAGACAATCGATATATCTATTTTTATGCAAGCAAATCAACCAAATTTATTATCTCGAAGAAAAATCGGAGTATAAAAGCAAGACGGAATCTTATCTCAGCAAATTTTACGGCATAAAAAAACGACACTTACTTTGTTAACATAATAACTCCTTTTTTATGCTTCTAATCGCACTTACTTCTACAGCTCGAATTAAGAAGTGCATTGGTACCCGCTTTTTATAAAAGTTTCTTAATCTTTTCGTCTCTTTTTTAGTTTATAAGTGACTCCGAGTTCCACATATTATTTATTTATTTTTGTGAATTTGCTTAACTTTTTCGTAAGAATAATAGAATGCTCCAATATACTTTTCGTTTTACATGTTCACGTAAAAAACTTGACGATATATTGGCTCTCAATAATTAAAGTACACTATATTATCGTTATATATATATATATATACATATATATATATGTATATGCGCATTACTATTTACACATGCGCTATATCCAGATGCAAAGAGTGCAATGTAACACTTTTAATCAAAAAGCTTATTAAGAAATTATTGATTCACGTTATCGAATTCTTAATTCGAAATGATTTTATAAATAAAGAAGTATGATTACTTACAACATAGAACTTTCTTGAACAGAATGTGAGTTGGTGTTTTAATCGGTAAATTCTAGAAGGAAAAAAAGTTGGATAATATTATAGTTCGATCTTATTATTACTTTTTTCTGTGATTTTATTATATACTATTAAGTTCCGAAATACATTGATTGTTTTATTTTTAGATTGTACCTATATACTTTGTGTTATAATATGCGTCCAGGAAGTCACATCTTTACAGACAAGTCGTTTGTAAATTTATCTGTGGAGCAGGCTAATGGATAAAACTAGAATGTTGTACATTTGTAACAAAAGTAATGTTTGCGAGTTTCGCTTATAAAGACTGGTGCATTGAAACAAGGAGAGCCATCTGGGTACGCGGGCGGAGTAGTATGTATGTACGGCTGCGGCATCAACCTCGTGGGTAGCCGTTGACGGATTCACGGCGTCGCGAAAACGAGAGAAACGCCACGACGTTCCGCACCACTGTGCCCGCAACTTTGGCATACTCTAATAGTATGAAAATAGAGATGATACGAAATGGTTATTTTTTGCTAAGTCTCATTTGTTTGCATAGTTTTAAAATTTTTTTCTAGTTCTTGTATTTTCATCATTGATAACTTGAGAATGAAAAACACTGCGCTGCACATGCCATATATACTCAATAATTGAGAATACTTAATCTTGAAAAATGTAAGTCTTTTTAAATTTGATCGGCCTCCTGCGGTTATGAAAATTATAATTCTTACGTAGAGTGTAATTAATATTTCCAATTTATCTGCAAAAGTTTCTTAAACCGATGTTGGTACAAAGGAGAATTGTGAATGCGATGAATGGATTCCAAAACGAATGGGAACGAAGCGATGCCTAAAGTAAAAACTGAAGGCACGAAAAGAAAAACAAGCACCCCAATTATTCGACGCCTGGCATACGTCGACTCGGCGCATTGGCATACGAGGCGATCGGTCTTCGGCACTCATCGGGAACGGTAGGCGATATGTTTGCGGGCAAGTAGGGCCATAGCCAGCGCCTGGTTCGCGAATCATTTGTCGAGCTTTGATGTGCGACGAACGAGGTGACGCCGGAAAATTAGGCAGATTTATCGTGAGCTGTCGCCTTGGCGCCCCGTCGCGCTCGGTTGCCCGCTTCATTAGCGCGCGCGCGCCTTTTCACGGCCTTGACACTATGCAGCCAATATTAATCACATGCGGCGTGTACAGCGCGCATCAAAACTTCCAAGTGCTCGGATCACGTACTCGCGATATCACCTGTAGTTCCGCGGGCGCGTGATGCAGCTTCGACTTGTTTTGTATGTGGTTGTTCGAGCTTTTGATTCGCGTCATTTCTTTATCTGATCGCCACTCTCATGTTTTAAGTACTTCGTGTAAAATAAGCGCTGAGCCTGCGTTAACAGAAATTCCAACAAATTGCATTTGAAGACCGATGAAATTATGAGATTTTTGGAACTACAACATTTCATCCTTTTTCATTTGTTTCTTTTTTTTTTTAAATATTTGGTAGACAATTGTCTAATGAGATAATTATATTTATTCACGTGTAGATGTTATCTTGTTTTTTAGGTACAACGTATAATTCATCAAGTTTATGTATGAGTTTGTACATCTGTTGAACAGAAAATTGACCAAAGCATACCTTCTTATTGTTTGGACTCATACGTTCTATAGATACTTGAAAGTACCAATGGGTGGTCTCAGCGTCTATGTGCATCAGACTTGACGACAAGAGGTTGTAGACATTTTCCAGGCCATCTTTTCTTTTCAAGAGCTATAGTTTTTTAATAAAAATTGTTTCAGAAGACAAAACCCATTCGACAAAAACATATGTTTGTTATCGCTCCATTGTGTATACAAGAAAATAATAACGTGGCAGTAGCGCGCTGCGGAACTGCCGAGACCAAGTCATTTGTTCTGGAGCTCTTAGAAAACATAGAGCAGCGAGCGAACTTGCGTAAAACTCATATATCCGACTGTCGTAGATTATTTCGTTTCGCGAACCCCACACACGAGATCCAGACAAATTGCAAAGCTTGTATCGAAGGCCCTTATTTAGCGAAAGCGCCTGGCCATCTGTCGCGAGCGCGCAACAGACGAGACGCGCGCCGGGTGTCGCGGCGGCATGCTTCGCGGAAACAAAGATTCGCTCGCTCGCGGCGCGCTGAAATTGCGCGTTCGGCTCGTAAAGTGCGAGCATCGCCCAACTTGTGAGTACCAGATGAAGAATCCGCGAACTTTACGGCCGTGTCGGTCACGCGAGTTGCCCGCATATATACGAGTTCTCTCCACGTTGTACTCTTTAGAGTTCTCCCCTGACTAAATTTAAAAGTCAAGAGGAACCGAGAACATCCCGAGGATTTTGAGAGCGCACCAGGCGGATACGTGCTCTATGAATTCTATAAGGAGATTGGCTTAGGTCTTCCACTTGAGTTAAATAAGCATTTACCTAAACCACATTCGTTGCCTTCACTTGGCAATGTTTTTATTTACTGAACACTATACTTGGAGAATTATATATGGTTACAATTTTTTCAAAATAGAATTGAAAGATAAACTGTGTCATGATGAATGATAATTTTTCTAATTTATCTTTTCTAAGGTTCTCTAAAACTTATAGAAAAAAATATCTGAACAAACATTATTCGTTATGATCGTAAAACATTACTTGTTAACAATGCTTAAATAGATAAATAAAACACAAAATGATTTGAACTTGTAAAAAAGCTATAAAACGGTTCATTAAAAGACGTTTAAAGACACACTGGGTGCATGTTGGCTAAATACGAGCGTCACGCGTGTCAAAGAGACAGCAAAGATTGAAAGTTTGTCAAGCTGTAACAGATCACTTCTCAAAAGTCACAACTTAACAGCTGAGCAATTTTCTTAAAATCATTCGTGGTTCGCTTTGAGAGAAGCCACCAAAGTGACGTCGCAAAGTTATAATGGTTTTTCGCTGGTGCCTCGACAATATCTGATAATGAAAAAAAGAACACAGCATCGTCCGTTCCATTTTCATTTCTTTGGAGTATATGAAATAATCGTATCGAAAAAAATTTGCAACTTCTTTTAGCGATCACGCAATTTGAATACCCAAGTGAGATTAAATTACAAACGCCAGAGTAGAAAAAGGAGAAGAATCGAGTCGCTTGTTGGGAGAAAAAATGGGAGAGTGAGAGGGTCATTAAGGCCTTGGTGTATCTCTTTGAGGAAAAGACGGAGTAGATCGGCCTGGCACTAATATGTTTACACAGAACGTTGTCCCATCCGTGCGCAAAAGCGCATCAATCACGGGCCCGTCCGGAGACACTGTGAGCCACGGGACTGTCTCGAAATTCAGCTGCGCTTTGCTCGCGTGTGCCTTTAAACGTAGTTTCTCTTGATACAGTAGACGCACGCGTCCAGACGTGGACGACTGGCACTGCGTATTAACGATTAAGTGTCTTTTTTGTATCTCTTGAGCTTTTTGTCGCGAGACGATGAATGAAGTTGAAGATTGACAAGAGCTTTTTTGCTCCAAAAGTCAAATTTTATTCAATAGTCAAAACCAATTTGGTAAAAATTCTATTATATGCGACATTCCTGAAACGCGATCTTAAACAACATTTATTGAAATGGAAAAATGTCTGTTTTTAACAAATACATGTAGTTTACGGACTTTAATTACAGAAATACTCAAGTTTTAATACATAACTAGTTTAAATATAAGCATAGATGTTTTTCACTTATTCTGCTCATTGTACACCTTAAGTATTTAATACTGCACGAATGGTGTTTCTTTCCGATGATAAAAGAAATACACAAAATTCATAAATTTTTAATTTTCTTGTTAGAATTTGGAATAAAAAAGTAGATGAATTAGCGCTGGCGGCGAATCAATTTTATCCAGCTTTTCACCTTTGCATTGAAATCTGCTGGCAATCGTCGAATCCTTTAACAATTTATTCTTATTTGATCCTTTATATTTGAAAAAATCCACGCATAATTAGCACCTATTCAATAAATATTGATAATAGTATTTTTTGTCCGATAGCATTTCATTATAAACTAATAGTTATTAGTAAATTACTTACATTATAACACACTGCACATCTATAGGGAGGGAAAATATTAGCAAGTCCATAGGATGCGCACATTCTAAAACGTGCATTGCTTGAATACCAGGTACAATGAGATAAAAGTAAGAAATTACGGAGGTAGGGTTTAGTGAAAGTGAAGAATGTGACAAAGTAAGATATAACTTAAGCTATCACTAAGATTTGTTATTAACGCAACGGTACAGTAAGCGTCAATACTCGAATATTGACACTTATAAATGATATGGCGCATATATATGAGGACATATGAACTATATGGAGGCATGCAAGAAATAAATGGATAGTATTTAGTATTCATTGATTACGTGCTACTATAATAGCGTAGTATTTTTTAGTAACAAGAGTTTCCGGTAAATTCCAATTCAAATTGTAACCTAATAACATTTTTATTCATGAGAGTTAAGTTTAATTTGGATTTCGCACAGATATGCTGTTTTATCAATGATCAGGATATCCGAATTGATATACATATCATCTAATATATCATTTACTCGTTCTTTAAGATACGGGTTTTCAAAGATCCGAGAATTCTATATGGTACGTAAGGAAAAAATGGAAAAGTTGTTTGATACATGATTATTTTTTGTACCATAATTATGCATTTTATTATTAATTTTTATTTCGTATAGGTCCTTCATACTTTTTGATATTGAAAAAATTGTTATAGCTACAACATGAAGAAATCGACAATGCATATGTTTTGAACCTACATTAAAATGTGTAAAAGATGACGTTTATGAGGCGAAAGAGTGTGGCAATAGTGTCCAATTCACTTTTTAGATGAAATTTATCCACTATTTATATTTACCATATTTCCTCTAGGTATATTATTAATACTTATATATATACTTATACTTATTAATCATAAGAGTCATGGTGGCTGACCCAATATAGAGCGTACGAAGGGTTCTCATATGGAAGATTCGGCTGAACTCGATTCTTGATAAGTACCAATAGCTTTTTTTAAATGAATTTGTCAAAATTCACACTAATGACGGTAGCAGCTTAACTTACATATTTGTCTTGATTATTACGACCGAGACTCCAGTATTGCAGTAAGAGGGAAGAGAGCTTTCCATCCTCCGGTTGCCTATAGGGTTGTTTACTGTTCAAACGTATCGTAGAAGCAAAAGAATGACTGTTTTTGAACACAGTTTAATTCTTCGCGAAGGTTCACATGGGAGGTACAAAGAGCAACAGAGGAATATTAAAGAAAGGGTCAAACGGAGTCACTCTACGAATATTTGGTAAGCCAAATATTTTGAAGCCCAAAAATGGTAGCGCAGCATATCAATTAAATGAGATTCAATTATTCAATTTTTTATTCAATACACATGACTAATGCAACCTTATTAAAAGCAATATTTTATTGTATATATAAGATTAAATATTTACCAAATAATGAAAGCGATAGTAGTTATCACACTAATGAATGATATATGTATCAGGAGTTAAATAAAAATATATTGATAAAAGTTTTAAAATACATTTTATTTGATTATCTGACCTTTGACACAATTAATTGCACTATATAAAATAAAGCTAATACTTGGTCTAATCTTACGATGCAACTGACAATATTTTCTTGTACGAATACACGCAAAGACTGTAAATATATAACACGCGACACATGCATTTATTGTTCTATTTTCGAGCCATTCGTTCTCAAACAGCGAGCTCAAAGCTCGCTCGCGATATAGGTCTCTTGACGTTATTTACGACAATTCTTGATTAAAAAAGACAAGACACCCTTTAAACATCGACGAAAAGAGAGAAAAAAGAAATGTATCTGGCGATGCTCTATCGACTATATTATACATACTCTCGCGCATACGCTGCACGTAGGCGCACGAATACTTGGGCCGGCGTACAATTTATTAAGGCACTTAGCGCACTGGGCTTAGCGGTAAGAGAAGCGGGTTTGTCATGGCACGTTTGTCTTTGCTATGCTCCCTTTCTTTCTCGAGCGATCGGGCGCGCGCGTTTGGCACTTGGGAAGAGACTTACGTCTTTAACGTAAATAGATCCACTTTGCCCCCTATACAAAAGACACTTTGTTACGGCCAAGTCTACTAAATACTTACGACTTGCGTTGCCGTCAGAGATCCATCTTTACGTTCGTCCTTTTCCTTTTTGCCCGACAAAAGCAATTCAGATAAGCTACAAATATTTTTTTACTCCGGAAAAGAAGAAGATTTCAACGTATCAAGTTCCAACTTTTAGAATTGCATTCAACAAGGCACCTTACGATAATTCAGACACTGCTGGCATCCGTTCAAGTGTCTTCTTATTTTGACATCGTACCGATTATCATACATAAAACTACCATTCACGCTAACATTATAGTTACCATTCTTAGACTACACATATGCTTCTGATAATTATATTATTTTAATTATAATATATCGTCGCAATATTTTAACTTCCAGTTTTCATAATATAAATGTAATTTATTTCGTTACAAATGGCACGTGATTATTTAGAAATAAATAATTGAACACTTGATGCGAATTCAAAAGTATCGTGAAACCCGGCACTCGGTTGGCTTGATGACTTCGTTAACTGTACTTCGAGTGCTTTTAGTGCTTAATTTATAGCTTTAGACGTGTGAACTTTCTCAGTAAAAATACTTTTTATAATTTCTAAATACTAAAATAACACTTACACTGGCTCTGTTATTTTGTCATGAGAATACATCGTGTATATCTTTTAAGTAAAAAAGTCTTAAGCACAAAACTATAGGTTACAACTCTAACATCGTTATTTTTAGTCTCTTTGAATTCGTTTTTTAATGAAAATATTATCAATTTTAAGGCACTAGATGATTGTCTTTGGCAAATTTTCGGATTATATCAGAAGCTTAAAGTTTGACGATACGTCAAAGCTGGAATGCCGCGCATTTTGTCCGAGCCTAGATCGGTAATAAAAAAAAATGACTAAGATGACACTCACGCAGTTTTTTTTCCGTAAAACAACAGACACATAATTAATATCTGGCACAAAAGATAAAAGTCTAACAAAAGTACTGAGCACGCGTATAGCTATCGCGGCCCGTATAAGGGCGGCGCGTGAGCACTCGGATGCGGATGGTGTCCAGGGTAATGGGGCGCTGGCACAGCCATGTGCCCAGTCTGGTAGGTCCAGTGAGCAGCAGGAGCGGCATAGAACTGATGATGTGGTTCCTGCGTCGGTAGACCAGGCATTAAAGACACACTGCTGGTTGGGTAAGCAGCTGAAAGTGTGGGTGGCGGTACGCCGTTACTGCCGACGGCCGGCGCTGGCTTCTTCGCGGGGCTCTGACTCGTTGTTGGCGAGCTGTCGCAGTCGTCGGGTTCGCAGTCGCGGAAACCTTTGGCGAATGGGTTACTTGCGATCTTTAGTTGCGTTATTCGGTGGTTTTGATATGCCGTCACAGCGGTGAAACGAGTCTCCGGAAACGAGAAGGTCTTGAAGTTCTCCGTGCGTGGATCCGGAAGTGAACCTGGCGGCGAAGGAGCTACTACTACGTGACAGCGTGGCTGGTAGCGATGCATAGAGTTCAAGATTATCTGCAACATCAAGGTCACATACGTCGTTACAGCGTAACATTCGGAGTGTTTTTCATGTCTTCTTCCTTACAGTCAACCGAAACACAGTATCCCGATTGCGTGTATGTTAAATGCGAGAAAAATGCTTTTGTCCTGCGTACGATTCAAGAGTCATCGCTCGAATGTGAGGTCATATTCTTTTTCGTTATTACATTTTCTATTCTCCTTTTGTACAAGGCTTTTAACGTTTCTTTACACATTATATAAGCAAATTTTTTCTAAAGTTAAGTGAAAATTTTCAGATTATTGAAAACATTCATGACCCGAAATCCAAGACAAAAGCAGCACGAGGAATTCGATAATAAACAAAATAAGATCAGAAGCGTGAAAATCACTGTGGTTTCTTCGTGTATATATATACTTGAATTGATCTGAAGACAATGATAGATTGCAATAAATTATTTTGAGAACAAAACTACGGAACAATTGCATATACAATAAAGACGGTAAGTAAATAATCAAGAGAATTATTAGCTTTTGAATTTTCCACGATTAAGCTTGTAATTCGGGATGTATTTGCGTTTAAATGAAAGAAATGTAAGCTAAAAATAAAAAGATAGAAGAAACATCCAGCACCTATTTCATTGTTTTATTGTTGCAGTGTAGTAGCAAAAGTAAGTCGATGATCCTGCGAACGGAAGTAGTCATAATTTATTTTCAAAATTTACGAGCGACAAGAATCTATTCCCTCCGCTAATTTTTACATCAGCAACTGTGCAACCGGCGACAATAGACATTCTCGTTTTTGCAATAAATTCGTGACAGGCAGAGCACAAGCCATCAAGAGTGCGTGCGTTTCAGTTGATTCTCGAAATTATGAAAAACATATAACTCACGGGCAAGTCGTCGCAGTTTACAAGAGGAAGTCGCTCGCGAAGTTTACGATCGCGAGCTTTTTTAACGATCATCGCATCCTCGAAGCTACTATTGCTACTGGGAACATAAAAAAAAGCTGTAAAATTTCGCGGCCGTCCCTTCACCTTGGTCTTGAGAGCTTATGCTCTCCGCGCACTAGCGACGGGATCTAAAAGCAAGAGGAAATATAGAAGTTAACACCGAAGTCTCGTACGGCACATCTGGGGCCCGCAGATTTATCGTCGCCCCCGCGTTCTGCAGTCAAAAGAGAGAGAGAGGGGGGGGACGATGACGAATAATGAGCGAGCGAGAAGAGAGCTGCGAGAGTGCCTCTCTCTGGGATATATATGCCGGAGATGACATCCCTCGCGCGCCGAGCTCAATATGTCGCAGTTATAAGGGAAAAGAGTGCGCTAGTTCGAGGATGATATGGGAGAGGGCCGCAGGAAGGAAAAAACACACGCGGTTGCCGTTAACTTCGGAGGATGGCCAAGTCGTCGAGATTGCGACTGCGTGATTTATCTTGTGAGCTTTCTCGCGGCGGCGCGGGAGGCGAAGACTGCTTTATACTCCGATGCCGCGCGTTGCATAACTGTGGGTGATGCGTTTCTAATTTACGAACTACCGCGCTGCACGCAACGCCATGCTGCAATCTCGCATGAATTGATCGAACCCGATGGGTTCTCGGTTTCGTTTGATATTCTAATGTCTATTCCCGTTGCAGTCTCATTTGTGCGGCACAATTGAAACTGGTATGCCTTTCACGCGAACAAATGTCCCTGGTCGTACTGAATCAATGAAAATTTCGATTTAAAAAGAACTCTCGTGCTGGAGTAAAAGGCCAACCGCCTAATAAGATGAAAGTGAGCCGTGTCGATTTGCCATTTCTCCGAAAGTATCGATATCAAAGGGTAAGTTATTTCCGAATCTGCCAAAGTCAAGAGATGGAAGCCAGTGGTTGAAAAAAAGAAAGAAAGGACCGTGGTGGTCGTTCGCAAGCTGAAAGAAAGGAAGAGACACCGCGGGGGGCACGCACGACTGGATGTTTGACAGTCGGCGGAGTTCGGTGACTAATTAGTGTAAAAAGCACATCTTTCTTTCTCTTTGGCTTTCCTCTTCCGAGACGATGTGAGCAACCGAACACCGCCCTCGCGATGCCTCACTGCATCGGCACACAAATTTTCTGGGTGGACTTTTGTTACAACACGTGTGTGTGTGTGTGTGAGTGCGCGCGCGCGTGCGCGTGTCCCGACCCCATCGGTGGCAGTTGGTTGGCAGCATTCTAAACAAAATGTGGTATGATAGTCCCCAGAGGAAATGCATACGTGCGCATCGAGATAGATGTGTGTTTGTACAAGCAGCTTTTTCTTCTTTCTTGTTATTTATATCAGGCGGATCTAAACAGCATCGTGGCATCTTTCGCTTTTTGATAAAAGTCTGTTTATACTGCGAAAGCTCGTTATACATGTTGCATCAGACGTATTTTTGGTACGGGGATATATTTATAGACGCGAAGAAAAAAGTACAATCGAAGCGTGAGTTCGGCTGCCAAAGTGTCATTAACAGTCGGGCGTCAAATCCGAATCTGGGTTTCCCGAAGAGTGTGCTCGCGCTCGCATCGAAGAGAACCAGTAATTACTTCGGCAATTAGGGCTCGAGTGCGCGCTCTGCTCGCGTGTGGCCCGGAGCTCCCTGCGCGACGCTGGCTGGCGTTCCCATTTTTTTGTTGTCTCTACGCTGTGTGCTATCTCGCTCGAGCGTCTGCCTTTTTATTTTTCGAGCGAGGGCCTAAAAGGGTCGACGCGCTTTTTTTGGCAGCAATACGGAAACGAAAGACGCGATACAAAGTGTCAATTAAGGAGCGAGCGCCACGTAGAAAATTCCGTTCCGCCACGCCTGCTCGGCCGGATTCTTCCTTCGCCGCGGTCGAAGCAGATGAGAAAGTGCTTTTGACGTAAATGGATAAATGCCGCTCTGCGATTGTACTAATTACAATGACGTCGATTTTTGATTTACGTTTTTACAAGTTTTTTTTCAAGATACGGAGATATACGTTTTATACAAAAAGCGATTTACATTATATATTAGAGCTACTTTCAGCGAGATATAAGTCTGTGTGGAATGTAACTCGCGCGGACAAAGAAAATGCTTTGACGAATGAACGAATACAACTTGTATTTACGTTTGAGAAAATTGATCGTATAAACGTCTTGGACATGTGTGATGTGACATTTTTCTGCTGTGAAAAAGTGACGACTCTTCTGAGAAGCGACTTGTGCTCGATCTCCTGTGTTTTCGCTAGCCCACGCGAATATTTACATTTGATTTGTATCTTGGGAGAATCAATCATCGTGACGATGCGTTTAAATGTTGAAACAAAGGCTTTTTAATTCATATAAAATAACGAACGAACGTCAATAAGCTTTCGAGCTTTTGAGTGACTCTCGTCATCAATTGAAAACACGCAATTCCTCGTCTCGTTGCAGACATGGGAATCAGGAGCCAATTAACTTGCTAAATTTGGCAACAATGTGAGCTGAGATACGAAGCGCGAGCGAGAGGCTGACAGGCGATTTTTCACCGAGGATGGCATAATCCAAGGCGCTCGGAGTCCATTCGCGCGCGGCAATTAAAAAAGCCGAGCTGCATCTGTCTATAAGTTCTAATAATTTCGCGAGGCTGGTCGTGTGCGAGAGCTCGTATCTCAGGTCAATTAAGACGAACTCGGCCGAAACGACAAACACGTGCGCGCATCCCTCGCGAGACTTTATGAAGCCGACCGATCCGAAGCGCGACGCGCGGTTTTATAAAGGCGCGACGCGCCTGGGAACGCGGATAAATCTTGTCGCTGTCCCCCGCGAGTTTCAAGCTATACGCACGTCGTTACCGCAAGACTCTCCATGTACGCTACTCCCGAAAGCTGCATTCGAGATTCATTATCGCGCCTCAGGCAGCACTTTAATGGATTCGGTAACTTTTGGTATGTTGCGTTGAAGCGAACTTCGAAAATAGATAGCTAACTGTAAAACGCACTTACTCGTGGAATCGCATTATCATCTTTCCCGATCAATTCAAAGTGCTTGTATTTTTTCAACATCGAGAACAAAAATGTCAAATGCTATATATTTACAATTGACTGATTGTATTGACTCATATGAATTGGTGCAGTAGGGCTCACTCGAATTTTTAACTCTTAATAGTTCTATTTTTCTTCGAAAAAGAAACTTTGGTTTCCAAATAACGACAACTTTGTTTAATTTTATACTTCGTCAATTTGCTGCTCCTGCGGGCTCGTTAAAAAATGCGTAATAACTCACGTGGCCATTATCGTCGAGTTGATTGTTGGTTAGCTTGAGCTTATCGAAAGAAACTGGCTGCTTCATCCAGTGGGCACCGCTCGCCGGACTGTCTGGATGCACGTGAATTCTCGGTGGCGATACCGGGTCGGCTCGACCGGCTACCACCCAGGCACTGCTGTGAAACGCGTATCTGTAGCGTTTATCATCGCAAGGCACAAAGTCCATCACAAGGAGGTAATCCGCGTTTGGTTCTAGGCCGAATAATCGACACTGAAAACACACGTTCAAACGGTCGCAATTAATAATGACCTTAAACATTGTTTTTTTACTCGGTTGAAGAGTTGCTCGTGACAGTCGTACGGATCGGTTGGATTATTGTTTGATAAAACGTCGAACGCACTTGAAAAGTGGGAAACATCCGTCGGCCAGCTTTGGTAACGATCATCTCGGTGCCGAGCTGATGAAACTCTTCCCAGAGTGGTCGGGCTTCAAGAGCTGCTCCTGCGCCGATGAGAGCTGGATGGATCGGTCTTTTATTCGTCTGGGCCTCGTCACTGGTGTCATCGTTGCGAGTATTGTTGTTGCTGTCGTTACCCGTGACCGACGACGTTGTGAGATTTGGCGACGGCGACCTCTTCGATGTACTGCCTGCCGTCTGTAGACACGCTAAAATTCAGAAATTTAACATCCGGTCGTTCATTTTTTTAACATTGCAAGCTGATTATACTTATTTCAAGTTTTCGCTTTTGTCACTTTCTCTGATCTCTTCAATTCAATTGAAGATTGCATACACAACTGTGATTATTAATTAGATTTTCTAAATGTTTTGGAGAACCAAATAACATTTTCAACTCATGTTCTTTTATTTGTTTTTATATAATTTAAATTCAATTTTTTTATTGTCGAATTAATTTGGCATTCAATTGATGCTTCTTTTTTCATATCAATGTAACTTCAATTCAACTTCTCACTAAATTTGCACATTTCAATATTCTTATATTGCGTAAAATGAGAAAGACGCCGCAAACGCGACGGTGGAATGAAACAGTCGTTCTTCGCAAGTTTCTCCTTTTTTTCAGACAAAAGCGACGATCGCAAGTGGTCTATCCATTTATCGCTCAGGAGACAATGCAATTCAATTAAAAAGATTTACCGAGACACGCCCATACTGTTTAGTCGAACAGAATAGAATGTGTTAGGTATAAATATACGCTAGTGATTAATGGCTTGTTCACTTGTAACACAATAATTGATGCAATTCTTTATCTGAATATGGTAAAATTTAAATTCGTTTATGCGTATTTAATTGTGAAAATATTTACGATTTTATTTATCTTCATTCGAATGACTAAATATCCAAAATTCTTATACTTGAAATTTGCTTCTATGCTGTATTGATATTGATAATGACCAAGCATGATAGAGGAGAAGTAGTAATAAAAATTAACATTTTCAGAGTGCAATTGTGTAAACTATCGTAGCAAGAAACTTACTTGCAATTAGAAAATCGTGAGCTTATAAATGATGGCACATCTAAAATAATACGCTCACACACATCGCGACCAATAACTTTTCGACAAAACTGTAAGCAAATTATGCGATCCCAGATAAAGGCGTAGCTTGAAAAGTAAAAAAGGCACGATGAAAAGTCATGCAGTTCCGACGGGAGAAAAAACTCGCGCAAGCACGCCTCGGGAGCTTGCGGCGCTTTAAGAGCAGGACTCGCCGCGCCGGCGGAACTCGGTCGGCTAAAAGAAGCGAGCGAGCGAGCAGTAATCTCGAGTTAGACTTGGCAACTAAAGGATTTGACCTCGGGCCACTGAGGAGAAAAAGACAGCCGGTGCGCCTTCTGCGCACGCGGCCACTCAGCCACCGCGTGGCCGAGTCTCTCCAAGCAGCTTTCCGAAAGTATCGCAGCACTTTTTGGAAGCATTTATTTTTTCTAACAACGACCCTTCCCGAAAACATTGTTTATGCTTGCGAACTATTTCGAAGCATTACTTTCTACGAATTGCGTAACTACTCTCTGTTGTTATCTTGGTACTAATGGCTTTCCAGCGAATTCTACGGAAATTACCAGAAGGTCGTGATTAGTCGAAAAACGTGCAATAGTTGAATAGAAATTGTTATATATTTCCAGTCGGAATGCAAAATGTGAACATTGACGAAACGTTGCCGCCAACTAAATAAATCATAACAACAAAGCCGACCGTGTGCTTTTTCAATATCTAGTCCACTCTGATTATAACGTTTGATTGCCGAAACGCGTGTTTGAAATAGCTGTGTCGCTATATAAGCAAGGCAATGCTGAGACAGCGTAACAACGAATGTAACACATGTTTTTATTCACCGTGAGTGAAAATTTTTTGCAAAGAGAACTATACGCAAGTACCTTCCATTTGCTGCATCGGTGAGGGTGCGGCCACGATCTGCGGCTGCGGATGGTGATGATGATTAACCCATTGCTGGTAGCAACAGTCGTCAGCAAGTTGCTCGTGACGTGGCTCGTGCTGCTGTTGCATTTTCGCTCACCCTCGGAAAGAAAGAAGAGAAAAAGAACAAGTCACTCGCGTGGCCGAAAACGGTGGCGTCAGCTGCGGTCGTCGCCACAGCTCATGATAACGGCGAGGCACTGGTTTGACAAGCGACGAAAAAGAAGAAGAATAGAATGCGGCGTCGGTCGTCGCGCAAGAGGCGAACGTTAGGAAGGCAGGCTGCGGCGCGCGCGAAAACACGGATTCCCCTCAATCATCGGTCGGCGGCGCGCATTGTCATCGGTCCGTGTAATGAGGGCGATAAAGAGTCATCGGCGTGGTATTCGCCAACAGGCAACGTCCTCGCCTCGTGGCGCGTCTGGCGGCGCTGACAGAGCGCTTGGTCGGGCGGCTGCGGCAGCGCGAGATCGCGGCTCGCTCGCTCGATTTTTCGTCGTCTGGCGCTCCCGGCAGCCCCGCGGAGACTGGCGATGCACCCCTATCATCGCTCCATCATTCTCTCGTTCGCACTTTGATCGTCGTCGCCTTCGTCGTCGTCGTCGTCGTCGTCGTCGTCGTCGTCGTCGCCGAATACTTGTGCTCTCTCTCTCTCTCTCTCTCTCTCTCTCTCTCTCTCTCTCTCTCTCTCTCTCTCTCTCTCTCTCTCTCTCTCTCTCTCTCTCCCTTCTCTTTGAATCTTAACGCCGCGCGCGCAAGGGAGGAGTCTTCTTTCCTCCTCCTCCTCCCACGCCGTATCCCAAAAGTTCGCTGGACCATATACGCTTGGAGGAGCTCCAACTTTGACATGCTCCTATTGAGTGCTGCCGCACGCTCGACGTGGGCGTGGCTCGCTCTTTGTACCAGCAATTCAAATATAGCTTCCAACTTACCACTGGACTTCTCATCGAAGCCTTACTTTCGTTTATTTCCTATGATTTATGAGTATCTATATGCACACGCGCCAAAATCATGATTTGGGATAGCGCAATTGGTCCCGGTGTACTGCTCTATATTCTCGTTTTTCCACCTCGAGTACTGTCTCAGTCACACGAATATAAACCGATGAATCGGTCGACGATCGGTACCGACGTTACACTATAGATATCAGCTTGTATTTTGTAGATCGATATGCAAAGTACTTGAAACATTGATCTTCAATTTAAATATTCTCAATTTATGATGATTCACGCGTTTCTCACAATTTGTCACGAACGGTCAACTTCGTAAAATTGTATTATCATCTTTTCAAAATTAAAAGAATAATGAAGATTTTTCTTAAATTCGTAAGCAATTTATATTGCTTTGTGATGTAGTTTTCAGATTTTTCTTGTACAATTTTTACCTCAGCTCACGCATGGTTTTATACTCTCTAAAACTCGTACATTTCATAAAAGCTTGTTGAGCAAGTTCAATCGAATGAACTTACAAATGTAGCTGACGAAACATAATCATAAGTATATTTGAAGCGTCTGAATTTAAACAAGATACTATAGTCATTCGCCATAAATGAAACAAGAACACTACGCTAGTTTTCAAAAGGAATCTCCGATGATACATTTAAAGTTCTGTTGACAAAGTTCAAAATTGCAATGATTAAGCGGCGAAAGTTAAATGAGATTTGCAGCTGGATAGATGGATATTTGCACGTGAAGGAAGATTGGCAAAATCTACTTGGTGGTGTGATCGAACGTATTTGAAGACGCCGGAGCAATGGTGGGAAAGCTCTACGATCGGCCAGACTTTCACGCTTCGACTCTTAATCTTTCAACTCTTGAGCGATTAGTACATCGTCGGTCGAATCGCTTTCACACGAGTCAAATGCATTACACTTCTCACTTTTGCACATTATATTCACTTTCAGTAAAATGAAAATATTTACACTAGGTGCGCAAGATCAAGTTAAAGATTTATTTTACAAAAATACTTACAATAATCAGTCGCAGCTTATAAATTTTTAATAATTAAGAAAATTGATAATTTTTATATATGCTAGAATGTTACACCTGATTGTCGCTGTAGTTTTACCTCTTACTTTAGTAAGTTTGGGGAATATTTTCATGTCTCAGCAAATATTTACTTAAAAACCAGAACCATTCTTCTAACCATGAAAAATCATGATTGTTTTATATTTACACTAGGCTGCAAGCTATAACATATTTCATAACTTAATTGAATTCCAACTCGAATTAGATTCTTTCAATGGACGATGGAAATGGTTTAATAACTTTGAGCCATTTAATCGTTCAGGGACAACAAAAGATTGCTTCATGCGAAGTCTGCAGTCAGCATGTTGCACAACTGACAGATCTTGTAATTAAAGGAATGACTTAATTTCTTCTAATAATTTTCTTTCTAGCGCCGAAAAATTTGATATTCGCTTTTATATATTAATTAATGTAGCAACTTTGCATGCTACCGCATCGTTAGAAATTTTCCCTTAAAAATAATAATTTACTAAATATTGAAAAGAATTAGGTATTATCGAAACGCAGTTTGTTTCAACAAAAGCCCTGCAAATTTATTCAAAAGGGATACTTCAAAATTACAGAAAATCGCTGACTCGCAGATATAACATTATCCTTGATAGTTTTTAAATATTTTATCAAAATATTATTACAACGATATATATATATATATATAATGTGTAATATATAATTTATAAGTATATTTCCAATGTGCTTTTGAAAGTTTTAAAATATTTTATTGTAAGATGTAATAATCGCATTTATATTTTCCGTTGGTAAATATTCTTATCGCGAATCATATGATTTACGTTCAAAATACTCAACTGATGGACAATAATGTACATTTTATTAATAGCAATTTTGATTACGGTTACAGACTGATCATTGCTATTAAGAAACTGTCTCCACGACAATGTTAAGAACGCATCTGTACGTAAAGCTTTGTGAAAAACGATCGATTTTTTTTATACATAGCTTTTTCTACTCAACCCGAAATTGTGTTATATTAATTAAAAATATAAAAAAGAATTATAATTAGATTTCGTAGTAAAATGCATGTATTGGAAACATAAAAGAAATTTGATGTTAGTATAGATATATCAATGTACATTTATCTCGGCATGCCTTATTTTTCTTTTTAGTTCGACGTATAACTTTGTCCCCTTGGATTTTCTGTTTTGGCTAGCCAGCCAAAAGGCGGAGTTTCGTTGCACCGCGGGAGCCACCCATGAAATTAGACATATACTTGCCTTGGAAATTTTTACTCTTTTTCATATTTCTTGTTAACAAAGTACTCGACAAAATGCTTCTCTACGTATTCTACATTTCGTTTCAAATTTCAGGCTTTTCTGATTATATTTTTCAATTAATGTAGATCTTGTAAGCGGTGAAATACAAAATACCATAATTTAATTTTCCATCTAAAAAAACCATTAAACGTCCTCAGAATAAAACTTATAACGAAACCCAACTATAATAAAGAAGTCAAATGTTATTTGAATAGATTGGCTTAATCCTCAGTACAGGAGACCTTGATTATCAAAGTAGCATTGGTGAATCGACATTAACATTTATTACCGTTTCTATCCCAGAGAATGCTTGATATTAATAAATAAATTAACGAAAATAACGAATATTCTGTAATGTTTGACAAATAGTACAAATGTTGAACAATGTAATATCCGAAACTGTCAGACTCTCAATGTACGAGTAAAGGACAAGGAATATAATATACGATCTATTTTTTAACAAATAACAAAAAATCTTATAGATACAATAATAATTTTGTCCACAGATTTAAAATTCTACTGTAAAATAGATTATTTTATCCCATGATAACAATGTAATTTACAAACAGTAGAGTAAAAATAAGGGTATATAAATATTCTGCTCATGAAGTTAGCTGTTACAACAGATCATTCGCATGTACCTGTTTTATGTGAAATCAAGAGAAATTGATGCAAACTTCAGAAATTACAAAAATATCGAAACGATGAAAAATTAATGAATAGCCGTTTGTTTCACTGTTAAATAAAGCTTTTTCGTGCGGTTTCGATTTTAAAAGTGAATTAATTGAATAGATCAAAAAGTTGGCCTAAAAATTATTTCACGTCAGAAAAATATAAAGAAATGAATAACTGAATATTGTGAAAAAGAAGTAAAAACATAGTTTTCGCTATCAACCTTCGTAAAGAAAAGAATAGTCAGTAGTTGGTATTTCTAATACAATTTTTATGAAATGTTATAAAATTTCATTTTGTAACTTTTTATAAAAACTTTATTATTTCGTCAATACATAAACAGAAATAAATAAGACATAAAACAGTTTTCAAGAGTTCTGTGAGGAAGCATTACATCAAAATAGTTTTAAGCGTTTTTTCCTTTTTGTACGTGTATACATATATATATGTATATGTGTTTGTGTATATATATATATATATATATATATGTGGATGTGTATGTGTATTTATTTTTTTTATATTGATTTGTTTTTTTACTAACATATACCTTTCTCTTTCTTAACAGCATTAAATTCTTCTACCATTTTAACAAGTCCATCTGGAATGATTCCGGCGTCTAATTCTTGACACCATCTATAATACTATAACAAAAAAATTATATTTCAATAGGTTGATATAATTTTTAACAATCTGAACATTGCTGTCCACCGCAAATAAAAAAGGAAACCAAATGTTAGATTAAGTTTGTTAAAACACTTTATCAAGAATTACTCTCCCAAGAAAATGAGAACATTATTTTTTAACTTTAATTTTTATTAGAATTCGTATGTATAGAAACTTATAAACTTTAATGAATATCTAGAAAATAGTTGGACAAGCTATTAATTGCATTATATTTCAATATGTTAAAAAATCGCAAATTTTTCAAACCGCGAGTAGCTCTAAAATAATTATTTATTAATAGACATATTATATACTTGAATTTCTTGATATTTTATACTTTACCATTTCTAGTTCTTTTGTAAGAGCAAATATCGCCTTTTCTCGATCGGATACTAATTCTTCTAAATATTGATATCGTAATTTTTTCCTGGCACGACATTCTCTGGCACTTTGACGACTGCGTTCTGTCACAATAAACATTGTTACATGCTTAATTGTTAAATATACTTTTAAATAACATGCATTTTTTTTAAATAAAAAAAATTATGAACTTTTTTCATAATAATTATGATGTAGTAAAATTTTGCAATGCTATTTCAATGATCATGATATATCAAATTCTTATAAAACTTAATTCTTATATTCTTACCTAGTTTTGCTTTGACATCAATTTTATCTGATAACCTGCGACCCGGTCTTCGCCCTCTTTTTCCAGATTCTTTTTTAATAGTTTCCTGGAAAGATTCCTAAAAGAAAAAGAACTATATTGTATAAAAACTTTTTCTATTAAATTTATTTTCTTTTTATTCAATACCAGTTTTTTTTCATATTCCTGATGACATTGTAATGGTATAATTGTAATCAATTTATGGAATTGAAAAATTGGACAATAGTATTTTAATTAAAAAATTGTCACTTTATAGTCTAAAATAATCCATTGTTTACCACATAATCATCAGTTTGTGTTACAAGTCCTTTGTAAGATATTACGAACCAAAGTCAAGTAATTCGAATACTGAGTATGAGATAAAGACATATTTATGCACATATGTATTGATTTATAAATATACTTTTTTTTTGCAGAACATGTACACAATGAGCTGAGCTATTATTAACAACACATATTAAAATATTACTTATTGTATGTTTTATTACAAGTCAGTTGTCGAATGCTTGTCTGGATTTTGAAAATTTGTATGCTGTGGATGGCGATGAAAGAAACACACAAAGAACTTTCTGAATCTATGACTATCCAACATGAAACAGAATACAATCAATGTCACAATTAGTTGATCAATATGATCATTTAGAAAATACAAAATATATGTCTTAGAAAAAATTAATTAATCCTTTGAATTGATAACTCTCTGGGCATTGATAGCATATGCTTAACTAATTGTACACAAATAGACTTCCAGTAGCAACTATCTTACTGTATGGAAACGTTTTAATTAAACTTGTTTCAGTAAACAAATGAAATGCTGACTGACAACTTATATAGATGACAATTAACATAATAATTTGAATCATATTAATAATTCAAGGACGATATCAAGTAATTCAAAAAAGAAAAACAATAGATTATAGGTTATATTAACATTTTATGATACAGTGATTTATAATGGACACTCACAATATGATCAAATGTAAAGTGATTTCCTTTTGAATTCAAAACATAATCAATGTATACTAACGTCTACTTCAGCAACGTAGGATTCATCAATTTCCATTCTTAAAAAGTAAATCTGAAAATATTTTTTGTTTTGATTTACTATTTATTTCCCATCATGTCGTAAAAGACGTAAACACTGAAATGAGTTATCGGATTATATATCTAAATATAGTTTTAATTTATCATAAAGAATAATTATATTTCATCTTATTCTATTGTACGCCAATTTATTAATTTATATCAAGTGAAAAATAAATTTGTTCGTATTTCATTTCATTTTAGAAAAATAGAATAACATTTAGTATCTGTCAATTCGCTCTCAACCGAAAACTCTTATTTAACTTTATAATGAATGAGAAATAAATTTATAAGAAAGTCTTTATTGCAAGTTATTTCTTAGTTCTTCTTACGAACAAACGATAGGCATAATGAAATAATGAATATATTATTTATTTATGTAGTTTAGATTAAAAACTGTTTTGAATTTTGTGTATGTACTACTTAAATTGAATGGTGATTTTATTGGCTTATATGAAATATACATTGCCATGTTACATGAAGGTAAGCCTTAAAGAAGGCGCGAAGTTCAACTTATACTATATTGTACAGAGGATATATCTTAACTTATCTTATATTTTACATTTAATACTAACAATGAATTGCGTAATACATTGAATCAAATCAAGATTTTTTTCTGATAATAAAGATATTATGGAGAAGGGCCCGTATTTGTGTATACGTCTAATTTCTTTAAGAAGAACAGTTCTTTGTTTATTATATAAGGCACATTCCCAAAAAATGTGTTCAATGGAATCATCAGACTGACCACATTGACAGAAGCTACTTAATACAATGTTCTTTCTAAATAGACTCAAGTTTAGGGAGGTGTGGTTAGATCTAATCCTGTTAATGGAAACTATTGCTTTGCGTGGCAGACCTAGATCAAAGAACCAAGGTTTACTGTCAGCTGTATAAAAGTTTTCAAAGAAAAAAGAACCTTTTGAGGAACTTAGGCTCATTATTATATTTTCATTCTCTTCTTTGCATATATTTTTAGGAATGTTTAGAAAATCAGACATTGGAACCGGTTCATTGATTAGGTGGCCATTTTTGGCTGCAGCTTTAGCTTTAAGATCAACAACTTCATTGCCATGGATACCCACGTGAGCAGGAACCCATGCCAATTTTATTAGAATGTTTTTATCGCGCGCTTGTGCTAATTTACTTCTAAGATTAATGATTAATACTGAATCACATGAATACGACATTAAAGCTCTAAGGACACTTTCTGAGTCTGAAAAAATGATATAGTTGCCGGAGCCTTTATTAATAATTTTTTCTACAACCAGTACGAGAGCTGTACATTCAGCTGTAAAAATTGATGCTGAATCCAAAATTCCATATTCAAAGCATAGATCTTGACATTTGCTCCAAGCAGCAAAGCCGACACATGTCTTACTGTTTTCTGTAATTTTGGATGCGTCAGTAAACACAAATGTACAATCAGAGTTTTCAGGAAATAAAGTGTTAAACTGATCATTAGGAGATTTACAGCTATTAATTTTCTTACCCTCATCTAACAGAATTGAAGGCGAGTACAGGAGATAGTTAAAATCTTTGAGATATTTGATATGCTTATTTAAACTCATCAAAGAATCTTTGAGAAACCAAACTTTTTCATAACATTCAGCCATAAGGGAGCTAGAAAAATTATTCGCAGAAATAAAATAGTCATTTAACTGAATAATCTCCTCTAGATTATTTGTAATTTGATACTGATTATAGGCCATACATTTAAGAATATATTTAAAACAGTTCAGCTTAAATCTGCATTGTAAATACGGGATTTTGGATTCAGCAGCCAAAACATTGATTGGTATGTACTACTTACCAATGAAGATGCAGATCTGGCCATCTGTTAGACTAACAACGAAACATGCACAAACGTTTTTTTGAATAATACCTACCGTCTATCGATAATAATTTAACGATTTGGAATTGCTCTTATATAAAAATATTTAATTATTAAAGGCGATTACAGGCGTCTTTAAATAAATAGAGGAATAATTTATTTCAATGAATAACATTATTATGAAGTTATTAATTTATATAATCATAGTACATAATCTGTATAAGTAAGAGATTAAAGCTGAATAACTCGCGATATATATTGACAGAAGATAGTTAAATTAATTAATAATTATCGTTGTGTTGGAGGTATAGAAGGTTCGGATATGCGTGTGTGAGTGTATGCGTGCGCGTGCGCACGTGTGTGTAAACGTGTTTTATATTAATATGAAGTTTGAATATGTTCTCTTGCAATTATATTTAACAAATTAATAGGATGAAAGATTAAATATTTTATTTCGGTTGAGGTTGGCTACAAATATGAACTTTGTCTGGACAGAATCTTTCCGAACTACTCAAATTTATTTGAGCTTTCGATAAGCTTTTCAAGTTAAATACCCTTCAAAACAACAGTTTCAAATTCATATCTAAAAATTATTCGAGGGCAAATAAAACTAAATTTAAAGTCTGTCATACGTTAATAGTGCCTTTATTTGACGCACCATAATGATTTTCACGCAGTCTTAAGTTTTACAATAATAAAACACATTTGTAACATTGTACAATTATGCTTTCAAAAGATGTTTCTTTGTTGGTATTAGTTTCCGCATATTATCCATAACATATCATTTTCAACGATGTGTTTTCATTTTTCATTCGTGTGCATGTAGTTGCTTCCTCGCTATGACAAATTTTCACTTCTTTTACTCGAGATTTTCAAGTATGAATTTAAAGAACATGCGATAAATCGTAAATTGATGATTAGAAACTGACGTATTGCTCATTCTTATTTGAGACATAAAAAAGCTAATACAGAATACAGACTGAAAGAAGTTTAGTACTTACCAACACTTTAATTTGCTTTACTATTTGTTATATTTGATACATTTTTTCTAGTTTGAGTCACCTTAATTGCGTAAGTTATATTGTTTTTCGACAACTTATAAATAGCGATATACGAATGCATGCAACTTAAAAGTTATTGTATACATATAGAGGCGGCATACACATCTGACACTTTGTTTACTCTTCCTGTAAGTTCCATGTATGAATGCGTATTATAATTAAAATTTTTTAATTTCCACTATTTTCTAACTATATTGCTTATGATAATGAAAATTACGTGACTGTAGTTTCACGAATCCTACTCCAATAACCCATTCATTCTATAATAGTCTACTCACTATTTATAGAAATCACTTTTGGTGCGTGGTTATGTGTTTCTTAGTATAATTATATATTGCTTTGAATATTCAAAGTCGCAGTCTTCAAACTATAGAAAATACAGGTAATTCACTTTCCAGCAAAAATACAATTCCTACTATTATTATTGTAAATTAATGGATGTTATAATTATTTTAATGTCTATGTGCATTATTTTTATAAGGAGATATATTACAAATTATTGTAGTTTTAGATGTAACAGTTAAATAAAATCGTAAGCTCAGAATTTTTTAATTCTAAAGAAATTGTCATATTTAAAAACTTGACTGTTGTCAAAATCCTATACATTTGCCCGTAAGTTATATGTCGCTCGCAGAGATAATGTAAAAGAAATAGCAAGGCTTTTCAAAGAATGTTCGAAAAATGGACAGTTTAGCAGCAAAAAAATTAGAGGAATGCAAAAAATCATTACAAACCTACATAATTTATAAATCTTTCCTGCGAGAGAGAACTTCAAATAAAAAGTAGAATTCAATCATCTGTAGTGTAGATGTGATAGTTATAGGAGTTGATCAATTAGTTTATTAGGTATGTACTTTACTAAAAGAATATAAATACTTGAAATTCGTTACTATCTTAGTATTTATATTGTACATACTATTATTTTATGTACTATATAAAGCAATCAGTATTTTTAGTCTTTGTAAAAACTTATGTAGAATTGATACAACCTCTGAAAAATAAAAGTTCAACTCCTAAAGTGGTACATGGATAGATGGAATGAAAGAATGGTTGAATAAGATATCAGGTGAGATTTTATTTAGAAAAAAAAGAAATGTACAATGATTGGGAACGCGATTAAATTAGTTTTATCAGATTATTTGCTTTTTTTCGTAGAAATCACTATAATAAAGTCGTTGCTGGCTGATCATAATTTATCTTTTAATTTGTCAATACAACGCCGTCAGTGATAATGGGATTACTACGTCTATAGTGCATGAGAAAAACGCAAGTGACCATGTTCTTTGTTCATTTTTCGGAGGAAGATGGACTTTTGTTCATCATTTAGAAAAGAAAATTATAAAATTATAAACGACAATAGGAATGAACAATCATAACTTTTGGATGGCGAACGACATTGACCTTCCATGACGGATTGATGAAAAACTGAAATAAATGTATATATTTATAATGATTTGTATTGATTTTTTCAATGAAATAGTAATGATTGTATGTCTGCCCATGCAAATTATTGGATTTTTTTATTTTTTGTATAATTTCCTATGTTTATGGTTGAATTCTTGATTCGTATTTTTGTACCTCATGCGCAATAAAAATAGTTTATTGCAGATAATTCAACTTCATTTTTCTTGTTACACTCGATAATCATTTAATTAACTTAAGGTATATTGAAAGATTACGTCTGAACGTGACGAGAAAAATTGAGAGATTTTCTGTCATAAACTATTTTTTTAATTGTAAAAACGCATTCTCGACGAGCATATCGGCAAAGCACATTCAAATAATTAACAAATGAAACTATTATCTATTAATTAGTCGTTTGCCTTATCTGGCGTTGCTCGAAACTATTTTGAACAGATTTAGCCTTGACTCGACGACATACATATCACATTATGAATCATATTTTAGACGCAAATGCTGATTTGTGATCATAATATAATAATATTCAATTTTTTTCTAATATAAACTTTTACTTTAATATGATTTGAAACATCTCGTATTACAAAAAGAAAGTATCAATTTTTTCAATACACCGATTATTATTAACTACGATAAATTTTCACCAAACTAACCGACGAGTTGCTTTACAAAAAAAAAGATATTACAGAAATTTGAGAAAGTGGCATTTCAGTCGTCATTCTTTTTCTTCAATAGCACATCTACACACGCATATATCGATTACAAACGAAAAATGTAACAGGCGCATCGTTGCATCATGAGCACGCGCTTATTGTTTGGTCGCGTACACAGACCTGGTCGGTTACCATGAGTACATGTGCTGTGTGACCGTCGCTGCGGAATTTTTCTTTGTCTCTCCTGGAAGTATGAGTAGATGAAACAATAAGGTCTTGGGCAGGTGATATTCAGAGCCGGTACAATGATATCTACGTCTTTTTTTTCTTTGAAACGCTATCCGTATAATAAAAAATACAAATAAGAAAATCAAGAAACAGCCGTCGTATGTGTAAAAAAGAGCACCTTGCTTTTCTTACTTCCAAGCAAATTTCAAAATATAATTTGATTTTACGTATCTCTGAAAAAAAAATTTACAATTTAAACACTCATTTTACAATTTAATTATTTTTTCTTAAGCTCACTATATAATTAATGAATGTTCATCTAACCTGAACTGATACTCTACTTTAGAACAGACAACAACTATACAAGAGCCTCCAAGCTTATAAGCTCTTTTTCTCTTTTGCGTTTTTTTGAGCATAAGCTCGTCACATATCAATCATTGCGCATTCTGAAGGCCACCTACTCGAACGCGAATGAAAATAAACAAGTTTTTGGTTAAAAATGTCGACATCATCATGATTCCGCTTACTCGTTTATTACATACATTAAAAAGAGGAAAAAGAATAAAAATCAAATCCGAAAATAAAAAATGTCAATATTTGCCAAAGTTTCAAAAGACAAAATTCAGACGTCTTTTATTCAGTAGTTATGCGTTAGAAATTAATTATAAATTAAATACAATGAAGTCCCCCAGAAGTGATTTCTGCGTTCTATCATTGCTTTAATGGATGGCTTCGCGTAGGTTGTTTTGCTCTTTTTTTATTTTTCTTTCATTTTCTTCGTTCACGAATATACTCGTAATAATATTTGCAATTATTCTTTCTCACGAGAATCCAAGAATCTTGGATGGTGAGAAAGGAAGGATTTAGGTGGATAAAAGGGAAAAGGTAAGGGGGAGGAGGGATGGTCGAAGGAATAGAGAGAGAGAGAGAGAGAGAGAGAGAAAGAAAGAGAGAGACGTCTTAAGATCCTAAGCGTCGCGTTCGAACGAGATAGAGTTGGGTATTTCACTTCTTTTTGTTTTTGTTGTTGGCACCACGAGGCGGCGTGACTGGTCGACCAGCATTGAGGCCACCATACGTGAATTTCCTCTTGTCGGCTGGCTTGAGAATCTGGAAACTGCACATCAACGTCTCGTCCACGGACATCATCGCCCCGGCATTGTCGAACTCGCCGCAGTAGTTGGGCGCCGAGAACAGCGTCACTAGTTGCCGTTTGGCAAAGAACTCGTAGCCATCTTCGACCACCTGCATAAGCGTGATTCAATGTAATAGAGCTCATTGCCAACTTCAAACATTTGGATCTTTGACAAGAGTCCAATTGAACTTAATTAAATAAAAATTTTAATGAAGCGTTTTTGGCAAATCCCTCACGTGATACGTTGGAATCTTTGTCTCTT
The DNA here is from genome assembly GCF_024137745.1 of Phymastichus coffea. Lineage (NCBI taxonomy): Eukaryota > Metazoa > Arthropoda > Insecta > Hymenoptera > Eulophidae > Phymastichus > Phymastichus coffea. The sequence continues at coordinate 1,206,602 of NW_026706849.1, forward strand.
TGTTGAAAGTCAATGTCTTAATTATAGCTACTATCAAAGTAAACGTTTTCGACGTATTCTTTTTAAGTACGTTTCATTAATTTATAATATATCATAATTATTGGATTTCACTGGATTAGTATTAAATCTCGTTTGATAAAAAAAGAATTAATAATTTTCAAGCCATTAGAGATAAAGGATCAAATTATTATGCAAAACAAAAGTGAATTTTATACGTTCGTGCAGTACAGGCTATTTTACGCGACTTTTGTCGACAACTGCAATTACTCGTAAGATAGCTAGTTTCATTGCAGTCCACAACAAATATTGAAAAACTTGAAAAAATGAAATTAAATATAATAGAAATAAAAAGAACGATATATAAACAATAAACAATGTAACTTATGAAAAAAATAAATAAATAAAAATAATAATAAACCTTCAAAGTTTAGGTGTAGTTGACTTAAAGTTGATATAATATGTAGCTAGTAGGAAGCGCATTAGATAATAAAAGTTACCTGATGCGCGCGACAAATAAGGTCAAAATCGTGTTTGTGAAGGAATTTGGCAACGACTTCGGCACCGAAAGTGAAGGATACACCACGATCATTCTCGCCCCAGCCCATAGTGTCCTTGTCGGGATCAGACCAGAGAAGGTCACAGAGCAGGCCTTGATCGGGCACATCGGTGGGCCGCATTATGCGCCTAATCTGTTCCATGTTTTGCAGATCAGGACTGAGGCCACCGTGACAACAGAAGATTTTCTCATCTACGATCGCCGCCACTGGCAAGCAATTGAAGCAGTCTGTGAACGTTTTCCACAGTTTAATGTTGTAGCGACGCTTGCCTGAAATTTGTTCGATTTTTGTCAGTCAGGAACTCATTGAAAAGATATTAATTTTGTAGTATTATTTGTGAAAGCATTGCTTACATTCATCATAAAAACCATATATCCTGTTGATTGAAGCGCATTCGTGGTTTCCTCTAAGCAGGAAGAAATTCTCAGGGTACTTGATCTTGTAGGCAAGAAGAAGACAAATCGTTTCTAAAGACTGCTTTCCTCTGTCTACGTAATCACCTAAGAAAAGATAATTACTCTCTGGAGGGAATCCACCATATTCAAACAGTCTAAGCAGGTCGTAATATTGTCCATGAATGTCACCTGCCAAAGAAATAACAATAACAACAAAAAGAAATAATAATTATCATTTATAATTTTATTTGATACAATTCTTTTACAGCTAGTATTTTATTTAAATAAGCATTTCAATTCATCATATTGTATGATCACACACTTAATTTTTAGACAATCATAATTTTGGCAAATAAATTGTTGTAAATATATGAATTTCAAAATAGTTTATGATACCATTTTTCGTGAATGTATATTGATTGTCAATTTTTACAAAATTAGAACAAAATCAAATGAAGCAAAAAAGTTATCCTTACCGCATATCTTTAATGGTGCCTCAAGTTCCAACAGAATGGGCTGTGATAGAAAAATTTCACGGGACTTGAGGCATAGTCCTCGAATTTCTCCTTCGGTCAGCTGAACATTTTTGCCTGGTCGTGCTCCTCGGACTGAAATGAAAGTTATTTCAATACTTGAATTATACATATTAAGAATTTATATTTATAGAAAATTTAAGTATAATTTGTGATAGAAATAGAAATAATAAACGATGAAACTTTGTATTATTTTATAGGGTTTTTTCAAATTTCTAATGAAATGTTTTCAATTTATAGTTTGTTTTACGTATATACAAATAAATGAGATATATACTAGTAATAATATCAAATTTAAGTAGAGGAAAAAATTTTTCAAGAAATTAGAAAAATTAGAAATTAAAAACATAATACAGTTATTATTATTCATTTTAATAATTAAGCATTAAGGAAGTAGTTGCATTTCATTAGCTCAACCTTTAAATAATTAGGTATTTGTATTAGCTATGAAAGTAGCGCCACCTATGATAAGTTGATTTCCTAAATATAGTAGGATATTTTTGTATATATTTTATAGATATTGGAAATTTTATTTTAAAATAGTGATACATCTTATATTTAGAAAATGTTTTGCTTTTTTATACCAATTTAATACAAGAGAAAATAAAAATCAAAAATTTCAAATATGATGCGTATAAAATGATGTTTAAGCTTGAAATCTATAAATAGAAAGTTATAGTTTTTTAATTTATATAGACTCAAGAATATATTAACTAATCTTACTAAGATTATATAACAATATTCTTTGCATTTTTAAATCGGTTGAATAAAATAAGTTACCTACACTAAATTTTGATATGAAGGCAGAATTTGAATTTGAATAAAGCGTGTTAAAATAAAAGGTGAATATCTTTAATAACATTAGAAAAAATATTACTGATCATAAATAAGTATTTTATATATCAATGGACTGGATAAAATTGGTACTAAGAGCCATTTAAGCATTTGTAGCAGAATGAGAAGCTAGCAAACGGAGAAATAAAGTATGAAGATTAATATGATATAAAAAAAGTTTGCTGCTTTGCCATTTGCTCATCAAAGCAGCAGCTGGTTGTGTAAACAAACTGGCAGCCTACATAATGATTAGCTTCTAGACATCAACAACAGCACAGACAGAAGACATTAGTGTATTAGAAGGCTAGTTGAAAGAAGCAGTGAGTAATAGAGGGGCGGGCCGGTGCATGACTTGTCCGCCTAAATTTATAACCCCCGTCCGAAAAGGAGAGAGATGGAGGGAGAGTTGCGTAATTGGACGGTCCCCACTGGCTTGGTTTAGCAAAAGGTACCAAACTCTTCAAGGGCCGCCCGTGTCCTTGACATTTTTAACTGTGGTTGCTGTAAAGTATGCGAGCACGCGAGCAAGAGAGCAAGAGCGAGCGCGAGAAGTTGATAGACAGACACTCTGAGAGGAAGAGGGAAAGAGCGATTTAAGATGGAGTGCGCTCTTTGGCAGATAGAGGGAAAGGGAAGGTACGAATGATATGCCAAGAAGATGATGCTCGTACTCAACATGCGCGTATATTGCGCGTCTCGTAAATATACAGCCGAGGAGAAATGGAAGCCAAGCGAGCCTCACGCGCTCTCTCGCTCGCTCGGCACTTCACCGAGAAAATGCACTGGATGATAATATGGGTTTTTCTACACAAATAGCGCGTGTGCGCAAAATTTTCAAAGCAAACGGCGCTTATGAATGGTTACCTTCTAAGAGTCGCGCAATAATATTATCAATGTTGAGCTTGTCCGTGTCAGCCATCGGGCCGGTTGAGGCTGCAACGGTGTCGGCGCGTTCTCGTGCACTCGTGTGTCACACTCACTCACTCTCTTTCTCTCTCTTTCCTTCTCGGCGTTGGTGGCGGCAGCCTCTGCTGATCTACAAACCAGCCAGACACGTAAGCTTAAACTCGAGCACGCTTCTCGTTTTTTCCAACACAGAACGCGCGCACCAACAGTTTTCTGAAGCTATACGCACGCGACGACCACGAGCACTACACACTCGCAAGCTCTGCCTCACTCGCTCGACACTGTGGCGGAAACAGCTCTTGCGCTTTCACTCGCAGACTTTGTAAGCAAACCGACGAAGAGGCAAGGTACTCGAATGGCCGCCCCGGAACACACGCGCGCATGCACCTATAGTTCTACGTATCCGTGTCGGTTTGCGTGGCTGGCTCTGTTCTACGCATATGTGTGTATGTGCGAGAAAGAGAGAACGCGAGTCGCTAGCGCGCTACATCTTCCCCTCTCTTTCTTTCTTGAGCTGGTACAAGATGGACGTGCTTATGAGGCTCACGTGTGCGAGAACGAGACGGTGCATATCGAACGGTTCGCTCCCCCTCTCTCTCTTGCGAGTCGGGACGCCCATCGGAATGCGTGGGTATGTGTGAGTATACGCGATTTTCGTTAACGCTCTCTCTCTCTCTCTCCCCTCTTTTTCTCCTCTCTTTCTCTCTCTCTCTCTCTCTCTCTCTCTCTTTCTGATTCTGCGCACCTATGGGCAAATTCTCATCGTGATGCGCAATGATTTTCAAGCGAGTGTGACGCAAATGGTCCGAGCTCTGCACTTCTACACTTCTTTTTTGCGGAAATTCGCGCAATTTGGCCGATCGTTAGCCTGGTCGTTTCAGTCTTACGAAACTTGTAATGTGAGGCTAGGAAGCGGTTATCTCGTTATTTCATGTAATTTTTGATAATTTAAAGGCTTTGCACGATCATTTGGCGCTTGTTACACGCCTTTGAACTTGAATTTAATAATTTTATACTTTTTTAAATAGAATTGTCGAGATAACTGTGTCAAATGTCGCATTCTGTATTATTAATTTAGGATAAGATTACTATAGTCAATGAATAATTAACGAATAATGTTCAGAGAAAATAATTAACAGTAACTTATAAATAAAAGCTCTAACCGGATGTTCCACAACTGATAGAAATATTATGACTAATCAAAATAAAATTTAAAGTAATTAACTAATACATTTGAAATTAAATAATTCTTATGTATCTTTTTACATATAACTTATTTTTTGCAGCTAACATTTGAATAAGCGCGCTTCACAGAAAATAAATAAGTTCAGTTTGCGCAACGGTTTTAAATGATACGAGACCAACTTCATGTAGTGTGATATTCATTTTCCGTTTACATTTGATCTTAGCTTTGTTTAATTCGCAAAAGTCGTTGCACCGTCAATCACCTGCGATCGTTTATTTTTCTATTGACGTCAATATATTCTTGTGAAAATGCCTGAAATAGGGGTAAGTAACGAGTGTTTTTCAAATAATTAAGAATTGATATAATTTTGCCAAAGTTTAAAGGAAATTCAGTTTACATTGTTTTCTTTGCGTGATTGGACTATTTCGAATTGTTATTTTATCAAACATTCTACAGCTATGATGGGTAGTTATGAATAAAAAAAGAGATAAATAATAATTTTAACCACTTATTCTGTGCAATTAATAATATTAAAGCTTTATAATAAATAAATCGATTGTAGGCTATTGGTTATATATATTAGCAGGAAATCCAGTGAAGTGGTAAATATTTACTTGGTGATTTTATAGATCAATGGTAAGCTTGCTGCAGAAAATGGAAGTGTAGAAGATGGTGGTGATCTTGGAGATTCTCCTCCTGGTTCTCCTGCAATACACTTTGAACCTGTAGTTCAACTTCCTTTAGTGGAAGTGTCAACAAATGAAGAAGATGAACTGGAAATGATTAAATTGTAAATTTATTCTTGTCATATTATTCAAAACATTAAATGTTCAATTAATTTTACCATCAATTTAAAATAATATACAATTATACCAGAGTGATATCAATTTATAATGATATTTCTTTTTTTCAATTACAATAAAACTACATAAGTTGGATTTAAAAAAATTTATTTTTTTGTAATTGTAGGAGAGCAAAGTTGTATCGTTATGACACAACTGATAGTCCTGCAGAGTGGAAAGAAAGAGGAACTGGGGAGGTGAAACTACTCCAGCATAAAACTAAAAATACTGTGAGAATTGTTATGAGAAGAGATAAAACTTTGAAGATATGCGCAAATCACTTTGTTTGGCCGTGGATGGAACTTAATCCAAATTGTGGAAGTGATCGTGCATGGGTTTGGAGTGCTCTTGCTGATTTTGCAGATGAACAACCAAAACCACAACTCCTTGCTATTAGGTTTGCTACTGTAGAGAGTAAGTTAATCATCTTATTCAGTACTCTAGATTATTATTTTATCTAGCAATAAAGTTATTGATTTTTTTATTTCTTTTACGAAGATGCCAAACTTTGGAAGGAGACATTTGAAAAAGCAAAGAAAATTGTTGAATCTGATTGCGAAGCTTACTCTGGAAAACCTGATACAAATGATAGTGACAGTGAAACAAGCTACTCAGATAGCGAGGATGAATTAAAATCTAAAGTGCAGGCTAAAGAAGTATCATCTACAAGCTCAACAACAGACACTACAAAGCTTTCCAAAGACAAAACTTCAGATACAAAATCTACAGATGAGGTAACAACAAATCTTGAAAAATTAAAGGTTAAGGAGCAAGAATAGTTTTCATTAATAATTGAAGACTAACAAACTGCAAGAATGGTGTGAGATTCTGATATTTAATGAATGAGATCAATACATTCCTGCCAGTGTGCACAAATGTAGTGTCAAATAGAATCTAAATGACGCAAGTTTTAGAGAGAATCGATAAACAAAGCTGATTGTATGAATCTTTTATTGCATGAAAAATTTTTAATAATCACCAGTTGTAACAAGTTTGAGTAATGAATCTGAAACTGTTTAATTAAGAATGATATTTATACTGATATTGTACATGATATCTGTGATTTTGTAAGCAAAAAATGCAGTATGACAAATGTAGAATCTTCACTGGCTAGTGATCACTAAATTATACAAATGCTACATTGTAAAATGGTAAAAATGCATTCAATAGATGCTATAATACTTTGTAAAAGATTTTTTATTTAATGAATCCTGAGTATTAACTTTCAGTTGATAATTCAATGGAAAATTTAGGAACATTAGTTAAGTAGTATATCACAAACCAGCAAAAACTAATCTTTTAAGTAATTTTTAACAAATTATTGACAACAATCTGTCTGTATTCACTACTATAAGCTTATTGTTGAATCAATTGTTACGCAAATGTACTCTTAACTTACAAAAAAATAGAACATTAATAAGATATGGATTGTTCACACTTTTGCTGAATTTTTGATCCAGTAAATATGTAATGTCGCACGCAATAGTAATGACTAATATGCATACTTTAATGAAACCCACTTAATGTGCAACTTTGTTACTTTAAAACTTATAATTCGTCTCTGTGCGTAAACGATTGTAAGATATTTCGCCTCTCTTCCATATTTCGCTTTTTCTCTTTAGATAATTTTCCTTTGAGTAAGCCGTCGATTCTTGTTTGTTCTGTTTGAACAAATACATCACCCTTATCCATGATTTTCTCCATCATTTTCACATATACTTTTGCAGCTGGACGATGCTCTTCGGGTAGCGTCTCCTCGAAAACTTTGGCTTTGTTTAAAATTGCCTGAAAAACGTTGAATTATTAAATTTTTCATTAGATCAAAATGTCACTAAAAAAAAGATTGATCAAATAATATATGTAACAAACCTGTCTATCTTTTTCATTCGCCGACTTGAATTCATCGGCCAATTTATCCAACTTTTCAACGCATCCTGGCAATCCCAAGTATATATCGGTTTTCTTTTTAATAAACCTTTTGATATTATCGGCGGTAAAATCTGCATCAGTCTCAGCAGTAAATCTGTATGGCTCTGTTTTCCCTTGTACAAATAATAGTATTACTGGATAATCGTCTTTTCTAATGTTATAACGTTTTGCTAAATCGGAATTTTCTTTATTTCCAAAATCTTTCACTCCAACTTCTCCAACTATTAGATCAACTGCATCTTTCGTTGCGGCAGCAATTTTACCAAATTCTTCGTGCTTCTCTCCATAAGGGAAAGCCACATCGAACTTTACCACGGCAGCTTTGAATTTTGGAATGATCTAAAAAAATTGTGATTTTCATATTGCTTATCACTCAGTCTTTGCGAATCTAGATAAAACTATTTTTTTAAAGTTTGTGTAAACCATTAGTTACTGTAAACAAAACTTGTAAAAAATGTATTTATACAGCTGGTATAATATTCAAAAGTCTACGTGTACATCATGTACAAGTGGATATTAAACGTGACAGGCTAGTCGATAAACAAGAACATACGAATGCTTTGATTGCAATAAATAATACATTAAAAATAAAAACATACTTTGTCAAAATTATGTGAATCCAACTGGACACAGCCTTTGCACTCGTCGGCAGCCGACAGTTCCATGTCGAAACAGAGCGCAACGAAGGCGTAAACGACCGTGAGGAAGACGCTCCGCATCATCGTATTTATTTTGTTTTCTTTCTGTGGTCAGCAAATTACTCTTTATTTTACTTGTTTTTCAGTCTCTGCGCTCTCTCGGAGTCAATTCGGCGACGCATTTACACTCGTCTGCTAAATGTAAGCTCGTTAGCTTAGCTTTATACTACTTGTTATCTCCACTTGTTCCTTTCTCGATTTTTCCGTTGCGCCGTGCCACGCTGTCACTGGCCTCTTAGCTTCGCGTGTACGCTTACTAAAAAAAGAAAAAAAAATCGGCTCACGTTTCTGTGGCTCAAGTGTTCGTTGTCTATTTTATGTAGTGTTTCTATGTTAAATAGTTTCCTATTTTAGAAGAACATTAATTCTATTGAAATAAATTGTAATCATGAAATAAGTCGCATCTATAACATCGTCCAAGTTCAATTACATTATGATCTAAATTGTTATTTGATGATTTTACAGCTTTTTAATTGAAATTTAAATTGAAAAAATTCAAAATTGTTTTATCAACTATAGCTGAATAAACACTATTTATTGCACGTTCACGTACTTTATAAATACCACAATGAATGTTTAAACATTAACATAGTTTTAAAACTTGCTGTGATAACGATTTGCACGTTTATATCGACTTGACTGCAAATAACAACATAACTTACAATAAAAAAGCAATTTTATTTGCAAAAAACCTTACGTATTAATGTATTACGGTTATGTTTTTCGGACACTGTGCGTGAAGACTCAATTTTACACACGTTCGAGAAATTCAGCATGCTTGAAATCTCGTGCTACTTACATCGTATCGAAAAATAAAATTAAATACATGTGCGAGAAAGTGATTTCACCCTTGTGTGACCTCTTCACCCTCGCTTCTCTCGGGCGCAAACATCCACACAAGACTGAAGTTACTTTTTCGCACTAGTATCCAAATATACTAGATGCTACATTTAAACGCATTATACCGAAGAATTTTTTTATTGGCATTTCGAGAAGCAATTTGGAAAACAGCTTTGATTATTTTATGTAATTTAATAACTGAGTTATACATACTACCGCAAAGTGCACCGAAGAAACCCGCTACTTATAACTTGTTTAAGATAGTGACCTGTAAAATGTTAGTATCATATTTTATTTAAAGTAGTTAAAAAATTTACAATGCGAATTATTGCTCGAAAAATTGTTCAGAAGCACACAATATAACACTATGCAAAAATGAAAGCACTTACCCTAAACTAAACGATAAAAAAATAAATAAAACTATTATTTACGGCGCGCACGAGTATGAAGGCGAGTACGCGAGATTAGATTTAAAAAAGTGCATAGAGAAAGCTTGATGCTGAGCTTTCACTATCAATCAGAGCGATAATTCGTGACTCTAGCAACAAATAAGCATTGAGCTAACCTATAATGCAAAGATGACGCCGGATAAGTTGTCTCAGTGACACTGACAGTGGGCTTTTGGCACCAACACGGCGATCGTAGCGACTGTGCAGTCGCCACGAATCAGAGGCAGCCACGGCGAGAGCCGCCTAGTCCAGCGCGGTGTGTTCATACACAGCAGGCAGCTCAGCTCTGCTTTTTGCCCCTACGCGATGGCGGTTGCGCGCGCATCACACTTTCGTATGCAGCTTACAACCACCCCTCAAGTGCTAAGCTACCTGCTGCTAATTCCATAGCGAAACGGCAATCGTTCTTTATCTAATTCGGCCGTTCGGGGTTTACTCGTGTACCGTTAGTATAATTTGCATGGCAGTGCACTATACAGATTACTGCGCTTGACAGCATTTTCATGAAACTATAGACGATCTTCGAGGTGTTTGAGACATTTTTTAATTTTTAATTGAATGCAGTGAATGAGAATTGCCTTTAACGTAACATTGTTTGTGCTATATTAGTCAACTATAGAAACGGTTATATGTTAAAATTGAAGTCAAGGACATGCTTATCGGTTCGCCGCCCATAAATTTTGCGTCGTTATCGACTTCCCTGGCATAATTCAATTGAACTGAAAATTATCCGCTGTAATAGCATAATAGCAGTATTACATAGAGGTTAGGTATATATTATGATATATTTTTATTCAGATATCGCCAATTTTTCTCAATTTCGGCTTGAATTTGAACTTAGCAATTTATTTACAGTCGTGATTGAAAAGCAATAATCACAATCGATTTTATTGTTCATTTACTTGATTTATCGCGACACAATGTTGAAATTCTAATAAGTTGAAAATAGGGCTTCATTTGAACAGACGCTTTAAACTTTTATGTACTTTATATACTTTAGGTGCGTTGAATGTAACAAAATATTATGTAATGCAAAATAATAATTACATATATTTTTAAAAGAAAGTTAATTTTTCCTGGCTCTTTAAAATAAAAATTATAATACTGTACCGCATTATATTCTAGAAATATTTTTAGATGTGGTAACAATAATAAATTTAATTTCAGTGCACCCTCATAAATTTATTAATTAATAATATATTTGGATTATTATAACTCAACTTCACGAGGATAAATAGTTATACATACGTTTCTTGCGATGAAAATGAAAGATTATTTTCATTTGTTAGCAATTTGCAAAATAAACAATACTTATTATTACTTAAAAGTACATTATGACAATTGATAAAAAATATTTGGCAATGTAATCTTTTATAAAAGTAATGTCCATTTAGAGGTTGTTACGTTATATTTATTTACTATGATTGACTTTAAATGTGGAAGGAATGATTGGATGTAATTATTAACAACAAATGGCTTTAATTATTGGAATCTTACACTAATGATTATGCATTTATACTTTTTTATTATATTAAGCTTTCTCGTTTATTTGGCGGTTATAGTTACGTAAAACAGCGGCCAACCTATCCTCGCTTACTTACAGACTACCTTGCTAATGCATACTTACAGACTACCTTGCTAACTTATACTTTAGTGGCAAGTTTCATAAAACTCGCCTCGGCGATTATTACATCACATAACTACACATCGGCAAGGCATTCAAATAAGATAATGTAAAAATTTATATTATAACAATCGACCAAAAAAGATCTTTCTCATGAAAGAAGTTTTATTAATAATAATTGTCCACAACATAATAGGGATTTATGAAAAAATTTATGAAATATACAAACTTTGAAGAAAAAACATAATACCTCTGAATGTTAAAAAATAACATTACTGTATATAGACATAGTCTGTCAGTTTCTTAACATTTAAAATAGTGTATTTCTTTATATAGTTAATGTAAGGATGTGTTCTACTGGTCAAGAGATATAGAATTTAACAGTTTGTTTCAATTTATTTTAATCAAACTACCGTTAAGTTTTTAAATTATTGGTGATGTAGTTTATTTAATTAGAAAATATTTTCTGAAGAGACTGAAAACTCATCAGCGAAATGTTGAAAAAAGTGCAGACCGCATAGTTTCATTAAGGGTTGACCCTGAATATCGTAATTTTTAAAATTTTTTGTTATGTCATTGAGATAAGCATAAAAATATATTTTATTTAGCAATAATTTTTTTACAATACTTTACGGAGGTGAATGTCTATTTCTATGGTTCATTAGCGCTAAAATCGATTTTTCAAAGTCACGTAGTACACGAATGAGCTCAAAATATAATATAAGGTCTTGCAGATGGACATCTTTCAACGAAGAAATTTATTCAATGCAATATCAAAACCAACACCATTGAAAAATTGAAATATTTTTCAAATATTAGAACTCATTTAGCATACACGCTTTACAATATTACATGTTCATTCTTTTGTAAATAATAATATATACAATGTAGGTTGCTATTTCATGGATTAATCGGATTCTCCTGTAGGTACAATTTCAAACCATTTCCCATATAGATTAAATTACAATAATAACACACTTTGGCAAGTACTCTTCTAGTTTATATCTGGAAATGAAAATACTGTTATATAAAACTCAGAAAATCGTATGTAAGTTGAAACCAAAAAATACCATGTATTATATATGATACAATAAACTTATATCTACGAATCTGTGTATCTATAATTTTCGAAATCGCTCGATACGTATAAAAGTGTAAATATATAATTTACATACGTCAAACAGTTATAAAATAGATTGATATTAAAGGCTTAAGGATAATTAGTACTCAATAATACTCGTTACTTTTATATTGCACAATCTAAAATTTATCGAGCAAAAAATTTAAATAAATAGCTATAGGAAAAATAAAGCTTATGACCATAAATCAGCTAGCCTCTTCGGCACCTCCATCGTCCTCCTTTCCATAGGCCAAGCCATCGGCATCGGACTTGCTGTGTGACGACTTTCCTGCTGGCCAATAACAACGATATGATCGCTCTTCTTCTTCAAAGTATTCGCGAAGCTCTACTAGCTTCTGACACTGTTCGGCTAAAATGTTACGTAACTTTTATCAGATAATAATGTACAATTACCCTTCATTTTTAATGTGGACGACAATATATTGTTAAAAAAGTAAGCTTCAAGAAATGATTTACAACACTAGTAATCGTAAACATTTGATATTGATGAAAATAAACTGAATACATGATAGCGAGTAAATTAAGTTGAGAGCGAAATAAATTTTACAATAATTCTTGGTGAGTCCAGCTGGGTGCAATTATGTATTTGTTCGGTCAACGATTGAGTGCAAATGAAAAATGCCGAGGTAAAATATGAATTTTCGGGAAAAAGAGTCGTTACAAAAGTGCACTTGGCACAGAAAAGAAAGCCATAGTAAAAGTGTTTTCTACCGTGAAGATTTTCGACGTCGTCGAGCTTGCCGCCAAAATCCTTTGGGAGACACTCAGGTGGAATGTACTGATAAACTTCGGAGACGTCCCCGGTATGCAAGTGTAGCTGTGTATACAAGAATGCTCGTTTTAGTATGACAATCAAAACGCGCATGTTTTGCCTTTTGTTCGAAATCCATAAATAGCTTCATCAAACTATATATTATGCGTGTAAGTGCAAAATTCAAAACCGATCAAGTAAAATGGCCTACGTATATAGTTTCGCGAATATTATTTTGCTCGAAGACTGTTAAATTGCATATTGGTTTCTGATCATGAAACTTCCTAAACAATTTTTGTGGGCAACTATATACGCTAAAATGTTATTGTACCAAATAATCAATAATAGCATGGAACTTCGGATAATCAATAATAGTTTTATATAAACACAAAGGTAGTTTTCACACCGATTCTCGTGAAATAACGCTCGCATTTTATCAGAGTTATACACGTAGTCATTTTATCATAACGATCGATACACTCAATCTCTTCGTTAAAAATAAATAGTCCGGGTGATCTAATTAAACGCGCATCTTTCTCCGTAGAATTGAAAATTCACGTTTGAAATTTTACAATTAGAAACTACGGTAGTGAGCACGCCTGAAATGTAAATCGAATATCTGGTTGCCACAAGTGTAACAGAAAGACTCAACTCTCTGGGCTTCGCGTGACATGCTCAGTAATTATGATGCTATAGCAGACACACACGCGCGCGTTGTATTCTTCGCCTGATGCGCTTTTCATCCGAATTATATTCCGACATTTCGGACAAAAGAAGTGCTGACTACTTTCTACTCTGTTTATACGGCTATTCTCGTATTTACTTGGGTTATATCTGACGCTATAACTGTAAGATCGCAATATTGTCACTGTGGTTATTAAAAGTTCAACTTGAAGCTGTGATAAGCTAAGAGAAGATACTTACAATATCAAGAAGCTCCTTTTTCATGAAGGGCTTGATCAAGGCGAGCACTTTGTCGATGAACCAGACGCAGTTGAGTACGTGAATGGCTTTGAGTCTGACGGGCATAGCCTCCTGAATGTACTCGAAGAATCTACGTACCATAGTCAGAGAGAGCCTCATTAAGTGAGTTATTTTGACGCCCTTCATGTCGAAGAGGAAGACATGTCCGGGCACGCAGCCGTGCTCGTAGAGGCTCGCGTCCATCGTCATCATCAGCAGCTTCACCGAGTCGCTGAACATGTAGTGGCGTGGGTTCGTGTCCGACAGACCGTGGAACACTATGCGATTACCTTCCTTGTCCGGCTTTGGTAAGCACACGTAATTCCTGTTTCAAGAATTTTTAATTGAGTTGAAAAATACACGTGTATACCGCATGAGAAATCCGTATCGCTGGTAAATTTCTTTAACTGTTAGATTAAACAATGCGCATGTGATTTACGATGAACATTGGCATATTGTGACAAAATATAAGATTGCAACGTTCCATATTGGCTCAAGGTATATATACGGATTTATTAAGCGATATCGCTGTGGCGATATCGTTTAATAAATCGCGGTACGCCGTCGAGTCTCTCTACGGAAATGAATATTTCAGGTATCGCGACCCCAATAGTTATACCAATTGACCGTTCAATCGAATCGAAATTTCGCACTTCACTTCATACGTGTGCTATTAATAATGAGCGCCGGCTGAATTTTCAAGCTAATTTGTGATTGATTGCAATTTTTGAATTATTTCTGCTTGTCTGATTTTGTTCCGATTTGAACGTTAAGCCGTGCAATCAAAAGTCTTTTATTCAGGTTTTTCGTAATTTGCTCGCTGTTTAATCGAATTACTCTAAAGTTACCTCGTGTATGTCTTGAGAATATTACAGTTTTGTCGTATTAAAATAAAGATTTTTACTGAAAAATTCAAATTATATTATGAATGTAGAGAAGAACCATTCTGATGTTGCTACCAGACATTCCAAGAATTGATTTAATAAAGAACAAAGTGCAATCTCTTGACATTCTGCGCTTCACAGCCTCCTTTTAAAGAAATAATGTTATTGGCAGCTTTATAAATTGCCCAATCTATCGCAATTCTTCGCAACTTAGTTGTTTTGATTACAAATACAATTGCTTTCAAATAATCTTTGCTTTTCTCGTGCTCAAAGATTGAATCACGTGTTTTCCGTCTGCGTATCTTTTTTCTTGCTGCTATTAACTTTCATCTATAGATGCAAACAAAGTGCTACCAAAATTACTACTTATGGATTATGTTTTCCAAATAATAATAAATTTGATAATTATAGTAAATTTCGATGAATAATGTTAGGTTTAAGCTTCGAATGTTATAGAATTATCAATCAATATAACACTATTGCATTAATCAGTATATTTGTAACTATTGTTGCTTAGATGTTCTAGATATAGTGATCGAACTTGGCTAATTATACACCTACAATAAAAGTCGTGTAAGATATGCGGTATTTACTTTCAGCAATGTACCTTGTCTAATTAGGTACACAAATAAACCGGGTAAAAAATGTATAACTACGTTCGTGTATGTTTTGACTTGAATCTATTTATTTTGTAAAAAAATGAATTTGAAACTATTATCATAATTTTTTAGTTTGGATACAGGATGAATAAATTTTTAGGTAGAATATTTAATTCAACTTGTCTGTATCAATAAGTTTCGATGCAAATTATACCCATCAATTAAAATAAAATTCCAATAAAATTTGCAAGCCGATCATTAAATTAAAAAATTATGTGTTTCATAGAAAATGTTTCGAGTACTCCTAATGTAAAAATTATTTCAAAATAAAATAATTAACTGAAAATGTAGTAACACAACGAAGCATGGTTCAATAGTAATTTTTCTTCTGACCATCGTTATTTATATTTATTTGTTGTATTTAGTATTGAATATAATTAACGAGTGAAGTATTGTTGTATAAGATAATCTTCACTCATAATACTTATGTCCCATAGACATCCCAATGTGAGTATTTGACAATCAGATATTCACTTACGCGACTTTTAAGGTAAATTGTAGGCTGTCAAGTGTTGGATCTCGATTTTCGAAGAACTCAGGAACTGTAGCTCGTAGCCTGTAGTAAGTCTCCATGCATTTGATTGTGGCTGGCTTGTCATAGTAGCAACTATGTGCAAAAATAGCCAATTGCTCAGGCGGCACCTTTGGCAAGGAGTGTTTTGTTGCCCAGGTTTGTAACTCCTCCAAAAGCTCATTCGTGATACTTGGCCAATTAGTTCGTGATTGTTTGATATCGTGGCCAAGCTTCATTTTTATTATTATTGTTTTATAAAGATCGTTCTAGATATATTTGTGCAGTTATCTCATTTTACACTGAACATTTCTGCAAAATGTAAAGCGAAAAACATATGCGTTTATTATTGACAATATTCTTGGTAACATTAGTTAATATTGTGTTGAATGGTTGTTGGAAAGAATTTTCATAAATTTATTCTAATTATCAATATTTACATTTCGACGAATACACACGTCAAAGTGTGAAACATCACAAGCCAACGAGATGAATTTGCAGAACATTGCAAAACATTCATAATTAGCTGAAAATTATGGTATATGAATGGAGGCTTTTTTGCGTAATTCCAGGCTCATACACACAAGATTACTCGGGTTTACGTAATATTTCTATTCACATTTTTCACTTCTATTTCTCACTAATTGCCATGGACGTTTCAAATATGACAGATATTTTGAATTCTTCGAATATACATTCTGTGATAGTTATAATGTATGTCGGTTTTGAGATAATCGAATCTCAAGTTTTATCTGTGATAAAACACACTTTTCTATGTTTTTCCATATTATAACCGCATTTAAAAATTATTAAAAAAAAATTATGATTGTTATTTCAAGCAATTATTTAATCATTTAAATAAATGATGCTGCAAAAAAAAATTATACTTATGTCAACATTTAAAAAAATAGACATGAATTATTTCTCATTCACGGAAAACCTGTTATGTAGCAGCTTAAACTATAATCGTGTATACGAAAGTTGAGTTCCGCTAGAAAGACGAACTACTATTAGTTGAAAAATATTATTCAACAAAATGTTCATGTCGTAAATAGATATTTATTGATATTCGCAAAAATCGCCCTCATATGAATATATATTTCGCTTTCAAAAATATATAATACGGTTGTTTCAAATGAGCCAGATGTTCGAATAAAAATAATCACAAAATAATTTAATAGTGAAATTGTAAGGGACGAGTTAATATAAAAATAGAAAATAAGTAACATGATTTACCTGTAAATAAATAATTGGAGGATCGTTAAAAAGTAGCACGGGATCGACGGGACGTTGAATTAAGGATATAGTTCCACGCGTACTAGAAAGGAGAAGGAGCGCAAGTGGCAGTGCGTCACTTAGCGTTCGTTACGAAAGCCCGGCAGTAGCGGCGGCGACAGCACTATACACTAAAGTAAGGGACCAGTAAAAGCCGATGTACGCGTGCGCGTGGTCTCGAGTCTACTGAGACAGCGTTCATCAAGGTGAGCCGATTTCGCGTTCGGCGAAAAAAAAGTAAAAGAACTTCCCTCTCTTATAGCTTGCCGTTCTCGACGTCGAATGCTAATTAGCACGCGGGCACTTGCATTACGCACAGTACGAAATTTACCCGACCATTTGAACTCCTTATACTTAGTCGCGTACGGATGTCAATTTTATTTCGTGAATCTGCAACGAGAAACATAGTCTCTCGCTTACTTTTTATTCGTGCATGCATGTGCAGTCGACGTTTTGGCTTGGCTTAATATTGTTTCTCGCGATTGCAAACTGAATGCTAATGATTTTCGCCTCAGGCGAAATTTCATATTTTCTGGATGCAAGAACTGTTGTCTTCTGAATAGAGCAGACAATTTTTCTTCGTGAAAAGTGTGGGGTTCCCCAATATTTATTTCGCATACTGGTACTTCCATAAAAGTGTAATTTTTTATTTTTAGATATGACGAAGTATTTACTCGCTGCAGAAGGAAGTTTGGTACCATTCGAACGATGATTACTTTCTTTGTACGTATTTACGACGAAGTTTTGTAATCAGTAGCTTTGCAACGTAAATCGCTTATGTCTGCATTTTAACAATCGTCATGTACGAATTCTCAAAACATAGATGGACTCTCGTGTAGATTGATTTACTGTAATCGAAATATTTTATTCCAATCAGAAATTTATGTTTTTTAATTTAACAAATTACTCGCTGAACACTGATTACATTTTTTTTTGCTTTGCCGATATCTACAGCACGTACTGGCGAATCTCGCCGATTATAAATCTGTGATATAGAAATTTATTCACAATATTAACTGCTCTGATATTTATTGTTTTATACTTTCGTTTTAAATTTTCATATGTCCATTTCAAAAATATTATACGCATAACGAAAAATGGTAAGAAATTAAAAAATCATCGAACAAGTTGCATAAAGAGAAATAGTAAATTTCTTTTTTGTATTCAAGAAGGTATTTTAACGTGTACCCGTGTGTATACCTATAAATATTACGTAAGTTTCAAACTGCAAACAAATGATGTCTATTGGCACAAGTATATCTATATATATGTATGCAAGATCGGTTACCACATAGAGCATACAAAACTTAAGCGTAAAAGCAAAATACATAAAAGAGAAAGTGAATTCTTGAACCTATGAAGCGTTGACATTCTCTTTGTTAGTCGTAGGATAGCTAGTATTAATTGATAGATAACTATAAATACATTTCTTTGGAGATTTATGCGATTTTGAAATCGTTAATTGGCGTATACACATTATAGCCAATTGAATAATATTTGTCCGTATATATATTAGAAAGCCAAAAAAAACTGTGTTTTGTTTCGTCATTGATCATTTTATCGTTAATGACTGTTGCAAAATAATTGACTCAACTATTAGAAAAAGCTAGCGAAACTTAAGCTGGGTTGTTATATCGTTCTTCGATACAATATTTTTATATTTTTTGTTTTTCCTAGAAAATTGTTAGTATATATTTATCTATCATGATGTAAGTATCTAAGGTGTACACTTAACAAATTATAAATAATTGAAAAACTTATTAAATCGATGATCAATTTTAAAATAAAGATTTTTCCTTGATTCGACTAAATTTTTTAATTAATAACAAGTAATATGGAATGACCTTCAAAGGAAAACGTGCCATTATTAATAATCAGAAAATAACTAGAAAAGATACGAGTGATGTTGAAAAAGGCGTTACGTTTAGTTATGTCGTTTTTTATCTGCACTGCCGTACAATAAATTTGGCACCCATGGGCTTGTTGTTACCAAAGGCCAAAAAGCCTAACGGCATGGACTGTGGAACCTAACTTTCTCTAGTACATGTAGCTCTCTCAGAGATACTTGCAACTATACTCTATCCCGGACACTTGTATGGACCGACTTTTGCTAATCCTAAGGTCGCTGTGGATCTAGAAAGTTACAAAAATAATATTGCGTGGAATTAGAAAATTGGTGTTATAGATTATTGTTCGTCCGCATAAACTAACGAATAGAAAAGAGGGAGCGATAAAATATTGATAGGAATACACTTACTTTTATTTACACAGTTCTTGTTGGTTTTTCTATAATAGAGCTTTGTATGAATTTTTACAAATATCGAAAACTGAGATACTTTCGTCTTAATACACGAAAAGTTACGTGTACTCTTGACTATAGGCATGGCAGTGCTTGGCCTACGCGCGCGTGGTCTTTTATTAGTTGAAGTGGTGACGTCTCTCCTCTTGCTCCCACGGGGCCTTTTGGAAGTTGAGGAGATCATCTTGCTGCGATTGGTTCAATTACCGCAAAAAACGTCCAAATAACACACAGTGACAAGGAGATCGATTCATAATTGGTTGAGTCGTGGTCGGCTTTAAGATTTTTATGTGTGTACATTTAAGTTCAGTTCTTTTCTCCAGAGATGGCTCATTGCGTACTATTTTATGAGTTTCCAATATAGTCAATTAATTAACAACGTATAAAGCTCTTTACATTTTACATAATGCTTTATACAATTGATAATTTAATAAATTAAATCGTGATTTCATATTTCTCATTTATATTCATTGAATAAGAATATGAATAAATCATTTATAAAATAAGATTTGAAATTTCAATTTCACTTTTATGTACTGACTTTCAATTTCATTGAAAATTGTAATTTTATAAAGTTCAATAATCAATTTATTAGTAAATATAGCCAATAATATACTGCTGTATCTTTATTGGATTTTTTATTATATATTAATTATTTATAAAACGAGCGAGTTCAATGTCTGTACACGACATGATTTTTATTAGAAAATATTGAATTTTATAAAAGGTTTTTTATAAGCCTACTGTAATCTTTTTCAGGCTAGAATTCCTTATCATATGCTCTCGTGTATAAAAATATAAATATATTGGTTTACTCTAGTTTACTCTAGTCTCATGTCTCGCTTAGTCATCTACTTTAGAGACTCTTAATATTTGGACCTCTATAGAAAGGATAAGAAGGTTCTTATCATACGTATTTAAAATAAAGAATATACGGCGTCACGGTATACGATATTAATTTATTAGTCCACTATTAAAATATCGTATTCGATACATGCTGATCGAAGTCAGTAGTTTCGATGTATTCGACTTCGATTACAGTATAATATTGAATTTGAACTCCAATTGCAGATGAAAAAAAAATATAAGAGCCAGCTATGCGAAACACGCATGCTACAACTAATATGTTAATTAACATAATAAATATTGTTATTTTTATGTCGATTCACTTTTGTTTGAAATTGTTTGCTACTTTTGCTACGTTCATTAGTATATTGTTATTCCTTGAAACATTGTCATTACGTTATTTTACGAAACTTTTCATTGCTCGCTTATACTCGTTAAATATAGCATAAATTATCGCTTATGCGCCACAGTTTTCTATTACAGCATTCTCATTAAACCACAACCTTGAACTTTTATTCCAAACATCAATACTCTTAAATCTTGATGCTATTCAGCATATGAGGTGAGTCGGGGGAATATGCCAGTGCGGGGAATATGCCACTTTGCGATATCTCTTATAATTATAAGTAGATATGGATATGAGCAAGATTGAGGAGTTTATTATGAACAGCTGACAATACCGCGTAAATACTACAGTATACCGATGTAGTTTTCACTTGCTTTCTAGACACAGTTTTATAAACTTGGTGATAATCTAAAATTTTCTGCTACTTTAAGGTTTATTTTCTTCAATAGTTATACGTTTTTCTTAATACGAGTTTTTGCATATTGCGTAAAATTGATAAAATTTCACAACGGCACAGGTTTTAAAAAATAACAAGTCAGTTTTTTTTTACTTTAAGATTTTTTAGCGCATTCGGGTTGGGGTAATATGCCAGTGACATTTTGCCCCGAAATTGAAAAAATAATTTTATAATAAATTCATCGCTATATAAGTACGTGTTTTATTTACGGTATATATGTATGTTTGTTTACGCGTAGTTGAATTTAATATAACTTATGACTCGCGTGTTTACATACAATCAAACGATACGCTACTATATGCATGAGTTTATTACAAAGGAGAAAAAAAAGTATTAGTTAATCAAAATTATATGTTATAATGTAATAGTATTCAATTACGAGTTATTTTTTGTATTTATATAAATTTAAGTTCTTTTTTTAGTAAGTGGCATATTACCCCTCTACATGTGGGGAATATGCCACTTTCAACTCGTACTAATTTATTGTTATTAATAAATAAATAAATAAATAATTAGCCATATGTTATTGTGGATACAGTACATAAAAGCAATGTTTATTAAATCCACATATTAAAGTTTCATTAAATTTATTTATGTACATTTTAGATCGATTTTTTCCTTAACTGTGGCGTATTCTCCCGACTCACCTTAGTCATTTGCAGAAATACATAAAATTTAACTGTTTACATTTTTAAGGTTACATGAAATAAATCCACGATTCATGTAGCAAAAGATTATATATTATTACTACGAAACATTCATCGAAAATGTTATGATATGTGTTTGAATGTTTATGTATTATTATTTTTATGTTTGTCAATGTAGATTACAGTATTACAGTATATTAGATGAAATAAATCTTATACCAATTGCGCTTTAGGTAAGTATCCCTTTTCGTTTACAGCTGTTTACCTTAAAAAAGAAATACGCGATTCAACGTTCAGTTGTTTCATCGCGAAATGAATAAATGAAAGTTAATTGGCCCTGAAATGCTCGCAATCCACAAAACTTGAAAAGCGTTAACGGTAATGTCTCCCTGTAAAACTGCAAGTCGCAAAATGAGGGAGAAAGAGAAAGAAAGTAGACGGAGACACAAAGCGATTTTCGCCTTTTTTTATTTGGCACAGCTCACCCACGCGACTTTACTCTTAGTCGTGGGGTGGCTCGTAGGCGTCGAGTACGTTCATTGATAAGCGCGATACGAGAGCGCTGCTGATGCGCGTGACGTCACTGCGGCTCTCTCTCTCTCTCTCTCGCACACACACTCTCATCTGCTCACGCTTGACAAGCAGCTCCCTCTTTACAAAAAATCGACCCAATACTAATCCAGGTATAGTGCATATCGTTTTTTTTCTCTTGAGTTTCAATCCTCCATTTTCATTTGTATGGACTAACTACTTGAGCTTTTTGGAAAAATACCTAATTTTCTTTTAATTGGCAGTAGTTTTAGTGAAATTATTACACTATACAATAAGTAATAATAACTACTATACAATAAGTAGTTTTAAAAGATTATTAGTATATTAAAAAATATCTGTTAACTAATTTGAGCCAAATAATAATCTAAGTAATACAGCACCCAAAACTTACTCTAACGTTTTATATATATGTGGGTGTGTGTGTGTGTGTGTGTGTGTGTGTGTGTGTGTGTGTGTGTGTGTGTGTGTGTGTGTGTGTGTGTGTGTGTGTGTGTGTGTGTGTGTGTGTGTGTGTGTGTGTGTGTGTGTGTGTAGGTATGTATGTATGTATTATTTATACTTTATGATCATTGATTTTTTAATAGAAGATTAAAAGTAACAAAAAAATAGGAATATAAAAATGTGCAAAATAATCCAATTTTATAACAAGTAATCAGAACTTCAAAAAGCTTTTTGTACATTTTCTCTGGTTTTTGTTCTTTCCAGTTTCATTGTCACTTTGTCTCGGTCGTATCGAGCGCGTCTGTTTCTATTGCCGCCGCCGCTTCCGCGAAGATCTTGAGACAATCCCTCCTCGCCGCTCTTCTACTGCGCGATTTTTCAGCGTCTCGCCTCGCAGACTTTCATCTCTTTCTATGCGTTTTTATGCCATGTGCATTTTACAGAAAACGCCTACTGATTATAACAAAGTGTTTTGTAATTCTAATTTCAAGCAGACACTTTTAATTTTCTTTTTATATTACGACTTTATTCAGTTTCATAGATTCGACAATAGAAAAGTTACAAGAACTGAGGAAAAACTTTAGTAATATTTTACAACTGCAAGTTTTTATTCGTTTTTTTTTTCAATTTTAAGTGTTTTGCTTAATTCAAATATATGATTCATTATGATTACTGGAATGCAGCTAGAAATGGAAAACTGAGTAGAATGAAAATTTATGAGTGAATATTTTTCAATATGCGCATACCAACTGCAACATACTTTTCAGATAAATGTATTTTTACATAAATTTATTATTAATTTTATTTTTATTTCAATTTGCAATTCCTAATTTCCAAAAAATAAAGATCTACAACGCAGTTCTTTATGAACATTTAAAAAAAAGTAATCTCGCGGAAAATAATTTTATTTATTAACGACGCAAATTGGTTTCTCTACTTATTTAACTAGAATTTATTAATAGCCTCAGCACGATTGTATTTCGTTTGAGTGAAATCAGGAGTGAATTAAAAATAGAACTGCTACAACGAGATGTTGCAGATAACAGAAGTTACTCAACGTTGAGAGAGTTGATTGATAAGTACTGCCCGACTCTTTTGTGAATCCATTCAACTGTGTTCGATACAGTGAACAATCAGTTCGGAAATATCTTAAGATAGTTATCGAGAACGTTTCGTCTATGAATTTGCCATCGAGGAAAATGGAATTCGTAGTGCATTCGAAAATATACAAAAAAACGAGTGTAGTTGTCGTACTAAAATGTCGTTCATATTTCAGTAAATCTGATCAAAATCAATAAGTTTTTTAAACAAATACGATCTATTTTATTTCATACTTATTGTTGATTAATATTACCGAGACAAATACACAAAAAAACATAAATACATCGATATCCGATCGCAGAGAATTGAATCTTAACGTCTTGATTGATTTTTCTGTGTTCTATGATTTACGAACGTTTTTATTCGACAAATGAATGCTTTAAAAATATATAGAAATTAATAAAAAAATCAGTTAGTAGTAGCGATTTATGGAAACGAACAACTTTGTATGAAAAGAGAAAACTTGATGATGCTCAGAAGAACAGATGAGATTAAAAATTTCAAGTTGATTATTTTTCAACGAAAACGATTCGCAGCGCGTTTGAGAAGAAAAAAAAATCAGTAAAACGACGTGCACTATAAAAATGTATATTTTCAAACAATGTCAATACGATTATATAAATCGTACAAAAGTGTATTATCTTCAATTTGAAATTCTGTAATCAATGAAGATTAAAATTACACAGCCAAGTGAATATTTCTAGTAACAGTACAAGTTTCATGCTAGTTTACGAACGTTAACAATCAAATTGAAGCGTCGTCTTAACGAGTGATTCAAGTATAAAAATGCGACGTTGCCCGTCATTCTCAAATGAAATAGCCCAGCCACGCGTCAGGCGGACAGCCCGGGGATGATTTTGACGTTTCGATTAAAAGATGTAAAGCTCTATCGCTATAACGCAGTGGAGAAAAGCGATAGGAGTTGAGCTCGGCGAGTTCTGATTTTCGGCGTGATTACATTTGGCGAAGCGAAGAGTGGTAGCCGCATCCTCAAAGCTGTCGCATCCGGCGGTACGGCTGTCAAAGTTGTCTTTTCGTCCGCGGGGCAGGAGAGAAGATAAGAGCCGGCGCGCGCTGGCGGCCGCGATCGGATCCCGACGGAGGCGGGCGCGCGGACGTGGAGAGGCGCGTGCAGGTAATTTAGGCGGGCGCTGTTTGGGGGCGCAACAGCTTCGAAAAGTCATCTCTCGCGGCGCGCGCGCAGAAGAGCCGCGGCGCAGTCGGCTGGAAGCAGGCTCGCACTCGGTGGGCTCGGCTGGCTGGCCAGAGATATCGGAGATTCAGCTGCGCGCATATTGATTGGCGTCGGCGCGGGGTGGGGTGACGGAGTCAGCGGCGCAGACACGCGGCGCAGCGATCGATCGCGCAGCCAGCGGCGGCCAGACGGGCGGAAGGCGGCCGAAGGCAGGCAAGCAGGTTCCGCGCTGTGAGCGTGACCCATATCCGGCGCATCGGTGGTCGTCGACGGTGGCGCGACGGAGCGACCCCTGACGGCCGAAGCCACCGACCGGAGGCGAGCGAGCGAGCGCAGGCAGTCAGCCCCCTGCCAGCCGACACGGGACACACAGGCAGCGCCGAGCGTGAGTGAGAGACAGCCAGAGCTCGGCAAGCTCCGTTGGCCGCGGCGGCGACTGTCGACGACGACGACAACGACGACGACGACGACGACGACGACGGCGACGACGACGACGACGACGACGACGATGACGTTCGCACCAGGGTAGCGGACGAGCAGCGAGCAGCAGCGTCCCCGGCGAGAGTCCGCGCGCCCCGTGGCTCGGTGTGCCAGTGCGCGCGCGACACCGAGCGCCCGTGCGCTCGTCGACGGACCCGCTCGCGCCCCAGCGGCAGCGGCGGCTGCGGCCTACCCTGTCGGCCGCACACTCCCGCACACAGAGCGAGTTCGGATCCAGCAACTGCAACCCTGGCCTGCCACAATCCCTTCGACTCCGTCATCGTAAGTACCGTTACGAGTCGGCGGCTCCACTGGCGCGCAAGCTCCATCTCTCGCTCCGCGCGAGCCCCCATCGATCTCTGCACTCGTCTCGGATACGTGCCTCTCGCCGCGGGCTTTCCCTCTGCGTGGCGCGGAAAAAAGCTCTCGCGGCGAGAGAGGAAGAGATAGAGAGAGAGAGAGACAGAGCGGCCGAGCATCGCGATGAAGAGCGGCTGAGCGAGTGTGGCGCTGGCTGCGTGCGCGCCTCCTCCTTGGCTGAGCGTGTACGTCTGCGGGTGTGTGTACGTGCGCGCGCCCGCGCGTGTTGGTAGATGACTTGGCCGGTGGGTGACGTCTCGCGTGTACGTACGTACACGGCCACCCGTACCTGCGCTCACTCGCCCGCTCTCACGCTCTTGCGAGGATCAATAAGCAGTGCCGTACAAGCTACGAGTACTTCCACACGCACCGCCTGTAGCCACCGCTTTTTCGCTTTCGCCTCAACTTCGCTGGCTGCCGCTCGCTTTTCCGCTCGCGTACCCCCGATCCTCTTTCTCTCTCTCTCTCTCTCTCTCTCTCTCCCCCTCTCTCTCTCTCTTTCTCTCTCTCTGGCATTCGTTTGCGCCCTTTCGCGAGCCGTTCCAAGCGCGCGACCACGATCTTCATTCCGACGCCTCGTGCGATTTTTGTTTTCGTCTCGCCCGAGTGGCACGAATCCACCTGCACTCGCGTTCCCCCGCCCCTCTCTTACTAGACCGCTTTTGGTGTTTTTTATTCTCGCAAGCTCCCTCCCGGGTCACAACAGCCGAACAGTCGAGAACGTATGCGTGAGAGAGTTAGTGTATATTAGGAGGTCGACGCCATTTTGCTCGGGTGCCGTAGGTGGTGTTATGGTGGTTTGCCTCGGCACAAGTTCTGCTCTGCGCACGCGATAATACGATTAGCTTTCCCCACAGCTGCGATCCCTATACGTTTCTGCCTACCTCATCTGCCCCATTATATCTTCCACTCTTCTCGCTCTCTCTTTGGCCCTACATTTCCGCCGCGTGTTTATTTGCCCTTTTCGGGGCTGGACTACTTCACTACTCGATCATTCTTTTAAAGGGCTTATTTTAAGAGATATATTATTATAACTTCGATTGCTATATAGTAAGAAGATTTTACTGAATACTTTATATGCTTCATTCTATTGTGATTTACGCTCTAAGTAGAATAGAATGGTCAACAATATTTTATGAAAAATAAAATCGTTGCCCATTAAAAACGAAAAAAGAACTATTGCAAGGAATCCGATAGAGATTTGACGACGACGCCAAAAGGTGACAACGTGCTCGGCGCGTAATTGAAATAATTTGGCAACGGTAAGGCAAAGATCAACACTCGTTGTGTGCCGGTTTTTGGAGGTCGGATCCGCGCTTCCGAGGGAGAGATAGACTCTCTCTCTCTCTCTCTCTCTCTCTCGGGTTGTTCTGATTTGCTGAATGCGCGTCCCTGTATATCGCAACGTGAAAAAGGCTATTCAAGTGGAAGGCAAATTTTTCCCTTGATTTTCCGTTTTTTCTCTCTTTCTATCAGTCTCGCTCAGCATTGTTCCTCTTTTGTTTCACTTGTATTTCACTTCAACGTTTTGAGCTTTCCTAAATCAAAATCACAACATCGTAAACGGGTCTCCGGACGTTGTATTTTGAATGATAATATTATTGTTGTAGATCGATGTCGATAGAACCAGTAGAAATGTCCCTCAGAATATTAATCGAAGCTGTCTCTAAGTTTTAGGTAATATGTGCCTGGCAAGCATGATAAAATATCGAATATGTTAGTTAATGATTCTATCGGATTTGAATAAGTTGAATTGCGATAACGATCGATACAGTACACAGCTTTGTGCTTTTATTCACAATTAAACGACAATTTACGAGTGAGAGTAAATTCAGATGCGCAAGGAATAATAATGAGCCTGAGAATGACGTAAATTAACTATTGGACAACCGACTTCATATTGTTTGAAAAATTTATACAAAATTTCTGAATAGTCGTAATGAGTATAACTGGTTATTGGATAATTTACGATTGATGTTTCTTCAGGAATAAAATATTTTTGAGTAAAATGTAGCCTTGCTTATATTGATGTGTCAACTGCCACTTACATTCTGAATCTCCAAGGAACAAGGGAATGGCAGAAAATCAAAGAGTTGCCTTGAAAAAGTGAAAAAATAAATTATTCGTTCAGCAAATGTCATCTGACGTCTGATAATTGATGAAATCGAGTTATTCGCTTTAACATTTCCAATATGCATCTGTCATCAGGTATAATCTGTTGTGGAATAGGGGCGATCGATCGAGAGCCAGAGCTTTTAGTCGTTCACAGAGCAGAAATCGAATTTCGCGAAGGTAGTAAGGTGCGTAAAAAAGAGGCGCCCATGCCTGGCCATTTGCTAGTGTGTGCGCATATACGCGCGGTAAATTGATCAGAATCGGGTGGCACTTGCCGCCAAAAGCTATTCTCGGCAGTCTCTCGACGGAGATGTGCGCTTTTGTATTTTTAGGAAACTGGAGTTCTTCGCACCTTTCCGCTGCATCTTTCATAGCACATCTATTTCTCGTGCAGCTCTATGTGTGCGTGTGTGTGGCTTTGAGAATAGACGATGGCCCGACTGTATTTCTGGCGGCGGGTTGCCTGATCGAACTCGGGCATATACTACTTTGGTCCGATATATGTAAGCAAGTTATAGCCGATAGATTGCCTTTTACATTGAGCGAAGAGAAAGAAAGAGTCTAAAAGTGCCCTGCTCTGCGATTAGTTTGGCGAAACGAGGTCACGTTCTAAACTGTCCACTCAAGTTCTACAGGCTCTATTTCTTATAACGGATTGCTTAATATTTGAAACCTCTACCGCGAACGTATGTAGTTACGAGCATTGGCCATTCTCCAGTCAAAAATGAATAGGTTCTCACACAAATCTAATCTTAGGATCCAGGAATCAACGTTGCATCGCGGTGGCTTGATTACTTAGCGCGCCCTTCCTTTTGATCTTTGCTCGTGCTCCGCGGGTTTGGCAGCTGTCAAATATCCGGCAACTGATCGCTTTAGCGTTTAACTGGATTTAGCCCTGACCTTGCTTCGACGTCGTCGTCGACGTCTCGCTCTATCTCCATTCCATTATTCCACACTTCAGAATTTCTTGCCTTCTGCGCTCGTTCTATTTTTAGAACACGTATGTACGGTTCATTTTACCCTCTCTATATTCATGTCTCCTAAAGTCATGTTAAGGGTAACGTATTGACTTGAAAATTGATGTGCCTCACAAATTTCGATCTTAAAGTTATACGATCAATTAAAAGGCCGCGTTAATTCAACTGTGACTGCGACGATTTAATAAATTTACGCAGAGTGCATCGTTTACAAAGTCCTTGGCGCGACAGCTATTTCCAGTGTACAGTGAAAGGAAGTTAAATTGGACTGTCCGTGTCTATCTAATTTATAAGCTCTCTTGTTAATGGCGAGTTTTAGGAATATTGCTCTTGCGTAGCTGAATAGGAGCAGACACGACCAGTTTTTATTTCAAATTCACATCGAAACAGATGCGTGTCTTAAATATATCCATCAACGCTGCTTGTAATCAAAAGTACGGTAGCTACATTACAAAATAGTACGTCCTATAGTGTTGGCGAAATAACGCGAGGGGATAAAAATAAAACGACGCCGTGCCGACTTTACGTACTGCGACTTAATTGCGCACAACGTTAACATGAAAGTTCAACAACTTTTCTCAAAACTTTGCCACTAATAATTGTACAAGCCAACAGCCGAGCAATGTGTCTATCGCAGCATTTCATGCTTATGCGCTACTTGTGCGGGTGGCAAGAGGGTGGGCTGAGAAGTAAGCACAGCTCGCTTTATTGGAACAGTTAACGCTATTAAAGTGGCGCGAATCCACCTCCTACTTGCGCTCGCGAGTCATATAAATACCTATTACGATCTCCAAGCTCTGCGCGCCACGATCTTGTGCTCTTGATTCATTTCAATAAGATTTTCCTCTTCGCACTAAGTGATTCATTATCACTTACTTTTTTCATTTAAAATGTCTGTTTTTTTCTGTTGCCATAGATCATTGTTTTGAAGTATATCCCTATTTGAATAAGCAGAGAATTATAGAGCACTTTCGCGTGGTCGAAACGCGGATTCAGTTTGACTCAACCAATTTGTATATGCAGTCTGTTGTGTATACGGTAGGCCGTGTTACTTTATCGTGTATACCGTGTGCCTCGGTGTTGCCGAGGCAAATATTAATGTTTATCGTAATGCTCATAACCATATTCTTAGCGTTTCTTATCACGCCAGTCATTCACGTTTACTTTCTTCACCAATTGTTCGCCTGTAAACCCGACGGGGATAGAAAGAAAAAAAACCGCAAGTTATAGCACCTCCGAGTAAAATTTAAAGAACTTGAAGAAAAGAGGAGTTCAATTTCGCTGAAATCTCTACACTCAGCAAAGTTTTTTCGCGCTAAAGTTAATAGAGACTTCCCTCTTTTTCTTTATATATATTAGGATTCATCGATGACGAATTTCCCTTTAAGTCACAAGCTATAAACAAATGCTTCGCGGTTTACAACTTAGTCAATAACCCGTTGACCAGCTACTTGGGGAGATGATAAAAGAACCGTTCGGTGGAAAGTAAGAGGTTATATAGAAATCAATGTACGATCACGCGTTAGACGGCGAAAATGCGCGCGTTGACCTCGTAACACACACGGTTATATATCCGTTTTTCATGTTTTGATCCTTTTTGATGTACGTGGTGCAAGGCGCTGACCTTTTATGGCTGTCGCAGATCTTACGTGCCTTTTTTTCCTTTTACCCTTCTTTTTTCCCTCTTGGCTCTTAAACCGATTCTCGTTCTACATGTCGTTACTGCATACTGGGTTTATTCTTCTTCGGCCATGTCGTCTTTTTCACTATTGTGCGTTTGATCATTTGAATTTTCTTCATGTCAATATGTTAACTAGTTTTCTGTAATACGGTTCCAGTGCACCTATTGACATTCTCGCGATTGTAAAGCTTTTCTCATTTTTCATTGAAATGAATTTTATTTAAAAAACAAGTATATATATACACAGTTTCACTGTCATTATTTTACTATTTCTTAACTCTAAAAAACTTGAGAATAGCTCTTTATGAAACAAGCGCTTGAAATTAGTGCTACCATTTACGTGAAAGGTCATTGCGTTTGTCAAAAGCAAAATTCTTCTCTTTTTGGTTGTAATATTTTTTGGATTTTCTGTATATCATTTGCAAATTTATTTCTTTATGCAATGCTTACAATCATCATATACTATATTTGTTGAAAAAAATTACGGGCTCCGCTAGGGTTTATTCATGTGCGTTAAAATATTTCGTCCTTTCGTATCAATTTCATTTACATGATTATCAAAGATAGTTTTCTTGATTAATGATTTTCAAATTTTATTTTGATGTTAAATTAAATTAGGTTTAACTTTAATGCAAGATATTTCCATCAATACGTTCAAGGAAAGATCTTGCAATAACGACCCTAGGGGAATTCAGAAAATGTAGCTCTTGCTTTTGTAGTTCAGTCAACGTTTCTGAGTATTATTTGAACGCATAGTCAAATTGAATTTAAATTGCATAAAACATAAACATTTGGCTCATTGATGTCATGACGTATACATGATGTACATTTTCCAGAATTATGAATGATGTATTTTTCTTTTTGAGTTGATATAGTGTTTTTAATTTACTCATATATGCCAGCTAAATTTATTTATTTACAGTATGAATTAATGAATAGCAAAATCACTCGTAATAAGAAATAGCCGAAGTCACATTCTTCGTTGAGTAATAAGAGGCTCATCTCGTTCTATGCCTTGACGTGTTAACACTCGAGAGCCACAGATTGCTTCTTTCCGTTTCTTAGCTCTTTCTGTCTTTCTCTCCCTTTTTCGAGTGGCTTTCATTAGGGGAGTTCTTATTGCAATTTCCGACCTGTACCGTTCTCTCGTGTTCAGCGAAGTCGTAGCGATCGTCAAATCAAATCTTGTTCTGGCTGTTTCTGCTGCGCTATGAGAATGGTTGTTGTGTTTAGTAATTGAAACAATGAGTGCTCGTTAACGCAACGTTCCGCGTTTTATTTCGCGCGCGCAATTGTCATGCAACCGAGGATAATGTCAGCATGAAAGAATACTTCATTTGAAATTCATTCTACTGAAAATTTCGGAACCGCCAACAAAAAACTATCGATTAATAAGGCGTCCGGACCCCTCAATATAACTTGCAAAGTGTATGTGTGATGTGATTAAAATTCTTTTGATCTCTCATAATTAAAACATCTCTGCATTTAAGCTGCACGAAACCTATCGTATAACCAAAACTGACTGGCCTAATAAGCTGCCTGGCAGGATAGTGCAGTGCGGTCGTATAATTAATTACCTCATTGTCGGACCATCGCTCAAATTTCCTTCTATTCTTCGCGGCCAAAGGCTTTTGTTCGAGCTCGCTGGGTTGTCCATTCTCTCTTGCACTCTATGAAATAATTGATCGTCATCGAGAGAAAAAAAAATTGACGGCAATCGGAGAGTCGAGCCAAGGACCAGAAAAAAAACCCTCGCTCTCGCCTATTGTAATCTAGCGCCCGATAGACTTATTGAATTGCGTCGCGAGCGGACAAATTGGTCCCGTAGATTGAG
Source organism: Phymastichus coffea (assembly GCF_024137745.1). Taxonomy (NCBI): domain Eukaryota; kingdom Metazoa; phylum Arthropoda; class Insecta; order Hymenoptera; family Eulophidae; genus Phymastichus; species Phymastichus coffea. Next base: position 1,238,910 of record NW_026706849.1, read on the forward strand.
TCATTGCCATCTTTTTCTTTTGAAATTTTCCTTATTCTCCTCATTAGTCGCGCATGCACTCGATCGTCTATTTTTTTTTCTCGGTCATACAGAACATAGTTATGCAATAAAGTAGACAAGGGACAATCAAAAATATATTCATGTGAAGAATTGATTGTGACCAACGTAATCGTTACCTATTGAAAAAACCAGTTATTAAATATTGAACGAAATTTATAATTGAAATTACGATGTATATTTTAGATATTGGTTTTTCTCTAAAATAAGCTTCGAAATTTATTATGAAAATGTTTTATTTCCGTTTCATTTCTCATTATGGTTCAATTTTTTTATTACCATATGTAAAAATAATAATCTGAGGTAATTCCATCTCGTGGAAGGATGTTCAATAATAAATGAAGTTCTAAAATAATTACGAAAAAGAAATCTTATTAATTAATGAGAAAAAACTGATTGAAATCAGAAATCTATAACGAAGATATATTGATGTGCAAATTTTGCAATCCATGGTAAATATTCGATATTTGGAGAACGCAACGACGAAAACGACGAGATTTATAAATTGGATGGAAAATAATTTGGTTGAATTTCTACATGTTGCGTTGTTGACAATTTAATAAAAGACCTGATGAGGCTGGAAGGCAAACCAGCGAAACGTTGTCATAATTAATTGTGTATAATTATTTGGTTGGAGTTTTGGGTGTCACTCTCAGAAAACTTTGGAATATAATTCATTAGATCTATAATTTGGTTGCATTACTTTTATATTGGATTGGAGAAGTATAATAGTTAAAAATAGGGGAGGTAGCGTGGAGTACAGTAGAGTGAGTTACAGCAGGAGACTGCAAGAAAAGAGAAAGAGAGAGAGAGAGAGAGTGATAGGGTGTCGGTAGTTGCGCGCGAGAGAAAGAGGCGGAGGATGTGGCAGCTCCTAAAATAACCTCTCAGCGTCGTTCGCTGGTGGTATATGTTGATGGAGCAGGCGCAAAAGGCTTTGCTCTTCTCCCGCGGATTACGTCACGCCTTCACCGAAGAGTGCCGGAGGAGATCGGAATCGAGGTCCCATTCGTCCTGCCTTGCGCGACAATTTCAATAGCTCGCTCTCCGTCGCAAACTTTAGCCCGAAGGGCTGCCCTATCTTTCTTCCACTGTGTGTATGTGTGTGTATACGTTTCGCCAGTCGATGAGCTGGGCTTTCATCACGGAAATCAAGTCTCGGTAGCCATTACTGGTTGCTGCGATGATAGATTTCGCACGTGGATCATTTTCGTTATTATCTACGTGTGCTCTTTCGTATATACACGGTCGTTTTTATGGTCTCTCATATATTGGTCGATACATTCGTCATTTTTAACACGCCAATTTTATTTCACGTGTGTTTCTTGCCTTAAACGTGTTCGAAATAAGAAAAGCCCAATTTATATTGTTTAAAGAACAATAAAACCTGCGAGAGTCCTGTCGATGGCGAGCGACTTCAACATAAGAGCCATAAAATACCAATGGCAAACGATAGCAGTTACTAAATTATCCGCGTTATGTATAAGCTTTCAAAGAGAAATAAGCCGTTGTCGACTGGTTATAGCGAATAGTTGAATAATCTTGGCTCTGCCACGGCACAGAATGCAATAGATTTAAAGAGTCGCCGTGCCATGCGAACAGTAGATATTTGGATTCAGTGTAGTATATCGATGGCGATAATCAAACGAGCAGTTCAAACCAAATGCCACATAAGCCGAGGCAGGCTGGAAAAGAAAATAAAGAGAGGCATTCGCGCAGACCTTTAGCTAACACGTGTGAAAGAGTTCCATTAAATAAAGATAGTCGGCGACGATAGGCTGCGGATCGATAGCGCGTCTACTGCTCTCTCTCTCTCTCTCTACGAAGAGAAAAAAAAGTCACTAGACCTCTCTCGGGACTTTGTGCGTCTTACAGTGCTGTGGCGTCGGAGGTGGCGCTTCCACGGCGCCGCAGGTTCCTCAGCTGCTGGCCACTGGAACCACCTCCATCAGGAGTGCCAGCAGCATGCAGGACCCAGTGCTCGAAAACATTCTCGAGGTAAGTCTTTCAATTACATTATCAATATTTTATTGATTGTTGTAACTTTGTAATTTTTAATTTTAATAACAATATGTTTTCGTTGTCGAGAAACAAAGTCTTGGATATTGTATTTTGGCCCTTGGACGGTTTCTCGACTAATTGCTTATTTATTAGTGCAGAAAAATTTAGAACTGATAACTTAAAAAACGTTGGAAACAACGAAATACTACTAAATTCTCTACTAAAAATTTCTGAGGTTAATAAATATCTTAAATAACAGAGAGTGATTCGAGATTTGAAGAATTAAAATTTAATATTAGGACAATTATAAATCTAAAGAATTTATTCTGTTCTTTAGCTTCTAAAAATAAGAATACTATTTAATTCATAAACATTTTACTGACATTGAGTGTAGTAGATTGAATTTGTAAGACCTATAATCTCAATATTTCCTTAAGTATTGAATTTTAGTACGACATTATCGACATGAAATATAAGGGTAAAATTTGATAAGTCATCATTTGATAAGTATTTTCAAAATGAATTTAATTCCACTGGCGATCAGAGATGACAGCTATACTAGCTTTCGGGGAGGAGCGCGTGAGGTATAAAGTTGAATTTGCAATTTTTACCGTGAATGCAGTCATGTCACGCGCAAACTTCAATGGACAAGAGTGCCTCAGAGATGTGTCATTTATCGCTATGTTGACGGACTACCCGGTTTGACTAGCCAAAAAAGATCGTTGAATTAGCGGATATTGGAAAAAGCAAGTTTGGCGTCAAATAAGCCAATGTAAAATAAGGACTTATTTGCGTATTCACAGGGATCACATTATTACTTATTTTTTGTTAACATCTCAATAAATACTGCTCAAGAGATTATTTATCCACGAAAATAATAATTGCATTGATTGATACTCAATATAAAGCTCAAAATATACATTCAAATAACCCATGATTTTTCGTCAATCAAAAGTATAAACAGCAAACAATCGAGATTACTACAAAAATTTGCTTTCCGAAAAATGTCCAATCTGCGAAAACGTGGAGAAAAGAGAACGAATTAGATTTGGGCAGAATATAGGGCGAACCAACCGAAGGAAAATCCATCAGAGGGTGGAAAATCTCACGACGATAAATGGCTCGATCGCGAGCGCGACGTTGTCGGTGGAAGCAGTAGTGGCGGTGGAAAAAGGCAGAATCAATAAAGCGGCCAAAGGTCTAGGCACGAAAGGCGCGCGCGGCAAAGTTGGCCCCCGGACTCCCCTCCCCCCACTCTCTCATCACAAAGCCACATGTGCGCGCTACCGCCGCGAACTCTCGTCCGTCTCGTCACGTATCCAATAAAAGGCCAGCCGCGCACTCACGCCGCTGTTCGTCACAGCTACTCCCTCAATTCTCGGCTAAATTAGAATCGGTTAATCGATTGGATACCTTCTTTTCTGTTCTCGCACTTGCGTGTACGCGATCCTAAATGGCACTACTAGCTATCAGAAGCGTTGCCTTTGATGGATAAGTTTACCTTGTTGTCGGGGAAGTGACTATAGTCGAAGTTGAGAGAGCTATTTATAAGTGACAAGTTTCCTTTTTCAAACTTCAAAGACTACGCGCTTGAAACTCGATCGACATTGTCGTCTGCGTCAACAAATCATTTGTCTCCAGAATCGTGGTTTTTAAAAACTTTACTACCCTGCAGATACCAAATGGGAAGGATCTTATGTAGCAAGTTTCCTTGATGTTCAGTTTATTCATTATTTTTTATCTTATTTTTTTTCTATTATCTCTCAATAACGACCGCCGCTGGTGATCATTTTCCATGAATTATCAAAAGCAAAAAAGTTTCTTAAAAAGTAATTAAAAAGTATTTTCAATAATCAGATTATTAACTAGCGTGAAAGACGTTTGATTAAAATCTGAGCTATTTGGGGATGATACTTTCAATTTGATTTCTCGTCGAAATTTATCTTCATTACATTAAGTTATTTTTAACGAAATTAAAGAAATTTCTAGGAACATTGATAGCTGTTTCACTTGGAAAGTTTGCATTACAATAGAATAATTTATTATTTATAAAGCATTGCGCTATTTAAACATGCAAGGAGATGAAAGTTTAATTGATCTGCAAAAATCAATAATGCATATTTATCTCGCCAATGAAATGATTGTACTGATCTGATGCTGATGGATTGCCGTATGTTTTCTGCAGCAAATGCGCGAAACGGAGGCTCGCCGAGCGGATCTCGAGCGTCAGCACGCCGAGGCGCAGCATCACCTGCGCGAGAAGCTTGCGGGCCGCTATCAAGGCCCTGAATCCGTGGAGGCCTTACAGTCCAAAATACGCGAGCTCGAGAAGAAGACCGAGTTGCAGACAGTTCGGCAGGAGGAGCTTGGCCTCGAGCTGACCAGTCTGAAAAGGGCGAGGAGTCGAGCGCCGTCTGCGCTCGGACAGCATGCTCCGACATCCAGCTTGGCCACCGCCACTTGGCCACCTGCCGGATCCGACATCGATCGCATTATGGCAAAACTCGAGCAGGACAGGTATCGCTTGTACGAACATTTTTCCGTGTTATTTTAATTTTTTCACATTTTCAAGGTGCAACCTTACATCTTATGTCGGCCCGACTCTCCAGTCCCAGGAGATTCGATCACTGTAACGTACTTTACGTCCGTTTTGTTGAATGGTGGAACATATCAAAGTTCTCATTAGAATCAGCCAAAATTTTACCAATTATTATTCTGAAAGATGTTTATTCAATAGGCTTCATCTAGATTCGATAACTCTACACCAGCAAATTTAGATAGTTAGTAGAAACTAGATAAACTCGTAGATTTCACTTTGATAGTGCCGTATATTGTCATTCTAACAAAATATTTCATTAGTAGTACGCCTCTATTTAACGCGAAGTTAGACATACACATGCTAATATACATTTGTGTGAATACTTCATCGTTTGAATAAATAAATGGTTTTCAATGGCATTTAGATTTTATATTAAAATGAGATTGTAATATCAAAGTCATTGAAAATACACATTAGCAAAACTTGGACTTTTGTTTTCATTAATTATTCAATTTATCAAAGCCTTTACATAAATCTCCTTTCAATACTTCTACATAACTTACTTGTACTCGCATTTGTTACGCTGCAATTGTTTTTTTTCATTGGAAAATGTAATTTACGAGTGCCATTGAAAATTAACGTGCTTTACGACACTTAACACGCTCACGGACATAAATCTATAGTATTACGTAAGCAAAAGCTTCTCAAATGGATTATAGACCTTACTATCTAAGCGACAGTAATATTATTGCATAAAACAATATCAATATAAACATAGTGCAAGTATGCTAATGACGCTATCGGGGTTTTGTTATTATAATTTTATATTATAATGCAAAATTTTGAATACATTATCAGACTATTAATAATGTTTCATCGATATTTCGATGAATGGAAGAAGAACCGAGATAAATATAGATTTTTTTTTTAAACGAAATCGTCTGACCAAATATAGACCTCGTCTACTTGTTCAGCCGCTTTTGGAATAACGAGCCTACGTAACTTTTTTTAGTAGTTTAAAAAGTATAATATATTTTTCATTAGTTTTAAAATCATGTAATATTGAAAAAACTAGTTTGCAATAAGACACTTACAAAATTGTTCGTACGAGCAAAATAATAAAGAGCTGCAGCCACGCAAAGTAGAATATTTATCACGCACATACGTCCGCTCATGTAACGACGGGAAGAGAGGATCTTCTGCGTTATTAAATACCAACATACAAAGAGTGTCATTAGCGTAGCTAGAGCTCATTATATAAATAGACATTAGTTTTTGTTGAGGGCCAAGCCAAAAAGAAAATAAAAAAGCACTGGCGCAGCCGCGTGCAATCTTAGCAGGGTATTCGGTCGACAATGGTCGATCGAGTCAACTACTGGTGTGCTCTCGTCGCTGAAAAGCTGACACTGATGAATATTTCAGCAGCAGCGGCAGGATGCTGCACGACCTTGATCACACGCGGCTTAGTGGCGGTGGCGGCGGGGTGACGACGCAGCAGCCTTCCATGTCCCAGAATATGCTACGCTCGAGCGCGGAAAATCTGTCGAATCTCGGCCAACATCAGCATCCGCCACATCCGCACGCCCTTAGCCTCGGCATGCCGGCCCAGGTCACTATCGCACGTGTAAGGATTTCAGATATATATGGTTTTATTACATTTTTCCCTCTTTCCGACTCTTCGCTCTATTTTCTCATTTCCCAACTCGGATATATGTACCTTCCGAACGCGCCCAAGTCCACTGCGATCCCATTGATATATTGAGCGACCAGTGATCAACGCCGTTCATACACGTTCACTGTCGTTATTTATCGTTGCGTCGATTTATAACCGCGCGTGCGGCTCCTGCTGCTGCATTCCCACGATGCCGCGTATTACGATTGTTATTTTAGCAACTGCCTTTTCTATTTTCATTTGTCTCGGTAGGAATTTTTAGTGATCAACGATTTATTTTAAGCGTTCGATTGATTGATTTTATTATTTGACCAATTTCAGTATTTTTTTGAACGTTGATATTACAAAGTAATTTCTGTTTGTAGAGTTATAATTTTGATTGCAGCGTTCAAATTGGTGATCGCAATTGATTCTTTACAGTGGAAAATAACTTTGTTATTTTTATTCCATAAAGACAAAGGTTTGACAAATCAACGTAAAAATGAGCCAAGATAGGAAAACAAGTGAGAAAGTACATAGCCATTCATTAAAAATTTAATCGGAGCACGTGCTGTCGCGTCCGCGGTTAGATTGAGAATACTTTTTCAGACCTCGCGTAAGTGAGAAACGTACGCGAATGCATGTGATGCTTAGTGTGCATGTCATTAGAAGCTTTATAAATAATTGTTTTTTTATGCTTAGCGTGCATGTCATTAGAAAGTTCATAAATAACTTTTTGTTTGTACTTGGATAGACCATGAAAACAATTGAAGGATTGTGCGCCGTCCACGTACATTAATTATAGTATTTGATAAATGTAATTATATGAATAATATATATTTTAGATATTAGTATAATTAGAAACAATTTTTTTTAAGGAATTCTTGAGCGTTATTATGATATTCGAGCATAAATTGTCTATCTGTGCTCATAAATTTTCTGTATTTTTATTCAGATTTGAAAATCTTTCTTTATAAAAATTGTTTGAAATTTCATTTCATCATTTTAGTAACGTTAATTTCAATCGATAAAGTTGATATAGCTTAGAATGATAATTCTTTAATAAATTATTTGCGCAGATTGAAACAAATCAAAAATTTCAAATTATGACGCTTTCATTTTTTAAATTTATTCATTACTCTCGGGAATATTATAAAGATTTTAATTTATTAAATGAAAATATGTGAACAGAATAAGATTTTATCCGCATGTTATGGAGAGTAATCATAAAAAGTATAAACTTATACTATCCTTTGGAAAAGTAATGCGTGGCCATGTTCAAATTAGAAATTTAAAATAATGGCTTGGGAGTAATTATGCTACAGACCAAAAACAGTGCCAACATTCACTAAGTTTAAATTTTTTTTCGTACAATTGTACGAATATGCATGCAACTTTTAATCGTATTAATTGAATATGAAGGATGACGGCAGACGTACAAATCCCACACGAAACTACTCATGGGATTTCTACAGAGTTTCCTCACGGGGACCAGTGAGATATCCCAAATGCACTCTCATATGGGATTTTCTGCCTGTAAAGCCTCTGAGAGATCTTCTCAAGTGTTCATCGTAAATAACATCAAATAAACCATTCTAGCTTTTTAATTAATTATCAAGCGTATAGCAACTTGCATCAATTTAATAGCAATAATAATAATAATAATAATAATAATAATAATAATAATAAAAATAAAATAAGCTCTTAAAATATGCTACAAACTGTGAAAGCTCAGACGTTTGCGAGTAGTATAACAGATCAGTGGTGTTCCAACGGAAATCTGAATTTTATTAAAATTTAATTTACACTTGATTCTTACTGTTCGAGTAGTCTGTTTCGAAAGTATGATATGTACCAAAGTTAAGGTGAAATTCGTCATCAAAATCCTGTCCGCTAAAGCTGATCAATTCAACTCAAAGTCTGCATTCGCTGATTATAAAGTGGCTGTTTTCTAATATTATTATATATTTAAAAAGCTTAAAAATTCTAGAAGTTATAAAACACGTTATACAATAAGACTGAGATATTTCGTAAAAGCCGTTTTAGGTATAATCGGATAAATCGATAAATGCACTCGTGGAAAAGTAATAATTGATATATTATTATTAGCCCATGCCAAGTCGCGTCCTACTATATGTCTTTGTTAAGTATTTCAGTCAGAATATATTAAAGAAACTCTAATATAGGTTAAATTAAATCGACTAAATTCATAATCGGTTAGCATAACTATGTAATTCTGCCTTTAAATAAAGAATATCAGTCCACACAACGTTTTAGAAAAAAATTGAATGTATTATTTAAAAGTGTCCGAAACATATGTTCTCCAAGTTGATTTACCGATTTTTCATATAAATTTGAACTGTAAACGTGAATATCTCGAAGTCATGTAAAACCCATTTGACGGATTTTTCCGGGGCGCTATTGAAATTTATGACATAAAATACCGTGAACGGAATGAATAAATGCAGTTTATCTTGCTCGATAGTAAAATTTCAACGAGGTTGATTTCGGTCGATAGTAAATTGTACGTACCCCTTCAATCGAAAATGAAAAATGTCAATAAATAAGTAATAGTTCATAACGAGTAATGGTAGATTTGTAATGCAGCCATACACGGGTTCCCCGATGCCACTGACGCCGCTGATGCCCGGTTGCACAGCATTAACACCGAATGGGCCACCCTACCACTACAGCGAGCCGATACCACCGGCGCCCACGAGTTCGTTGTCAGCCAGCCAATCGCAGCCTGCCTTTCATCACCAGCAGCAGCAGCAGAAGCTGCATACGTACAATGCGGCTGTAGCGGCAGCGGCAGCGGCAGCGTTGGCGGCGCAGCACGTGGACGTGACGGCGCAGAAGCAGCCGCAGACGCACAGCAGCCACTTCCCCACGGCCAACCAGTACCAAGAGAGCTACCCGCACACGCAAACCTACCAGCAGCCACCACCTCCAGCACCGACGCTACCTGTTTCTTCGAGCGGTTACATGCCTGGGGGGGTCGTCAGCCAGAGTGCGGTCACGCACTACACACCCGCCAGTGCGCTCACGTCCACCGGCTATCAGCTCAATGGCACGCAATCACAGGTTTGTCGTCTGCTATAATTCTTGAGTCCGTGTTCGCTCTCGCTGATTTCCTTTGCACCACCGGTCATCTTACTGCTTCATATGTTTAGCAGTCAGCGACGAAAAATGGTTTTAGCTAACTTGGATCGTTAATCTAGTGCTCGAGTTTGTCGCTAGATGGATTCTACAATGACTCTTTTCCGTGTGCAAAATCAATGCTTAAATTTTATAAATTTCGTCGAATAGTAATAATTGAATTATTTGTATTATTTTCTAAATTGATGTCTTAATGAGAACATGTAATCAAGGAACCATCTACTATGGCCTTTTCAGATCTTTACAGTTCGGATGGAGTAATCACAATTTTTTTGTTTATTTTGACAACCGGAATACATCTTTCAAGCCTATTGTCTTTAAATTGTCAGTTCTATTATTATTAACATTTTTTTTTAAATTAATAGGAAAAATTTCACGGAAATTTCAATTTTACTATTGACGGTTGAAAATACATAATGAAAGTCATGCAGTTGGTCCATCCAAATTGAAAAGTCTGGGGGATCATACCTGGTTCCTTGGTTAACAGTTTTTTCAAACGTCTAATTAGCGCTACCCTCGTATATTCAGAGTCCACGCACGTAATTTTTTTATATTATAATTCTTTACAATATGGCCTTCTTGAAAATAATTTACTAATTAAAATAAGACGAGAACCATATAATAGGATGAACTTGGTTTATTTTTTGCTAAAAATGTGAAACTATACGGAGTTTTGAAAACAAGAATTTCGTTTAATGTGTCAATTATACAATTTTAATTTTTGCAATATTTTATTTATGGACTTCATTTTCATGATGAAATCATTGATAGTATTATTAAATACTTTCAGATTCATGAAAGTTATTGCTATCATATAGTTATTGGCACAATATAAAGAAATGTCAAATACGGTACATACTCCCACTAATCTAATTAGTTATAGGTTTTTTTTATGTAGTGTTTCAGTTTTAAAAATTCTGCAAGTGATACAATTCTAAGTAAAAATATCTAATGCATTATTTCCGCTGTATTTGGATTCATGAATTTGAAATCAGATTAAGTCAGTTATCATCAAAAAATTACGTGCACTTTATTTGGTATTTTTTGAGAATCGCGTGCCGAATTAAAAAATCTTCTCCGTGAAACTAGTCATGCACGTGCTAATAGATATACTGCAACGATAACAAAAAATATTGGTAATAAAATTTTTATAGCAAATTTTTTAATTTCTTTTCTGTCGCATCCCCCTCTGGAAAGCATTTACGAGGAATTCTATACATATAAAAATATTAAAAATTGAAATAATAATATTATAGTATATTATAGGGTTTTGATATCGATATCATGTACAAAGTTTATAACATTTTTACAATGAGAGATACGATTGAGGAGAATGTTTAATTTAGTCGTTAATTAATACTTCTTACTTTATAACAGAATGTGTTGCATGCTTGGAAAAGATAAAAAGTATCTAGTAATAACGTCAATGCTTTCATCATAAAAATGAAGTTCATAGATAAAATATTTAAAAAAGCGCATAGTCTAGGAGCATGCGCTATCGATAGCTGTATCGAGCAGCCATTTAGTTGAAAACTTCATCCGAAGCGCGGTATATAACTTGGCAATACAATGGAGTAGTATGCCAACAAGACACGCACGAAATCTAATGAATATACTGTATAGCGTTGCGGCGATGTGTGCTTGTGCTTGCAGAGCACGACGTTTCCGATGTCGTTAACGTCGCACCCGTCGAGCGTTAGCGGTACGTACAGCACAGTGCAGCCGCCAATCTCTTCGTACGCCGGCCAGTTGGGCCAGCATAGCACAGGCCTTGGCACCACTACGAGTGTTCTCGGCCAGACGAGCCTCACGCAACAACCGCTCTCGAGCAGTTTGCCACCGTTCTCGAGCTCGTCCTACCACTCGACGCTCGCCGGCCTCAGCAGCGTCTCACAGTCAGTGCTTCCCTTCACCACGGCGACCAGCACCTTCTCCACGGCGGCCACATCCTACAGCAACGTTGGGACCAATGCCTTTGGCACCTCCGGCGTTACAACAGGTACAACCGGCACTGTGCTCGCATCTTATTCGTACTGCGCAAGTGCTGAAGCTCGATGCAATGAAAATCCTCGTTGTGGACCCTTGCTTTTTGGCAACTGATCTCCAATGCGGCGTTATAGCTGCCGTTGTCGCGCGCAAAACCAAGGACTGGCGCTGTTATACATTGCGTCTCGAAAAGACGCTTTTATTGACGCCATGCATATTTACGTAACGATCTTGAAGAGAAATACCTAACGCAGAGCGTCTCTGAATTGTCTACAGGCTCGAGCAGCTTGCTGTCAGCGATGAACGACCCGCTGCAGGTGATACAGGCGCAGCTATCGGCGCAGTCGCAAGCAAATCAAATACAGCAGCAGGCGATAATCCAGCAAATACAGCAGAGCTTGCGCACGACATCGCCGACGTCGACGGGCACGTCGAGTCACCACTTTGGTCTCGGCAGCAGTACGCGCCAGATGCCCAAGCTGCCCGCGAGTATTCTGACGAACCCACTGGATCGATTGGCCGCTGACCCCAGCCTCGAGCCGGGCCAAGTAGACATGCTCGACATCCCCGGCAAAGGACGCTGCTACGTATACATCGCGCGCTTCACCTACGAGCCCTTTCAACACTCGCCCAACGAGAATCCCGAGGCCGAGTTGCCGGTGCAGGGTGGCGACTACCTGCTCGTCTGGGGCCAGCCCGACGAGGACGGCTTTCTCGACGCGGAGACCCTCGACGGCAGGCGAGGCCTCGTGCCGGCGAATTTCGTGCAGAAGCTCGTTGGCGACGATCTGCTCGAGTTTCATCAAGCCGTTCTGGGACTCAGGGACGTCGATGACGCCGTGTCAACCAACATTCCTCAGGTAGCAATTATATATCCGCTGTTACTCAGGCATTTTGACGTTTGTCACGGTACAATAATGAAGTCTGGGCGAGCGAGCGTCGGGAGCGAGAGGAGAGGAGAATCGGAATTGAGCTCTCCGTTATGGAGTCTCCGGAGCTGTTTTTCGTAACTAGACATGGCATTGTCTGAAGGGCAGTATTCGATGAGCTGCATGCTTCCTTCCAATCTCGGATGACTATTATCTGACGATTCTCAAGCTGATAATTAATTAAGATAGCATTACAAGTTGCTTCGAATATCACATTGTAGTAACACTCACAGCATGTAATATTTGCATAATAGTCCGTGACAACCGTGCGCTTATCACATTAGGAGAACGTTGTATGAGAACGAAATAGCATTGGTTATAATTCCGCTTGACATAGATCCGAGTGAAAGTAAACGTAAACATTGCTTGCGCCGCCAAATCATCGAAGAGTATCAAGTTTTCATTGATCCATTCTCGAATCGATTCACCGCACGTACACGAGACAAGTGATGTTCTGTAGTCGTTTGTTTTACGTTTATTTGTTTTCTCTTGTTTCGCTAATCAAATCCTGCTTTTTTTCTTTCCCAACTTTTGTTTCTTTTAGATGATACGCACTTCCTCTGTAGTCGATGGTTCCAAAAAAAGCCAAAATTCTAAAAGCGGTAATTCTGGCACGAGTACCGCCAGTGCCACGTCAGTACGTGACAACGCTAGCGTAAGTAGATAATTATTGACTTGCCTTTTTTCAGACTGTGATGATGAACGTGTGCTTTTCTTACGCGGCAGCCCAAGATATACAATTGTTAATCCTGGATATACTGCTCTTCAATTTCTCTGTTTGTCTGTCTGTCTATCTGTCTGTCTGTCTCTCTCTCTCTCTTTCTCTCTCTCTCTCTCTCTCTCTCTCTCTCTCTCTCTCTCTACGTGGTAATTCCGTTTTATACTTTTTCATTGATTATTTGAACTACCATCCCTTGCATATTCTCATACACGCATTGTTCTCGTGCAAAATTGTTGCTAGGATGGCATTGCTTAGGCGCTCCGCGCGGAATTCGAATGTAGTTCAAGTAATTCATTGTCGTTGTCTCTTTTCCTCTGTTTCTCGACTAACCTTTTCAGACTCTAGTGTATTCGCTCGCTAACTTGTTTGCTTAGTCAATTACATTACGATTCTTGATGTACATACAACTATAATTCGACAATTGATCGTCGTTGCGCTGTCTCCATACTAACGTGTTCTTCCGGGACACCAGTGTTACTTGCAGGACATCGATTTAGAGCTGGCAGCTTTGGAAGAGGGAAATCGTAATCGCGCGGCTGAACTGTCTGCACTTGCGGAGCTTGACCAAATCGCCGACGAAGACGAACAAGAGCCGCCAGGTATGAATTTCAGTTCCTTCTTTATGATTGTGGTAAAAGCATCCAGTCTATGTGTTTATACGTGTTGACAAACAAAACATCGGCAAACTTTCTCCAAGAAAATTCGTCGAATTGCACTATTGAATGATTGTTATGTAGCTTTACATACTAATTAGAATAATTAAGCACAAACAATCCCAACTTACACAGTTTCGATTCGTTAGGAATCTGCTTTTAGTTGAGAAGCTTCGATAGGCAAAGGGTTTTCAAAGTCAATCTAGAAAAAGACAATTCGAGTTCTCGATAACGTTATGTAAATATTTCTCTAGAGAGACAGTGTTTATCATAAAATTTATTTAACCTTTTGGCCGAAGAACGATCATATGAATAATAATGTCCATGAATTAGCAAAAGGGTTGAATAAAGTAGTATTTTGAATGTTCGCATGCCTGCATGCTCGATTTTATTTTCCGTTGAGCAGTCGATAGTAAGCTCGCGAGCGTGCCTGAGAGAACGAACGTGCGTGGAAGCAAAAAGACGAAAAAGAAGCTGATAAAAGTTGCTGGATCGAAGCCAAAATAGAGAGATAGAGAGAGAGAAAAAAGCGTAAGTATAAGACAGAAGCGAGAGGAGGTCGGTTCGGCTGTGACGTCGTCGGAAATGGTTTTGTTCGCGTCTACGTGTTCGAATGCTGATCGTGTTGATGGGCTCTGGCTTTGATAGTGATCTTTAGGCGTCTCTAGAGCGATATCCTAGCTACAGCATAGGCTTGTCCTTGTTTCTCTTGTTTCCTTCTGAAGAAGACTACCTGTTTTCGGACTTAGTACCGGCGCCACAGCACCTCACCCTCGAGCGGCAGCTGAACAAAAGCGTGCTGATCGGTTGGACGCCGCCGGACAATCCACACCAGATCGAGTCCTACCACGTTTACGTCGATGGCGTACTCAAGGTCACCACCAAGGCTACCGAGAGGACGCGCGCGCTCGTCGAGGGCGTAGACTCTACTAGGGTACGTTTGTCGACATTTTTATCCACTTATTCTCCGAAACTTTCGCTGCGTACGACTTTATTGACGATTGCGCGAAGCAAACAAAAAGACTTTGTACAGCAAAGCTTGTTCCAATACGCGAGGCTATTTCTAATGTTTATCGCTTTTCTTCTTGGCTATTTTATATCAGTTATCCTTCAATAGTTTGCAAGATGCTAACGAAATACACGATGATTTATTTGAATGTAATATAACAAAACGATTATCAATTGGGCACGCTTAAGGTAAATTATAACTTACAGTAGAAAATGAATGTTTGCAGCCTCATCGGATAAGCGTGCGATCGGTGACACACACGCGGCGGACGTCACGCGATGCTGCGTGCACGATGGTTATCGGCAAGGACATGGCGATCGGTCCGACGGCGGTGAAAGCTTCGAACGTAACAGCGACATCGGCGGTGATATCGTGGCTACCGAGTAACAGCAACCATCAGCACGTGGTGTGCGTGAACAACGTGGAAGTACGCACGGTCAAGCCAGGCGTTTATCGACATACGATAACAGGACTGGCGCCGTCGACTATCTACCGAGTGACCGTCAAGGCCAAAAATCTACGCGCCACGCACTTCGAGGACCAAAATCTGCAGCTGTCGATCAACCAGGCCTGTCACGTCCACTTCAAGACGCTGCCCAAGGGACTTCCCGATCCTCCGGTCGATATCCAGGTTTGCGCCTAGTCTCCTTTGCTTCACTGCCTTTTCGTTTTTTGCGAACCCGCGCGTATCCACTCTTGTAAGCTCTCTTTTTCCCGGCTGTTTGTACTTTATCGCCCCCCCCCCCTTCCCCTTTCTTTCACTCTATAGCAGACTTGTTGGATTCAACTTAGATTTACTATCCTCTGCTGATTGTAAGACACTTGTCTGCTAGACGAATCAAATGAATCAAATGTATCGATGCCAAAACGTCTGGAAAAAGAAAGTTTTCAAAGATGAACGAGGCGAGGACGTTACACGCGTACAAGCAGCGCGCTCTGCTAGAATTTTTTCCATGTCAGGCTCAGTGACACGATGTGCACAATTGTTTGGCTTATGTTCTTTTTATACCTGGTTGATGTTAAACTTCATAGTACTTAGACGTAAGTTGGTGATGTAGGTGGCTGTTAGGACAGCCTAACATCTGCAATGAATTACATCATGCAAGGATTCAAATTAGTCTTGCATTGTCGTGGCGGTCAAGTAAAAGGGCTTATTATCAGAGCTTCTGTATGACCAACATTCTAATCATTACTATATAAAATAACTTAATATTAGTACTATTCATTAAATATACATTAATATACTTTTTAATTAATTACTTTATCGTAGGCTGAGTTTTTATGTTGACAATACTTTTAATAATTTTTCGATTATTGTAATATTTTAATCACAACATAATTTTTTTATCTCTAAAAATTACTGCATAGCACTTTTAATATTTATTTCGAAATGATTAGTAATATTATGCAAAGTAAATGATATTTTTGACAATTTACGAACGGATGACGGTTTCTGTAAATATTCGCCAATAGACTCACCGCAAAGCATATGGTATTGATTGTACTTATATTTAAAAAATTTTTATTTTGATCACTTTATAATCATTCTGAAATTTGTTGTGGTTTATGAAAACTGTTGATACCGAATTAAATGTTTGTGCGCCAGTTGGCAAACGGTCAATTTAGGCTTGAGTTTCAAGACAGAAGAACGCGATCTCGACCCCCATAACGGAAAAAATGTTCAATTAAGCAGTTGGCGAGTTACAGGCAAGTTGCCAATGTCAGATAACGGTTTGGCCATTTCATTCAAGTTTGAAAAAATTTGGGAAGGTTAATAACTTTGTTTAAGTATACGTTTCATTTTTAAATCACAAATCTAGTGACTTTTGATTCTCCTAAAAATGGATAATATGTAGAAACCGAAAGCGTACTGCACAACTTCGTGCTTTTGAACATCGCTGTAAAATAAGTGCTAATTCGAATTCTACCATATGTAGTTCAGTGTATAAGTCTGATCCATCTATATCACTTACTGTCGTACCTACCTACGTTTAATAAAAGGACACTATTTTTTATTAGACTTTTAATAAAAAATTTTTATTATCAACACTTATAGAAATTGAAATTAATCATTTAACAATACTAATAAGTGAATTACTTTGTGATATTAAGTCAAACTACACTGATAAATAAAAATCTAAATTGTTCTGTTTTAAAACAGATGTTTTAAAAATACAATTTGAACAAATAAAATCATTCATATAGCGATTTTATATAGTAAATAAATTCGATTTATGTACGTGACGATTTCAGATGAGATGTGTATAAGTAAAGTAATGGTTCAAGCAGCATTTAAAATATATAACATAAAACCCATTGGAAACCACATGAATTTAGTAGCTTCGAATTGTTTTTCTCTACAAAGGATTGGGTAAAGACATTGCATGTATACTTTTTTCAATATCTTCTATTCCTTTTTCTTTAAATATCAATTACAATGATAGAGATTTGCCAAACGTGATGTTTAGGTTGGTTTAAAAAAAGATTATGATTCATAAAAAATTAAGATCAAGTTATAATCTTGATTGTAAACGGTTTTTGTGCAGGTCTCTACTAGAACTGAATGCATAATAATCAAGCTTAAACAATATTCCAAAACTGAATTAGTCGCTCTTTCACTGAATTTATTTAATATAATCTTATTAAAAAATTAGAGATCAATTGATAGAAAAAAATAACTTGAAAATCAAGCAATTCTTTTCACTTCAAACTACTTTAAAAATGTTATGTAAAACTTCTTTAATATTTATTGTTAGTTTGATGTGAAATTATGACAGTTTTACTTATATTTATTGTCACACATTTTACATAGCTTGGATATGGCTTAATAATATCAATGCAGCAATACAATAAAATCTTGCACCGTTTTTAAAATTTTTGCTCGACACCAATTTTTTTTTTTACGATCACATACACAAAGCACTCTGAAGTATACTTTGTGTGAATTATCGAGTGCCAAACTATCCACTATCAGTAATAGCTGTCGAAAAGTTAAAGATGCGAGAGTAAGGAAACAAATAGTTTGGCAGTATCGTACTTGTTGCAGCGAGTAATGAGTTATGAATATGGAGCTTGGCACTGGTTGGGTACAAATAAAGGAAACTAGGATTTAGTAACAAGTGTGCGTGTGTATGCGCGCGCGCGTGTGTGTGTGCGTGTGTGCGCGCGCAAGAGCTGAAAGGGTGTATGTGCGAGTAGGCGAAAGTATGGGTACGTGTGTAGTTTAAGATAGGAAGAATAAACGAAAGCCGAGGCCCAGCGTAAGGCGCGCGGGGCTCACTCATTTGAGCGGGTGTCTGTGACTCAGGTGGAGGCTGGACCGCAGGACGGCACTTTGCTAGTGACCTGGCAGCCTGTTGCCCTAAACGGTTCGGCAGTCACCGGTTACGCGGTTTACGCCGATGGCAAGAAAGTCACCGACGTCGACAGTCCCACGGGCGATCATGCGCTTGTCGACATACACAAGCTCATGGGTCTCAATCCGAAGCACATCACCGTCAGGACCAAGAGTCGAGAGAGTCAGTCCGGCGATAGCTGCGCCACAGCCATTCCCTGCAGTGTTCTCAGAGGTCAGTACCGAATCCTCGTAACCTTCTCTACAGTTATCCATCAAAACAAAGCACTGCCAATTAAGAGCTGGCGCGTGCCAATTATTATTTCCACGCTTTTCATCTACGATTTAGAATCGACCAGGTCGTCCTCGCATTGTACGGCCACTTGAACATAGAACGGCAGTGTTCTCATAAATTCAAGCTCGTACAAGCCCATCTAGTTTATCGGCTTGAATCGCGCAACTGATAAGCTCGCGAATAGCTGAATGGCGATCGAATGAGGCTCAATCAAGTATCTGTAGCACAGGCCATTGCTATAATGCAATGATTCGATTAGGTAGAAGAAATAAAACTTTACCTTCACTGAGCTTGTGAGAATGAGTGAGTAATCTCGTGCATTGATCTATTACAACTTGACGCGCGAAGGCAGCTATATTCAAGCGAAGACGAGTCTGAGACAGACAGATCGAGTATGCGCGTGTTGCTCTCATTTCCGCTGCTCGTATATATACTTTATCAACGTTTCCACCCTCCCCCGCCCTTTTCTTTCGAGGAATGTAAGGGTTATCGAGTAAACCGAGAAATTTTCGTGATATATCTCGTGTAACTAAAGAAACTGTTTTTTTTTCTTTTGTTAGACTTATTACTCTGATAGAAATTTATTGAATTTATTTATTAATGTTTCGGCTTATCAAGCTATCTGGATAGAAAAGTACATTAAGTGGATATTTCCGAAACGCTCGTTCATGCTGACAACAGGATGACTAACCTGAAAGTTTAGACCCCGACGGAGCTCACTAGGCCAGAAGCTTTTTCTCTACTGAAAATAAATGCCATTTCTGATTCACCTTATCAAATCAATCCAAGTGCCGACAAAAAAATTACATTTTTGATTTTGTTATTTTACAGCTTTTTTTCAACTACCGCAAGATGTTTCAAGCGATTGTTTCGGTATTAAAAATAATAAAATCTCAACCCAGTAAAAGTAGTTCGAAAAATATGTAGTACTTGAATACCCCATGTATTTGAGCCGTTTAAAACTACTCAGAAACTTCCTACTCTGATGCAATGAGTATAAATATATGTGTAAATGTAAATATCTCAACATAGCCAAAACATCATAAACTCGCACAAGTATAACCAGTAGAGTCTATTGCACAGCCAAATAAACTTTGGATTCTCCAATAAAGGCTTGTATGCAAAGTGCCTACTTAAAAACGATTGAATTTAACAATAGGTGGTCCAATGGCAATACAGAATCAGCAAATGCATCAGCAACAAGATATGTCGATGCAAATACACCAGCAGATGCAAGACCCATCGATGATGGATCCGAATCAGCAAAGAATGATGGGACCGAATCAGAGGTATCCACAGGCCAATTCACAACTGCCGCCACACATGAGGCGGCAAAACACGCGCGTCGACGCTCACGGCCAGGTCATCATTGAGACTGACGAGAATCTTTCCGACAAAGAAATCTATCCTGGCCAGAGTATGGGTGAGTCGCTTATTTTGCAAATTTCAATTACATCCATGATTAATTACCTCGTTATTCGTTAGATTAGCTGTATTTACAGAATTACTCATTGCTTCATGCTTATTCATTTTATATGTACATTTAATTTTCAAGTGATTCATTTGGTTATTCTTGAGAAGATTATTTAATAGTATCTAATATTTAGGCATAGATTTACAGTTATTAATACTTACTAGTAAGAATTTAGTATTTTATGTATCGTTTAAAAATTAAAATATTGTAATATAGTATTGCCATTTTAGTTTAGTTATTGTCTGAGATTTGTAGTAAGTTTGAAACGAGAGTTTCCTACACGAATAATCGCTTTTAGAATAATTCTAATTTTAAAGAGAGGGAGGATTTCAGAGTACTATTTGAAAGTATCAGAGACTAGCAGAGAGTAAGTGGTTATGATCAGATTTGGTCAGACATGCTCACGTTATTAACTTTTTGAGAGTATCAAGATCTAGAGTACTGTTTCGTGAAATCATTCTGTAATGAGAAGCAGTCATTAACAAAAGAAACGAATAAAGCGATGAGGCAAGCCCGTATGGAGCTTGTAAGGTAAAAGCGTTGGTATGAATGGTATTGGACTGGTGCAGGCGTGCCGGAAATAACAAAAGACTCTACGAGCGAGGCGAACTTCAGCGAGGAGGAGCAAGAGCCAACACCTAGGCCGCGTGACAATCAAGGCCCAATGGGTGTTAATGCGGGGCCTCACCGTGGCAGTCCAAATCATCATCCTCACCCCCAGCAGCAGCAACAACAGCAACAATCGTCAGCAGTCCGGCAACAACAGCAACATCATCCACAACAGTCACAACAACAACAGCATCATCAACATATGCAAATGCAGATGCAACAACTGCAGCAGCATCGACAACAGCAACAGCACCAACACCCACACCAGCAGCAGCAGCGTTACGGGCCAGCATCCGATCGGATGGGTGGTCCGGGACCAAGGCAGGGCCCCCCACCGGGACACCCGAGGCCTCAACAAGGTGCTGGGCCTAGGCCTCAACCGCCACCGGATCAGTACTACGAACAGCCACCACCAGGTAGTCTCAAGTGCAAGACCATACAAGTGTGATGATGATCATCATCGATTCCCAGCGCACGAACGCTCTCGTCGTCTCACTTAAATCTCTGTGTCTATCTCTATCCTGCTGTTTACGTGTGTGCTTGTTTGGCGTGTCTATGTGGGTTTGTACGTAACGAATCTATATACCATGTTTATTATTCAAATCGTAGTTTTTTATTTTTTGGAGGGGGAATTATTTTGAATACAGCAATTTTTAAAATTTTTAACTTGTTAACAAATTCAATGAAAAAAAAAAAAAAAAGTTTCTCAAAAATGTTCAAAGTCATGACTGTGGTTTTAATAATTCAAATGAAAAATAAGCATGGTAGATACTAAATCAATTATTGTCAAGTCCAACGCTATCTCAATATCATTAACTGACATCGTCCGACATGTACTACTCTACCTTTTTTTTACCGCAAAGACAACTCAGATGTATTCTGGTCTCCTTTATACACTCGCTGCACATCTATACTAAAACTAATTATTGAATGCATTCTATATTCTATTTTTTTATGCGCATTGAACATCAGAAAATTTCAATCATTTCTTTTTCGCCATTGCCAAGCTAATTGCTTGTATCAATTATGTATAATGAAAATTACAAAATGCTTTCCAAATTTTGCTCATACAATATACATGAAGTTTAAACACATTCAAAAAAGTAAAGACTCTAACAACAATAACAGAGAATGATTATTATAAAAATAAAAACAAAAACGAAAATGCTTTAAAAAAAATTTATTTTTATATGTAACTTTTTTGAAACTGCATTGATGTCCCTGTTACTATTTAGATATTTTTAATCATTTAAATTTTTCTATAGATGTATTTTTTTTATTGAATGTATATTCTCTATATTTAATTTTTCTCAAATTCACTTCTTTAATATCTTGCTTAAATTTCTATACATAAGCTTTAATCAGATGTTTATTAATGTTACATCTATACTTTGCCATATTTTCAACAGTCTCTACTTATATGTACTACTTTATCGTCGTTGTTAATATTAATAATAAATTACTTAATATGATCGAATGTTTAAATACAATACTCTATGTATCGTACTAACGGATGTATGATTTTGTGTTGAATTACACTATGTTAATGAAATTAACTGATAAAAGAAAATATTACTCAATCCAAGTAAAGCACTAATTACTACTTGCAATCAAAATAACGCATTTCGATCTTTCATTTTCGTCACTCCAATAGAAAAGACATCTTATTCATTATTCATTGCACAATTCAAATTGTGTAAAATGTGTAAATATGCAAGTACATTTCTTTTAGGAATTATAGCTAGCACTCTTACTATAGTGAGTGCACGCACAAAACCTCCCTTATACAATTTAACTTTATGCTCACGAAATACGTGTTATTTTGTTTTTGAATAGCAATTTTGAGTAAATTAATCATGACTTACAAACATGAAGGAATAAGATTAGTCGACAGATAACTATATTAACAATAACTGTAGATTTTTTTAATAAAAAAGAAACTGTTTTATTGAAGAATTGAGTATAGATTAAAGAAATAATACCGACAAAGTACCTGTACATACTGCAACGTTATACAATAAATTATATTCACGTATCTCATATTAATGTTAAAATATTCATACAAAATACAAACTATAATTAACGAAATGCATGAAATACTTATGTCATAAATAACAATGGGTATTTTTTCGCTAGTTGGAAATATAATTACATATCAGGAGAGGGCAAGTGACGATAATTATACAAGTTGACATTGTCAATGTTAGAGAAGAGTGATGTTTTTGAGAGTGATATCAAACATGTAATATATTTCCTAGTAGATTTTTTTGACTAGTCCAAGAAAATCATTGGTTTGCATAATAAAATTGGAGATGGTGAACTGTTAACGTAACCTTGAATGATCTTCGTGCAAAGGTAATCAAAGAGGACGAGGACCTATGTACAGAGGCGGTCCTGTGCAACAAGCACAAGCTGGTCCACACCGTTCACCTGGTATCCAGCAAGCAAACAAGCGGACCCGGTGGTTCGTGGCTCTTTTCGATTACAATCCGACAACCATGTCGCCGAATCCCGATGCCTGCGAAGAGGAGTTGCCATTCTCAGAAAATGACATAATCAAGGTTGGAATTATTCCATTTCGCATTAGATTACAAATTGTTATCTTTGTCTCAAAAATAATTGATCAATCTTTTGCAAACTATTAATCCTATATAAGATGTATCAGACAGTAATTCTATATTTTTTATTCTTGACCTATGTAGCAGGTTCAGGTAAATCTTTATTTTATTTTTGGCTTTATGACTGTAAATACTTGTTGCAGTAACTGTTGACGATCATCATTTAAAAAATATTGTAGCGCTACATACTGACTTGCGAAGTAGGTTTGCAATGCAAAAAGTGAAATAATATAATGTATCAAGTGATTACGTTACTCATAAGCATAATTACGAAAAATTAGCAACTCAAGAGAAAAAAAATATGTTCGTCCGAAAAAACTAAAATTCACGCTCATAACAGTCACAGTAAAAGAGTAAAAGAAAAAAGTTTAAAGTAATCTCAATCGATCATCATCTATATAAGACTCGAAAGATTCATTAACAATCCCCCTCGTCAAGTCTTAAAGTACCATTGACAATTAATTGTAGGGTAATTGTAGCGAGAGGCCAAGCTCGTTATACGCTAATAAGAAGAGTTGGCACTCCCGAGAATCGGACTTGAAGTATCTGGCTCTAATGAGGCTGTTCTTGCAGGTTTACGGTGACAAAGATGCAGATGGTTTCTTCTGGGGTGAGTGTCGTGGTCGACGTGGCTACGTGCCTCATAACATGGTCGAGGAAATAAAAGATCCACATCAAATTCAACAATTGAATGCCGGGCAACCGGGTAGTTCTGGAGGGCCTGGCCCTGTGAATCGACGCGGTCCAGTACCGAGTGACCGTTGGGGCGACATCTACGCCAGTATGCCAGTGAAGAAAATGATTGCTCTTTACGACTACGATCCCCAGGTGTTGTCGCCGAATGTAGACGCCGAGGTGAGAGCAGGAGGAGGTTTCACGTCTACGCGCTTAATTAGGCCGGCTTGCATTGGATCGCCGCTGAATTTGCCACGCACGCGTTATAGATGCGGGATGAAAGAAGAAGAAGAAGAATAATGGATTGACGATAACGAGGCCGTTTTCGGGTTCAAGAGCATTGACTGCTAACGATCGCCACACTACTTTTTTCTATTAACTTGCGATGGCTCATTATTACTTTCTCCATTTATATTCCCCTGGGTTGTTGGCTCAACTCATAGAAATTAATTTTGGGATCGGTTCGATATCACATTGGGCTCATAGAAAACCGATTTTCTCACTAATCATAAATTTTGACAAGAGTATAGTGGTGTTAATGAATGTCCAATGTTTCAGCAAATGGAATTGAGTTTTCAAACTGGAAACGAGATTTATGTTTATGGCAACATGGACGACGACGGGTTTTACTTGGGCGAGTTGGACGGCGTCCGAGGTCTGGTGCCGAGTAACTTTTTGACGGAAGCACCCGACCAAGGTCAAATGCCGCCAGGTAGAGGCAGACCCCTGGGCCAGGGCCAAGGTCCTGGTGCTAGGGGTCCGCCTCCACCTCCACGAGAGCCGCCTGGTGGACCGCGAGGCCGTAGTAAAGGTAAAGCTCTCCGATCCCCCTCCTCACCCACAAATAACCTTTATTTTTCTCTCTCTTTACATATATATGTACATCTCTATCTTCTCCCACTCCCTTTTGTCTTTCGTCTAACAATCTGGCCGCAACTCGTTGTCACGTTCGACGCGCGGTTTATTATTGGGTCGTGGCGTTGCTCGTACTTTCCATTCGCCATGACTTGCTTTATAGCTGTGCTTTTGTGAAGCTTCCTCAAACTTTTTCTGGTCAAATGAAATCGAGTTACTCATTTTATTTTTCTTCTGTGTAGTAACGTGCGACTGATTTGAGTTTTTTTCTCGATACATTCGATAACATTCGTCAAGTAGTCTATTCCTATAAATAGTCGGACAGAATATTTATTACTTTTAACGTCGCTTAACGAATGGAAAGTATTCGATGGCGAATACCACGAGACACGAGATTTTGTGCGCCAGAGGACAGGCAGCGACGGATCGCAGAAGAATTATGCACTTATTTGAAAAAAAGGAAATGAAAACAACAGAAAAAAAATAAATGAGTCGTGATCCGTGAACGCATTTCCCTCTCATCACAACACAATGCAATCATCAGACCCCGAATAAAAAAAATATATAGCAACAGCGTTTTATGAAACATTATGTCATTTTTTCTCGCACGAAATTGTAATATATATCACAATGTTGATTGATGAAAAATAGAAAAGAAGTAACAGAAAGAACACGTACGTAGGCAATCAGACATAAAAAAGGTAATGTTCATTGTTGGCCATCGACTGGTGACCGAAGAGCGGCGAGTCCCCGAGAAATCAGCAGTTTATCGTTAGATAAATATAATGTATTTTGAAATAGCCCACGATTTTTGAAATGAATAGCTATTGAACTAACACTGATGATTTTTTTTTCTCAAGAGTTTGATCACGTGTGTTGAGAACACGCGCGTTAATAAATATAAAACACTTGCTGGCATTCATTTATTTTTATATATTACTATATATACATATATATATATAAATTAAGTATATAACCACACGACTATATGCAATAAACACCAAGCTGCTTTCAGTGTATTCTATTAAGTATATTATATATATTTATATATTTGTTCTATCTCTCTCTATCTATATTTCTACGAGCACTATTGGCTCAATTACTTCTTTATATATCTGTCTTTTTCTACATAGTTTTTCTATATATTACCAATTGAGTACGTATATATAAATACAGATATATATATGTACATATAACACATGTTTATATATATTTAGCGATTGGTTTTTTTGATACATAACTGAAAATCATTTACTGCTGTGCTTCTCAATACTCACGACAGTAATGATAATGTGTATACTATATATACTATATACTTACTATATACTCTACTTATACCGACATGATTTGTCGTCTCTGTGTGCCTGAACTGGTCGATGGTCGTCGTGTCACATGATTGTCGTTCGTGTCGTGTTGTCATGCTGGCCATTTACGATATTATATTCGATGTTTATTTATGTCTCTACCGTAGTCTTGACAAAATTAAACGCCTGACAGTGAGGTTACTTTTCCAAATTGATCTTGATTGTTAGCTTTTGATAGATATGCCTCCATTCCAGTTTGACAAAAGTCTTCTAGAACGCACCAATCGTATATGACTCTCTAATTAATATCGTTTCCGAAATACTTCAACTGCTTGAGATTAAATAACCACAAGCTGATTGTTAACTATTGTTGATAATACTGAAATAATGATACTGTGTGCTTTTGAGTGATGACATTGTAAATGATATAAACACAGGAAATTAAGTAATGAATTTATAAATTATTTAAATTTCAAATGTTCATCGTGTAAATTGTAGCACGTTTATTGTAATATTTTCACACGCTAACGTGAAGCTACATTCATATACCACGAGACTTATTGTAACAGTTAAAATTGCAAACACAACTAACGAATAGAAATTCGAATGAGAGAGAGACGTACGCTTGGGGTGATGAAAATTAAAAACAGACTGTTTCGAAAGAAGTCACGAGGCAAACAGAAAATCACAAGGAAAAGATAAATCGGGCAATAGAGAAATGCGCCAGGGCAATGACAACACGGTTCTGTTCTCTTCTCTGTTGCTAGATGCCTGCATTGTGCCTGTGTCTGTCCCTGTCTGTCACTTAGACTCTAGACAACAACAACCACTAAAGAACAAGCAACAAGTACCACATCAAGTACAACAATCTCAACAAAACAAACCACCGCGTGTAGCGTACCAACAAGCGAATCACCACAGCTACACGGGCATGGGTCCCAATCAGCATCCGGGTATGGGTATGGGACCTAACAAGGGCCCACACATGGGCCCACATCCGCCCGGTCAAATGCCGCCGCACATGCAGCAGCAGGTGAGTGCACATGACTTCCTCCAGTCTCCTCACATCGATCTGTCTTCCTCTATCTCAACTTCTTCATGATCTACTTCTTCTTCTTCTATCGCTCTGATTTTCCTGTAATTTTCTGTATCTCTGAGCGCGCTGAGTCGAGTGAATGCGGACTTTTATCTGTGTGGTTTGAAATTATCTTTCTTTATCCTTTTTTTCACTTATAATGCTGTGTTGATGTAACACCCTCTGTATGAACAAAAAAGAGAGTTTCGCACTTGAGATTATGAGGCTCAAAAAGTGGGAGATTTTCGCCAACTTCTTTCGAGAATATAGGTGGTACATGACTTTTTTTCAAAAACATTACACGCTTGTTTCTTGATGTGATATTATCTATGTGATGTTGCTTAGGGCTGCACGTTTATCCTCCTATACTTTCCAAATTCAAACACAATTGATTATTTTGCAAATTGCACTTCAATTTTGTTACGCGTTGCTGGATACAAAAACTTTCTTTTTGTTTATTTGCACCTCATGCTCCATAAAGTTTCTTTGAAAACAACTAGAATATCTACATGGTCGAAATACTGCTACGTGATATATTATTTTGAAAATCGATTCAACGAAAAGCAATAACGTGTGCTACTTTGGAAATCGCGTCAATAGCGGAAAATTCCGAGCTATTTATGATGAAAAATACATTACCCTTCGATAGGAAATACTTGGTTTCAAATACGTATCGTTTTACTCACGCGATAGACTGCATGATTTCAATACCTAATAAGACACCAGTACGACTATTACAAATTAACGTTTTTATATATAGTTTCAGGCATTTATTCCAAACAATTATAATAGCTTTCTTATTGCTAATTAGCTCAACAGAATTGTACGGAATAACCGTTTCCGTCAGTCAAAACTGTATTACCTTTAATATCAAAAATAGTAAACAAATACTACATGATTTTTCTAACATTAATAATAATACCAAAACAACTACAAGCTTAAACCTATGCATTTATAACTTATGCTAAATATATTTTATGGCATTAAACATTTTCGAAAACATATTCGCTTGCGCTTCTGGCAACGCACACAAATTTTACCTTTTCTCATTACGTACAGAGATATACTTGAATGAAATGTTCTAGCAAAAGAAAAATTCAAATAAAAGTTATCGATATTGAATATACGATAGAGGTCAATCGACCAATTTATTATGGTAATTTTTGCTTCAAATGCTGCCAATTTTCATAATTAAACTCAGCATAGCAAGGTAAATATTTTCTTACATAGAGGCTAATTCATGTTTCTTGCTAAAATTTTATGCAGAATAAAACTCACTCGTAGTTTTAAGTCTAATAATCAATGACCCACACAGAAAACATGGTATAATTAATATAATTACATATTTTCAGGAATGAAAATAAAAAATCACTTTATAATCCATTATTCCCACATTTAGACAGCTATAATTTAGGGATGAATAGATATTAGATTCCCACTGAATACTTTTTTGAAACGTTTGAAATTAATGTCAATATGAGATAATGAATTATTATCTATAATAATATTCTATATTAATAAAATGCAGTAAAGTTTACAAATGTTTCAAAAAACTCGTTTTCAATACAAATTTAAACAGTTGAATTTCATTAGGCGATTTAACTAATATGAAAAGTGGTTCGTCTAGACTAGAACTACAAAATCATTTATCGTGATAATTTCCTTAAGTAATAATTGAGCGTTATGTTTTTTTATAAATAAAGTAAATAATACATTTAAAATCAAAATGAAAGTTCTAGTGCAGGCGTGGAGTGAGTAGAGCGTAGGTAACGTATACATTGACTATTTTCAGGGGAGGGGGAGAGGCATGCTCAACCAGGTCGGTGGTAGTAATATGATGCCGGGTGGTCCCCGAGGTATGCCAGGCCAAATGCAGCAGCATCCGCAACAAGGTCAGCAGGGTGGCCCTATGGGTGGCCCAATGAGTGGTCAGATGGGTGGTCAGATGGGTGGTCAGATGGGTGGTCAGATGGACGGGCAGATGGGTGGCCAAATGGGAGGCCCAATGGGCGGCCCGATGAGTGGCCAAATGGGAGGCCCAATGGGTGGTCAAATGGGAAGCCAAGTGGGGGGTCCGATGGGCGGATCAGGTGGCTACCAGCAACAACAGGGCCCAGGCGCTTACCAGCAGCAGGGCCAGCAGCAGCAACACCAGCAACAGCAGCAAGGCCCTGGCGGCTATCAGCAGCAGCATCCCGGGGGACCAGGCGGCTTCCAACAGCAGCAACAGCGACCAATGGGTCAGCAGGGCCCGTACGGTCCGCAAGGCCCCCAGGGCGCGCAGCAACAGCAGTACGGGCCCCAGCAGCAGCAACAGCAGCAAGGCCTCGGGGGCATGATGTCGGGCCCCGGGGGCATGATGGCGGGCCCTCAGGCGAATAAACCTATGCGCGGCATGCCCAACGTTATACCCACGGCCCAGCCGGGTATGCCAGGCATGGGTCAGCAGCAGCATCCCCAGCAGCAGCAGCAGCAACAGCAGCAGCAACAACAGCAGCAGCCCGGCGCGGCAGGGCCCAACCTCATGCAGAAGTTCACGGAGATGGCGGGCCAGGCGAGCACAGGTGGCGACATCCTGTCCAAGGGTAAGGAGCTCATCTTCATGAAGTTTGGCCTGGGCAAGTGAGTGATACGAGCCGTGGTCGTGCCCAGCCACGACCGGCCAGCTCGCACTTACCGCTCGAGTTCAGTCGTCGTCATGGTCCTGCTCAGCTTAGGCAGCAGCAGTTGGACGATCAACGCCAACGTTAAAGTCAAAGCTTTGCCAATCAGTATTATTCGTGCAAACGCCGTACACATTGCACAGTACTTGTCGAAGACATATCGCTCTTTATTTCACGTTGCCTCCTCGGCTCGGGTAACCTATGGATGCTCCGTACGAAGCCCGTCTATCCCTCCCCGGCAGCCGCTTCTCGCAACGAACTCTAGCATACATATACATCAACCTATACATATTTAAACTCAGGACAAACACGTAGGAAATGCTCAAAGTTGAACCAAGTAATTGCGACGAGCGTTATCATATATATATATATATATATATATATATATATATATATATATATATATATACAGACACACGATATAGTATTAATTATACCAAATGATATATATTATAATGCTCTAGACCAATAAAAGTGTGTCGGCGGCCCGCGAAGCCGGGTGGCTCGAGGTAACTCTCTTTCAATACCCGATACGTATTAGCAACCAAATAATAAAATACTGATATGTTGCTGCTAACTGCCGATGTGATGCTGGGTTATCAATAGTGTGCGCGTATATGTATGCGCATACAAACGAGTGTTGAGAATTTTTTGCGTTTATCCGTCTGGTATGATCGATAATAAAATAATCGCACGAGTCACATCGTTCGAGGCGAGTCGTGTCGTTGTTGTTTTTAATTGCCGACTGAATCCGATACTTAGTCGCGTATACGCTCAAGTGCTCGAGGTCCAAAAACTAAAAAAAAAACTTATAAAAGCGTATCTTCGGATGCTTGTCCCGGATATAACGCGAGAACGAGTCTAGGCTAGACAACACAAAATGCGCGGAAAGAGAAGTTCGAGAGTTTTCTTTTTCTTCCCCCCCCCCCTCTCCTGAATTATACGCGTATGTAACAGCACACTCACACGTACTTTGTCTATATGATGCCCTTGTTTTATATGTACGAAGGATGCGGCGGAATATCGAGCGCCATTCCTGGGATACGACTATATATGTGTATATCGTCGACGCGACTCATTATTTTATATATTATTCACGGACTGATATATATTATATATAAATAAATATAAATATATATACCGATCGACTAAGCAACGCATAGAAACGAATACATGTACACGCGCTTAACGTATCACATTAAAATATATGATAAAAGAGCGATAACCAGAAAGCCATAAATATGATCAAGCGTAGTTATAAAGTAGAGCGAACAGACATAATCGCAGCGAGGACAAAATGCCCAGCTCGGGCGCGGTTTGACTTAGTGAAATCCGATTAGCCAGCGATAGTCGAGGGGTGCGTATTGGTGAAGAAAAAAGGTCAAAGAAAACGTAGGTGAAAGACAAACAATGATGGACGGGAGGCGGGCGTGCCTTGAGATGCCTCAAACCCTGACACAAACAATAATCATATCTAAAGTTTAAACAATAATCGCATTGCGGATCATTTGACGAGGATAAATTATAAATGAACGAGAACAAAAGATGAAACCTATTGATCGCGTATGTGCGCGCAAGCATGGTGCGTGACAAGAGCGAGAGAGACTGCGAGTATATTATTTAAAAAAAAACGTTAAATTCAAACGATCTGTTATAGTCGGGTGAAACTTATCGAGTGATCAAATAGTGAGAGGAAAGCATTAACAAAATGAAACTAACAAACAAGTAATCTAACTCTAATAAGATATATCGTACGTATACATAATAATAATGAGTGTGTCCTTCGAGTTACATGATGACTGACGATGCGATTATTACACGCGAATAATGAGAAGATATCATTGATTATAAATATAAATTAGACTTAAAAAAACAAGCACGTTCGCAAAGTGGAGAATCAAACGATGGTAATATATCAGTGCGATTATAAAAAAGATTATTAATAATTATTAGATGTATTGAGAAAGAGAGGGAACGACGAGGCTGTCGACGTCGCTTCTCGCTTATCACATTATTGTTATCTATACATTGTATTTACTCGAGTGGGATGAGCGAGAGTGAGAGTGTAAAAACATATTCATTTATAAGCGTCAACCAATGCCTTTTTCAATCTTCTGCTAGCGCAAATTTTTCTATCTACTTTTAATCTCGTAAATAACAAAAAAAAAAAAGAATAAAATGTCATGTTCCCCCGAGTAAACATCGTTCCACACAATGTTGATGATGACATATATAGCTATATTATAATAACGTTAGTCTGCGACTAATTCCGAAAAAAATTCGTTCTGAACTGAAATATATAATTTCGTTGATGGTCAAATGGATAAATACTGTACATTCAATTGTTATGCTGCGCAAGTGGCCCTTATAAGCAAGCTTTCATCATCTATAGATGAATATATTATATCATTCCGTTGATTCAAAATGAATTTTTTCAACTTAGAGAAATCTTTATATCCAAGTCTATCTGCAGAAAAGAATAATAATAAAGGAAAAAATAAGAAAAAAGTAGTAAAGGTCATATATATCGAGAGAGACTTACACTTTTAAATTAACTGTTGATTTTGTTTTCAGAGTTGCGAAAGTCTGACTGATTAGAATTGTTGACGAAAAAATGCTCTGATTGATACTGTCGCGACTAAATTATGTATACAAGTACCGACGAAGAAATTGTTGATAGCTTTAATTAAATAAACAGTTTGGTTATACATATATATATATATGGTGTACATTTTTGAAAGCGTAAGTCTCAATATCGATTCATTGTAGCTCTATCGATAATTATTGTCTGACAGGAATTTCCAATTTTACGAGTTATTATGTTGGTGAGTGCGCGTAAAATGTTTAAGATGAATTTTCAAATATCTGAACAATAATCAAGTTAAAGCTAAAGAAAAAAGTCCTTTTGGAATCATCAATATTGACTACATCAATTGTATATCACCGTTGTATATCTATATCGATTTGTTTCGTTCTCTCCATTGGTTGTATGTACAAAGCGAATTTACTATTTGCATTCTATCATTCGCATATTAAGATTTTATGCAACGTTATCAAGATGTGTTGTAATTAGGCAAGCCGAGGTTATTGATCAATTTGATCCCGTTGAATCTAAAATTAACCGAATGAACATGTGAAAAACAAAGCAAAGAGGTGCAAAACCAGTACGTGTGTGCATCGTTTACACGCATGTATACGTGTAATTAATGAAGAATTATATGATAATGACTTATAAATATTATACATATAACTATAATTATATATATAAATACAGACATATACATAATATACATATATATATTTAACTATTGCAAATCGTTGTTACATCGCTACTTGTATCGTATTTTGTACAAAGTATCCTCTATATCTTTAGTTCTCTTTTGCCGGTGTTATCTGCAATGAATAAAAAAAAAGTAAACGAAGTAAACGCGAATATATAGTAACAAGAAAAAAATGAGACAGAATATATATACAGTGATCATGATCTTTTATGCCGGTGATTCATTGGTTAACAACTAACAGGCTTCGATGTTCATCTCGCTGAAAGTTTCTTAACAAAAAAATACTTACGAGAACCTATAAATAATTAAATTGACCTCGGCAGTTTTTTTACTGTCTGTCGTATGGATCATATAAGTTGTAATTAATTTGTTGTTGTATCGACTTTGAAAGATTATATGTAAGAACGTGAGGACGAAGCTCAAGCAGCCAACGTATACATTATACATGAGCGGGAAAAATGAAGCCTCGTCAATTTAAAGAAGTAAAAAAATATATAAAAAAGACGTTCGATCTTTGCCCGACGCTATATACATATATATACAAAGTTTAATGAAAATGCAAACGTTAGCCACTTTCAGAGGGAACGCGAGATTTTCCAAGTTGCCGTTATTACGGCGCGCAATTGTCGGCATCGGTTACGGACAAATAAAAAAACAAGAAAATCATCAACTGCTGTTATTATTACTTTTTTATACAATACCGTTATTATGCTTTTTCTCCATTTATTTTTTTCTCTAGATTTTTATTTGCGCATTCCAGCATATTTTTATTATAATTGACCGGCTGAAGTGCTGACTGTGATAATAAATTTTTCTTTTATTCACTTTTTCTTTAATTTAGCATAAATGAACAATAATGTTTACGTGTGTCATATTGTATATTTTGTATTCTTACCAGGACAATGAGGAAAAGTTAATAAAGACCAATTTTTAAGTTTATCTTATGTTCTATCTCAAGTAATAGACATATTTTACAATTGCGTTATTAGTTCTAACTTATTGAATACAATTATAATGGTAAATGCGCACACATACATACCGATTGCATTTTAAACAAAAATTTTTTTAATACATTCTCGTTTATATCCAGGTTGTACGAATTACTTTCTATTATCAAACGTCAAATATTTCAGACGCGTCAGTATATCCCCCCCCCCCTCCCGTGATCGAGCCAAAATTAATTTTGATTATGCAAGGGTCATTAAGATTGCAAATTGTAACTGATGTAAATAAAGTAATGTCGAATATGTGAATATGAAACGTCGAAAAATATAATAAGAGAAACAGTATATATATACATACATCAAGTCTGTCAAATTTTTTGAATTTGAATTCCAACATTCACTTGTTAATTAGGGGAAAGAGTCGGGTTGTGGACATTCGTTTGTTTTTAGTTCATAATTTTTCACCAAGTGTATATTTTTTTCATATATAAGTATCTATGGAAAGCTAGAGACCTTAGCTAACTACCAACAAAGGGACAAAATCGATTTAGTTAAGTAGAATAATTTTTTTTGTTAATTATGTGAAGTGGTCATTTTTGGCCAAAATCTATTTTGATTCGGTTGTGGGCACCCTTGCAAAATCTGCTGAAAATGGGAAAATATGATAAATATAATAGGAAAATAATAAAAGAAAAATAACCAAGAATATAGAAAAAATGAAAGTTTATTTATTTTAGAACCACTATTTTAGAATAACTATTTTACAATTTAGTAAAACTATTTAACATTTTAAAATAAACTATTTCATATCAAACATTTTAGAAATTTTTGGACAGCTTATCTACAGAACAACGTTTAGTGGCATCAAGCGGCACATGAAATCAATATCGAACGATTTTTTTAAATTATTTCTGGATGACATATCTAAAAAAATCGAAAAATATACGAGAACACCATTAATATTTTAATGTAAAAGAAATACATGGAAACATGAAAAATTATCAACATACGTATATTTCATTAGGTATTGATTACTATAAGTAGTTAGGTTCAATTAACGATGACATTCAATCATTTTTCAAAAAACAAAACGAGTACCTACAACCTCACTAATTTTGGTGCCCACGACCGAATTTGCCAGGCATCTTGAGAAGTGGTGAAAAAAATTGTTGATATTAACATATTGGTTGCAATCGATATTGCATCACAAAGTTAGAATAAATTCCTACCGAATAAATATGCATTACACTCACCTTCATTGATTCACTTCGATTTGTAATACTGTCGAAAAAGTTTAAATAAATTTTTGGAATTTTTTTCAAACACCGAAAAATTAATATGCTCACAGCACAAAACATACGCGTTTATTTACTTCCATATTTGGTATAAAATAACGTGCTTCCATAATACACAAATAACATTTGTCAGAAAAACCTCATCTGCTTTTTGTCAACAAAAAAGTAAGGGTGTCCACAATCGAATCATGTACTTAACCGAACTTCTTATCGTATAATTTCCATTTCTTGTTTAGCAAACTAACTATAATGGATCTTTTTAAAAACTGAAAAAGCTGACTTAAAGAATTGTAAAATTTTTATTATAAAAATTACACAGCTCAGACAAATAATTGTTTTTAAATTTATATCATTCAATATTATTTTTTCAATCACTTTCATCCTCTTCATCCTCAAAATCAGGTAATTCTTCTAGGATTTGATCGACTTTATCTAAACGTTGTGGATTCAATTCTAAACGTTGTATAACATATTCTGGCATACAAAATGTTGGATCAATTTCTTTCAATGATTCATTAGCACTTAACATAGAAATAGCAGCAAGTCCAAATAATGTGTGAAATGGATCTACCATATCACCTGGTCGATCACTGAAACCTCCTGTTTCTGTATCTTGACAGCATAAAATGTATTTGACCTGGGAATAACATTACTATTTTTTATTAAATCGATAAAAAATAATTTATCCATAAAATATATTTTTACTAATTTATCTTTATCGATCCAATGTAGACGACCCAACATAGACAAAGATGAAAGAACCCACCACGAGTAACATACATCAGGTAGTTTCTCTGGCCTACCATTCAAACCTCCAGAAGGCAACTGACGTTCAGCAAGCCACCAGCCTAATTGATCTGCATTTACAAGGTGCAGATGTCCTGAAAGTTCCAAAAATTAATTAGTATAAAGGAAATTATATTTAGAGCTTTTATTGAAAGATACCAACCTGTAATAGATAATGAACCAAGGCAACAGTAAATTAAACCAGCATGACTCTCAGAATCAGGTCTTGAACCAAAACCACCATCGAAATTCATGCACTTAGTTATATGTTCAACAGCTTTATCAATATTAATTTCATTAAGACGACCCTGATATTGAATTTTTCTACAAATTATCTACGTAAAATTTTAATGAAAGTATAAATATATACTCAACTCACCAATAGAGCTAAAGATGCAATGCTACAAAATGTAAATCTTGCATCTATTTCACCCCATTTGTCTCCTGTGAAACTTCCATCTGATTCTTGTCTTTCTTTTATATATTTTAACACTTTTTCTACATCAATAACATTAATTGAGTCATAAATACATAAAATTTGGATAGCACTTAGAGTATGAAGTATGTGAGGGTCATGATAAAGGCTTGCACTAATGCCACCACAAGGATGCTGACACTGTTTTATAAAATCCAAAACTTCATCTTTATGTGTATTATCTAATTGACCCATTAAATCAAGAGCAGTCAAACCCCAATACATTCCAGACATACGAAGATGTTCAGTCATACAAATAGTCTGTAAATCAAACAATGTTACTTTTGTAGTGAATCATGCACGGTAGTTTTAATAATAACACAATTGTTAACTCACATATTCATCTTTGTTTTCTCGATATTCAAGCAGGTATTTGGCATGTTTGTCCAATAATAGCTCTGGAGTTTCTTCAGCCAACTCAATATCATTCAATGGAATAGCCTGATATATAAATTTAACAGTTACTCATTTTGATTTGGTTGCATATCACAAAAAAATTAATTTTTTTTAATAAAATAATCTTAACTAATTTATTTTTTATCATTTAATAGTATGATTTACCATTATTAATTTTATTAATAATTTTCCTCAATCACTTTTTAAGAGTTTATTAGCAATGACTTATTTATAACTATTATAGCAGAAAAATCACCAAACACTTTCTTGAAATATATAATAAATATGAATTATATGATTTCAATTGTAAAAATTACATACATTTTAATAAATAATATTTCAATGAATATATATCTAACTAAATAAATTGATACTATATTATAGAGATACCCAGCTACTAATGCGCTATTTTATGTACATTTCATACTACAAACAGATAAACAGCTGAGCTGCTGTAGTAAATACTAAATAGTACATACATACATATATCTATCATTCACAGCTGATGACACGATTTAATTCTAGCGGGAAATTTAAATGTTAGTATTGTAAAAAAAATATTATTCATAAACTAAAAGTTAAATTAATTATATTTATTATTATACAAATAGAAACATCATGACTGAAAAGATAACATTTTGATTTACATTATTATTTATGATAAATCATCTAAGACGCGATCAACGATAAATTCTTATAACGAAATTTATAGATGTAGTCGTGCATTTGAGACATTCAGATTGAGGAAAAATTTTATTTATACGTAGAAGATGTTCAATAAACACGAAATATGAAGTAACTTTAGTTTAAAATAATGGTGGCCGACACTAGTGCAAAGCCGGGCCGCAAAGAAAAATGTGTCCGATTACTATAGCGAAATATAAACTTTTTTAAAACTTTTATTGTTTTTCTTTACGCTAGGCAGAGTAAAAAATGAAATTGTAATTTAAAGATGAAATGCATTTATCACAAGTTTCCACTTTCTTGTTATTTTTAATTAATTAAATCTATATACATTTTTTATGTAAACTGGAAATCGGTTTTGAGTGTCCGACCATTAATGCCTTTATCCTATATCTTATTCAGATAAACGCTCATACGAAAGCATCTACATCTTTTGAAATAATTCAAAAATCTTTAATAATTTTATTTTGTTTACAAAAAAAGGCTTTAAAAGTTTGTAAACTTTTTTTGTAAACTTTACAATGAATTTTTTTAATTTGAATTGAAAATTATCTTAAAATACTACAATTAAAACACTGTAAGAGAACAGTAGCCACAGATTTATGATAATACATTTAAAAAATTGTTAATTTTAAGTGAATTTAAAAAATAGTTTTCTAAAAGGAATTTGAAATTTATAATTATAAAATTGAATTAATGAATGAAAGATTTTTTCATGTAATAGCTCATGCCGATTCCACAGACCATTTAGATTAGAATTATGTAGATATAAATTATATACATGTAGTGTTAATAGAAAATAAGAATATCTTATGAAATTATTGCAACATAAAAATATTTTTAAAAGATCAACTTTCCATCCTGTCTATTTTAAATATTATTTTGAACCATTTGACTATATAAACTGTTTAGGTCTCTTAATATGCATTTCTTAAAGCATTTACGATGGTGTTCTATTAATACAAGATTAGGTAATCTTTATGAGATGTCGCGGTATCTTTGTCGGTTCCAAACGTTTCACCTTTATCTTGTTTTTTAAAACGTTGTTTGTTGCACAGCTTAATGATTTAAGGTTTATCATTTGCACGTATGCGTTTTTTGTTTCGCAAAGTTTGATATAGAATTAAATTAAATACTTATTATTTATTCATAAAATTTTACATTGATTTTGAGTAGAGAAAATAATTGATTACAAAAATTATTAGATTTATATTTATTAAACATTTGATGTTTTGAATCCATCTAAAGTATTACATATTTGTTTAACTGCATAAGACGATACATTAAACCTTGATTATAGATTAATTAAAGTAATATTTTAATGTATATTCTAAATAAATTATGACGTTTTAGATTTGAAAAAATCAATGTGATACGAGATAACAGTAAAGTTTTACAACTTTTAATCTCCTAAAAGACAGTTTTTTGATGTTACATCCGGGATAAAACCATAGAAGTATAGTAAAAATCTGATGGTAACTCGAATTCTAAAATTTATAGGGGTGTAATTATATTATTATCGTACATTATTCCTTTCTAATATTATTTTCATTTTAATGTGCTGAAAAAAAATTAATTGGAATCGCAAAAGAGAAAACATTTTTCAACGTAAAATGTCAACAAGTTTTGCCCATTTCGGAGATTTCGGTAAAGTCATAATGTTTAGTTACAAAATGTAAAAGATATGGATATCAATTACGGATTTACTTGAATTAATATTTATAAACTTTCCAATCGTACGTATTTATAAAAATAGTACAAAAAACAAAATTTATTTCCATAGATTTGTTAGTTATCCGACAGACTACTAAGGAATGAGTACTAATCAAACACTAGAACGAATCCCAAAATAATTCGCAAAAAATTCTTAATTTGTTGTTCGTTTCATATAGTCGATATATGCAAGCGTAAAGCGAAGGTCAGGAAGGTCGCGAGCGGTGGGCTAATCTCGCTTAGCCGCCGAAATTCGTTGAGTATAAAAGCTCGGCACGTCTGCGACCACTGCATCACACAGTAACCTTCTCGTGATAGAAGGGACACGCTTTTATTTCTCTTGCAAAAGAGAAGAGCTGAACGTGTTTTCAGCGAAGATGTTGCGTAACTGCATCGTGTTCGCTTTGGCGTTGGCGGCTGTGTCCGCCAACATCATGCCTCGCACCACCTCGGACGGCAGAACAGCTGATATGGACTACTTGCTTAAACAAAAAAAGATCTTTGATGTGCTCATGTACGTCGATCAGAATGTCCTCACCGACCACGAATGCTTCGAAATTGGACGTAATTACGACGTCTACGTCAACATAGATTACTACAATGACAAGGTATCCTTCTTTTCTATTTTCAACATTTTATTTCCATTTTATTTTATGAATTTTCATTAATTTTATTTGAACATTTATCAGGAAGTTGTTACGCAGTTCTTGAACATCTACAAACTCGGTATGCTAAAACGCGATGCTATCTTCACAATGTACAAACCTGAACACCGCGACGAAGTAATGCTATTATACCGTCTGTTATACGTCGCCAAGGACTTCAACACCTTCTATAAGACCGCCTGCTGGGCTCGTCTCAACATAAACCCTATGATGTTTACCATTGCCTTCAGCACTGCTGTACTCTACCGTGAGGATACCAAATATATACGCGTCCCAGCCATTTACGAGATCTATCCCAACTTGTTCTTCGATTCAAAGGTTCGAATCGTTTCTCACATCATAGTTTACTTCTAGATAAATGTTTTCTTGTGATGATAGACCAATATTGATATTTTACAATTATACACAGGTTATTCGTGAAGCTCAAAACGTAAAGATGACTCGTGGCTACGGGTACAACATTCACGGTCTTGGTATGCTGAAACGCCACGACATGGACAGTGTAGAAACCTACTACGTGCAATCGAACTTTACCGACATTTGCTTGAACCCGATGTACGAATATGAATACAGACTGAACTACTTCATGGAAGACGTTGACCTGAACGCCTATTACTACTACATCCGTATGATGTATCCGTTCTGGATGGACACCAAGGACTACAACCTACCCAAGAATATCCGTGGTGATTTGTACTATTTCATTCACAAACAGATCATGTCCAGATACTATCTCGAGAGACTGTCCCAAGGTTTGGGTTCGATCGAAGATTTCACTTTCGATCGCATGGACTTGCCTGGATTCTACTCCGATCTTAGTTTCACCAACGGTGTCTCTGTCCCAAAACGTGACTGGTGGAACATTGTACCTTTCTACAAGCTCCACTACGTCGACGTGAGTAAACATTCGATTTTTCTGAAAAATTGCATTTTGATGATTATGCTAA
Organism: Phymastichus coffea; assembly: GCF_024137745.1. NCBI lineage: Eukaryota > Metazoa > Arthropoda > Insecta > Hymenoptera > Eulophidae > Phymastichus > Phymastichus coffea. The sequence continues at coordinate 1,279,703 of NW_026706849.1, forward strand.
TGAAATTATTTCTATCGGCAGCATATCAAGAAAATCGAACTCAGAATTATGGAAGCCATTGATCTCGGATATGTGTGGGACAGCCAAGGCAAACAGATCAGCCTTTACACACCCGACGGTCTTAATGTTTTGGGTAACATCATTGAAGGTAACTGTGACTCCATCAACTTGAAATACTACGGTGCCTACGATGTTCTCGGACGTGATATTCTGGGGCAGAACTTCGATTGTAAGTGCAAAGACTACTACGTACCAAGCACCCTTCAGCTCTTATCCACCAGTTTGAGAGACCCTGCTTTCTACAGACTCTACGACAGAATCATGTACTTCTTCCAGAGGTAAGTCAAGCTCAAGTGTGGAATTACTTAATTTAATAACTTATGGATATAATAACGTTTTCAATCTGTTGTATTAGATATAAGGCCATGTTGAACCGTTACACCAAGAATGAGGTTGAATTCCAAGGAGTCAGAATCGAGAATGTTGAAATTGACAAACTAGTGACTTACTTCGACAAGAAGGAATACTTAATCAACAACGCCGTGGCCGTCGACAACTACAAGGAAGGCAAATCGTTTAACATCAAGGCTGGACAACGTATCCTCAATTACAAGCCATTCACTTACAAATTCTCCGTCAACAGCGACAAAGACGTCAAGGCTGTGGTACGCATCTTCTTGGGACCTGCCGTTGAAGGCGAGAAATACGATGACTACTCTTACCTTCAATATTACTACAGATACTTCTTCATGCTCGATGAGTTCGAATATTCTCGTAAGTTGTCTAATTAGATCTTTGATTATTTTTAATTTAAGATGCTTATTTTTATACTTAAAACTTGTAGTGAAACCGGGAATGAACAGCTTCGAGCGGTCCAGCATGGATGCTCAATTCTTCAAACAAGAGTACTTGACTGGTGACGTATACTACAAGAAAGTACTCAAGGCTATCGAAGCCCAGGAAACATTCATTTACAACAAGCGTGTTACCGGTTTCCCCAACCATTTGATGCTACCAATGGGTACCGTTGATGGTATGAGGTACAAACTCTTCGTCTACATTGGTCCATACGAGGATGTCAAGACTTACGAAGTACCTTACTTGGGCAATGTCAAATACTGGGGAAAATCTTTCGGTTTCCCACTCGACAGACCCGTTACTCCAATGTTCTTGAAATTGGACAATTGTTACTTCAAGGATGTCATCATCTACCATTTGAAGGACTACGACATGACCATGATCAGTAAAGTATTTTAAGCTTACATCGAGTTTGGCTTTTGGAGATCATTGGACTGCTTGGCAGTAGTGAATTCACGGCTGCCTTCCGAGAAACCAAGACTAGACTATCGATCAGTCGATTAAACTATTTTTCTAATTTTGTAATTTGTTACCTCGTTATTGGGAGTTCCTCTCTGAGGAATTCGCTTTAATGACAAATGAATTAAGAATAAAGCCATATTTCAATTTGAAAATTCGTGACTTTGAATTGATTGTTCTCACGCACAGTATGACTATGAAGCTATTTTCAAACTACGTATATCGACATGATCTTTAATTATTCAGTCTTAATATTTTAATAAACATACTAATTATTTAATAAATATACTGTAATAAGTATATCTAATTTGATTTTAGAAATAATAAACAAAAGTTTCCTATTAATATTAATAAGATTTTTAAACTTAAAATAAATTCAATAAGTGATTTATATCACGATTGATAATATAAAAAAAATTAATTGTAAATTGATCAAGAAGGGAGTATTAACAGAAATCGAAGTTGGGAGCGACAGTAAATTTTATATTTGATAAGAGTGTTATTACAAGTATGATATTTGTGCTGAGGTTAGCATTAATCACTTGATATGATAAGAATTTACCGAATAATTCAAACGTTATATAATTGAAACATGTAAAAAATTTTTCAATTACGTAATGGCCGTATTTACGTATCTTCTTCCCAGACGGTTTCCGTAAGTATAGCTATATTGTCAAGACCTCTCATGGGAGCATACTCGAGATTCCACATAGTATTAGTGAATACCACTGTGAAACATAGAAAATTATTTTTAATTAATTTCAGACAGGAACTTGGTTGTTAGGTATACAATGTCATTACGTGACTTACACATCTCTCCTTGATGCAGATCGGCAACGAGCTCGGGACAAGAACTATTGCAAGGATTGATCGGCGTAAGCCTGAGTTGCGTTGCACCCTTGAGCTGAGCAAGAGCTATGAGGCCAGAATCGAGCTCAACCCTCTTATAGTTGGGACTGTTGTAGTCCGAGGACATGAGGACCCAGTTGAAGTGGGCTGGTGAGACGGTACTTGACAGGAAGTACGGTCGTTGATAGTACTTGCGTAACGCTTTGACTGCGTTGATGTCGCAGTTCTGCCAGTGCACAAACCACTTGGCAACCCCTGGTGAATGAACCCGTCGTAAGAAAGCTGCTAAATCGGATGAGTGGGTGCGTAGATTGGAGGTCAAAGCGCACGGCACTGTTTCCATCAAGCGTTCGTTTTCCAAGTATAGCTATACAAAAGATCATTTTTCTGATTACAGGCATCGATTTCAAAACTTACGAATTTAATTTTAATTGACAGTTATGTTTTATTTATTTACTTTGAGAATTAATGCTTTTCTAGGAGTATGTAGTAATATGGTTATGTTTCTAATTAAAATCTTTTAATAGAGTGTATCTTAAAATATGTTAATGAATGTTTTACTGCATTATGTAAAGTATATTTTATATTTTATAACAGTTACAAAAATTTCGTGTATGTTGACGTTAGTAATCGTACGTACATGAGTAATATTGTCGAACCAGAAGAAATCAGTATTCATGGCTGTCCAAGTGTTCATGGCATCAGTAATGATAGCAGGTGCATCTCGGTTAAGATAATTGTCCACTAACTGACGGTAACGAACGTCCGATAATCGATCAATGGTTTCCAACGCCTCGCATGCCTGAAATCCATTGGAATGAAGTAATTTTCGGTTCGTTAATTATCAACTCAATTAGCTCCATATGTGCATCGAATAGACTCTATTTAGTTTTAACAACAACATATATTTATGAAATGTATTTTTTTTAAATAAGGCCATACTCAGTAAAGTAACTGTATGTTGATTTAAAATATTTTATTAAAATATCTAATAATATTAAATTTTTTTGCATTAGATGGAAAAGATTGGTATCTGTTTTTATATATCTTACCACGCAATCTTGTTCAGTGACCGCATAATCGTTGTAAAATGGATTGTTCATCATGCAGCTCTCATAGTAGAGGGGTTGCCAGTTCCATATGGGTAGCACCTTGATCATGACCAAGCGTCCAATAGCAGTAAAATGCTTGCCAACAAAGTCGAGCTGAGCGGTCAAGCAGATAAGGGTGCCGATAGCGACAAGAACGAGGGTCGCCTGGAAAACGAGCTGTAACCAGGAACGGCGCATAGCTGCAACCAATGGCTGGCAGATTATATCCATCTCTTCCTCGGTAAATCCCGCCTGCTGGCAGTATCTGCGCACCAACAGATATTCACTCATGAGCGAACACACTTATTGGCAATTTATGTGCGACCCCAACACTTTCTTGGATAAATTCAAGCTTCGGAAGTTGTTCATATTTTACAATTTTTAATGCTACACATGAGGACCATTAAATACAGCCCTGAATTTTTCATAGACTGGAGAGTTTCATACGTACTTTATGTATTGTATTCGACCATTTTAGAAGATTATCTGCTTGCTTTATTTACTTAAAAGTTAAAATAAAATTATGTTAAAAAATAATTCAGGACATTAGAATAAAATTAGAGAATATCAGAAATCCCGATTCTATGCAAATACAAAAAATTTAATAAACTAAGATAAAAGTCAACTAAATTAACAAGATATCACAAAATTAAATTTTATCGAATACAATACCCCTTTCAAAGACATGATATTACGTAAATTTTCCTCTGAATTGGGATAAAAGTTGACTAAAAATATGACTTATGAATTAAAAGAAGAGCTTTTATGTTGTAGGATACATGTTTTTTGAGCTTGTTTGGGATATTTAATATATTCAAATTATTATTCATATTAAAAAATATATGAAAAGAAAAGTCATATTGTTTCATTACAATTAAAAATTAAGAACAACATGAAATCTCCGGATTAAATGGATATACTAAATTCAATAATAAACACCAAAAAGCTATGTAAAAATGAACAGCTGATAAACTGACTTGTAAAATGCGTTGAGTTCATCATCGATGAGCCTGAGCTTTTCAGCATGGGTCATTTCATGCGGTTCCTTGGTGGTGAGCTTCCTCTGGGGTTTGACACTCTTGTTAGTCGACATCGTGGCTGACAAGTGTAACGTCCGATCGAGGAAGAGTAACTGATCAGTTGCACCGCTAGTTTATCAAGCGATGCCTGTCGCATGCGTCGAGCCACCTTCAAGCCTGCTATTGATTTTTCAATAGGACACCCTCGCTAAGCTTGCGCCGACTCAGATACACATATACCCATCTCGTTTACATCCAACGGCTTTTCTCTACTTTTTCAATTTATCATGAAAGATTTTACTGATTAGTTCACTGTAATTATATGGTATAATATGCTTTTTAATACTGTATTTTCTATACATTTTTTCGAGTACACTTTTTATATTTAAAAATATGAATTGATGAATTCAAGATAAAACAAATTAGCACAATACAACATAAATACGTCTTAAATCACCTCAGCAGAACAGTATTTGCCGTCAGATGGTAATATTCGAAATCATGCAAATAGAAAGTATAGCAACGAAAAACAAGAAAGTGTTAAATTATTTTTATTATTTAAATCTTTTATAGTATAATTAAAAATATCTGAATTATCTTCACAACTAATAATAATTAATTCTTTTTCAATATCTATCTTTATGCCAAGTAAACATTGACTATTGATACCTAGTTTTTACTAATTTGGATACAACGAGAAAGTTCAAATATGTTTTTATACTTTCGATCACAATTTTGACTGAGATTTATTTCTTAATCTCAGTGGATTTCTCTCCGGTAAAGCTTGTAGCTTGTAAATTAATTATTGACAGAGTTGCATAGTTCTGAAAAGTAGACTGAATTTTTAAAAAGAAACTTTCAGATAAACAAGTGATCTTACCCTCAGTATCTTGAATTTACATAAATATTTTTGTACATCGCAAATATTTATTACTCTAGGTTCATCAGCATTGTCTTTCGATAAAAGAAAATTCTCAACATCCCTGTTATTTCGGTTGGGCTGTTAATATCAATATAAGAATTCGATTTTAGCATTGTAACCATTGTTAGTTTTCCTGATTTAATTCAGTCTATTGTTCTGATTCATTAATTAGAGACGTATTTTCAGGATAAATGTTATTATTTTATTCTACATTTACGTTATGACTTGTTATGTCAGATATTTGATTATTATCTCTAATGGAAGTTGAACTACGTGTACAAAAGCACATGTTTGTGCTCTTAATGAAAAACTAATTAGGTGAAGATGAAATTATTGATAGAACTTTGTGTACAAATTAGAGCGTGTGGTCGATGGCTCTAAGCTAACTGCCTGTTTGTGCAAGTCTACGTGATTCTAAAAATTTGTAGGAAAAAGAAAACTAAACTAGTTTTGATAGGAAAAATCCATATGATAGTTAAGTTGTAAAACTAGAGCACCGCCCAGCGCGCCGACCGGAAACAACATGTGTTACCCATAACGTCCATTCGATATCTAGAGCTATGAAAGACCAAGGTTCGGAAGGTAGTAAAATTTATCTAATATGACCAAACACTTGAGTAGTGTCGCAGTGCAGTGCTCGTTTGGTCTTTATAGTATAATTTTATTTGCTGTTCGAGTTCATGGATTTCACTACAGACTGGCTTAAGTATAGAACTTAGTCTAATAGCGAAACGCTTACAGACTGAGTAATCTTGTGTAAAATATTCTTAAATGCAATATACACGATGAAATGTAACAAATGATTAATACATATGGACTTAATAATTATGTTCACAACTCTATCTCGTACACTACGAAATTTTGAATTCTGATTGCTTTTCTGAGAATTATTAAAATAGTTATGATGTTGAGGATGATGAATTATTTCGGAGATTATATGAAAGATTGTTATCAAAATTAGTTCTTTGAGTGTTGTTGGAGTTATTACTAGATCATGCCAATTATGATTGTTAACGTGACCCTGAAATTTATTCAAATTTTCCCGTTTATTTTTTCGAATATTTGTGAATGATTCTGTATCTGACTAAAACATAACGTACGATTTAGATCTCTGAAATTATTTATAGGTTCTACTTGATCTAACTCATCGAGAACGGACATGAAATCAACCATATTGGAGATTCTACAAAAACTCCAAACTCTTTGTAGATTAATATCGAAAAGATTTTTCAAGATTTTCATAAAAGTTGACGAGCTCAGGTATATATCTAAAGCTCACGGAAAAATTATCTCCAGCTGTGTACTGACCATCGTACAATTCGCATCTAACCTTTTTCTAAGCAGCATCATTCCAATAGCTATTAAGGTGAGTATTTTGAATCGAAGGAATATCAGTAATATTGTCCTTTATTTGTGATGATTTCTTTATGATAATTTTTAGGTTTCCCTCTTGTTGGTCAATAGCTTGAATATATTAACTGTATTAAGGAATTAAAATGGTTTATTAATAGATTTTGCCGAGAAATTTTAGAGTTTCAATTTGAGATGAGTATGAGTATCTAGTATTATTGTGGCACCGCTATGATTAGCTAATATGTTGAGGTCCCTACGAACATCATGAATACTCTGTCGAATTTCATTTTGATCAGTGGTCGAATAACTTAGATTTATTTGTGTTCTCAAGTTCATGGTACGATAAGCTTGATCAATACAGTGCATTTTTAAGCGATCGATGTATTGAAGATTTGCCAAATCTTGAATCTTGGTAATTATCTAATCTTTTAACATAGAGTTCTTATTCCATTCTTAATTGATTTTGTAATATTTTGCAGACTTCATAGTTAGCATTGATCCTCTATTCAGCTGTTATATCACTTATATCTTTCTTAATTCCTGAATTCACCTAGTTCGACCTATTGAGACTTGAGAAAAGCAAATCAAAATTGAAAAGAATGCCCACATTTACCGAGGACTGGCATGCTTTGAGTGACGTCGATCCGATTTTAATTCGCAAAAACTTTCATAGTGGATTTCATCATAAAAATTTAGAATTGCTTAATTTCTTCTTTATAAGTCTCATATCTAAAAACATTCGAAACAAATGAATACGTATACTGTCTTTATATGAATTTATATGTTGACACTATAACGTACATGTACGACCAAATGTATATACCGATGTGTATACCGACCAAGGCATTTAGCGTGATAATCTCTTTTCGATACTCCGTGCGCAAGGTGCGTCTTTTCCGCACGTTCGGCAGAAAACGTGCGTTGAAAATCACACTTTCCCTTCACTTGTATCGTAATGTACTATTGATCCGTTGATTTAAATTTTGAATCTAAATTTTTTGGGTGGATTGTCATCCGACTGGCGATTGAACTGCAATTAACAATTTTTCAATAATAATTTTGAATGAAAAAGATCCCGAGTGTGTATAATAGATCACTCATCTAGTAAATTAGTAATAGTTTTAAAATAGTGCCTTATGATACTCCACACATCGCATGCTCTTCGTCACTGAAGTATATATTAATGTTTATCATTTGTAATCGATTAGTTAAATCACTTTTCAATAATTGATGTAGCAGCCCTAGGATTCTCTAACGTTCTAATTTCTTTAATATTATGTTTAAGATCTATATGAAATGCTTTTAATAAGTCGAGTTAATTATAATTTTCTGATTATTATCTATTTCATTTACTATTAAATTTGTGACCTGACACGGTTTTTGTAAAAATTTGTATATCTGCAATGAATTATTTTTTCAAAAGTGTTTGCAATATTTGATATTAACGATATAGATTTATAATTAATTGGTAATGTTCCAACTTTGTGCATTGGTATTATTTTGTCTATTTTGCTTCCTTGGACAGGAAGCTCTGTGCTCGCTATTTTTTTAACATTTTTCGATCTTTTGCTTGTAATTATTTTACTATAACTATAACAAATAATTGTATTTTAATTATTACTTTCTGCTTTATCAAAGACTTTTTGTTCTACCAATAATGTCGCTTGTTTAATTATAGTGTTCAATCTATTTCTATATGTTAATATCTGAAAATATGAAAAAAAACATATAAATAAAACCAGCAACTATTTCACGAATTTAAAAAAAGTAATGTTTTATCTGTTAGAGATAAAAATTATTTAATATTTCGGTAGCATATACCATATAGTTATAATTTATGTTAGACATGCAAAGCAATTTTACCATATGGAGAAGTCATGTGGAATTTGATACACGAACGTGAAAAATTTAGTTGGGAAGTTGTTTTCTGCTTAAAATACCAGAGCGAAATTTGGATTTTTTCAGTAGGAACTTTTATTGTTCAAAATTATGCGTCTTCTGTAAAATGAAAGGTCCTTCAGTAACATTGACATATTACTCTACTAGAACATTACAAACTTTACGTAATTGCTTGATGTTCGCGATACACTTTCTGCATTAAAAGAAACTATAAACGTAAAGTTATCAAAGGTTTTTTTAATAAAGTGATATGATGTAGATGCTATTGTATGAACATTTCCGAATAAAGTAGAATAGAGGCACTAGTGGTCAGTCACTTAAGACCGAATACTAGAATTAAGATATTTCTATTCTAATCTAAATAAAATACCAATAAATAGAAAGGTTCACGTCTATCAATGACTTTTCTTTTATTACTGAAAATTTTTATTCTGCCGTACTTAATTCAAAGAGAAATGCAAATGTTCGCAAACATGACTTCTAAATGACTTATTGGTCAGACGGTCGGTCGAGTATTGAAAAGTTATTAAATTTGACGACAACTAGTGTCGGACACATGTAAAAGGAAACATTAATTATTTTTGAATCGTAAGTGAGGATCAAAATTGAATATATAATGTATTTCTATAAATAAACGATTGAATTTCTTCGTTTAAACATGTTATTACGATTTTTCATCAATTTAAAATTGTGTAGAGATTAAGCGCCGTATAAGAAAATTGTGTTTTCAAAAATAGCTTGATAATCCTCTGAGCAAACATTTCCTAAATAAATTTAGATTTTCTTTTCATTTAAAATACATTAGAAAGCTTCAATACTAAGAGTTATAAAATGCTGGTATCTTAAGAATTCGTGATGTTAGTTTAGATTTATTAAAGATAAAAATAAAAAGTGACCAACTATTAGCGACTGTCCGACTGTTAGCGCCTTTACCCTATGCAGTATGCATAATATTACTGCGTAATCTTTGAGCTATGTTATGTATCAGTATTGATAAGAATATGGCTTCCTATTGTTATTGTTTGTCCAAAGTCCATTTGAAATTGTGAGCATCGGTATGTAAGTGGTCGGAAGTAAGTCTTCATTTTTTAATAATTAAATTATGAATTTAAAAAATGCTGATGACTTTTGTACATGCATTAAAAACTTAATAACAATCATTTTTTTCATTTTAACAATTTTATATTTTACCATTTTTTGAATATATGTTATCTTTCATCTAATTTGTCAAAAATCTTTAGTTTGCGTCTGCGCAGTAGCGTCAGGTGCGAAGCGCTAAAAAACTGCTTCTTCATGTTCGGTTCCATAATCACAACATGACTATACACTGCATCAAGTGTAAGTGTGATTAATGTGTGGAGGACAACGAAGACTGATCAGATCAGAACTTCGAAGTGTCGGGGAGCAGCAAGTAGACAGTGGGCATTCAGCTTGAATGTTTTAAGTGGTTTTTCTCTCATTTTAACTATTAAGACGGAAAATATACAATATGTTAGGTAAGAATTTCTATTATCGATGAAAATAGTTTGAAATTACAGTAACAAGTGTTGTCTTATACAAAATTTTATTCAATAAATATTTCACTTACTAAGATGAAACTCTAAAAATATAATAATTATGAAATAATACTTGTCGCAAACACATTATCGTTTTGTGTATAAATTGCTGCCATCATTGTTCACCATAAATAAAATAAAGTTTGATTGCCACTAATTTTGATAAATAGCAGCAATAAAATCAATATTATCATTGATTTCAGCAGCCTGTAGATCGTTCATCCAAATATGCGGACGCCGCAATATTGCTTCTCTTTCAGCATTATCAGAAACGCATCAGATGTTACAAAAAACATGCAGGTACCCTCATTTTATTTATGTTATTTTATTTATATTTTTCTTTCCTGTAAAATATGTTACTCATTTACTTTATTTTTATGAATTCTCATTTGAAAACAAAAAATTCTTTTTCATTTTAATTATTAGATAAAAATGTATTGATATTAAATTAAAAGGATTTCAATGAAATTGCAATTAACTATACTTTAGATGGAAAAGTAGTTTATGAGTTATTGAACAATTATTGACTTAAATTAGAGACTTTGCCGAAGGAGAGTTGAAGCCAATAGCTGCCAAGATAGATCGAGAGCATCTTTTCCCCAAAGAACAAATCAAGAAAATGGGTGAACTAGGATTACTTGCTGTGACAGTACCTGAATCATTGGGTGGAACAGGACTGGATTACCTTGCCTATGCAATTGCAATGGAAGAAATTTCCAGAGGCTGTGCTAGCACTGGTGTCATAATGAGCGTAAATAATTCTTTGTATTTAGGCCCCATTGATAAATTTGGCAATGAGAAACAAAAAGAAAAATACATACGCCCATTCACAAGTGGAGACAAAATTGGTTGTTTTGCTCTCAGTGAACCAGGTAATGGATCTGATGCTGGTGCTGCATCAACAATGGCTAAGAATGATGGAGACAAATACATATTGAATGGTACAAAATGTTGGATTACAAATGGATATGAAGCTAATGGTATTGTAGTATTTGCAACCACTGATAAATCAAAAAAGCACAAGGGAATAAGTGCATTTATAGTTGATAAGCCAACAAGTGGTTTGTCTTTGGGTAAGAAAGAGGATAAATTAGGCATAAGAGGTAGCAGCACTTGCTCTTTAATATTTGAAGATTGTCCTGTACCAAGTGAAAATCTTCTAGGAGAACCAGGAATGGGTTTTAAAATAGCTATGATGATGTTAGGTAAATTGTTTTGTTTGTTCCTCTACAATTTCTACATTAAAAAACTTATAGAGAATATTAAATTTTTTGGTCACTTTAGATGCAGGTAGAATTGGCATTGCTTCTCAAGCTCTAGGTATTGCACAAGCATCACTTGATTGTGCCATGGAATATGCTAATAAAAGAACTGCTTTTGGTAATGCAATTATAAAATTACAAGCTATTCAAATTAAATTGGCAGAAATGGCCATGAGGCTAGAAAGCTCTAGATTATTGACTTGGAGAGCAGCATATTTGAAAGATCAAGGAAAACCATATACTAAGGTATAAGAAATTTGTATAGGTTATACAATTTATCTATCAATGAATAATTAATTAATTATAAAGTCAATTTTAAAAATTATTGAATTACCAATTTTAGGAAGCTGCAATGGCAAAACTTTCAGCTTCCGAAGCTGCAACATTTTGCGCACATCAATGCATTCAAATTCTAGGAGGAATGGGATATGTGTCAGATATGCCTGCTGAGCGTCATTACAGAGATGCTAGAATTACTGAAATTTATGAAGGAACATCTGAGATTCAAAGACTGGTTATTGCTGTCAATCTCATTAAAGAATACAGCATGTAAATAATTGGAATAGTTATTTTTATAATTTATTCGATCAAAGCTGTTGCAATATTTTCTAATATTTTGCCAAAACAAAGCCTGGCAGTAGAATTTAGATTAAATGATGAATTCAGAGGATGCACATATTTTGGTGCAAAGTGATAAAAAATATTTTTTACATTGTTTTAATGGATTTTATATGTAACTAAAAGGAATTTTTTCTATACAAAGGAATCAATAAATTTTATACATTATTATTTTATGGCTTTATTTTTTTCACCGAGTGTCTGACATATGTATAGTTTACTTTCGCGTATATACATATACATATTTTTTTCAAACGCATATATGTACATACGTTCATTCAGAATTGCATAAACATGCACACACCTATATATGTATATATATACATACATATATACATATATTTGCGTGTGTGGAAATGTCTTCACTATCAGCCCTTTGGCAGCACTACAGAGTTTTCGGCCCTGCATAATACGAGGAACAACTAATTTTATTAACTAGATCAAATAGCATTCATTAGGATGTTAGATAGATGACTTTCTCTTTTAAAATACATACAATGAAATTCAATTAAAACGTGCATGCAAGCATATGTATACATCCAGGAACCATTGTTATTTTAGATGGAACACTTTTGAAAATTTGACATTTAATAATATAGAAGCTTTGTATTGATCAAAAAGTAGCTACTGCAAATTCTTTGCTACACTTCGGAGCCAGAACATATTCTATACATCTATTTGTGCAGATGACATTAAACTATATCGAGTTGATTTAAGTTATTAATGTATCAGTTATTTTTCCTCAGAAAAAAATCTAAAGAATTTATTGAGATGCATTATTAGCTGTAAGTATTACCATGCATTATAATTAATATTATACAATAAGTATGAACGATTTTTTCCTGAGGTTTACGGGCAGTATATAACGCATAATTATTAAAGGAAAAAATAATATAAAGTAATGGTGTCAGAGCACATAAATAAAGGTAAAAATTGCATTATACATAGCTTACTATCAACACTCTCTTCTTTAAATAAATTGTCTAACAAAATATCTTCATGCAAAAAGAAATCAGAATTTCATTGTATGCCTGTTTTATTTACAATTAACACATCCTAAGTCATTAACGCCCAAAATTTCGTTGAAATTAAGATAGCCTACAGTCATGTCTACATATATGCCTAGAATATACCAATTATTTTATATTTATTCACTTTATTACAAAGAGCAATTAATTACTGTATTTCCACGAAAAGTAGAAGTTCAGTGTTGCTCAAATACTGAGGCTCGAAATTCTTCTTTACTAAAAGGTTAACGCTTCATTGAAAGAAAAAGTTGTCCTCTGGACAAAACCACTGCAACATCCACAAAAAGGAGTGGAAAAGCGTAATATGAGTGAATCACTTATTATATGCATTAATTACTTGATTGACCCAAGACTCTGCTTCAAATATTATTAACTACCTTGTCGCCCATAAAAGATATTTTTTTTCATTAAAAAAAAATAATGAGCAAAAGACCTGGCGCAAGATTCTTTAATAAATTAAGTGCTTTCAAAGATCTGTTCATATTGTTATTTTCTGTTCCTTGCGTATTACCATGAGTTTGTAACTTTGTTGCATATCACACACGAGCACTTTCAGAATTCACAATAGCAGCTTCTTTATATTTATAATATTAGACCGCAATGAGCTCTTAATACAGCCATTCATCCATGATCACTTATGCGTTTGCAGCAAGCACGTTTATTTGCTTGTTAAGAATTGTTATTAGCTATTATCATTGACTATCTTTCTTCCTTCCTCTATCGATTAATTATTCTCAATTATAATTAAAACAACTGAACTGCATTTTTTTTACTCTTACCCTCTTTCTATCATTACATTTTTGTTTCTTTTATGCTATGTTTCATCATCAAAAGAACATACAATTTGTCTCAAATGTCTATTTCAGTATCTTGACTTTGTTTTTTAATCAATAATAGTGACAATAATACAATAACATTACTCTTTGACTGTAGATACATTCATCTAAAATTTTTGTAATGTAAATAAATTAAAATTGCAAGTAATTAGATTAGACACTGAATCTAGACAGATAAACTCTGGAAATTGCCCCGATCCGGCAGGACCGTTTATGGCTTTGAGTGTATGCATGGTGTATTTAAGTGTAAGTCTGGCGTTTGTATAACGTTGAAGGAAAATTCATTTATCCTTTTTACACTGAACTCTTTAAAGCCTCAATCATCGGCCCGCATTCCTCGTACTTCACCTTTGTGTCTTTGCTGAAATAGAAAAATTAGTTTAATATATTTTTTTCATTGCGTGAGTATATTAAGATAGGAAATACGGCCGATTTATTTACCCTATCTAACTCCTCTTTTGTAGTATCTTCGATTGCTCGAATGTCTTCCATAGTCAGGCCATGCCAGCGGTCCATCCAGCAAAAAACTTGCCGATGAAAGTTCGTGAAAAGACGCCTCTCAGCTTTTTGAATAAAACTCTCTACGCGCGTTTGCAGGCCGAACCATTTGAACTCACAGGTAACAAGTTTATAGCAAGTCATCACAGGGTTTACATTTTGCTTCCAGTCTTTGCCGACCAGCGGACCTCGACCAGTTTTTTCAGACTTGAACTTTGTTGGATCTTCATCTTCTTTATAATCTGCATTTGAAATTGAATCATTTGCTATATCTATGTGCACAACTTCCCTGATTTTTAATTTGTCTGCAGGTAATTCATGTACCTAAAATTACAAATTTTACGACTTTCAATCAATTACTATATTGTGAATCCCTTCAAATCAATTATTGATAGGAAATGTACAAAATAGGTTATGGTTGTGTTTACTTACATTTTCCTGGTCTCCAATATCAGCAATATGATAGGACTCTATGATTATAAAAAAATTTTCTTTCATGTAACCAGGATTCTGCCAATAATAAAATATTAATAAGAATAAAAAGTAATGTTATTTATTATATTATGAAATATTATCAAGAATATAATATCTACACTTATAACAGTTTTGCAGTAAGGATAGGCATTCCATGCTTCCTCATGAATTTCCAGAGAATTCTTTGGTAGCATCATACGAATAAAAGCAGGCACTTTGCTTGCTAAATGGTAAATCTTATATGTATACTGGCCAGAAGAGTACCTTCCACCAAGTAGTGGATAATCTACGAAAGGTTCATTTTTTAAAACTTCTATTCCTTCACCTCCACCAGTATTATTTTTACTGGCTTCTGCTACAGAGTACAATTGAGCTACTTGATACTGAAAATATAAAATTGAATATAATTAATATACTATTTATAAATATAGATATAATCAAAGAAGCAACCTGTCTGTCAATAATACTATATCAATTTCATTTGAAGTTTATGATTATTATAATTGCAATATTATAATTTTTCTAAACTGTCTTTCATGGTTCATATAGACTTTGATGTACAAATATCAATTGCATATTCTAATTAGAACAAAATAAATATAAGAATAATTAATGTATTCTTAAAAAGACTAAAACATTAATATCAATTACAAAGTTCAATTAAAGAAAAATAAATATGAAAATATCAGGCATGTACGTAAGATATAAATGCATATATCATGGTAAAAGTGCTAATTATGTCAAAGTACTAAATAGTAGTTAAACAAATTGCAGCAAGCTGCAAATGCAATATCATGTAGCAAAGCCACCATCTATTTATCCAAGCAAGTCAGACTTCGAAGAAGAGTTCTTGTTCAATACAAGCAACTTACCTCTTCGACAGTGAGGGGCAGGGTAACACGGCTGAAACAAACAAACACAAATAATAGCATCGAGATAAGTTGATCAGAACAACTAAGTTGTTCAGTTAGTAGCAGTAGCAGTCGTACGCGCGCACGTCCAAGGTCTCGGCTCGATGCGTGTACGCGTGGCCTTGAGAGAGCCATGCTGCTGCTGCATCTGCTCCAAAATCCAAAGCCGCGGTCACGGGACATTTTGTCTGTCCATTAGCGCTGCCGAGATCAATCTACGGAAATTCAAAGAGCTGCGATCCGACGTCATTTAAAAATCGATATCGTGTTAACACAGGCGACGAAGAGTCAGTGAAAGACAGAGAAAAACAGGGAGAGCGATTGGCTTGTACCGCGAATTTGGAAAAACGAATGGTCCTCGCTCGTTGCCACAGATCTCGTGAGAGACAGCATCGAACCAGCGTATGTTGTAAGTTGCAAGAGCAACGAAAGAGCGTGCGCGCTGGTAAGCAGACTGGCAGGCAGTCGGGCGGGCGTGCGGTTACAGGTTAGCCTTTGAATTTTGAAGTAACGATCGGGCTACGCTCGGCGCGCTCGCGCGTGCGAACCTTGGACGAAGGACACGAGAGAAAGAACTGCAGCTGCAGTTAAATGCAAGGGCTACTCACAATTCCTTGATAAGCATTTTTTAGACTGCGCCGGTGCACATGGGCCAAGACAGATAGACGGAACAAGAAGACCGAAAGAGCCTGAGGATACGATTACGAGCAGCACAGCACCAATCAACGCTGTACACCACCTCTGTCACTATAACTCTGTCTCTGTGTTGTCGATGGCGGAACACCACCGTTTGTTACTTCGATTTCGTGTGAGGGCTTCCTGATTATATTATATATTAAGTTTAATCTTTTTCCGCAAGAAAAAGATAACTAATTCACGGCTATTCTCGCGTGCAGCGTGCCGCACACTGACTGCTAGCGCTGCTGCTGGTCTTGACTCCGACGTCTACTTGGACTACTGTACTACTGTGCGCGATTGTCGCGACCGTAGCGCTCCGTCTCGCTCTCCGCCTACTGGCGTGGTACGATGTGTACCTACACGCGACTGATGCACACTTCCTAACACCGCGGGTGTGCACTACGTACTTGCACGTGTGTCTGTGCAGATCTCTTAATACATTTTGCTGTTGTGTCGGTCGCTTTCTCTATCTATTCTTCTTCGTCCGTCATTGTCTCTCTTTTTCTCCATTGCAAGATAGAGATGCAGCGTTGCCGTAAATGTGTGTGTAGTTCCTTTTTTAGCCCTACAATTTAAATTTTTAAAAACTTTCATTGGGTAATCGAGCGACGACTCGGTCGGCACTCTTTCATTCGAAACTTTTCTCTTTCTCTCTCGCCTTGCGTTTATTTTTCATTTAACATCTTGTGCTATTGATTATATTTTTCGCTCAAACATATGTGCATACTAAATGAACCAAATCTCGAAGAAAAAGCTGTTCGCGTAAGTTTTTCTTTCTCTTCTTTTTTCAGACGTCAGAGAGAATTTTTACACGACCCTCATCAATCTTCACGAGTGCATTTTTCCCTACCCTTTTATTCAAAACCTCCACCAGCTTACCCTCTTCTCCCTTACTCACTGGTTTCGATGTCCCACCCTCGCTCGCCCTTGATTAGTTAGTGTGGCGCGCGACAGCTCGCGCAAGTGAAAAGCGTCTTTCATATGAATCGTGCGAGCGTTTACGCCCTTATTCGTACGTTCAGTATATGTACAGCACCTCCCCTGCTGTCGTGACGACGACGACGACGTCGTAGCCGTGGGTTGAGGGGGGTTGACGTCACACACGCTCGTGGAGACTTATACAGTCTCCATATGGACGCTAGAATAGTCAGCAAGAGCTCCGTCTCTCAGGGGCGCCACTTGTTCGGCCTGCCAAGACTTCATGGGCGAATATTTGGCTTTTTGTATAGGTGATAGCGCTGACACCCATACGCACACGTACCCGCGCTTGCGCACTACACCCGCACCTGCACGACACGAGTCAAATAATTCGAGCACGAGGATTCTACATCATGAGAAAGCGAGATGGCGCTTGTCTCGTGGATAACTACAACGTGTTTGCATCGCTGCATGCGGGAAGCTAGAGAGAAAGAGACGAATATATATGTATATATAGGCTGCAGAATTTTTTCACCCTTTTCTACTGCGGAACACTTCGCGTGCGAACTTTCAAATTAACTCATTAACGAGCTCTTTGCGGATTTTATCGCGCATCGTGTATTGTAGAACTTATTCTTTCTTGTTTTACGACAAGACTAGATATAACGAGGGCGAGATTGTCGTTTTCTTTTTCATCTCTCAAATTCATGACGACGCGTATATGCCGTCGTATTATCGCCGAGAAAGGAGGTAGCCGCAGTATAATGTACGCTACGTACTGTTTGTTTCGCAGCACAGGGAGATCAAACAATTGGCAAGCTCGGCGCTGTGTTAAGCTTTGCTTTATTGATGAGCCAGTCCCGAGTGTGCATGTATGTGATTGGTTACATCATCGCGATCGCAGGAGAGAGCCTCTGGCCTTGAGGATTACCTGAATTTTGCATTGAGGTTTCAGCTATCTGGAGCGTGCCGCAAAGGGATTATCGATCTTTTTGCACCTACGGATTATCAGATTTTATTGACTTGCAGTCGTAACAGCGTCAACGCGCGCCAGCCAGCAGCGGCCGCGCGAAAGCGCGAGCTTCTGGCAATCGACTTTTCTGCTGACCAAGAAATTCATCACCTCGTATTGATTTTCGTTATTTCTTAATCTTGAAGGCATCTCACAACAGAATTATATATAGTCGCTGTGCGATAAGAGAGCTTTCGATTTTTGTTATTATTGGAATCAAACTTGATAATCGAGCAGTGTGCTTCCGGGATTAAAGATTGACCACTTTTCTTTGTTGACGTACATGACAAACTGTATTTCACTTTACCTATCTAATAATCGTGTCGACGAACAACGGAGAAATAAAGCGTTTATCACTATATATGGAAACGTTCAACGACTATTTTCGCAGTCGTTTAATTTCATAGCAAAACCTTTGTCGTTTATAAAAAGAGGAATACTTTTTTCAAAAAATTATGACTCATTGCAATAACATGGTAGATGTAACAATTCCAAGTGTAAAAAGAGTCTATAATATCAAGACAAAAAATTGAATTTCATACTCGCTACGAACGACATTTCGTAACAATTTGTTTTCAACAAAAGTAAACTTTTTTTAAAATTTTCCAACCGGGACATGATTTATGATCTTCAATTAGGTATCATTTTTTTTTGGTGTGCTTTCAATTCTCGCACTCATTTATCGCTTATAAAGTACTTAGCTTTATCAGTAAAAATATGTCGTCACAGGGGTATAGAAACAATTGTAACACACAGTTAGCGGTGCGACTTTAAAATATGACTAGCATCGAAAAATAAAGCTATATTTAGAAGTTTGAAACAGCCTTTAATATAGATTCGTGACACCGAAAGTTTACAAAATTTTGATCCGGTATTTATGATCAACACGTAGCACGTCAACAAAATAACACTTTTGCAAAGGACAGCCTATTGCTCTATTGCTAATTAAGTGGTCATGCGTGACAACATGTTCAAGTGGCCATAAATTTAGGTGAGCGGTTTAGGATGATTGTAATTCTGCAAACGCAACAAACAGCCGTTAAAATCTGTTACAGTTATGTGTGTGTGTGCATGTGTGTGTGTGTAACAAAATATAACAACAGGCTTGTAGCTGCTCATTTTACATTTGATATTCATGATGCATCAACAGTGCTATATAACAAATCTGTTATACTCAATCGCGAGCTCAATCGTGCCTGAAAAATGAACCTAGCAATCGAAGTAGATATATTCAACTGAATTGGTTTTAATTTTTTGAATAATTATACGCGAAGCTAGCTAAGGATTGCGGAAAAGTTTTGTGAAGTAAAAACGGCTGTCATTGAAACAACCCTTTGCAAAAGCTATTGTTCCTTTTCTTTTGATATTTAAATTGTAGGCTATTAATGCTGACAAAAATAACTATGAAACGTCACTTTTGCAAACCTTTAATTATAAATGTGCAAGTTAAGGCGGAATCTTGAATGATATCGAGAATATTACGCAAAGTATTAAAAAGATTTGTCCGAAAACAAAGACTATTAATTATTGTGTTATTGTATCTAAGTATATCTTATAAATTTTATAAATTATAGTTATAGGATACAAATGATCAT
The DNA here is from genome assembly GCF_024137745.1 of Phymastichus coffea. NCBI lineage: Eukaryota > Metazoa > Arthropoda > Insecta > Hymenoptera > Eulophidae > Phymastichus > Phymastichus coffea. Next base: position 1,299,539 of record NW_026706849.1, read on the forward strand.
GGACTTGAAGAATAATGCCTATATCAATCAATTATAATAAACTGTATATAATGTTATACGAAACTACAAAAACCATTAAAAAAAAAGATGATAATTGGGAATTGTCGTTTATGCGAAATTTGCATGGATAAGAGATTATTTTTGCATCTTCTTCAATAAAATTATGAGTCACCTCACGACACTTACCTCTCGATAGTAAACTGACGGAACTCTAGTATATGTAGGTGTACCGACTGTGATAAATCTATATATATATTCAACTTGCCGATAAAGTTGATACCTACATGTATAACGCTATAACATTGTTATCGTTGTACCATTTTTGTATGATAATTGTTTGCAAAATATTCTCAATTTCAAAACTATGACTTTTTTTATGGAATTATATTCGTTTTCCAAAGTCTACACAAGCTTCACATGTTTATAAGTTTTGAAAATTTATTACTTTATTACATGAATACAACTTGAAGTAAAGTAAGTTATTTTTATAACAAACTTTAAAAGATACTTTAAAAGAGACTAAGAAATAACTGTACAATAGATAAACTTTCTCAATGTCATGTTAATTTTGTAATTTTGAAACAAGTCACTAAAATGATAAAGTAAAATTGTTCATCTTATCTTACCAACTATATATGATACGACTGTTCACAAAGTACAATTGATAGGTATCCATTGAATTTCGTTGACAGAACCGTGTCCACGTAATTGCGCGTGAAAAGCCCTTTGTTAATGCAGTCTCAGATAGTCAATATTAATGGAGTTCCACTAAGTAATGCAGAATTCGCACGAAATCCTTTCTTTCTTCGACGGTTCTTTTTCTCAAACAGAATTTTCAATTTCCATAGTAATAAGGTTCGGGAGACCTTGTTAGCAAATCTTTACAAACCATTCTTTTTCCACAGTTTCACAACCCTCCTCGTACACCGCACTTCTGCACGGGAACACGTTCTGGCAGTGCATGCACGTCTATACCTCAAGTCAATTGCATAAAAAAAGCCTATAGCGCATAAAACAATCGTATATTGGCTTATTCCGAGTGGCTTTGTCCTACTGAATTTACTGCGTTTTCGAGGCTGGATGCGTTACGTACTGGTATGGAATTGGCGGATACATCGCAATTAATACGCTTATACGTGGAACGCACAAAAGACCGACCAATTGTACGAAAGGATATACACAAAGCGAAGACTAAACGCGCGCCGTCTTCGACTACATAGGAAACTCATCGTATGTGCACACATGTGCAACCCAATGGTCGTTGTTACAATCAAGACGTTAGGCAAGTCAATTTCGCGTGTAATTGCAGCTGATTCTATTATTTTCCTGGTTAGTAATTTAAATATCGAGTTTTCTACGCTGTGCGCACTGCGCGATGCCTGCCTACACGCTTTTCTCCAAATTCCGTCTGACATACTTTTTTTCTCCGAATTTTCTATTCTTGTAATTGTATTGCTTGTATTGCTTATATATCCCACTTTATATGCGTAAAGCGTGATATTCAAAAACTGAGTTTTCGCGCTTAAAAGTGCAGTCACATGGTATGTGAAAGTCTTTATTGATATCTTTTTTTTATAGAGAAAACTAACATTTCTTTTGTTGCTGAGCGTGTTAAGAGATATTACAAAAATAAATAAATACAAAAAAAGACATGTGTGTTTTTCAACTATTTGGAGTGTAATAGTCTTTAAAAAATAGATGTTCATTTCGAAGATTCAAACATCAATCATTATTTAAATATAGTTACGAGAAACAATGCAATGCAGAAATGTAATGATATATCGAGGATCCGTATATCCGATTGCCTTCCTCAAATATATTGAATGTGGTCGACCGATTGCATTGCCCAATACAAAATAATGTAATAATAGCATAATAATGGATGAGAAACAAAAATAATTAACTCGACTCTTAATTCTAGCAGTCACCCCTTTATTGGGTTTGTAAATTTCCCCACAGAGAAAATATTAAGCATTTACTGGTGTTCAGTCTTGCGTACAGTAAAAGTGTACGATAGGACACTGGTTCGCCATAATAAGTAGTCATGATCTTTATTTAATTGTTTCGAAACTGTACTTGAGATTCGAGTGCTCTGCGAGATATATCTATTTGCAAGTCGTGAGTTAATACACTGCAATGGCATGTTCGGTATGCATCTTCCTCACAAACATATCCGAATAAAGCGGAGCGAAAGGAGCGAAAGCGTTGTGTCGGAGGTGCATAGGAATAAGGCAAGCGAAACTGATAACGTGTGTACATGTACCGACTCGTCTTGAGGCCCATCTCAATGCTGCGCGCCGAACCGAAATAATGCGCGAATTGCGAAAATGGCGCTCGCGCGTGCCGAGATCCCGCGCCGAGCGTCGCGTGCGCAATGCAGGCCGAGGATACTTCTTCTTTTCCGCTCTGCCGCGGTGATTGTTACTGCCGATTAACTGGATTACATTTTGCAAAATGTACTTTATTATCGGTTCTACGCTGAATTAGTTGCGATATCTTTCGTATTGCCAAATAAATTTTCGAGAGTGCGCCGTGTACTGCTTTCAAGCGACCATCTGGCGTGATGCATTTAAGTAAATTAACTTTCTGTTCTTACAAATCGCGCTACGTACGCATACAAGAGACTTTTACGATTGTCAGCGTTACTTACCATTTCTTTTTCAATAGTCCTTCAAATTATTTTCGTTCTTATATTTATTGTTACTGCTTTCATATTCTCACGATTATGAGACACCTCGCTCTCCCGCTTTTAAGAGTATACAAGCGTAGTCAAACTTTAGTCGGCAAGTTTGCACATCTTATTGACTGATAACTCAACGCGAACGATCGTCGAGACCGTACAAGAAGAAAAAAAGAAAAGATTCAGTCACACTCTCTCGTAGCGACCTCAAAATCTCAAGTGTTCCTGTTTACTCGTCAGTTCGAATGTAAAGGCAGTCTCTAAAGAAGCGTCTCGGCGGTTTTCTCGTGCGACTTTCCATAAGCACATTAGATCGACTGCAATCTTTAGCGAACAGGGCAACCGCCGCACACACCGTGAGTGACGTTGAAGGATCGCTATTAGCAAAAGGATCGCGTTGCAAAATTGCACGCTCGCGCACTTTTCAACGGAACACGAGAGCGAGCACGCTCCGATCTCCTTTTATTCTAATTTATTCACATTAGCCTCCCATTTGCGACAATCGGTTGGCAACCTGTTGAGCTTTATTGTTTCGAATGTAGGTGTAATTTATCGTCCCGTGAACGGCTCAAAAAATCTTTTACGCTGCAGTTGTGGGAATTAGCAGCAGCAGCAGCAGCAGCAGCAGCATCAGCACTCTGAGCGAGATGACTGCTTTCGCTCCTTCGATTGTTCTTGCATGTTTTTCAGAATGAGCGATGACTTAATTGGCCAAGATGATTTTTTTTTTAATTGATCTCGCTATTCCATACGTTGCTGAAATTCAATGAGAATGCCAAAAAAGATTATCACAGTTACTACATCTTCGCATCCTTGGTACTGGTATATACGAAAATATTTCTAAAATATTCGTTCGCAAAGATTTCTCGACCAAAATTTGCTGTCTGACCTATATCCGACCCATTCTACTGTACTCAAGCTAAACTTCCCTAATATACCATAATGAGACCCAAACGCTCGAAAATTTCGTGCCCAAAAGAAGAGAGAACGTGCACAGGCTTACATTTTCGGCTGTAGCACCAGACCGCATTTACCGCGAAAATGGAGCAGTTTGTCTCAATCAACGCCTCTGTAGCGATCTGCCGCGGTGTGCGCCATAAAAGAGCAAGCGCGCTCATTACACGCGACTCGCTGCGTCAGTAGACAGCTCTCCGCAATCTTGTTTGCATAAATCACGCTTCCAAACGATCTAACCAAGTTTTTACATTCGTTTTAAGCGACAATATTGTGATAGCACGCAGAAGCCACATTGACGAGCTTCCTTGTGCGCGCGGCAGAGGGAAAGTGCGGCTTACCACGCAGAACGCTAGCATGCCCGTTACACGATTAGCTAGAGCGCCGCTGCTCGATCGACGATCACTTGCTCCTGTTGTTATTATATGCCTGCCTCGTGTTCTCCACGGCAGGGTATTAAGCTTACCGTTCAACGAGTAGAGTAAGCTGTTCTCCTGTTTGTTGGTGACATTCGCGAATCGGAAAGTGGAAATATTTGGGCCTCCTTGTTAGCTAGTAACGTTCAATTTTCGCTTATAACATTTTCATTAATTCAGATTGAATCTGCCAAGAGAATTTTTTCTTACGTTATCTCGATTTTTCATCAAGGGTCATCGTTTATTCCATTACATTAATTAATATCGCATCTTCAATAAAATTGTACGTAATTATGAAACTGCATGGCGGACAGCGTAACGAAGATCTTGATGGTTACTCCCAAAAGTGAAATTTTCTGTTTTCAAATGAGATTTGAAATCACATCTCTACTTTATTACTATGTTATTTCAAAACGCGAGTCCGTTATTCCTACTATCATCAATCATACATAGCAAGTAAATATAATATAACCAGTCGCAGTTACGATATTTTTTAGATGTATAAACTAAACTGATTTTCAAGAATATAAATAAAAAAACAAAGATCATTTTTTATAACATTGCATTTTTCAGGATTTACCAACCAGGGCTACCAGGAATCGGACTAGAAATATCTCATTACACATATATCTATTGCACGACAGGTGACATTTCAATGCTAAAATTCATTGCAACTTTCGCGATATTTTTATATAAGACATGCAATCGATATTTTATGTATGCCTAAGCTTGTTAGCAAACATACATTTCCTCTGAAAAACGACTTATTAGAATGACATTCTGACTTGATTGAAGAATATGTTTTTTAGGATAATCTGGAAATTCTGATTATAAATTAATTATTGCCAGTTTTCTCTATAACTAAATTAGATATAATAACTGAGTCGTTGCACACTGCACGTTGAATTAAATTAATTAATAATAATATTACCAATTTCTCATTGTATAATTATTGTATATTACATCGTATAACATTACCAATCTTTCAGTGTATAATCAACAAAGTTTCTACTAAAAAATGACCTTTATGTACAATAATGAATCACGATATAAGTATTTATTTAATAAAAGGCAGTATTCTCATTATGAAAATTCAAGCGAAATAAATCTTGTACAAAATGTATAGGGTAGGTACGGACGTGAGCGTGTAATATCCAGTGAGTCTGAAATTCACTCAAGGAAGGATAATTTACAGACGTTTAAGCTTTCAGCCAGTACCATGGTGAATGCCGATTCATTTCCGTAGAATCGGTAAGAGCCGATAACAGCAGTAAATTATGTAGTAAGAATGAGAACGAGTTTCATTTATTAATCCGCAAGCGAAATAACGCTACAACGTCGGCATCGTATGTAGTGGTCTGGGCTGGAGTCTACTGGGCCGGACGCGGCGGCGACGGCAGCGACGGCGGACGTACGCCCCTCTCCTTCTCGGTCGAGTGTCTGCCCACAAGGATCCGACGACGGCGGCGGCGGCGCGCGCGAACTCGCTCCCACGAAGGAGACAGCGCGCGCGGGGGCCCAACCAGGAGGGGGATAGGATATGCGGGGCCCCCGGCGAAAGGGAAAACGGCCGCAACGCGCGCCGATCTTTTTATTTGCCTCTCGCTCTCTCGCGGCCGCCTGCCCTGTTTTTTGACATCGCTGTCCGCGCGCTCGACACTTGCCCGCGTGCACTTCTCGCGATAACAGTGCGGTGCTCGCTGCTACAGAGCTTTTCGAAGACCGGACAAACCCGCGAGACCTACAATGCGAGTGATGTATATTGTAAGAAAAGGACCACCTGTGCTCCCGATTTCTTAGTTTTGAGCCCGAGTGAAAAACATAAAAGTGCCGCAAGGGGGACGTCTGATTGTTCGGCGAAGTATGTCATTAAGCTGTTTGATGCGAATAGCGACTGATGGTTATTTACGAGCAGGTGTTCATTAGTGTTCTCAAAGGATTCATTGTGCTTTCCTTGATCGGCAATAAGCTACCGATCCAATAAGCATGAATCAAGCATTTTCTCTCTTGATTTTCAACCCTTAATCAGAGTTTCTTAATATTCGCTGAGAATTTTTGAGTTTTAATTAAATTAGCTTGATCAATCATTTTTTGTTACCTCAATTCAATTAAATGAAATAATTTAATTTTGAAATAAAATCTGTCACTATTTTCCAATATTTACATCGATTTCATGACTGACATAAGATCAAATCAACGTTCTTTGGCTCCTGTCAATAGTGTAGCGGGAAAATGAAAACAAAATCAAACCGCTTTTAATCCGACATTGATTGTGTACTAATACAATTTAGATTCTGCAATTAACTTGCTGCAATCACGGAACATCACATCATTCGAAGTTTGATCAAGCAGTTAGCTCGATTTCCTCGTTATTCAACTGTCTGTTCAATGAATCTGTAATGCACATTTCCATGGATAGTTATTCGACAAGATCGCGATATCAGACGTTTCCTAAGGCATCAAACAAACACTTTTCACTCTCGCTCAAAACAAACTCGATCTCGAAAGCTATTAAATCTATACTTGATCTCCCGAAACGCGAGCAGTTATAATACGAACGTATATACGAGCGGAATAAAGCAAGTTTTGCACGAACGACGAGTGTGGCGAGCAGATTGTTTTTTTTAGAGAATTCGCACCTTGCGAATTCGCTATCCAAAAGTGTGATGTACGAGACACTGGGATAAAGAGCGCCACTGCCAGGTAAGATTCACTTTTGTATGGTCCAACTGTTGATTTTTTTGCGCAGTCATCTACCCGTGAGCATATGCTATGTATGCTCAGTTTAATAGGTGTGCACAGACACTGAAAGTTATACGAAGTCTGATTGGAGGGAAAAAATGATCTACTGCGTGCGGTAAAATTTCACTCTATTAACTTTGCGAGACCTGTCTGATCATGAGGCATTATGAAGTATACCTGTAATGAGGAAATGAGTTTTTTGAAAAGAGTGTATCGAAAGTCGATGGAATTTTTTGTTAAGCTCCGTCTATTCATGGATATTGCGTGCATTTTTTCCGGAAATATTCAACTTTTCAAGATTGAATAAAAGATATTTGCCGGTTCAATCCAAGTCATCATTTGAGCAGTAAAAAGCAAACGATTGCTAGAAAGTTGTCTGTAATCTACATGTCATTTGCCAAGTGCCGCACTTGCTCGCGCGCGGTCGAACCGCTTCCGCGGTTAACGTTGTATTTATTTTTTCAGAAATATCGGGCAATACTTGAAATTGAGAAACTAACAACGTGCTTTTATACTAAACATTATATTTTTTAATGACTTTCCACATGAAAATACTAAATTACTTGTAAAAAATGGTGATTTCGAGGAGAAAGTACAAGCCGAGCAAATTTCGCTGTGGATATTATTATTCGTCAAACCTACAAAAATATGGTGTAAATCACCGCTTATATTTACTACAATAGTTTAATATCTTGCTAGACGAATGCGTAACAATGCCGCGCGCGCACACATAACCATGTAATAGCGAGAACAAATAGTTAGTCCGAGCACGGTACAAAAAATTAGGAATGCAGCTTTGGAGCACTTTAACGGCAATGGCATTTCTCCGCGAGAGCCAACGTAACACAATGCATTAAGAATCGAATTCTTTGTATAACGTCCGAGGTGGACCGACGTGTACTATACATTGGTAAGCTGGAGATTTGAGAAAAAAAAGAATGAAAGAAATTAGGTGAAAATTGCAAGCTGTGAACGAGTTTTTGTAACAGGTTTTTCGCTCAAATGTCTGAACTGCTGCGATGTCGAACTTCTTTTTACGTGCTTACGACTTTCTGAACAGATTTATATCTGTCTAAATGAGACGGCAAATAATCTATATTTCTATCTTTGAAAGTTTTTCATTCTACGTAGGTATATGAATATTAATAGAGTGAACGTATGGACAGATTCAGATAAACAATAAGAAGCCTTATATTTGAAAAAAATAATCTTGATTTTTGCTTGACTTAAAAAAATAAACGTCCAGTACCAGAAGAACGCCTTGAAGTATTTGGAAAACCATGCAGTGACAATTAATCCACGTTATATATGGTTCGTCGTTAAAATTCCAGTCAACAAGAAAATTTACAGCGATCGTATCGATACACGCGCAAAGTTCCACGGAAACAGCTGATGCACGTGCGGGCAGACGAAATTGTCAGTCGCGCGATCTGCTTTTGTGGTCCGAGACGGGAGGTGATCTAGATTCGGGGAGAAAATGTATGATAAAACTGTACGGACTTGTGCTCGACCGCTTTCACGCGCGCGCATGCCAGATGCTGACCCGTGGCCACACGACGACTTACGTAAAAATTTTTGCGCCGGGTTCAATGAAAGTGCGAAATGAGGGAAAAAAACTCGAGTGATCGGCGTGTACCTCTATGTCAGATGGCTACTTGTATCTCTGATGTAAGATTCAGAATCTCCATTGTAAGTTGTCTAATGTAGGTTTTCATTGAGGAATGCTGTTTATTTTTGAAATTTTCTTTGGCAACCGGGTAATTTCAGTGTATGCTGTGTTTTTTAGTACATCGTAACTTTGATTCGATAGTATGACGTCGACGTGGTAAAAGTGAATAATGCAAAATCGCGAAGTGAGTGTAAAATATGCGTTACAGCAGTTTTCTTGAATTATTCATTGGAATTTAACGTTAAAATGTTTGTTTTGCAGAAACTCTAGTAGATGTACATAGACAATATATTTAAACGATAACTAAAAATAGTTGACCAATATTATGATTAATATTTATTTAGTGAAGATTGAAAACCGTGATATTAAGTGATTTTTAAGATTTGAGTGCACTTTGCTTTATAATAGTAATTCACGGCAGTAAATATTTATAGGTAAAAGTGCTGAAACATTAAAAGGTGTAGCGCACACACACGTGATTTTTCACATGCACCGCTCGGCAATTTTACTAAGACGTGTATAGTAATCCATCATCGGCGCCATACATCACACTCAACTCGATGTTTTGTCCCTGGGACTTTCTCTGCTTCAGACAAAAATATAGCGCACGAAATAGATAGCAAAGATAACACTCCACGCAGTACATGTCCAGAAATAGAAAATCAAAAGCACCACTACCAGTACAAGGAAAGTTGGTCGCATTCAAGTCCCTCTCGTCCATCGATTCGTCAGATCTCTCTCTATCTCTCTCTCTCGTTGCAACTTCCACAAAAGCCAAAAGCCGTTGGCGCAACAAGTGCGCTGAAATCGACTCCGCACCTTTGCGCTCGCGCAATCTAGATCTCGAAGACGACCATGCTACGAAGAGAGGAGTCGAGCCAGCTACCTTGCGCGGCATTGAAAACGTGAGCAGAACATTAAACGACGTCTCTGATGTATATATATATATATATATATATATATATATATATATAGAGAGAGAGAGAGAGAGAGAGAGAGAGAGAGAGAGAGTAAGAATCACGAGACCTATATCGGCTACTTTAGCGTACATAATAACGCCTCGGATAGTCCATTCATTCATGCTTCCCAACGTCCGCTCGAACAGAATCCTTTTCACTTTCGCTAATTGGTTACGCTTTAGTTATGCACTGTGGACGCCACTTCTATTTTCCGTTTCTACCTCGTCTAACCTTCACTTGCGAAATGTTCCTGCGCCGAGAAAGATCATTTCGATTTGAAATATCGAGTTGAACGGTTAATCGCGGGATTCTATTGGTTTCATGCGGCGTTGGCTAATAATAAGGTATTGTTATTATTGCCTTTTAATTCAATATTTCCTCATGTTCTAGTCCGATTAGAGCGCTCGCGATGCAAAGTTGACTCTTTTATGAGAACAATGGCCTATACACAGTTCAGTGAGAATATAATTAAAATAAGCATATTATCAGGAAGAATCAGCTTCTTTTTTCATTCTCTTCGTTTATCACATTACAAAAATTGTACATTGGTTCCTTATCTGTGAAAAAATTTTTTTTTTATTTCTTTGGTATCGATTCCTCGCTGCAACCATTTGGCGTCGAACCACTACTTTTTAAGATCTTCATTTCGAATCAAATCACGCTTGCAAAGACATAACTCGTAGCATTCGAAGTAATTGGTTGATAATTTTTATTAAGAACTTTCGGCAATAACACCTGTTACGCGAGATGAATTTTCAAGAGAAAGTTTTTAAAATGATTTTTACCTTCAAAAACACGGCATTTCGCAATCGGACAATAAAAATGCACCTGTTTCTTTCCTTTTGCTTTCGTAACGAGCCAATCATCGAATTATTGAAAACAAGCAATAAGCCTAACGAGCATAAACGGACGTTTAATTCGTCAAAAATTGGCAATCCACCGCGAACAAAGCTTTGTCTCATGTGCACGAGCATCATAATACAATCGTTTTACCCTGTGAAAGGATTCGGTTACCTGCTCATACACGCGTCGGCAAAAGCATGCCGCAAGTTCAAATTACAAGCGCAGCAGCCACGAAACGAACTTTCAATGTTAGCTTTCTGTATCTCTGTATCGCCGATGGAGCTGCACGCGAAGTCACTCGCTCCCCAATAAAATCGCTCAAACGAACAGCGGCGTTGATTTATGAGGAATGGGCCGGCTGGCTGTCGATCGCGCCAAATCAATCGCGAGAGACCCTGGGAAATGGCGAATATAAAGATTATCGGAAAATCCATAGAACACTGTCGCGCACGCTGCCGGACTCGCCGAGCGATTATATGGGAAACCGAGCGCGAGCGCCGCTGCACAAAGTAAAAGTGACAAGCGAGAGAACTGAAAGATAAAAGCTGCGCGCAGACCGCTCCGCAAAGTGGTGCGCTAACTCAAGGATTTACATGTACCTATACCAATACACCGTCTAGTGCAGTTCTGAATTGCGCTAAGAGCATACAGATTATTACGCTTGAGTTATAGAATTATAATACACGGTTGCCAAAAGCCTTTACGACTGACTCTTTTTTTTTTTTTTTTTTTTCGATTGATTCCATGTCGGCGTCCAGATTGCGCTCTAAATGGCCTGTCACTTTTATGTGGTAATATATTGTGGAGAAGGTCGATTAAATTTATACCAGTGCATTGTTACAGATTTTTGCAAACCAATTGGTACTTCTAGGAACAATGATTTATGTCATGTAGGTATATCGTATTTTAGATTACCGCCACAATGTCTTTTTTTCTAATTATCATTCTAGTTTAATCAATTGCTAGTTCGTTTACGATGGCAGCACAGAAAATTAAATCCAATTTCCTCAAAATCTTACTTCAAATCGGCTGTTACATACAACATTTTACATAATAAATCATTTCAGTGCCAAGCCAAGCAGTTTCGTTTTAATAGATGTATTCCATAACGTCTTTTTTTCTTCTCATTTTAATCAATTTCTGTTTACAAAAAATTTGGCTATATTTGAATTGCATAAGTCTCATTCCACAACATACATGTAAGGATTACTGTAAATGTATTGGATTAAAATTGTATCATGAATTTAAGAGAAACATATCGAACGATAAAGCAATCCACAAGGAAAATCCACATATTATAAACTTTAATTAATATTATTGCTTACCCAAAATAGTACAAATGAAATTAAACGTCGATATTGGCACTTTTATTAAACGTTAATGCACAAAAGTCAATAAATTCGAGGTCTACAATGTAAAATTTGTTATTTTTTTCACACAATCGTGTTTCATTCGTATAATCGTAAATGCAAGGAGAAAGGAACTTACAGACAACCTCGACTGCATTGTTATGCGTATCCTTCAATTCTATGAAAGTCCAGATCAAGAAAGTTGTCAAAGTCTGTTACTTTTTTCGGACCTCAGTTTCGCTACTTTTAAAAAAGTGACTACTCTCCATTTTTTCAAAAGTAATCTACACATATCAATCTATTTGGCAGAGAAGCCGCACAGATGCCGTTATTTGTCTGCATCCTGTTGCTTTAATCGAATGAAAGTATACCTGTCGATTACATCAATTTCAGTCCACGCCTTTCACAATATTCTTTTTTTCTGAGTTTCAATTTCAAAAAATTCCAAAGCGACTGCTCATTAATCTTCTGTTCATAATTGTAACTAAAAAATGTAACTTTATACAATTTTTTTGCTCGTTTAGCTGTTGAAACTATGACGTATAATTAATCGCATAATTCTTAATAAAGAGTTGTTATACAGTAAGATATTTCAATTTTGACGAAATTAAAAGAGGATTATATTTTTATTTCAGAATGAAACTAAGGTTTTTGAGATGGGCGCTGCTCCTACTGTTTTTAACAATCGCTACGACAGAAGGGGTACGAGACTCCGAGGCAAAAGTGAGTTTATTCTTATATTTTTATTTGAGTTTGAAAAATCGTATTTTTTAATTTTCTTATCAAGTCAAATTTATTATCAAGATTATTTGTGGGAATGAAAAATGTATCATTACGATGTAATTTTTAAAAAAGAATGTGATATTATTCTATTATACTTCGCTTATTCAACTTTGCAATTTGGACTGATACAGACTGTATTAATTATTTCAACTATAGTTCCACGCAAAATATCGTGAATTAATCATTCAAAATTATTTAGTATTTTAATGATATTAGGTGCTACTCTATTACCATTGTGATATATTAATGAGACTGTACAATTATTCTTATTTATTTGAGTATCCACGGTTTTGTTACATATAGATTATAAAAGGTTCAACCTGCAAATATCGAACAGAGTAGATGTTGCAAACAGGCAACGTAATGAGTTCGCGTAAAAACATTTTTAAGCTTCAATTAGAAATATAGAAGGAAAAGAAACGTTTGCGATGTGGTATAGTATTTTAAAACTTATTATTCACAAAAAATGCAATATTTCTAAAATAGGTAGAATTATATTTCATTAGTCTAATTGAAGACATGTATTTATTGCGAGAGTTGCCTGCATTCGAGGTGAAAGCACAAAGTAATTACTCTCAAAGATGACGCTTTCTGTCACAGTGAAATTATTCATTTTCATCCGTTTCTAAAATAAAATATTGTCATTAATAATATCACGATACTCAAAACGAAACAAATAATCAAATCGCAAATTTAAAATCTTACAAAAAATCGAACTTCCAAATTATTAAAATTCTTAAAGAGAAAGTCGATTGTATAGCTCATATACAAATTTTTTAGCGTTAACTGCGAAAAAAATCTTAATATTAGCAATTACCGTAACCATTATTTAATCTTGCCTGACGATGGATGCAGAACTTGTTTTTTTCTTCTTTTCTTCGAGTAAAAACGAATCACACCGTGGGCACTGGCGCATTACATAACACGTAATAGCCGACCGAACGCATCTTAGCTCACACAAAGTTTTCTTGTGCTGAAAACTGGCTGACAGACGAGTTTTTTGTTTAAGGACATGCGGTGGGTACGTGATCTTTCAGAAGTCAGTCGTCGCTGACAACTGGTGCTTTTTGGCTTGATAAACGCGAATGACTGTGGTACAATTAATTTCGTTCGTTTCGTAAAAAGAGTGCATCGAACAAATTGCTCTTTTATTTATGATACTAGCTAAGATTACGATTTCGTAACAAAATTTTTAAGCGAACGTAACAACATAGCAATAAAAATACTAGAATTAAAGGCTGTTCGTATACTGCATGTGTAAAATGTGTAGAGAAGTCGGCTTCGATTTTCTCAGACTCTGGGGTCAGTGGAACACGGCGGCACGCAGTGCAAGTCAAAAAATAATCTCCTTAAAAAAAGCATGCCAAGAGACAAGGTATATCTATTATACGGGTGCAACGACAAGTATTCGAAACACGTTATGATTTACGAATGTACTTTGCATTTATGACTTGACTTCACTTTCCTCACTAAATAAATGATTTGCTGAGCAGGTGTGTATGCGACGATCATTTATTATGGCTATTTTAGCAGCAACAGAATCTAAGTCTATTGGCTATCAGGAAACTTACCGAGTAAAGATAGTTGATCCGTTTATTGAACAGCTGCTTCATTCGACGCGCTTAGCATATAGCACAGATCAATTGGTATTTAACTGTAAAAGCTTATAGAACTTTCTGAGTAATTATTATTTCTTTCGCGATTCGAAAGTCGATGAATCGGTATTGTCTATTTATTATAATTAACATATTTGACCATATGTTACAGCTTATCGATTTCTTTCACTATTTGTCTCTATTGATCGTGTGCAACGTATCTATTACCAATTTTTTATTAGTTTCGGTAATCGTCTACTTATGTCTCCGGAAAATGTGAAATCTCAAAGAAACTATCCAACGACTTTTTGAATCTAGCAATTATTGTCGTTCGTAAATAGCATTCAGACATTTACTAGTTGGCTAGTCGTTTATCTTGTGAAATATCGATCATTTTTAACAGCAAAAAGTAGAGCATTCGCATCAGTAAAAAAATAAAAATGCTGCTCATATACCGAAGAAACTCACTCTCAATTTAAACACGTGCTACTTGTCTGAAAATCCCGTATGTCCACTCTCAAAATGAAAGTTTTCTATGCCAATAATATATTCTGAATCCATGTACATACGTGCAAGCAGTATGTCATTATGTTAAAAAAAAAAGAAAAAAAAAAAAACGCTAAATACAGCTGTCGTAGCCCGTGCAGGCACTAAGCCATTATACTCGAAAACTCATGCCAAATCGAATTATACCTGTGTATTAGGCATGGCTCGCGCGCGTGCCAACGCTGAAAATCCTTTTCAATGTGCATTAGCGAGGCACGCTGGCATGCAAATAAGGTGGGCCACGCCTATTGTTAATATACACGCTCGGTCGATTGTTTTGTATATACTTACGTGTTTGCACAGATGTAACGGATCAATTTCATTATCGTGCTTCTTTAAACGTAAAACCGCGTTGCCAATCAAATTTTTAGTTAGCTTGCGGTTGCACGATTACACAAGGTCGCGCTGATCTTTGTGCTTTAAATCGGCCCCGCTGAATTTTCGAACGCGCGAAATTATAATGCACACACTCGTTGCAGTTGGATGCGTGGGAGAACTATCCCCACAGACGCTGGAATCTCACTGATTTTGATAAGCGTGCATACTGCTACCAATTGATGATATGGACCGCGTTCGGCGTAGTATCAAAGAAAACTAAATAAATAAATAAAATTGGTGAAAGTCACTTTGTGATCTATAATTGTATTTAAGCTTTCTTTTGTTATTTCAAAGGAAACCGTATACGAGAGTGTGTGTTCTGTATAATTTACTCGCTCGGTATATAAGTATATTTCTCTTAAGTCCGCAAACTACTATATAAAGAAAGAACGGAAATTAGTAGTATATCAGAAAAAAGAAAAAGTTGACGATTCGAGAAAAGAACATGAAAATATTTCACCATCTAATTATTAGAGAGTTGTCGATACGTACATACATCAAATTATTTACGACAGTTCATTAAGGATACTCAAAAAGCGTTCTTATCGCAGTTTTTTTTTCTATACTCGCAGCCATTAAGCTATTAAGCGCTGCTTTGATTCCAACGTAGAAATATCTGAAAGGTCGAACGAAATCAAGAAAAGTAGCGAACAGTGTCGATATATTTTCGAAGAAATGTTGTCGATGGCGACAAGTATAACGATCATGCTCGTTCAAGTTGTGCGATAATCATTGCCGTATATTACACGAGAGAGTCAGCAATTAACGAGAATATAATAAGCGCTTTAACGAAAAATCATAAGAACCACGCTGAAAAAGGACTCTATGAGATAATCTCTCTGTCTCGAGAGCGCGTTACGTAACAGCGTGCGCACGCCCGTACATGTGTGCCATGTGTGCATATATCCCGAGAGCGCGAGATTCTAATCGATCGAGTTCTAATCGACCGCGGTGTGCTTATGCGCGCGCTCGCGTAATTTAAAATAGCCACTGCGAGTTTGCGCATTATTGCAGCGTTTATGTAGGTGTACTCACGCGCGTCGTCGAGGCCCGGTTATCTGGCGCGCGGGAGAGAGAGAGAGAGAGAGAGAAAGAGAGAGAGAGAGCGTGAGAGAGATTTGGCGCGAGCCGCGTCGGCGGTATCACACTCGGACTGCTTTTGCGCAACGACCGAGGGAATTCGTCTAATTGGGCCGGCTTTTGATATCGGACTGACCAGTGCTTTGTTGCAACTCAGGTGTTTCAGGCTTATTTCAGGGCAATTGTTTTTCTCTTGCTTTGCAATTATCATCCTGTCGAAAGTATTTTCAGATTTCATATAGAAGAGAAAATAATGCCTCTCTATATACTCTATGATATATTGATATATCGATCCGTTTTATTCTCTGCTGCGGTTCAAGTAAACATGCGTACATAATGGAGTATTTATAGGGGCACGAATCTTTGCT
The DNA here is from genome assembly GCF_024137745.1 of Phymastichus coffea. NCBI lineage: Eukaryota > Metazoa > Arthropoda > Insecta > Hymenoptera > Eulophidae > Phymastichus > Phymastichus coffea. The sequence continues at coordinate 1,315,901 of NW_026706849.1, forward strand.
CCAAGCTATTGGGGCGAAGGGTATTTACTTATTCTCGACTTCTTTTCTCATACCACGAATGAGCGCTTTTACATTTGTTTCTAAAAACCGATATAAAATATACGTATTCTTCGGTGCATATTTATAAACATTCCCGATTTGTCTCCGTAATAGATAGCTTTGCAATATTTGCAGATAATTATCACCTGTACCGCTGTTCTACACATACTTTCAAAAATATTCCATGAAAAATTCGCAATCATTAAAAACTTGTCTCATATCAGAACTGAAATGTTCTTACGACCGTGAACAGAAAATATAGAAAAATGCATTTGCATGAAAGTCAAGCAAGAAACAGATCAGCGAACTCGCGAATGCCAACTGTTAGAGTAGCATAGAATCTTATTCCAAATAGCGACAGTAAGGTATTAGTGAAATTGCCGCTTATCCGACGCCTTATTCAGCAATTTCACGCGGCGTTCAATGCACTTTTCCCATAACTCTATATATCCTTTGGTTATCGAAAGACTGAGGTGCGCGCAGTTTATTGCCATAGAATCGCAAAGGATTTTATGTGTCGAGAGCATTTAGTTGGCCGGAGTTGGTTTTCTTTGGTGGAGTCGTAAAAATCTTATTGGAAAGTCCGTCTTGGCGTAAAAAAAAACAGATGGCTCGGAATGCTCGACAAACGCTCCAGTCATTTCGCCGCGGCTGCTGCTGTTGATTGTGACGTTATTAGTGCACAGATTTGTTCACATATCTTGTAATTGTAACTGCACATGTAAACAATTCTTGAGGGATATATTTATGTAATATGAATTGTTACAGATTATTTTCTATAAGTTTTCTTCGCTTTATACTCTGTAATCAAGTGTTAGGACAATTAAAAAAGATCTTCTATGCGATGATGTGAGAAAGATCCTTTTCTTACAGTATTATAGAGAAATATTTCTAATAGGATATATGCTGGCTTTAACGTTTATAAGTTTATATTTTTTTTGTACATACCGGCATTCGGAATCTAATTTACGTACATTAACATGGAACGGTATTAACGAATTTCGTAACATCTTATTTCATTTTATTCCGCGTAAATTTTCAACTCGTAAATTTATGTTTATATCACATGCTCCAGTGAATGCAATCTCAATAGCTGTATACCTCCGAAGAGTTGCTTAATAACACGTGTCGTCCAACTAGTTTACATGCACAAACTGTCTTAATAGACTTTCAAAAAATACATTCGTTTCATGACTGAGGGACAAAACATGGAAAGAAACAAGGAATCAATCATTTTACGTGTTTGATCGCTTGTTGTTTTTGTGTCACCGGTGAAGGGTATTTTACATAAAATCATCAACCTTGCCTTGTAATCCTTTCTATTTGCGATAGGTAGTTCATCGCTATAATTCATTATATTGAATGTATCGATTTACATCTTGATATTACGAGAATCATATGTAAGCTCGTTCATCATCCAGAAACTCAATGTCCTTATCTCAATCTTATCATAGATTTATACAACATATGTAGCGGACTAAATATCTCTTCAATAAGATGATAGCGGACTTCCCTTCTCGAGTAGATTTCGAAAAAAAGATCTAAATCGCAATCTCGATTCGTCGATACAGAAGCTTGTATCGATGCGTATCAATGAAAGCTGCTCACTCAGCTTGGCTTCTACGATAATCATGGTCTATTAGCAAATTAATAACAGCCAATTAGACGAAGTAGCTTTATTAATTGTCTAATAAATGTGTAACTTCGATTAATGTATGCATAAACCGGATGATTTCTCCATCGTTTATTCATTTCCGATAACCTTAAATCATCATAGCTTTTTATGATTCGCGAATGCCGATATTCAATAATATCAGTCTCGCAAGAATTTTACTATGAAAATTAGATAGATTAACCTTTAAAATGCTCTCTGCGCAAAAGTTTATACTTTGGACGCAATTTTGTCAAATAGTGTGATGGAAAATTGGAGGAGAAATTTCATGCCAGACGTAATTATTTTGATATGATGCAAGATGTTTCTAAATATGACGATACAGAGCTTTCGTGTACATATAAAAATAAACGCTTTCATAATATATTTATGTCAATTATTTTGTATATACTTCGTAATACGTTAATGTTTCGGGAAAATGATAAAATATTGTAGACTTGACAAAGATAACCGGAATTGGCACATACAACAATTAACACTTTAGTACAATAACGCATGTGCTTGTATAGCTTGTAGATTATACTATATACTATTCAGGAAGTATCAAGCAACACGCACGAATATGTTGTTTTAATATGAAAAAAATTGGACATCACGTACGCAAATGTAACTTATTGTGTTATTGATTTTTCACATTGTTAAACAATAAATTTCCAGCGGGTACAAGCCGTATTACGTACAATGTATCAGCATTGTTGCAAGCAAGGTGTTCTAATTGCTACTAAATTTGTCTTTAAAGTAATAACTGACATAATTTTTAAACCATTCCAATTTGCTCTTTGTTATTTTCGATTCGCAACAGCGAAAACTTGTATAAGGCGCACTCTCCGCGCTTATCAATGGAATTGGAGAAAGTCTATAAAATCACAGAGCCTTAACAAAAATAAAAGGTTAACCTTCGTTATAGTATACAGATATAATCTCTCAGCCCGGAAATGCTTTGGAACAAGAGGTTGAGAGACTTTGGGGACGAAAATTATTATAGCCAGGTGAAAAAGAGTCGTGGCAGTAGCACCAGTTGAGGATACGAAAGAAAAAGTGGCAGATGGGCGTTTTATAGAGCCAAAGGGCGAGTGGACTTTCTCGCAGGAAGAGTCAGCGAAAAGAAATGGGCGCGGAATGTTGATCAAGAGCACTGCCGTCCAGTTGCATCACGGAACACCGGTCGATTCCTCATTGGGGACCTCGAAGGCGACTGTTACGAATCCAATTAGGCGTCGCTGTCGTGCGCGAAGCATATGATTTTGTATCATTTTCTCTTTCTTGGCAAACTTTGCATGAAGCTTTTCCATAGACGTGCAACGCTCCTGCCTTTCCGTTTTCCTGAGTTTTGACATCGGAATCATAGAGCTGTGTCGTCGCGCAGAGGAATATGTTGCCAGGTTGCGCTTCAGGTCAACGCTTGACACGCTCGGTGAAGCGTTCACGTAGTGTCATCCTTGCATTTGCATCACTCGTTGATTTCAGCTTCTAAACAAAAGGACGATCCCCGAGTCTTCCGCTACTTTGACCATATAGAATTGTTTTCTAGAAAACAAAACCACGTCTCGAAAGAAGGCCATGCCGATCTTTATGTGACGGAGCGGCACCGCAAGGGCTTTCACATAATGTCCGTGAGCGCGAGGCGAACCACAAAACAAATTCATTCTCACCTCAAACGATTGATGGAATTGCAAAAACTTACATTTAAAATTATTAATACAGACAAATCAAGGAAATGACGTAATACGCCAAGCTGAGAAAGTTGCAAAATGCACACTTTTATACTACTTTCTTCAATGAAATAGTGGTAGTGAAACAATAACGCCAACAATGAAGTTAATCCATGCCAAGTAGCTACATACGAAATTAAATGAGAAACGTCAGTCATCCTGTCGCGGCGGTAAAGTAACGGTCCTTGATTGCACTCGGACGAGGCAGAGCAAGCGAGCCGCGAAAAAAGCTGCTTCAATTTGCCAGCTCGAATGCGCGATAACGTATTGCACAACGCGCGGTGTGATTCGCGCCAGTGTTAAAATAATGAAGGAGGAGGAACACGCAAAGCGCTCACGCATGATATATTTTTCCGGTGTACGCGAGGCGACGCTTGCCGCTTTCGCTATGCAGCGGAAGTTTCGCATGAACGGCAGTCCAGTTCGACGCGCGTTGGAAAATCGCCCGCACGGAAAACTTTAATGCCGGCGGCTTGTAAGATGCTGCTCGCTCATCGCGCATATTACCTCTTTGCGTGTGCGCAGCTTCGGTCTTTTCACTTTCTATCCTTGCCGTTTGGAGTTCATTAACTTCGTACTTTCTATACATATATCTTTACATACTGTATGCGTGCGTTTGCTGTTAACGCGGCCAGTCTTGTGAATCGGAAATCCAGATAATTGTGGGAGCGCACAGAATGACTATGAATTTCTTAATCGACTTTACGCTCGGCAATTCAAAAGTGATACGTCGATGAATATTCATCTACTGGGTAGAAATTAATGTTTGTAATTCCTTCAAGTTTTTTTATTTTTGTAGATACACTTATAAATGGAGCTGTATACTCATAATGGATGCTAATGCAAATATCGCTATATTTAATCACATTCCATTTAAATGAAACAATCCGCTTTCTTCGCGACCTTGCTGACATTCTTATTTTGAAGAGTTTTGAAGTAATTAAAGAAATGAAATATCAGCTAATATCAGTAATGCACTTGTAGAGAGTAAGATATATGTTGATGTATAAAGTGTAGAATTCACTTGTTTACATTATGATGAAAAAATTACGAAGAAAATTTATTGAAGATAGCAATACCAATCTGACTGTAAAGCAAAGTTTAAATATATATTGAATATGTAACATTCGGAAAGAGCAACGGCCAATCTACCATTAAATCTAACGAACAAGATAGATAAACTTGGATATATGAGCTAGACAAGCTACGGCGTGAGTTATTAATGCTCCAAGAAGTAACGCGACTCAATACTTTGCGCAAGGTAAATGCAAATCTAGTTTTCCGTCACAGTGAAAGTCGCATGAATTTCCTAGTTACTTTTTTGCGATCGTTATTTTTTCCCTTCTTTAATACTTTTCGCAATAATGTTTTCAGTCTAGAAGAGTTGAAACGAAGTGATTTATTTTATAATTTGCTATGTCAAAGTAATTTTCTGCTGGCACGTTTCTGATTGTGATTTATACAGTCGGAATGTTATTTACAAGGAATATATTGGTGATTCTGAAATTGCAAATATCGCTACGCTCTTCACTAAACGAGCTGAAGAAATTTTTCCTTAATAAGCATTGATGAATGAATATCAGCAGCACTTAAGGCAGTGTTAATCATTTTCATATTTCATGGACCTGTTTATAACCCTCAATATTTAAGTTGTCCTTAGTTAATAATTTAAATTTATACGTCATTGATCGCTCCATCCAGTATTCAATCAGAGATCAATCTGGACAAAGACTTGCAAAATAATCATAAAAAAGGTGAAATGAGATCGATCTATAAAAATTTTTTTTTTTCGCCTGTTGTGAAGTTTGCATAAAAAGATCAACTGAGCTCGTTCATTCGTTCTTGCGCGAGATCCGCTTGAAAGTTTCAACAGCCGTATATATCCACTTGCGTATTCTACGAAGAGGAGTCATCGAAATATTGGCGCGACCTTCTTTTCTCTTATCGCTCCTTTAGCCACGTTATTTCTTATTTTCGGACGCGTTTTGATTAGCTGTTTGACGATTGTCAAACAGAAAACGATAAGCATACATTAGATAAGTCTAATATGTTTATTTTTTGCCGTCTTTTGAAAGGCTCTGCGTCGATTTAAAAGAAATCAGATAACGAGATTCTCATTTTGATACGTGTATTACGGAAATGCAAAAACGAAAGTTGAAAAAGAAGCTTCTTTATTGTGCACTTTCAAATTCAGTTACAATCACTTCCAATAAAGATCCAAATAAACAAATTATTATAATTGCTATCTAAATTTTAAGAAGTTCTACACTGTATGTACCTTTTATTACGTGAGAAATTATATACGATGAAGATTTTCTATAAAAAACAATTTTTTCTTTATATTTTTTTATATTTTTCGAAGAATACAACATAATCATGGTATCTTAATCACGATTTATTATATGATCAGATTACGTAGCTACAGTAATTGCAGGTATGGTTTCACTATTGATCATCACCTAAAACTTGAAAATACAAAATTCTATTGTAGGTAATTCTATCACAACTCAAATCAATAGAATTTAATAAAATCGCAATATAAAATAGTCAAAAGTTAAACGTAATTAAGTTTAATCGAAAAAAAATACTTTCCCTTCATATAACAGAAAGTGTCGTAAAAAAGTATTTGAGGTGACAATTCAAGAAAAAGTGTCAATCCCATGATTTAATTTCTCACAGCTCATCACAGTATACCGTACGGTATAATAAAATCGTGGAAACATAAAATGTCTCAAAGTCCTCGGGCAGTAGAGAATAAAGGTGATTCGAGACTTGAGAAAGTGGAAAATAATTTAAGATCTAGATCAATATCTTTTTGTGCGTCTTTGTACAGTCCAACGAAAGCTAGCAATTTATATAATAAAAACTTTATTGGATTAGCTTTACCATCAAAGTACTTCGTTTCATACCTGCGAGCGAAATAGTTTCGTAGCCTTTTTGCACAACTACGTTCCCCAAATTCAAAGCAAAATCGTATCAATGTCTGTTTGGTATACACGTGATACAATCGAAATCAGGCAATAACCGAACAAATCTAAAGCTGACAGACGCGATACGGTAACATACTGTACGGCGAGGTGCGGAACGTATAATATAACGTAATAGCGTTTTGCCCTGGAGCAGCTACTTGTGAAAGGACGCGGATGTCCTCATGTGACTCCTTTTATTTTTCCGATTTGCGCAATCGGGACACGCCTGCGCTTTATAGGTCACTATCGTTTTCGCGTGGAGGATAATTTTGTTTTTGTACGAGCTCGATGACGATTATCACGCGAATGTGACCGCGACCGGCAAGCGTTTGTTATGCTTTCTAATTAATTAGGCGTTACGGGACTTTTGCCAGAATAACTTGACATTAGATTCGAGGTCTTCAATTCATTTTAAATGTCAGTAATGAAAATGGAAATCATCCGTTTTATTAAGGGAGTATAATTGCGAATATAACTAGAATAATGCTATTATTTTGCACTAGTTTCTACATTTACGGAGTTGACCATAAAAAAGTATTCAATGGTTCCATTGCATTGTCTCAAATGGACGTTAATGATTTAAATCGAAAGTACTGCTTACTTACCATCGACATTACCACAGAGAAAGATAATAAAGTTCACTAACATATGTTTGTACTGTTATGGTAAGTACCATATGTTACAATTCTGCCAGAAGTAGGAACATTAAATTTAGCTATCACCAATCACCCGATGAAGTTTCAAAAAGTGCATTTTCAATGATTGCACGTGTCGAACATGTGGTTGAAAATTCCGTGAATAAGTTCATTGGAACAGGTCGACTGTTCCAGAGTATACCCAATTGGCTATCGAGCATAAAAGAGTGGTCTGCCTTCGAATGCAAAACCTCTCACTTTGCGCGCAGTATAAATGTTTTCCTTGCGTCTTTCATGACTCTATATCTGATGCAGTGTATCGGTAAGAACATTAAAGGCGTTCCACTTGAAATAAGTACGTAGACATGCCTAATGCTATATAGGAATTAAAAGTGCGCGCATGAGAGTTGAGCTGATTATTTAAGTCGTAGTTTTCTCAAGGTCTTATTCAATTTGAACAATATTTTATTATCGCAACGAGCAAGCAGTAAATGAAAGGGATGTAATAAGGTAGTTTGAAGGACACACTTGAGGAATTTAAGTGATACGTTTTGGAGTCATCCAACAGTGAGAGATCCAACTCATAGTAACTCCATGAGAACCATTGATTGTTCTCTTTGAGATATCGAAATGTGGAAGATATTAATGTCAGATAAATCTGTTGGTGTTCGTAAATTTTCGCTTATCTCACGATCACTGGAGATGAAGCGAATACGATGACCCGTAAGACATTGATAGCAGTAACGACTTAATCCTTGCGTAAATTTTCTGCAACCTTTGATTTATTATGGAAGTGACAACAATTATTTTACTTTGCGCGGAGATTTAGTTTTAAAGCTGCACGATATATATATATATATATGTATATGTATGCGAGATGCAGATAAACTTGCTCACGATCTTACGAAACTTCGGCATGTACTCAACGAAAAAAAAATAAGAAGTTTGAATCCATCACCTCGCAGCAGAGGAAAGAGATCATCGACCCGTTAATTACGCATCACCGCAACCTCCTAATCATCGTATAGCGCTACACTCGCTTGTCTACACGCGATCGATCATAATATATACCTACGCGATGTTATTGATGACTTGGTGCTCGCGGGGTCGTGTGTATAGGTACGCATGTGTATGTGTATGTGTGTGTGTGCAAGGGAGAGGGAGAGAGAGAGAGACGAAATCACATTGCAGTACAGAATCGTCGCCGAAAAATCGCCAAGCTGCATATACCTGCAGTTTAGTTGCGCAATTCGCCGTCTTACGCGAGCGAGTTGCGATATAGGCCTAATGGTTGGTGCGTTTTATTTGCCGAGTTCTATATGCGGCAGACTGCTAATGCGTTGGGTTCGCTTTTTTTTAACAACTAAATTATGCCTGAGCCCCAATTTTATACGTGACGTTAGTGTGTGACGAGCGTGAAAGAATCTCTCTGAGTGACGAGATGAATTACAACTTGATATTTCGGCTGGAGTTCATCATTAATTTGAAAAAAAATTTCTCGAGTTTCATTTGGAATGACTCAATTTCGCATTTATCGATTCCGATACTTTTCTCATATAAATTCTTCGAACAAATAGTGACTACACAGCAGATTCACCGATCAGGTGCGAAAGATAAAACGAATACTACACTATGTATGTTATGCATTGGGGAATAATGGCTTTGTATAGTTGGGAAGTTTGATTAAATTTCTTCGATACGTGAATGTTACAAATAGAATTTAAAACAAATTATGTTCGTGTTCAAAACAAACATTCTTGAAGGTATGCGGTGAAATTATTTTTCTTGCAAAAACTAGTGCTTCACTTGGTTATATCGACTGCATAATAACATCGCTACCATGCATTTTATGAATTATATTCTACTTTAATGAGCCCATAAAGAATTTGAGCACCATGCAAAAGTTTGCATAATGAGCTGTGTTTGTCCTCGGACTGTGCTGTATAATGGATTAAGTTACTGTTTGACTACAAAAAAACTAAATAATTAAGTTTCTTCGTAAACATAATCTTTATCTCCGTAAGAAGAAAGTGATCTGTATACTATTTGCACGGATAGAGAAAATTGACAATTTATGGCGATTACATCTTCTAGATTATTTAGTATTACCTCCTCCTAAAACATTATATAATCATTTTTATAAATATGTATAAGAAGATGTTTCTAGTTTAAATAACATATTAGCAGAAAATCATACTTTGACAGAATTTCATCTGCAATAGTCTCTCCATATGTACACATCCGTAGAAAAATACGAGAAAAGTATCTTTACAAGCTGTTTCGGAAGTGTTCTGATAGCGAATCCATATCATTGTCAAGTAAATATTAGTATTGACCTGGGTATTAATGTAATAACGAAAATTATCAATAATAACTTAATTGAATAAGATTTTGCAAATAAGTAAAATGATCTAGAGCAGACGAGAACTCAAGACAATACTGGTAAATATAGAGATTACACAAAGAAAATAAAACCTGCAATCTGTAAGCGGAACATAGCTGAGCAACATATACGCGATTCGCATTCCGAATAAAACGAAAGCACGATGCAAATGTCGGGAGAGTGAGTCGGAATTTTTTCTTCTCAATTTCGAGTCGCGCGGCGATAGAGATTTACACTTTGAATTTCGCAAAAGCTAGTAAACAGAGAAAGAGACAGAGCGAATGAACATAAAACGCGATTAAAAATTGCTGCACTTTCGTAATGATTTCTCGCGCCGTTAAGCAGGCGGCCGCGGACGAATGGTCACGCGCGAGCAGAAAGAAAAGTCCTCTGCGACGACATTGAGAGCATAAGTAAGAGTGGCAGACAGAACTTCCAGGCCAGGAGAACCGCGAGAAAATCCGCTCTACTATCAAGAGCGCGAGCACTCGCTTTTATGCAGATACCGCACACATACACACGTAGACGTAACGCTTGCAGCTTGAACGTGACGCCCGGCCTTTGCGGCCCTGTGTATATGCCTACTTTTACTTTCGATATCGATATGCACTCCAAATAAACGACCGTAAGCCCGGAATACACTGCAGCTTGCTTTGTATCAGGGCGTCGTCCATTTATTTTTCTAAAATGAGCTTGCTTAGTAAGAACACACACTTCTGTTCAGTTTCTATGGAATAACAATTACAACGAGTATTCATTGCAGCTGCGACTTAACGTTTTTACCATAACCAAAAAAAGTATGTTATCGTCTTTATTTTCGGCGACACTCGGATAAAACTTCATTGTTCGATTTAAATCGTGGCGAAAAAACAGATTACTCTGAGTTTTTCTTCCTGGCTCGTTAAACCTGTGTTAAAGTCAAAAAAGCGTGACGCCGGACATCAATAGCATTGATTTTCCCGTGGCTAGCGTTAATACTGTACTTCTGAGTTTACGTCAGACTACGCAAAATGGACACTTGTTAAATATAATACACGATTGGGAATCTCATTAACTAAGTCCATAATTGTTGTTGTAGGGTACAAAGAAATGCAAGATACTACACGCGCGAGATAGTTGATTTGAATATTTATGTTAAATAACGTATAATGAAAGTACGAAAAATACGAACGTAAATGATTTAGTTTGTTCAAAGTGATAAGATTTGACGGAGTCGTCGTAAAATAATTTTATAAATTCACTTGTCCCATCGAGCTTAAACAGAAAAATGTACAAGTATTTGCATAATACCAGTATTCTACGTGTACTCTCAATTTCACAACATCATTTGCAATTTATAAATAAAATCAGCAATGGCAAAAAATTATTGAAAACTTCGATTACTTATTAGAGCTCAGAAATTATAATACTGACGCAATGATTCCTGTATTAAATTTGCGGTCAAATAATTTTATTACTCTACGAAACTGAATAAGGCTGCTAAGTATATCCATGAAAATAAAGTGAAAATCATCAACATCATTTGGAACGAGCTGGTATGACTCCTAAACCGTGTATAATACGACTCGATGAAAAAGCCACGCAGCGAGACATCATAATTGCTTACCTCACATTGAGCCAAATGCATCTGAAACACAATCGATGCTCTTATCCCAGTGGGTATCAATAATTCATCGATTTCTCACGTGCTCGCAGCAAATCTCGGCAACAACAAACATCGAAGAAGGGTGATGCAGCAGAGCGCCAGGAATCCCTTCGATAATTCATCGCCGCGACCTCAGCCGCTGTCGTGCCAGACGCGAGCTTGGATTTCTTTTTGCTCAGCGAAAGTTCCATTACGCATTTGAAGTGCGGTAGCAGTGGTGGCGTCGGGGGCCTACATTGCACAATCGCGATCGCTCCTTGTTAAGAGATCGAGGGAGAGAGAATTTATGGCTATAGGTGGCTAGCGATTCGAGCTTCCGTGCGGCAGTTTCGCAACTCGGGCGCGAGCCTAGACTTTTCAAAAGCTCACGCGGGCGACGCCGATCATACTCGCAATCGCGTAATTGGCCGGCTTCGAACGACAAATTGCCGTTCGGAGAAAGTTTCAGGGACGGAAGGTAGACGCCATGAGACGTTCTGCGTTGCCGTTTATCATTTTACTCGGATGTTAACCCATCGGACCTTACATACATGACATACTTGATTAGACTTTTATAAAAAGAATAGTTTTGACAATGTAATTTTGTGTTTCATTAATAAAATAATTGTAAGTAATAATTTCATATCAGGGTAAATAAGGAATATTTCTTGTAATCCCATTAGATTGTCGTGAATGTTTTACGTATACGACACGTACGTACTAATCGCGTTAGTGATGTACGAAAAAATCAGTAAGGAAAATATTTAACTTGCTATTAAAACTATTTGGTTCAGCCATTGCTTCTGAAAATGGCATGTCATCTTTTTTAATCACTTCTGATTGGACCACTGTTACTCTAATTCTTTTTATATTTTTGCCAAGTCTTTTGTAAAAACGCGGTTGTTGTTATTTTGTAAATACACAAAGAAACCGATTTTAATAGGAAACCGTAACATCACCGTAAGATACTCAATTTAAGAACGGTTTTTGTTATTCTTATGTCATATTCCAAGCAAAGTATCCATAAAGAAGTGAGTTACTCAATATTTTTCTTCAAATCATCTTGGCCGGTAAACTAACGATCGCAACAACGTGCAATATCAACAAAAATGTGTATAAAAACTTGAAAACAAAGCCGCCTTGCAAATTTCTATTTGTTTTAATGAACCCCATTACAGAAATAGTTGCCAGCATGTTACAGCTTAAAAGTATCTAGTTAACTATTTTTAAAATTGAAATAATCTTCAAATCTTTTGTGCATCTACTATGCGGAACACAGCATTGCTATATATACAAGTCAGCATTTTAGTCGTGAAATTCTTCCATTTTTAGACGTAGAGTGCCATATCGGGTAAAGACAAGAAACTATCAGAGAAAAAGAAGCTCAAACGATTTCGCATTACAGACTAGACAATAAGGCATGAGGTTCGGTGCCATAACTGCGCAAGCGTTCTTGTATAAGTTTGGTGTGTGTGTGTGTGCACGCGCGCATTCGAGGGCGCGGCAGACGCCAGTGACACATTACGTGAACCAAGGCGCGTTCGTCGATAAAGGACCAGTTTCACTTTCGTGCCAACCGTAGCTTTCGCGTCACAGATGCGATTGGCCGGTTCGCGCAGGCTCGCGAAGGCCGCGATTCTGACCGTGTATGCATGTACTACAGATGCTTGATCATCTTTATTTCTAAATGAAATAAAGATCTCATTATCAAAGATTTTTGGCTGATCGTTCGAACTCCAAAAAGACATAAGAGACATAGGATAATAGCGATAACAATGAAAACAAAGATCCTCATTTATATATTATATAATTATATGAACAAATTTATTCGATATCATAGTAATTGAATACATTTCGTTATAATCAGATGCGAATAAGTTTAATTGACTCTTCCATTAATCCATTAGATTTATGCTTATCGTGATTTTTAAGTAATTTTTCTGCATACGCTTATGAACTAAATATACCGAGACTTGAACAAGTCGAATGAGATGAAAATATGTAATAAGATCGTTCCATATATTTTCGCATTATTCCAAAGACTGCCAATTTTTTTCGTATTCTTAATAAGGTCTTATAAATGGCAAAAGTTTCACAATAATCAGAAAAGGACAGCAGCTTAAAAAGTAACTTTCTTCGAATTTACTCTTAATTTTTATTAGCTTGAAGCACTAATGACAACATAATAACCTTCAAAAACTTGAGCGATTCGCGGCAATTAAAAAGATCTAAAGAGCTTAATGACGTAACATATTAGATTGACTTGCTAGTGTCACTTTCTATTTCTGCGGCACAAGTAAATATTGTGTACGTGCAACGCTGATTGAATAATTTTTGCGTATTTCTGATTTGATTCGGTGATAGGAAGAGATTCGAGGTACACGAACAAAGCATATTGTACAAAAAATTTGTTTAACTATACAAACATGAAAGAACAATAGACATTGAATCTAATGAATATACTGCTAATATATTCATTCATTTCCAATGTAAATAGTACTTATCCATGGATACTTCAGAGACAAAATGAAAAAAGTCCTGAGAAAATAAGAAATGTTCTTGAATTCTAGCTAAAAAGTTCTATAACGTAACATAAAATGTATTTAGGTTTGCATACATTTGTTACATATGTATGTATTTTGTAAAATTTTATTTTCTACAGTGTTCTTTCTTTGAAAAAAACTTGTTTTCATCTTGAATAAAATCTTTCACCATCCTGACTCGTACTTTCCCACATTACTCAAGCAAAAATATACAGCAGCTTTGTGCTCTAATTCTACCAAAAAATGCGCCTTGCCTTTTCTTACAGGGTGGTTTCGAAACTAACTGGGAACGGATTCAACCAGATCCAACTGGATATTAAGGTAGCGGTATATCCTGTGAGATAAAGGACGGAAGGAATCTTTCAATTTTATATGGCGTATCGAGTAAAACAAAGAACGAGCCCTTTGAGATTTACGACTGACGGTTAATCTTATGATGTATAACTTACGGAATCTTTTGTCAAGAACTCATAATTATTATCAATTATTAGCTAACCACAACTTAGAACATTGCGGTAATTGATAGTATAGGCAGTGAGACACCTCACTAATTGTAAAATATTAGCCAATTATATTTTCAGTAGATGTGAATTAAGTTGAAGGTCAATGTTAAAAGCCCATCGTTACAAAAAACTTAGCACTGAAATTCTCAATTTCTTATTCCTCTCCCCTCTTCAAACATTCAATCAAGTTAATCAGAAAATAAAAGTGAGAGGAACAAGTACCGAACCAGTTGTCCGCCAGCCCAAGATCCGCGTACGAAATAAACTTAAAATTTTCGAATCGAGGGCGGGAAAAGTATGCGCTCGGCTGCAACGGCCTTGCAATGTCGCGTGGGCCTCTAAAAACAGCTTGCGATTAAGCTGCTGCATCAGAGAATCTACAACCCCGAAGGACGTCGAAAGAGAAGGGCCAGTGCATTTTTTCTTTCTTTCCCGGGGCGTCACATTGCTCTCCTTTCGAAATTCAACTGGCTGTTTGGGGCCGCCCCGCGATCTTATGTATACGTATACAATTGCTGCAGCGCGCGCGAAAGGCACGCTGCAGAAGAATTTGTGCGCGTGAATTCTTGCATCGCCTATATAATGCGCGAACCATATGCTGTACTTTCCTTTATTTTTCGCAATATTGCCAGACGAGGTCACTTACAAGATAATAGCTTCAAAAACCTAACTGTATCAATATTTACTAGCCGATGCTGTTTTATTTTTACTTAATTATTGGTTAAATAACCGATTATGCGAGCCTAGGAATTTACAATTTATACATTTTTTCATGAAAGTTCGTAGGCTTAATTATAATATGAAATATTTTCTTATTTTTATAATTTTATCTTGTTATTGAGATCGTTGTTACTTTTTTTCAGTGGGATGTTTTTCACGTCAAGTTGGATGATGCATTAAAAATAAAAGATTAAGGTTCCTTTTTAAGTAACACTTTAAAACCATATCAACGTATAACATAAAATATTTATAAGATATGTTTTCTATGAAATTATTACTGCTTAATTCGAATTTAATTTTTCCATGATACACAATATTTTTTCACCCAATAAAATCGAAATTCGGCACCAGTAGTATAAATGTCATATGTGGAAAATTTTCTATTTTTTTAAACTCATCGTTTTAAATATAATATTTTATTATGATAATAGTGAATTATTTGCTCAATATAGGTTTAATTTTTGTATTACAGACAGATGATAAAAAAATAACACCAGCGCGGGCTCGTGGCTCGTCTCGTTTCAGTTCGAAAAGTGCTACTTCAACAGAAGCAGCTCCGCCAGAGACGAGCTCATCGAGCTCTGATGCAACAAGTACTAAAACTAGTCGAAGAGCACCAGGAGCTCGCAGAACTTCGTCGAGTCGGTCTGGTGTTCAAATAACTTCTACTGTGAAGACGGCCGTCGAGCAAACTTTAGAAAATTCGGGAAGTGAACCTACCTTCCAATCAAAACCGAAAATTAATCATCATGGCTTGCCAAGGTTTGCTTCACGTACATTAGTGATGAAAGTTCCGAATGCTGAGCCGGACAATAATGTACATGAGAATAGTAAAAATAATAGTCAAGATATTAGTGAGAAAAAGTTTTCACCTTCGAGTGTAAGAGAAAATACTAGAACTGGAAGAGCAAGAGACTTTGTAGATAGTGCAGAAACTTCAAAAGTCAAAGTAACGGGACGAGGAGGAAATCGAAGAACTCCACGATTACAAAATGATAAATCAAATTCTAAATTTGACACTTCAGAACCATCAGTTTTCACCGGGACAATAGATAATTCAAGATCCAGAACTGGCAGAAAAATTCTAAATTCTTCTGTAAAACAATCAAATAGTGGCACATTGTCGAATCCTCGTTATGCGAGAAATCAAAGAATTGATGATTCTAATCCTAATTTAGGCGCAGGAAGTAATCGAAGGAGTTTCGCTTATAATTCTTCGGATTTTCGTAAAAGGCTGACTGAATCTCGTCTAAAACAAGATATTGCGGCATCAGGCTCTGAAAGCGTACGTTTCAATCTCCCTCTGAATTTCGAAGAACCGAAAAGGCTTTCTAGTGGAGGTTCGTCCAACAGTAGTCCAACAACTGAAATATCCAAAAGGCCAGTCAACTCGCGCTACAAACCACGAGGAAGGCAGCCTCTGAATGAAAAAAAACAAGAATCTGATACAACTACCTCAAATCCAGTATCAAGGGGAACATCGAGAAGAACGGGAAACAGCAAAGGATATGAAAGCACAACAGAAGGTCGTGGAAGAAATAGAGGACAAGAAATCAGAAAAAATAACGTTGCGGACAGTAGCTCTACAACCGTTCAACCTGATTTTAGAAGAAGAAATTCCAATACGAGAGCAACAGCCAGATCTTTTGATACATCCAGGAATTTTGATAATAATAGAATATCCGAAGCAAAATCTCACAATATTGATAGAAAATCTAACAGATCTAGAGGTCGCTACCGAGTTGAAATAATTACTACCGATTCTCCGCCGCATCCATCCACTACAATAGCACCACGAGGTCCGTCTGTTGTGGCAATAGGAAATATTGGAAATATTACGCCAACTTCGACACCGGAAGTTATTACGACGTTATCACCACCAACTACTTCTAGAGCTTTTTTATCAACTTCAGCTCGGCCATCAAGTAATGATAATGAAAAAAATGAGAATGGCAGTACTCAACAAAATGATCAAAGAAGAAGGGCTTCGAAAGAAGATTTCTTTAATCATGGCTTGGGCTTTCGAGGAAGAAG
The DNA here is from genome assembly GCF_024137745.1 of Phymastichus coffea. Classification (NCBI taxonomy): domain Eukaryota; kingdom Metazoa; phylum Arthropoda; class Insecta; order Hymenoptera; family Eulophidae; genus Phymastichus; species Phymastichus coffea. The sequence continues at coordinate 1,332,735 of NW_026706849.1, forward strand.
ACCATCAATACCTGGAGTCGATCAAGGTTTGTTAGACTTTTATCATGTACGTATTCTCAACTTATTTATTCATATTAAATTATTATTATGTTGTTACAATAATTTTATTATACTTTTACAACTCTATTGACGATAAAATCCTATTAATATTTGTCATAAGTTATTTTGTTCAATATTGCAGTACACTATTGGAAAAAATTAAAAAAACAACAAATTTCTAAATTTTTCGGCAGTATGAAGGGCTGTGTTGTCGTGAAAAATGATGAAAAAAGAGCATTTTAAAGCTTGAAGTTTCTGATTTCAGGATTTTTGAGTCAAAAATTTTGATCTGCCACGGTTATTGCACAATTGTATTGTAAGAAGAAAAGCGAGAAAAAAATTATTTTTTATTTGGTGTCTACGGACTTTGGAAAAATTTTTTCGTCCAAACAAACTTAAATTTCAGTTAGCTTATTTATTCAGCTGCAATTTAATTTTTTCTTTATTTCTTTATGTCCATTTGTCACTGAGATATCGAATTTTGAATGAAAAATGGTTATTTTTTCTTCAATCGCCAATATCTCAGCAACCAATAATCATACAGCAATTAAAGGGGCAGTTATAAAAACTAGTATGAGTTTGGAGTCATTAAATACTGCGGAAGTGACAAATCGCGGGGTCTCATTTCCTTACGAAATCAAATTTAAAAATTTTTTCCTAAATTTTTTCCAGTAGTGTGATTATAGGTAATTAATTCGTATATCGAAATATTGAATCTTCTTAATGTTGTATGCACATAAACACATACACACACATAAAATATAACTATAATATAGAAACAATTTAGTTCCAGTTACAGTTCCATCAACAACTACGACAATTGCACCTTCAACAGTGACTTCAGTGAGGATGCCTGAAAATTCACCACGTGGTAATCCTGGTTGGACTTTGAGACGACGTCCTGGACATGTACACGATGGTCCATTATCCGGGCCAGTGTCAAATCCAGCGTTGTCGCTAATTCCCGGCCAACAAAATAATAGAATGACAACCGCAAGTACCATTCCGAAAAGTGGAAGAAGAGGGAATAAAATGAACATAAAGGCAGTTAGTGGAGGTACAAAAGAGGAAATAAATGAAAACGATAACTATCCACCGGATTTCAAGGCACGGCTGGCACAGTTGGTGAGTTTTGCAGATTTTATATTGTATCATCTCTTTCATGAATATAATCGATATTGAATCGTATTCATGGTAATCTCTGCGATAACATTAACAGTAATAGAATAACTTATTGGGTATATTAAAAATGTGTCTAACGTCTATACCAAACTAATATTATTTCAGCAAAAAACGAGCGGGCAATCAAGAACACAAGAGGTAAGATAGCAAGATCCTAAAAATTCCACGTTTAATCCACTTTTCATTCTTCCAATCAAGTAATTGACATAACATGGGCAGACAGTGGTTGACTTTCCTCTTTAACTGTTTTCTTACTGGTTTGATATAATATTAGCAAAAACTTAACGTTGACTGCTTTGAATAGCTGCTTCTCTCAAGCTAGCATGTCCACTTTGGATCTTTTTGTGTACCTACGCAATGGCATACTTCTTTATTGATGTACGGAAGTATATCATAACCATATTACTATTGAAACTTACGATATTTATACGATACGACGTTTCCTCTGAAATATTACGCACGCACGATATTGTTTTATTAAAAAATATGGATTTCTTTTATTATAATAACTTAATCATTTACGTAGGATCGTCAATTGTATACCAGCTCAAATTTAATTGGCAATGTCGATCTTGATCTTGCCTCTTCGGATAACATTGACTACGCAATGACACAGTCTCCGTTTTTTCATAATTCTACTATTGAAATTCCAAATTCTTTGGATGTGCAGCAAGTAAGATATGTTAAAATTACAAAAAAAGCAATGCAAATCATTTTGTGTTCAATTATTCATATTATATTTCATAAATTTACAATGTCATTAGCTTGTTTTCCTCATTAACATATTTGTAAACTGAATTTTACGTCTGTGCTTATATTTTCAAGAAAACATGCTGCTGCATTTTCATCAATCAAGTGTATATAATTCATACTTCGATGTACACGTGTGTTTTTGTACCGTGATAATGTATAATACAACTTCGTGAATCTATATAACACCCAACAATTACAAGTTATGCCAAATCATCTTGTTTTGCACACGATCGAATATATGTGCTATGTAGATCTTGCATCGCTTACCTGAAATCTGCTTTCATTCATGTTGCGAATTAAACTATAAAAACTTCTAATCGTCATCAAAATTGTTTGAGGCACAGATGATGACGTACTGCATAATCACAAAACTGCTAAATACTTTAACTTCTTATCTTTTTTTATGTGTTTCACTCTAAAAGCATGGAATGTTATTATTTAATTATACAATGCGGGTTATCCGTAAAAATAATTTTTAAGTAATTGAGATATAACAACATCAGATCTTAGATATAACCATGAAATCGAATTGAAAACGTATCCAATTCAACTGTCAAACTATAATGATGCTTCTTTAAATTGAATTAGACAATCTCATCGGTACAACCGACAGATGTAATAGGTTTTCTATATCTGGATAGTGATATAAAATGACTTGTAAATTCATTCAAAGCATATGCATATAATCGCGGACAACTCATTAAACAACGTAACAGCTACTGCGGAGAAATAGTTGGATTTGAAGGAAAACTAGGTTTCAGCGCGTAAAAGTGTAAAAATTGAATCAACGAGCGAGCAGCGCGTGCAGAGCATATCCCCGATTCGCGAACCGGTTTAGCCGTTCACCGCTCCCGATTTCGGGTTCCTTGCGGGTGCTGGGAGAAAGTAAATGCTGTGCAGCGCTTGACCGACTAGTACAGGCGTGGTGCACACTCGTATTTATGTATCGTATCAGTGACCGAGCCAATGCGCCTAGAAATTATTATGGAGCACATGCGTTTACACGCTCGCATAGGTGGAACAGATTTTCGACCAGATCGAGAAAGTAATACGTAAATTAAAATACCACTGATGCTTAACTTTATTATTATTTCATTCATATACAACTGCTTTAAATTCCAAAACAATAATGCATGGAAAAAGAAACGAAATCATAACAAACATTTCTAGAATTGATAAAAATATCGTGAACAATCCAGCCCTAAAAATGTTGGTAGCTAGTGTCCAAATTCAGTAAAAAAAGTTACCAGTCATCAGCATTTTTTACGATTTTCGACTGTGCATTGTATATATTTGCAAAAGCTGATAATGATAAGAGTAGTAACAATACTTCATTACACTCTCACTACGTTTATTTATAACAGACACCCGTTATTAAAAGAATGTGCACAATGGTAGTTTGATAACGCAAACGAAAGTCTAAGAATAAGTTTTTCTTTAACTGATTACATTGAATTCACACGTACTTACAATTGTTTTGCAACAAATTCATAATGCTTTTTACACTTGCTATACTACGTTTATGTTACTTATCCATTTGAATTTGGACACACGTAATTTAAAGGTTAGGGACTAATCATTAATATAAAAATTCCTTAAGATTTACAAATTGATACGTTAACTAATAAAAAATTTTGAGAACACGCACAGTTTAACTTATTTTTATTTGAATTCAAGATAACAAAAGCAAAACTAAAATCATCGATTCCATACATTAACAGTCGAGTCTGAAATAGTAGATCTGAATCGATCGAAATTCCTTTAGAAGTTATGTTTGGGGTAGGGTTTGAATACAAAAACTCTCTAATAAAATAGAATCTGCAGAGCGTATTCAGCTCCCTCACATATTGGCTAATTAAACTTTCAGTTACTGAAGACTGACGCAGTGAATACGTGGCTCGGACTCGTTAGGCAACGTCTCGTCTCATTGGTCACTAGTTTTTGGCTCTTCGTCGGTTCACTCTTCGCTCCTAGTGATTTGAGATACGATACGTAAAAAAACTTTTTTTACAATTGTGAAGTGTAAATATAAACGATTTTTCCTCTTGCTCCGCTATTGAGATAAGATTGTAATATAATAAAGCATAGATATGATTTCTATAATAAATACAATATTTGTAAATTTGCAATCACGAATGAATTCCATCATAAATAATGTATGTCAAATGAAAAGCACTAACAAAAAACACCTCTTCATTCTCTTCTTCTACTTCTTCTACCATGCTTCGGGAAGTCTTGGGCAATCTAAAAATTCAATGTGCAAGGTGTGGAAAAAAGCAAACACATTGGGATGGTACTGGATGCTTAAGAAATCTAAAAGCAAAAAAAAAAAGAGAAAGCTGCTGAACAAAAACATTTTCAGGCCAACAAGACGATGTCCACTGAGCAATTCGCAGCCCGATCAAAAATGAAACTGGAAAATGCGCGTAAACTCATCAAGCCTGAGCTACTGATTGATGAAACAAACGCTCGTCAAGTAATCGTTGATCCATCACCAAATTTCAAGGAGGATACGGATCAGAAGCCTAGAGACTCAGCAGTGGATGAGGATCAGAAAGTGTTCAAAGTCACAAGGAAATCAAGCCCTGCGACATCGAAGCCCGAATCAGGTCAAAAGAGCTCGACTAAGTCTGATTGGAAACCGTCCAAATTGAGGAAGAATTTCAAGGACACTCAAACTAGAGCCTCGAGATACAAGCAGCTATATACTCCTCGACCGAAAACTTCGTTATTAGCAGCTACCACTACAGAAAGAAATTTCGTCGAAGACAATGTCATCGATTCCACGACACAATCGGCTAGAGCCGATCGATACAAAGAGCATATAATCAAATTTGTGCCAAAAGTAAGGGGAAGTAAAGTTCGTGGTCCCAAACCTTCACATGAGAATAGTATACACGAAGACATTATAAATTCCACCACAAAGTCACCGCTAGCTGAAAAGTCTCGGAAAACCTTCACTCCTAGAAAGAGTGATAAGAGTCACGTGGACGATATTAAAGCTGTGGCTCTGAAATTACGGAAAACATTAGAGAACATGGAAAAAAGCCAAACACCGAGACCAGTTAGGAGAAGTGATTCGTTGGAAGGTTCAACGACCTTACTAACGACAATGAGAACTGTCAAATCTTTTTCATTTTCAACTCGTCTAGTGAAAATGGACGATAGCGAAGCTGCTACTTCCTCGACAATGAAGATGCTCGAGGACGAAGTTACTTCAACTACAGAATCAACGTCGACAACTTTCGTGCCAACTACAACGAATTTGCCCGTGACTACAGAAATCACCACGCAAATTTCTGCTGAAAACGAGGTGACCACTTTTAATTATGAAAGTGTTTTGACTTCGAGTAATCGCCCATCTACCGACGACATCGCCAACGAGATCGACAATGCCGGTACTTTCAGTACGACCGAATTATCGTTCAAGAGTACCGGAAGTCCAGAGCTCGATTGGAAAATTGCAAGCACGGATTCGCCACCTAACTTGGTGGAATACAAGCCCCGTGCAGCAGCACTGAGCAACGATTCGGGTTCACCGGTCTTCGTGGTATATCCGTCGGCAACCGAGAAGCCTCTGAGCATTGCGATCACTCCGAAGGTACAGCGATACCAAGCTACGATCAAACCCAATGAAACTGAGCTGGGACAGCAGTCGGTAACACAGGAACCCGTTATCAGTGTGAAAGTGTCCAGTGGTAACGAAACCGCGGAGATTTCAATTCACGATTCAAATAATGGTAACAGTGGTAACGTCGCTGGTTCCAACATTTTCAATCCTGTCGAAAGCGCAGCAATACTGGAGTCTGGAAATGCCACTCTTTTGGAGCATCTCAGGAGTACTGTAGCGCCGCTTTTGAATACACTTGGAAATAAATCACCTGTGTTCGCAGGAGTTTACAAAAATACAAATAGTGCCGTAAGTTATTTTAGTCTAATTTATATATGAAATATAAGAAAACATGTAAATAATTTCAATAATTAAATTTTAGATGGTTTAACCAATTTAGTTATAATTAAATGTTTTATTAAGTTTATTGAGTGAACCTATTCCAACATTTTATTTTTTTTTAGAATTCATTGCCAAGAGCCACTCCAAGCGGTGCTCCTCCACGGTTTAGTGCTAGATACAGGGGAGCAGAGCTTTTTGTCAGAAGGCCAACGCCTCCAACAACTCTAAACTCACTCACAGAGGTAAAATATTCACGTATAATTTAATTAATCCAAACAAGGGAAATATATAATAGTTCTGGTGTTGCAGCTCAGTTGAAAATATAAATAATAAATTGTATACAATTTCATTTTGTAAATTATTGCATAATAGTCTAATTATATTATCATCCTGTAGAGCATGAAAATATCTATATTGTAATGTTCATTATAATGTTGCAGTTTTGCCATAATTCAATGTAAATATCATTCGATTAAAGTTCCTTTTTCTGCAACACGACATTCTTTAGCATTAATTATAAATATATTTTTTAGTAAAATATTCTAATTTATCAATTAATCAATTAGAGTTCAATAATTGGAATATATTTCATAAGTGATTTCCTGAATTTTAGATCTAAAAATTATTTATCTCGACAATGTTTCTTGTAAATACACCAAAATAAAAGCATAATTTAATATCAGAACAAATAACTGTAAATATAATAAAACATTAGTCTATCACTTAGCACTGTACAAATTGTACAGCACGTATCGCACCAAAAATATTTTGATTACAGAATGAGGATGAAGTGCGGCCGATCAATATCTCAAGCCCTGGGGAGCCAAAAATTTTAACGTTTTATCAAGCAGTGGAAACTGCTAGCGTAAACAATGAACAGACAGACGTACGTCAATTATGGCAACTCCCTAGTGGTGCCCTAATAAAGAATAATACTGCCAATGACCATTACGACACGAACAGTTCTAACAATGACTCTCGATCAATAATACCAATAACAAATACCTTTAATGACATCAGCCCTGTATACATTAATAACGCCTCGACTCATAATGTGCCTGACACGATCAATTCCTTAGATACCACCATGAATACCACTACTCTCAAAACGACACAAAATCTCGATGATAATCTAACAGAAGCAACTAGTGACGATCAACTGAAAGAAACTACTACTAGTGTACCCACTACAAGTCAATCCATTTTAATAGTTAGTAAATTAGAAAATATTGATCCTACAACTGCGAGTACTACGTCAACAAGCACTGAACTGATGACGGAAGTGTCAGTTCATATTAGTGAAAATGTAAATCAAAACCAAGTAATTGCTACGACTAGTCCTTCGCCATTTGTTGATAGTGCATCAGTAGACACGAATAAGTCTGAATCATCAGCCCCAGCAATTGTTACTGAAGCTAGTTTTGTACAGAAAAATTCTACATATATGCCATCCATGTCAACGATGTCAAGTTCTCCTGAAACTACAACTATTAATTCGACTGAAACGCTGGCAGTAACCCAAATTACTCCAGCGGTAAACTTGAAAACGCCTAAAAGTTTGGACGATTCAAATTATGGACCAGTCGAAGTAAGTAATTCTTTGTTAGATATTACTTTATCGACAAGTAATAATGAAACAACAAAACCTACTATAATGGAGATACGAATAGGTCAAGAAACTGAGAAAACTGCTAAATTAAAAAGTTTAGCTCAAGTTACAGAGACTTCGAAAATTTTTGAACAATCAAATTTTACTACAGAAAGTACGACTGAAATGATACAATCGATGACTGTATTAACTTCTACAAAAATCGAAAATTCTTCTTTTGAAATGACTTCCCCGTCACAATCAATGACAAGTACCTCGACGGATACTCAAATGACATCTGAAAGATGTTCAAATTGCTCACCAGATACGAATGAAAGTATATTGAATACACAGTTACCAATGATAACTAGTAGCTCTGTGAGTGTAGATAAAAATCAGAATGTTACAATGACTTTACCACCAGAAATTAGAAATTTAGAATATAATACAGTCACAAATTCTAACAATATGTCAAAAACTACGAACATAGAAATAAAATTCTACGATGCTGAGAACGCGACTGTTCCTGCAGGTATCGAGAGTCCTCTTTTAAAAGATATACTTAACAACAAAGAAAAGTTATTAGCCTTAGAAAAACTTATGTACTTAGCTATTAATTTGACGGAAAATAACTCATCTGATAATAATCTCAATAATAAAAATATTACGGAAGAGTTATTGAAGATTGCCGAAAGATTTTCTCAAAAATCTACCGACATGAATGAATCTTCATTCAACGAAAACAATGTGGACAGCTCGCCTGAAGAGCTTTCTCAGCTTGTGGGGAGCTTCGTAGATAATCAAAGTCAATCTGTGACTAATGAAAGCACAGTAGAAACCAATAACGAAACTACAGTAGTTACTCAAACGACAACTATGCCAACAACAACGATTATTACAGAACCAACCACAAACACGACAAACGCAAACATAAATGCAGACATGTACATTCGAAGTCCTAATACACGAACTAGTATGAACTCTGAAACAAAAACTTTCTCTTCCCTAACAACTACTACCACCGCTCTATCTTCTGATAACATAACAAATAATTCAATTGATACAAATTTTCGCGCACAGCATTTTGCCCGCATGTTACAAATCTTATCTAAGCTTATGAATGCTAAACCAATTACTGACCTGTTAGCAGAATCTAAAATCCAGGAGCTAGATTTACTAACCCCCAATCCGACTGATATACCATCAGTAGTCGAAGATGTTACTAAAACTGTCTTAGAAAACGACTCTAATCTTTTTTCTAGTCTATCGTCCACAACCACCTCTTCTGAAAGCGAAACGAACCTTGATCTTATCACTATTTCTCCAACTATGCTTACCCCTTTGCAGGGTTCTACGCCATCAACCGCCCAAAGGACGGCAGGTACAACCAATCGCTCCCATCAACCATTTACTACGTCATCCCTCACGACAACTCCCCTATCATCATCCGTATCCTCCTCAACAAGCGAAAACAGTAACGATCTATTCTCTAATAATCAACAATCACCCATCCCTACAACGACAACAACATCTACAATTCTCCCAACCTATTTACCATCTTCATCACATGCACCTTCAACGATGAGTTCACCAGCAGATTATTCGATAAGTAAACAGCAGCCTACGACGTCGGTCTCCTTTGTTGGACAATCTGGTTTTAACGAGCAACCGGTGATTAATTCGAGTTCCAGTTCCTCTACAATTACCCCAGTCAGAGATTATTTGATTTATGGAATATTGCCCAATAAGACCATTGTTAGAAAGCGACCAGAAGACAATTTGATCGATGCCAGAAATGTGGATAGTCCCTATGTGATCTTTGGAATCTTCCCGGATGGGAAACTCGTGCGCAAGTTCCCCAATGGCACGGTAATACCGGATCCCCCAAGCAATCCGGTGGAAGTTGTGTTTTCCCTTAGTACTACGACTAACAGGCCCAGTTTACCCGATAACCAGTTTATTAACCAGGAATCGCGTAACAAGAACTTCGGCTACTTTAATAACCATAGCCCCGTTGACGATGGCAATACCCGGAATGCTTTCTACGAACCCAATGAAGTTGATAATGTGCTCAGTATCAGTGGACCCACTGGTTTTAACCTCCCACTCATTAGTGTCGGTAGCGGCACTAAAAAAATGGTATTACATGCTTACTTTCACCCTAGATTAAGAGGCACGAAGTACGACATGAAAATCAGGCTGTATTTGTGATTGCCGATGACTTAACTTTTTTTTGGTTCCTAATTTTTTTATTTTTTTACTTCAAAACACTCCAGTTCAACAACATATCCTTGCCTATGTTAAATAATGTCTTACTTTGATGACAAATTATGATATTCAATACTTAATGTAAGTTGTTTCATTTTTACTTTGAACTATTAACTAGTTATGAATATATTATGTAACTGAATGGCCATGTTCCATAATTTTTAACACTATAAAATTAAATAGAAGTTTTAAAATTTGCCAATAACAGTATTTATGTACAAATTTTTTTGTAAATAGTTTTTGAATGAGTTTGATCTGATTATTTTAATTATTTAAATATTTTTGAAAATAATGTACATATATATTATTGCAATTTAGTTAACTTAAATTCAGCACCTTGATGTCGAAATATGACACATTATTTTTTTGTAAATACAATGCAAACTAGTACTTTTTGTCATGCACAATAGCACATAAATGTTGGTATTTCAGGCAAAGCACTGTATATCAAAATTGCAAAACTATATTAGATTTTTGAAATCAAATAGAAATTATCATCAATGTAGATACTTGCAACGTATATTTAGAAACAAGTTAGATTGATTATTTTGTAATCGGTGCTTAAAATCGAGCAATTATAGTAAAACATTGCTATTTAAAAGCGTAATAGTCATTTTTCGATATTTAGATTGCACGTGTAAATAGTTGTACAATTATATGGTTGCTCAAAATTGAATGTAATATGTACAGAATATTATTTATGTTAAATGTATTGAATAACTAAAATTTCTATTAAAAATTCTATTGCTGATTATCTAGACGGCTACAGTCGCAAGTGACGTGACGCTGGATAATAATGGACAGGGTGGTCGAATCATTCAGGATAAGATAAAGGATGAAGTTAGTAAAATAAGTGAAAGTAATGGTCAACGCAATTCTGTGTTCGTTGGACAGGTAATTCATACAGGAGTTTTCAGAGCATATATATATATATATATTATATTTAAAAGCTTTTGTACATTGAATGACTATATTATCGGGTTTATTTTCAGGAGAAGTTTGTGAATTACTGGACCAATGGACAACCTAACTCCAATCCTACAGTTCTTAGTGTTAATTTGACTTCCACTGCCGTAAGTAACCATTTTTACTAGTAGATTTTAGTATCAAATTTCATGCACAATATAATTGTCGAGTTTGCTAAAAGTTCCGTTTGCAAATTAGAGTATTTTCAAGATCTATTCACGTAGTTTTCGTTAATTTATCCATTTAAGTATTAGAGTTATTTGATTATTATATTAGCTTAAACGTAATTGACTATTTCTATATCATCTTAAAGTCAGTACAATCGAATGATGAAAAACACATGAAAATTTGATTTAGAGCTTTTGACAGAATTCGCTTAATGGAATAATGTTGAAATGACATTTTTGTCCCCATTTAAATTTCACACAGACTGCCTCAAAAGAGGGTTCATTATCTGCACCTCCAGAAGTCATGAATTTAGATATTATACCTAATAGTGAAAGTGCCAATCGAGTCACAGCACCACCCGGTTTCCCATGGAAAGATCCTTTGGATCAAATTTTCGGCATATCTTCTGATTCGCCGGCTTTAAAGGTAGCTCAGACAGTAAATACGATTGTACGTTGCACGAATAATTCTAATACTACGTTTCGAATCCCTCAATTTTCGTTTCTTTTTATTCGTCTTGTCATACTGATTTCCTTTTACTAAAGAACTTTTCTTAAATACAGAATGAAGCCAAGAAACCGACAGCGCCAGTCGAAGGACAGACTATAGATAATTTAGTAGAAGTCTTCAACCCGATCTCAAGCACCATAAGTTCGTTAATAAATACTCCGACAAAGTCAACTACTACAACTACTACAATATCAGCAACGTTGGCTCCAATAACACAAACTTCGGCAACTACGACGTTGACAACACAAGTCCCGACAACATCACGTCCCACATTTTCGTCGACTACGGTTCCATCGATTACCATGAACCCAAATTTATTCGGTACGAAGTTCGAAGACCTTGCATTTCTCAATGCCTTGGTAAGAAAATATGTCTCTTGTAATGTATTATGTGGTTAATAATCGAAGCACGCATTCTCTAAGTATTATAACTGAGCTTATGAAATAAAAAGTACGAACGATGATTTTTCAGCTGGAAAAGCCGAATCCGGGTGAAGCGACGCCGAAGACGCTATCGGAAGTGGAGCGATTGCTAGCAAACAAGGTAATGCCAACTCGTTCTAAAGCACTTTAATTGGCGTGCGGCTCAATCTCAAATGTGCGGACGCGCCGCATGCGTGCGCCTTATTGAACTCCTTTTTCTCAAACAATCAAGCAGCTACGAAATCGTCAAATGAGCTCTGTGCCAAATCAAATTTAGCAAAAACTCGTCGCTCGTCTCTTGCCTTGGAGAAAGCTCGTAACCGAAGCGAAGTGAGCGTAAATAAAAAAGAAAAATAATCACGCATGGCTCGAGCGCAAGTTCATCGACCCAGCTGCACTGTGCACAACTCGGCTATTGCTTATTTCACGCACGAGTCACTTTCATTATTAATTGCTCTCAAGTTGGCATGGCGCTTCTGGATATATGCGCGCACTTGGCGATTCTCACGCACTTCGCAGGAGAGGATAAATAAAACGACTACTCAGCGGAAAGAGTGCGCACGGAGTTGACGCGGCTCTTCTTTTTTTCAGTGTGCTGCTATTTTTGTGGATTCACATCCGATTGCCATTGCATGCTGTATTTTATTTTTCCAGACTTTTTTCTCGGATTTTTAATATTGCTTATTCTCATCGAATATCATCGAAGGTGCCTATCAGAAAAAGAAATATAGGCAATCGGTATAACACGCTATTTAGAATTTGCACAGAATGCATGACGAATTCTAATTATGAAGCACGACTACATAAGGCTTACCGTGTTGTACATGACGAACGTTCTCGCATCTTGCGATTTCTCAATACTCAAGCGCTATTATTTATCCGATACTATCATTCATAACACCATCTTCCTTCTTTTTTATTTCGCTATTTCGCGTTCATGCAAATTCACAAGCACACGTAAACGCGCTAGCGGCCTTTCTCATGAATAGTCACGATTACTCCCTCGACATCGATAGATAGAGAAGGAACATCATCGATGATGCGCCTTCAAAGAGATAAGGCCGTCTCGTGTGCCGGAGGCGCGCGCCTCCGAGCTGTTATTCTTTCATCATTGCAACCTCCTATTGTGACTATCGTGGCAATTACTACCGGGCACGCGATTGATACTCTACGGCCACGCTAACCGCTAACGTTCGTAGTTTCTCATACAAACGATATATAATATTCGATGTATTGGAAGGTATTATGACATACAAAGTCACCTTACGTTTAAACAAAATTTGACTGTGATTTCAAATTATTGCTAAAGATATGGAAGATAGGTCGATTTACATTGCCGATGGTAAATAGCCAAAATGTTCTCTTAATTAGAAGAATAAAACATTATAGGAAGAAGGCATGAAAAATACCAGAAAATCAGCAGTTTGTATCATTTGCATTTTTGCGCGCTTACGAAGCTTAGGTTTAAAGCCGAAGGCACATCCCATAGGCGACGCGTAGGTATGCGCGTATCTTGTGAGTATGCAGTGGGAAGCGGCGGAGAGAGGGGACGACGTATATTCCTTTTTCGCGCTGCCGATTCCGCCGATGACACGCTTTCGCCGCGGCGTGGCCAATTATAAAGTACACGCGCACTTTGCTTGCTCCGCACCGAGAATGCTTGCAGCCCGTGCGCGAGTCCAGAGGAAGAGGAAGAGAAGAAGAGCCATGCGCGACTCTTCTTCTGGCATTCGCGCTTGCGCTCTGCGTTGCTCGAATCGCCGCTGCCAACTGACACTTATTAGCGTTTTGCCTTACGCGCATTCAACGTCGCCTGCTGCTTTTCTTCTTGCTTTTCTTGTTCTTGCGCCGATTCAAATCACCGCTTACATTTTCTGGGGCGCATTTTTCACGAAGAATGCAAGATACCTCGAACAGTCGATGGTTTTAAACAATATACGGGAATTTTATAAGAATATAAATGTCTTAACAGCTAATTTGAAACTTCGTAATCCATCAATAAATAAAATCATTTACAAACGACACTCTAGTGAGTTCTTATTCCGTTTTCTAGATCTTGTCACTAGCGTTAGGCAAAGGCCTACCCGACGGCGGCCCAATGCGTTCCCCAAAAGCAATTCAAGCATCAAATGCGTCGCCAAACACTGTATCAGGCGACAAAGCTTTCAAATTTGCGAGTACGACTCCATCTTTTACTGGATCGTCATCCCAACCAATAATTATTGATTTGCAACCATCAACGACCACGAAAATTCCGAGCACCACTCCAGCAACTTCTACTACGCGGAGAGCTGTGCAAGCTGTCAAAGATGCCGCTACAGTACCCACATATACTATAGCAACGACTACGACAACTAGTACAACGGCGCCAAGTACGACTACGACGTCGACAACTCCTCGTACGACTACGACGTCAACGACGCCGAGGACTACGAGGCATCCGACCACGAAAGCACCAGTTATTATAACTGCCAAATCGGTTACTCCTAGACGACCAAGACCTACAACGCAAGCTCCACCTATTGGACCTTTCGGTTGGTATATTTCGCGAATTCATAAACATCAACCGATTAATTAATGCATTTTTGTAATTCTATTTAGCGTTTGCAGCTAATTTGTTACAAACAATTTTCGGTCGCAATCCATTCGCTCAACCAGTAACCTCTAGGCCAGTAGTCAGAAAGCCTGTTCCTACTGCAAGGAAAGTTCCTCCGCCTACGAAAGCAACTGCAACAACACCAGTAACTAGTACCACATCAACAACTAGGACAACGACCACCACTACTACTACTCGTGCGCCGCATATAGTGTTGGCAGAGTCAAGTCACACACCTAGATCTATTGAGGCAGGCGGTAACACTGTTGATATAACCGGTGGTCAGTCCGTTGTTGTAACGAATACAATCGCTAACACTGAAAAACCAATCGAGGTGACACCGAAATCTTCTAAGGTCACCACGTCCACTTTCTCACCAGAGGAAGATGCCAAATTCTTGGCGGCGTTGCTAGAACTTGCTCGTAATACAAATGGTACTTTGAGTTTTATCATACCCTTGATTATAATGTCTTGTTGGGAATTACGTTATCTACAGCTCAATATTTCACAAATAAAATCATAAATTAAATAAAGTGCTGTAAATTAGTAACAAAATTATAAATTAAGAAATGCCTACATGTGTATTTACGATGTATCAATTTATCGAGTAGAATAAATTTCCAGACAAGCCTGTAAAGTTGGCGACGAGTACGCCAAAAACAGCCCTTGACGCAGACGACGAGGCTTTTCTCAGAGCTATACTAACGGACCAAGCCAAGATTCAGCCATTATCGACGGCAGGTGGTAACGATCAGAATGATGCGGCTCTACTCGCCGCATTCCTCAAGTCACAAGGAATCGAACCCTCTACTCCACCGAATTCGCTTAGACAACAGCTTCAACAGGCTGTGAGTTCTGGATCTTCTCGATAGCTTCATTCTATTCGATAATTTTTCCATAAGCTTTTTACTTTTTAGATAGATCTTTATCAATTTTCGATAATAATATTTTCCTATCTCACTAATTTTTATTTTTGTATTAATAATGTGTCTCTATATTGCAAAGGACTATGGTCGGGGAAAATAATCCTGCTGATACATACTAATGCTCTTTCAAATACTTTAACAATGAATCTATCAATTAATTTTTCAACGGGAATCATTAATATTTTTTAAATATAAACGCGAACGGCAGGATGTTTTGTCATCTAAATGATAAAAAGTAAATCAACCAATTAATATTCCTAGAAAATTATACTCGACTGCACATAGTTATAATATAAGATTAATCTTGTTCCAAAAATCTTAAATCATTGAGTTTGAATAAAACTAATATAAATAATTAGACTATACTGATAAAGTACTAAAAAGTATTAATAATGAGAACAGAAAGATATAATTAATATCGTAGATTAATACAAAAAAATTGAGTTATATAAGTTGAAAGAATCAACAAATATTGTTTATACTGCCCTCGTAGAGTAAGACTACTTCTACGACGACAAGACGACCGACTATAACGAAAACGACGACAAGAAGGACGGTACCACGAAGACCCCCAGCTTCGATATCGAGCTTTCCCTCTGCATATCCCCCGCCGCTGTTCAGTAACTTTGGCGTGCTCAGCGGCGGCGTAGGTGCTACCACGAACACAAACGGCGCAGCCGAAGGGAACGTTCGCAGCCAAGTAGTCGACGCCGCGATCGGCATGACCCGAGCGTTTGGTCAGTTCCTCGGTGCTGCCATCACGGTTAGTTGCTGTTACAATTTGTCTGTTTTTTTCAAATTTTTTTACATAAATTTCTCTTTTTTTTTTACTTTGATACTTTATTAATGTACAGCCATCGTCACGAAATGTGTAATAAAGTTAAATTATTGCACATCCTTTGCTTTAAAAAATGAGAATGCTTTGTTGCAACGCTGACTTGTTGTAAAATTTTTTGTTTTTCAAATTACAAACCGAAAGAAATTGTTTTTCTTTAAAATTAAATTTAAATGGAATTTATAATATTTATAGGTACTTACTTGATTATTTTTTAATAATCTTTACTTTGTTATTCTTTTTTCAACTATGCTATTTCTAGCAGAGACTAAACTATAATGATACTATAGTCCGTCTATTCTAATTAATCTTATTGAAATATACACGACTCGTTACAGTATCGTGCGCATCCTTTCTCTATTATTGTCTTGCAAAGAGAAGCTTTTTTCACTTAGTATCAGTAGCATAAAAACTGCACATTTTCAGCTTTATTCGCACGCATAAAACACCAAACATATAAATATTATTTTTACAAATCAACATGTATTATCTTCATTACTGCATCGTTAATAGAACAAGCTTAAAATTGTTATTTAAAATTTTTAATCTTATTTTCTGTAATCTGAAATAAGCAAACATTATGTCGCATGTTGAACCCTAAGTCTCGTGGAAATGAAAATTAAAACCAGAATATTGTCTAACAAACGTAAAACATCAACATGAATTGAAAATTATTTTTATTATTTATTAATTTGGATTGATTTCAGGGAGCAGCACAACAATTTCAGTCTTTTATCAGAAATGGAACAAGATGGGGTTGAGCCGATAATTAATTAGGAATATCTGCGAGCGCCATTTTATTTTTGATTGCTCTTAACGTTTCAGAGACACTGATACATAGAAAGAGATAAAATATTGAGTAATCTACTTCAGCATCAAAAACATAATTATGTTTGGAATCGTATTCCGAAAAAATAATATTTTATAATATTGATTTGTACTTTATTCGACAATCTCGGCAATTTTTGTTGTCGCGAAAATTATTTTTAAATGAATTAATTGTAAGGATTTGTTATTTAAATGTATTTTACAACAATTTATTACATAATAATTTTTATAGTTGTTAACATTTGTAATCGTATTATTGATTCGCGTATCAATCTTTTTTTTTTTGACAGAGAATAGATCATTGCCATGATGTTCGTTGTAAGAAAATGAAAAGTATGAAATGATGATGTATTGGTGATGACGTCAATGCATCATCGAAGATAATGATAATGATGGAAAACGCTTTGCAAACGTTTCTAGGGTAAGCCCTTCAGTGTTTTTCTTCAAAATTAATTATGGAGTAGGTTTGATTATTGCATAATTATTTATTTACTATGTTAAAATTAGTTGGAAAATTTTTTCGTGCACCTTTGACCTTCATGAATTAAACTGTTTACATTTATTTATGTGACGCAAAAGTGTAGAACACTCGTGGGAGTATTCGTGAAACATTTGTAACGTTCGCTGTAATTAATGTAAAAAACAATAAAAAATATATACAGCACCCAAATACTGGTAGGATGCGTTACCTTGACGTAACTTTACGAGCTGGTGAACTCTGCAAGCATTACTGCAGCATATAATTGGGTGCAGTTTCTGAGATCAAAATACGTGATTGTCGCGTCATAGACGAAGCTTTATTTATGTCGGTTATCTATTGATTGATGATTGAGGAGAATTGTTTAACTTTTTTTGTACAGCTTTGTCTGTGTATGTTTATTTGTAACCTATTTGTAGCGTGATATGTTTTGTACAATAAAAGTGGATTTATGAATAGCCGAGTTTATTTCTTAATTGTCTGTGTAATTTTATTCTAACGTATAATTATTAATTTTAAAGAAAAATTTTCGTATCCAAAGTCGAATTCGAATCTATAATTAAAGTATAAATTTATTTTCAAAAAATGCTTTAGATATTATCTAAAGCATCTTGGTGACGTATGGACAAAATCTATAATTAGCTTGAATGTGACGCATCCAGTGAAACTTGTTACTTATGGCTCTTATCCTGAGAAAAAAAGTAAGTATGAATGTGACAAATTATATTTACTCTTCTCAGCTTGCACACATCCCAACTATTTTTATCTGCGGCAAAAGTCAAGGCTGAGAAAAAATGGTTTGTCCAACGAAAGTAAGGTCCACTTGTGCCATTAATTCGACGGGAGATGTGATCTTGTATCACAATTGATTTATAGTTTATTTATATTCTGAAGTTAATTACACCTCCATTAGGAACATACCGTCATGAGGTGCAGGCATTGTTTAAAAATTATGTTAACGTTCACCGTTGTTGCGAATTCATGATACTCGAAGGTCAGTCTATTTCCAAAAGACAAACGACATTTTCTAAGGAAAAAAGGATATTAAAAATTACGACCGCAGTTGAGCAGCAGAGGAAAAATTCATAGGCCCGTCGAACATCGGGACGGGGTCTTAATTGCACTCAACGTGCCAAACTACTGCGCGGTGAGCGCGCGTACACTACACTCTTTCTCTCGGACTTATACTAACGACCACGAAAGAAAGAAAACGACAGCGATGAAACGCCACCAACTACTCGCCACTTTTTTTTCCTTGACGTTCGTCGTCGCGGTTCGAGCTTCTTTGCGTGCCTAACGCACACATGCTCACCTATAACGCGCGAACGGCGATAAATAACGCGCCGAGGAGAAGAGCATTCGACAATGCGCGCCACCCCAGCCGCGCAGGTAATTTGAATAAATTAACGTAGCTGTGCCACCGCCAGTATTCGCGCGCAACTCTCGTCTGACCGCTGCGACCGAGGAACACCCACACTCTTGCTGACAAGTTCGAGCTTATTGTTGATCTTGCATTTGTGCTATTGTATTTGCACAATCTTCAGTACACGAAATTTATATCTATTTTCGATTGACACATGAAAAACTTATTTACCGTGATTTTTTCACTTGCCGTTCGAATTTTTACTTGATCCAATGAGTTCAAATTGCAGTGTTTATACTGCAATTTGAAGCCAGTAAACTTAATACCCACTTAAAAATGTACCACAGTTAAGTATCATTCTACAGCCACGTGCAACAATTGCCATTTTACTTTTTAAATGATCTATCATGTGGCCAGAGCCTTTGTTACCGATAGAAGAAATGATACCGAAAGACCTTCACAAGGCAACCTTGTATCTGTCAGTTCCTTTCTACCTTCCTTCTATTGTATTTCACCCTTTCCAGCTCTTGCTTTCCAGGTTCGTAGCTCAAAAATTCTTTCGACCTGAGTACGATAAATAAATCAATTTAAAAATTTATTTTCAAGAAGTACTGGATAGCCACAAAGTATTGTCGAGAATGATTAAGCCTTATTTACGAGTTCGAGCATTAAAAACAGATGGATAACGTTTCTTTCATCAATTCGGAAATTCATTCACTTTTAATGACAGAATGCCATTAAAAGTGATAGATAGAAAATATGATAGAGCAAGCAATAGCAACGTCAATCGAAAGTACAGACTTCAATAATGATCTCTGCACCATAGAGCTGAAGATTTTTAGACGTCAGCAAAGAACATTGCATAACGCACTCGCGTAAAAATAATTTGCTGCAATTTTCTTAGACAAAATAAACAGTCGACTAGTCATCGGCTGTCGAAATCACATTGGTATATACAAAGGAAGATTTGCATTAAAATGGAATGCGCTGTAAAGAGCATCACTGCCGATCAAGAAAATGTCTTAGCGATTTCGAAAATCTCGCGCTGAAATGAGCTTCCTCTGATCCTCCTGCGATTGAAAGTGTAAGCCCGGGGGGTGGAGAGGCTCGAGCCCGGTTTAGATCGCGCTTGCCACATATAAGCAACCTCCTCCGCTCGCAGCGGCATTCCCACGCCTGCATGCGGCCGATGTCGCAATTGCAACAATGCAGAAATTACGCGCGCCGGCGCGTCGATACTACCCGCGAGGCGCGCGCCAGCGCAATTACCCCGCCAGCGAGCAGCATAGGCACACGCGGCCAATAAGTTCGCATGCATCCTATCCAATGTGCTTAGACGGCGGACGAAAAGAAAACAATCGTTCGATAATGCCCGATCGTTGCCTGATTCCGAATGGTCACCGTAGTCAAATATTCAGACTCGTTAACTCCAAGTTCACGATATTTCGTTTTGTGTGCTTAGCTCGCTTTTTTTTTTCAACATGCGAATACTCCGACCAAAATTAACCCTGGACAATTAATGTACACTTATAAGAATTTCTCCAATTCAAGAAACAGCTCCGATATAATTTTTAATTTTTGCTTCATGCGAATCCCTTTTCAAATAAAAATGAATGCCATTGACTGAAATTATAGAATTATGAGCTGACTAGATCAAATGAGTTCATTGGTTCGAAAGGCTTCCGGTTTTTCAATCGACTTTTCTGTGTTATTTTCAGTGTTATTTGAATTCAATAATTGGAATAGAGAAGAGCGTTTAGCTTACCCACTTTTCTCTTACTGACGTTCTTTCACAAAAATTCAGTTGACTTTTTCAATGTTACAGTGAATTTCGGTGTATCACATCAAATCAATTTATCCGGAAAATTTGGGTGCACCGTAATCTGTCGCTTTCTTAATCGCCTTATTTTTCTTTTCTTTTTCCTCTTTTTTTTTTCCTCTTTGTGCAGTACACTGCAGCCGGGGCCAATCGAAGCAGACGAGGCGGAGGTCCTCAGTACGTATCCGAAGCAGGAAGGATGGCGCGGAGAAAAGGTCGCAACGGCTAATGAAAAAGAGCCAAATGAACGCAAGGGGTGGCGCTGCCACACTACTGCTACGTGTGCGCGCGCCTTACGGTAGCCAAGAGAGTAACGCAGGAGCAAAAGGCAGAAAACACCGGTAGGCAGTTTTGTAGTTGTTTTTATCAGCTTCTGGGCATCTCTCTCTCTCTCTCTCTCTCTCTCTCTCTCTCGCTCACTCGCTGGTCGGCAAGTGACGCCGGGACGCATCTTGGGGGGCTCGTGTGGGAACGTACGTCTCTTTAGCGATCGAGGATTCGCTCCTCTCCTTCTCTCTGTCTACCTTCCTTGTTATCTCTCACCATTTCCCTCTTTGCTCTTCCTTTTTTATACGCGGCCGCCCTCTCCTCTGGCCTCTTTCACCTTCTTCTATCTCATTGCATTTCTTTCTTATTGTACTCTCTCTGTTTCTCTCTCTCTCTCTCTCTTTCTCTCTCACCCTGATTCAGTGTCTCTCTGTCTTGTCATCTCTTCGATCGACTATTCTTACTCTCAATCCTCTAGCGCATCTCGCCATAGTTATCGTATTATCTTTCTTCTTTTCAGGTCATTGCGGTACATACCATCTTTCTTCGCTTATCTCCTCTCTAAAGGCGTCATCCACGCTTCTCTCCCGCAACTTATCCCTCTGTGTGAGTGAATGCGTGTGTATATGTATGTGTGTTTGTATACATATGACGAGTATAAACCCTTTTGGTGCATTGGCGCTGCTTAATTTCGTCAGCTAACAATGCATACCAGCCCCTCGTGTTCGTCTATTTCACTCGACACAAAAGTTAATTTTACCAGTGCTTCCCAACAAATCTAAGCTAAAGCTTCTTCCCAACAAATCTTAGATGGAGATGAATAACTTTTTCATTGTCAGCTGGTATTTTCATCGTGCATTTTTAATTTTTATCTGATTTCTCGTATTATTGTACGTAATTTTGACTGAAAGTTCGCGAAGAAGTCAGATACAATAAACTTCGGATCTCATATTAACGCACATTGCAGAGAGGAGAGCGGTTTGGAGGCCCCTCAGAGGCGCTCGCTCTCGAGCGAGAGACGTATCACTGAAACTCGGGTCCTGATCTGCTCTCAATCCTTTCTTATTTTAGTCGCGCAGCTTATCGCCCAAAGGCATCCTCACACTGCACTCCAACGTCTTGGTCTGCAAGCGAGAGGATGAGAACCAAACTTGATGGTAATTTGCGCTTCTCTGTCTTCGTTCATTGCTTTCTTTGTTCGCGTTTGACATAATTATTTTCACCAGCGAACGATTGTTTTTGTTTATTAAATCTGCAAAGTGAAATGTAATTTGCATCGTGAATCTGCGCTCTAACGCTTAATGTCAAGTCCACCGACCTTCGACTCCGCACTTCCGCCGATTAGAGTTGCAAGCTATTCGCTGTCAGTGAGCGTTTACGCAGCCTCCGGTGCAAATGCGCAGTGCGTTTTCCACTTCAATAGCATCGAACAGCTCTCGAGCTGCTTCCCACACTCGCAGGTAAATGCAATGTGCCTCCGGCTTCGCGCATGTATATCGGAAGCTGAGCACGTATAGTGTGCCGCTGACGTCATACTAACGTGCTTGACGCGATTTTTCTTTTCTGTTTTTTTCTTTTGTTTTTTTCTTTTGAAAATGCGTTGGGCGCCACATGGCATGTATTATATTTACGTGTAAATAAGTTTTAGCCCTCAAGGCTGTGCAGCTATGCTAGCTAGCTCAGATGTTATCGCGAATATCGAATACATGATTGCTACTTTTGACGTTTACGAGGCACTTAACTTGATTACACGAAAGCCTTACGTATGTAGAAGAAGTGCCAGTTATACAGCGATTTCAATGAATGAAAACTGCGTCATTTTTCTCGCGGGTTACTAGCTGGCAATCTTCTATTATACGGCGCAAGCAGAGCTGTTTTACTGGTTTCCAGAATTTCGCAAATATTGCTAAATAATGCCATTATATTTCATTGTTCTATGCTGAAAATATTTTGTTTTTCATTTGTAACGATTGCTCTGTTCATGGGTACGTTCAGAAATTGAGGAATTATTCGGACTTTCTATGTTAAAAATGTGATTTATTTAAATATAAGCTTATATTGATGAAATGACGAATTAAAGAAAAGATTACTTACAACTACTAGTGGATTACCCGAGTTGTAAGTTTATTTGCACAATGTAAGATCATTGATTTTCGTCGTTAGACCTACAACGTAATACATCGTGTCATTTCCACTATTACTTTCATAAATGTACTTTATTTTCCTTTTGCGTGTTCATCGTATCATTATGAAACAATCCCTAAAAAATATCTCTTTAGATGTTAAAATCGTAATTATTTTTTCGTTTTCAACCCAAGGTCCAATCTTTTCAGAAGCATACATCTACGTGTTTCTCGGAAGCGTGCAAACGAGGCGGACTATTGATCGTTTTACCGTCTGTACTTTCGAATATCATTCGAATAATTTTTGATCATATTAGTTATGTAATATATTTAACCAATAGCAAAATTGAAAAGGCATGTTTACAATACGTTTGTTGATTCCCTCTCATTAGAATTCTTCCAACATCTAAGGTGTACGTAACATAGCGACGAATCTTTAGTGGATCTTTCGCGCTCGGTTTTCTCGGCAAGAGATGCGCGCATAAACGCTCTCGAGATTTCGCGAGCAGGTTGACGTGCAAGGCAATCGACGCACGCGGACCCTCTTTTCCATGCGCATTTGTCCGATCACCGCCGTAGATCGGACCAACTTGCTCTGCGACTCTACGAGAAAGGCGAAATACGTTTTCAGCCGCACGCCGCACGCGCGAGCGTTGATCTCCACCTGACAAGCGGCTCTTCCGCGACTTTGCAAGGTTGCGCTGCTACTTGCTCCTTTTTTTACTGGATTACGGGCAACTCGAGGCTGTTCTCGCGCAGTACACACTTTCACCCGATCCTCGGAGATTCGATCGTTTTCGACCTGAAAAGGTGTGAATAATATCAAGTTATAACAGACATTTTTTACTGAAATAGCTATTTAGTGTACTTCAGTTACTAAATTATCAATGTTCGTCCTTACAACATTTTTTTAAGTAAGTTGCATGTGTTTCCAAATATATGTTCTGATAAGCTCAGATGTACATAAACTATAAAATAAATATTCTTGACACGAAAGGATTCTCACAGCACAGTTACTGCAACACGACATTCTATTGTATCAATCTATGATCTCTGTTGTAACAAGATGATTATTATTTCACAATAATAGAGCGTTACTGTCCCCTTGATCTACGATGAATTTACCAAATTGTATGAGACCTTTCTTGAAAATATCTTTATTTCAGAAAAATGATTTTCTGTGCAAAGTTTAATTAATGTGACATTTGTCCTTCATACTCAAATACCTGTAATTGCTCTTTAATTATGTAAACATTAAAAACAATTTATAAGTACATTGATGAAGCAGATAATTGATAATTTCTTGGTAAATTTTGTTATAAAATTCGCCACATTATACTAACAGTCATTAAAGCCAGTTTTTTGCCAGTAATTTGAAAATAGCGCATAACCCATACAGTTGAGACTACAGGTAGAATAATTCTTTTTTTTCACACGCTGATCATTTCACAAGCGATAAACGATGAGGCACCTTCACCTCGATAATGACTTTCAAATACTGAAAGCTAAAAATTAGCTGTGTAAAATATTCACAGGCGATTGTATTTAAGGCGTGCAAAGTTGAAGGTCGCAGGTTGCCTACCTCTCCTGTATATATAGTTGTAATAGGGGGACTCAATCACTTGATCATCGACCTTCAATGCTGAAAAATAAAATACTTTTTCCTTTTTTTTCTCTGCTGCTCCATACCAGTGTAAAATTACCTGTTATTCGACACTCATAAGGATGTTATCGATGAATTATGGGAAAGTTTAAGGAGTTGAAAGAACTACAAAGAACGTATGAAATTTCTTTTCCTTGTTTTTTGAAATTTCTTTGTCACTTTTTACAAATAATTATTTGCATTAAATATGAATACATTTGCATAAAATATTGAATTTGAACAATAACAGTTGCATAAGCATACTGTATTTTCTTTTAAAGATTAACATTATTAGTCCGTCGTAATACATTTTTTTAGTAATTCCCACTTGATTTCAAGAGTTTGCGAATAAAAGCACTCTATAACTAATATTTAGCAAATGAAAATAAAAATTCGCCATTTTAAGTATTTTGTTTGGCGGGAGACTGAGATTTACTTCTCCTAAAATGAACTCTCGTAATTATATATATTTCGAAACAGACCAAAAAGGTAAAATTCACAGCAGAGGTCTTTCGAAAGGTTTTCTAAGTATATACCTATGAATCGACAGCAAAATCTACTTGTAACATCCACTCTATACTATGTACAGCAAGGTGTACAGTGTGCAAGTTCACGAAGTTACCACAAGACGTAAAAGTCACAAAGGACCATTGTAGATCATTTTTTTCATAATTCCATCACAGATCTAATCGCCAACGACGATCGCCTACGCAACAGAACGAGTCGCGCTATTCGAATGCCACCGATCGTTAAAAGCGCTTCGACCTTTTGTCTCTAGTCCTTGTAACGCGGAGGGCTTCACATGTGTTTCGACTTTGTACACACCTACCTTATCGCGAGCAAGACTTGCTCTATTAAGTTTTGACAGTCGATATCTCGAGGCATCATTTGCATTACTGCGTATGCATAATCAAATTTTCCTCATTGTCCTGTTGCAACATTTTTATATTTCTGAGCAATGTAATATGCATGCGTTGTTCGCTGTCGAGAGAGAACTGCAGTGGTGTGCCTATAACAGTCGTCATCTGCAAAAATGCTCGCAAGAATGTGTTTTGCGAAATTCAATGCGGTATATAAGTTTTGTATTCAATGGTCTTGTTGCTGTCTCTCGTTTGAGTTTTAAATTAGTGCTTTAATGTTCTAACGAAATATCCCTATTATACAATGGTAATGTAAGATACGCTTCGATTCGCTTTCGTATACCAATATAATCAGAGATGTAGCAACACAAACCCTTACAAGATTTTTCGAATCATTTTCTTGGTGTTTGCTTCAAAATACAATGTACTTAATTATTTTTTTTTTTTTTTTTTTTTTATTAAAGCTTTTAAACTTATACAAGATTATTTCGCTTTGTACGATAATACATATTACATTATTTTAATTTAAATTCTAAGATTACAATTTTTTAAGTAATCGAAAATAATTTTACAAACGTTGATATTCGGCTCGCTTATGAACATTTCGATGCACATGGGAAGTTGGAGTTTAAGTTTGAACAGTTTTTTTAATAATATAGATCGTTGTTGATCGTACTTGTTGCATTGCCAGACCACATGGTTTATATTTTCGGGTTCAAGGCCGCATTTGCATAGAGGACTATTGACAACTTTAATTTTTGCTAGAGATTCAGCTAGGTGGTAGTGGTTAGATCTCGCTCTATTAATTGAGACGATAAGGTCCCTGGGTAGCTTTTTTCCCGTAAACCATGGGTGTTTTTTTATCTTTAAAATATAGTTTAAAATACAGAACTCCTTTGGTGTTGCCCAGTTCTCTTATAGTTTCGTTAGTGCGTTCAGTAGCCATTTTATTTACATGAAAATAGAGGTCAGTATATGGGATCCTATCTATTTGAGCGTAGTTATTTTTGGTGGCTACTTTGGCTAGATAGTCGACGCTTTCGTTTCCATTAATTCCCTTGTGAGAAGGGAT
This sequence comes from Phymastichus coffea, assembly GCF_024137745.1. Lineage (NCBI taxonomy): Eukaryota > Metazoa > Arthropoda > Insecta > Hymenoptera > Eulophidae > Phymastichus > Phymastichus coffea. Next base: position 1,359,392 of record NW_026706849.1, read on the forward strand.
CCATAGAAATTGAAGATTGCGTAAAGGAAAGAGTTTTTTTGAAATTTTCATATTTCTGTTTGATTTGAATGATATACGGGTTCGTTTTATTGTCAGTTTTAGTGCTAGCTAAAGCATGGAGAGCACTAAGGGAATCGGAGAAGACAAAAACGTTAGACTTTTTGTCCTCTAGAGCAACATCCATTGCGAGATTTAAAGCTATTGCTTCAGCTGTAAAAATGGAGGCCTCCTTGGCTATACTCTTATTAATTTTTTTATTAAGTGCAGGTGTAAAGCAAGCTGCTCCGACGAATCTGTCGTCTGAGAATTTACTACCGTCGGTATATATCGAGATAGGATTGCCGCTTTCTCTTAGAAAATTTTCTAAATATTCGTTAGGGTTATTGGAGCTTTTTAGTTTTTGTCCGAAATCAAAATTAATTGGAATATTTATACAATTAGAGCTATAATTGTGGCTAAAAAGTAGTGACTTATGTATTACGAGAGATTCAGTCAGGACAGCAACACTATTAATGCATTCGTATAGAATGCGCTTGGACTTGTTATTATTTGGTGCGTGATAGATAATTTTTTCATACATACGATTGTTTTTATTGGATAGTGTTTTTAGTACATACCTATTACCTAAAAGTTTCGCTCGTTCTTGAATCAAGGGGAGTTTGGCTTCTGCTAGTAGTATATTAGTAGGAGTGCTTTTTCTGAAACCCAGAGCAGCTCTAATTGCTCGGTATTGCATTTGCTCAAATGTTTTTACAGACTCTTTTTTTTTCGGTAAGTATATAAAGCTGCCATACTCAATTGATGATCGAACGAAGCTTTTGTACAGTGTAATTAGGGTGCTAGGGTGGGCTCCCCACCAAGTACCGCAAAGAAATTTTATAATGTTCATAAGAGAATAACATTTGGCTAGTAAATTATTCATATGAACAGTAAATTCCATTTTATAATCAAATATTATGCCTAAAAAACGAGCAGATTCGCTAGATACAATTTTGCAGTCGTTGATTTTTATAGAGGTGGAGCCAGGAATAATTTTTTTTTTATTGAAATGGACAAAAACAGTCTTTTTAGGAGAAAGTTCAAGGCCCAGAGCTAAGAGATTACAACGAATAGTTTCATTTGTTTTTTCTAATGATTTTAGACAGCCGGAAGCCGAGGACGATACTGCTACGACTGCTATATCGTCCGCAAATTCTAACACGGTGATTCCGTTTTTCTCTAGACCATTAGCTATTTCTGACGTATAAATAATGTACAATAATGGGCTCAGTACGCCTCCTTGCGGGACTCCTTTATTGACTGTAATCTGTTCATATCCTTCAATGTTAGTATGCAAGAATCTTTCAAAAGTGAGAAATTTCGTAAATTGGATAACTTTTTCGGAGCATTTGAGTTTTGCTAGTTTATCGAGGAGTAATACAGGGAGCACATTGTTATATGCATCAGAAACGTCGAGAAAAGTGGCTAACGCTTCATCTTTGCGTTCTAGGGCCTCATCGACTATATAACTAAACAATGTTAGATTATCGTGGCACGATCTGCCTTTGCGGAATCCAGCTTGGGATGAGGGTAAAAGATTATTATGTTCGATCCACCATTCTATTCTATTTTTAACCATGGCTTCAAATAGTTTGCCAGTACATGATGTGAGGGCAATAGGGTCTCACACCGTTTCGATCATGTTTTTCAACCATGTGAATAAAAGAGTGCTTCCAAGCTTCTGGATAGTTACTTACGCGGTACATCGCATTAAAGATATCGAGGAGTTCAAGTTTATATTTAATTGGCAAATTTTTGAGAATTTCATAATCTATTCCATCAATGCCAGGGGAAGCTGAGATTCTACGCGAGTCTAATATTCTATTTAGTTCCATGAAGGAAAAAGGCTCATCAAAGAAGTTATTGTCTTGGCACGAAGGAAAATAGTCCGAATTATTGCTCACATGTGGTGAACTTAATTTTTCGAGACAGACAACACTTTTTTGTCGCGATTTCTCCATGTCGTTTTCAGAACTGTGATTAGTTTTGCACCAAGAGTTTTTTAGTACTTTGCATTTGTTCCAAACATAAGTTTTATTAGTGGAAAAGTTGATAGATTCCGCAAAGGTTTTGAAATACAGTCTTTTTTTATGATTAAACGTTTTTTTCGCTGAAGCACAGTTTTTATGATATTCAATCAAGTCTGAGAGTTTATGAGAAAAATTCCATTTTTTAAAAGAAGCCCTCCGAAGCCGTTTGATTCTGTCGCAGTCGGAGTCCCACCAAGGAGTAGGGTTCTTTAATGGTCTTTTGGCTTTTTTGTTGTTTCTGGGCGTGACTTCTTTAATTTTGTCCGATATGACTTGAATGAAGAAGTCATATTTGTTAGAGGGAGTGAGGTTGCTATAGTCAAAGGATAGAAATTTATTGTTAAAATCGTCAGAGAGATCGTTATTAAATTTGGTCCAATTGGTCCTTACTGATTTAAGCTTGAATGTTTTTTTTCTATATGTTTGTCTTGTGGTATCAATATAGATGGTTATAGGGAAATGATCAGAGCCAAATGTTTCATCAAAGACCGTAACATTGACTTTATCTGCGAGCGGAATCGAGGACAGAACGAGGTCTATATTTGATTTTTTGCCAGATCTTTTGTCAAAATGGGTTGACGAGTTATGGTTGTGAAGATATAAGTTATTCGCGTCAATGCTAAGCTCAAGTCTTTCTCCATTTTTGTCTGTTTTTTCGCAGTTCCAATTGACATTGTGAGCGTTAAAGTCACCTACCAGAAGCGCATGAGGTAGATTAGAATTGACACGATTTATTATTTCGTCCCATTCAATTTGCGAGAGTGTAAGGCCGGGGATTCGGTAGCAAGTGACTATGTCAATATTAGGCGTCGTGTTAAGAATTCTAATACCAGTGATTTCCACCTTATCGTTTTGTGTGGTGTACTGAATGATTTCTCTATAAGATAGATTTTTTTTAATGAGGTAAACAATACCACCTCCGCGAGTGTTCGTGCGATCTTTTCTAAAAGTGTTGAAGCCAGAAAGATAAAGTCGATTTTCAGGTTTGAGCCACGATTCTACGCATATAAATATGTCTATATTTTGAAGTATTTTATGCAGTTCGTTTTTTCGCTGAAGAATACTACGAGAATTCCAAAACAATATCTTAAGTGTGAATTCTTTTAGGCTTGGATTCATATCGAAAGAAGAATTTTTTTTATTCGTTTTGGGAGTTCTCGTCGTCGCTGAGGCCTTCGGTTTCATAAACGCTACTGTTTTCGTCTTGTGAAGCAGTGAGCTTAATATCAATTTGTTGAGAGACGAGTAGATTCCGAATACGAGTGATTCTGCTTTTAGTATATTTGTCTTCTAGCGCTGAATATATTTGAGTGAGCATAATAGCCAGACCGTCCGTGTTAGTGGTATACAAGGTAGCTGTATCACGAATGTTTGCATTGCCGTACGTGCTTTCTAGGAATTCTATAAGCTGGTCATATTCGATAGGAAATTTACTTGGATCGTTTTCAATCATGTTTCGCGCTGGCTCGAGGTGAGTTTTAAAGTCAATTTTACTAGTTACCTTGGCCTTTTTCTTTTTTGGCTGCTTGGGCGCGCCTGCCTTTTTAAGCACATTCTGTGTAGAGAGAGAAGTACTTGTATCGCTGGGCGAGGTATTCGAAAGCGGACGCTTTGACTTGATGTTGCTGTCGGCTAAGATGGCCTTGTTAGTTTCATTGGATTTTTGATTCACGATATTGCCTTCAGGAATAGTTTCACTGCACTTGATCTCCATAGCTGATTCATCTTGAGTGTTGAAAGGGAGCTCAGAGCGGTTTGGGCAGTTTTTTGCCAGGTGACCTTCTTTCTTACACTGGAAGCACATCATTTTTTCAGTAGATAAGTAAATCCAGTAGTTTACGCCCTCATGGACAATCTTTAAATTCGTTGGAATTTTTGAGATGTCTTCTTGCTTGACGTATAATTGTTTGCGAAAGCTCAGTAAGTGACCCAATTCAGGCACATGTATACCAGCTTTGACAGTTGTGATTTGCGAGGCGGGAGTGATGCCTATTTTCTCGAATTCTTGAGTGATGAGAGCATTAGGGATGCAGGGTTGGACGTTAGAGATGAGGACTCGTTTCGCTTTCGAAGTTAGTGGTCTAATTTGTAGAGAAAGATCTTCGATTTTGACTTCAGTTTTCTTTTCAACCAATGTGTCGACTATTTCCGGTTTGCTCAGGTAGAAGCACACGCGATTTTGGCTGATTCTTGAGATGTACAAAATATCTTTAGGTGGAACAACTTTTGAAAGAGCTATAGCATACTGTTCAATGGTTTTTCCTTCGATGGAGTCAACGACGATAGCTTGCTCTCGGGACAACACTCTTTCTTGCTGAACAATACTCGAGAATGTTGGTGACTGTGAGGCGTTTGGAATGGCGCAGAGCGCCATGATTTGGCTGGTTGGGGCTCTTGACGGAGTCACCAACGGGTATCACCCTTTCTTATCACTAGTTTTATGTACAGCGACAGTTGTGATCAAATCGACACACTTCAGCTCCAAGGGAGAGCATTGGCCAATAGGCCACTACACACGCGTAATCAGAAGTCGGGAGAGTGATTGTAAACACGTCTACACCGTATAACGTTCTGCGCCGGAATCCTACTTAATTATATTACCATAGAAATCAAACTCAATACTCAATATAATTCAATTTGAATAAACATTGATCGAACGATTAGACAATTTTGTTGGCATATATAAATGTATGGTTCTAAAATCGATTTAGCGTCTTTAAGGCAATTTTAGTTGCAACTTTATTCATGTTTATCAATAATTTTGAAAAACCAAGCAAATAACGAAAACTTAATTTTAAAAAATGAAAATTTCACCTTTTAAAGGAAAAGTAGTCTTTATTATTATGACTTTTGCCTGACTATACACGAGACTAACTAATAGCGATATAAATACTCGAAATTATGCGGGAGCATACTAAGAGTTTGTCGCGTTATCGGTACAATTATTTACAAATTATATGTAGAATAATTCTAACACGCAGTTTCACACACATTCACAATTCCTGTTACTACTGTTCTTGAACATATTCACGTTCATTTTTTCTAGAATCCTTCCGTACGATAATTTTAAAAAAATAATACGAAACAGCGTCGACGCAAAAAAAAAACAGAAAAAAAGCACAATAACAAATGAATGTGTACGTATTCTTCCGCAAGCATATAAGCGCATACACACAATTGAAAAGAAAACAATATCTGTGGCTCTTGCATACGCAATCATTACGACGCCTTACCCCCCCCCCCCCCCCCCCAACGCAGACGAACTCAGTGTGGTGCAAAGCGTACTGAAGGTGCTGGGCGCACGATGGAAAGTGTCCAGGTGTGAATAAACCAGCGGCCGCGGCACACGATGTCATCGCCGCCGAGCGCCCGGGACATTGAAATTTCCATTGTTTATGCGAATTGAGCGGGCACGTGCACGCGCGAGCGGCGATGGAGATAAGTTTCCTCGATCGGCCGAACGCAACTTTCGCCGATAATGATAAGCATCCGTTAGCGGCGAGAAATCAATGACAAGGTGCGTGCGAGTGCGGCGCCGTCGCAGTCCTCGTTATGAGAACTATTATTCGCACCTGCTCGAGAGAGAGAGAGAGAGAGAGAGAGAGAGAGAGGATCGATAAAACGACGGACGATGATTCTAATCTCGAATGTGCAAAGGATACAATTTAGAGTATGCATGTGCGCGTACGCCATGTACGGTCCCTCTTTGAAGGAATGCAAGCTCTGTAATCTCTTTTCACGGTCTCTCTTGCGCGCTTCGTATTGTGCGTCGCGCGCGAGCGCTTGAAAAGCCTTTTGTTAGAGGTGCAAATTTTACACGCTACCTTACGATAAATATGTATGGACAACCACGGACATTTTATGGATTTTATGAGCGCGAGATTTTTCTGCGCTTTGCACAATGTGAGCCTTGTATGTGTAGATAATGCTTTGTGTTTTTGTGGTCGACTTTGAAAAAATGTTTACACGACATTAACTCGTTTCGAAATAAATCATCGCAGCTTTAATACTTATAAAATCTTGAGCTGCTCTTTTTTTTCTTATTTTCATAAGTCCGTCTTACATTGGAAGCGTAACGAGAAATATATCCGACTTTCTATCTGTGCGATTCAAATTAAAACTCTGGTACTGACACTGATTGAGCAAAGGTAAATATGGACAACGAATCAATCTATCTGTATCTATTTCGATGTGCTAATATACTCTAGAATTATCAATCAACGTGAAGTACATTTATCGTTATTATCGTTCTAATACTTACGTGACGTGATTATTTTATTAATGTATCTTGAAGTTAGATAAAAATGTTTTTATTTTTGGGTTAAAAAAGGAGGAAGATCAAGGACTTTTTATCGAACGGTTATAAAAGAAACATCATTTTTATAATATACAAAGTCTTGAAGTTATTCTGAGTTGAATCCTTACAAATGTAAGTTCGCTGATCGTCTTATATATTATGAGCCTTGCACATAATTGCAATGATCTGTGAGTAGCATTGGTTTGTAACATTGAAAACAATCTCAACAACTAAATATTACAATAAATCGAATAGAAACAATGTCCAGTTAAAGCTGATAGAATATCTACTAGCATTGAAATTTGATCTACTTACAGCTTATTGTAAGCTCTATGACGATATATTCAAAAATAATCTAATTATGTTTATTGAATAGAGAACTGTAACGTATGTATAGTCTGACTGCAGCCGGTCATTTGCTACTGCAGCTGAACTACGCTCTCATTCGTCGTCAAAGATCGAAAGATGACACGCAAAGTGTTAGCACAGAGTACGTAAGGAAAACGCCGACATAATGGCGATAATATTGAGATAACTGTACAGCTAAAGAGCGATGCGCAACAGCATGTAAGTGCGATTCCTAAATAGACAGTCACCCCTCGTTTCCTCGTTTCGCGGGCTATTAGAGACGAAACGACGCGAGCGCGCATTCCAGCGGAACACGTGCGGCATCGCTCCACACACGAGCAAAAACAGGGAAGAGAGAGAGAGAGAGAGAGAGAGAGAGAGAGAGAGAGAGAGTGCAATGTCGGCGTCTCTCTTTCGCCGCCTTTCTCTCTTTCTCCCGCGTGCTGCATACATACGCACGTGGATCTAGGGCGCATGCGCGCATCGCGCGTTAGTAGGTCGCGCGGCGGCTTTTGCCACGGCTCGCTCGGCTGGCTGCTGCCCGCAGCCCATTTCCACGGCACGCGCGGGACTCGGGCTCGAGCGCGCAGTCGCTTGGCTTTCGCAGAGAGCTACGTGAGGCGCGCGAACGAGCCCTCTCCTCCCCCGTAGCAGCAGCATTTTAGGATACCGCCGAGGAGGATCGCGGAGAGGCTCCTGCTGCGAGAGAACCCGAGCGCGCGCGTCCCCCCGCGACACGTCTATCGGTAAGAGCAGAGAAGCTGCGCGCCTCGGAGGAAGATGGTGTACACCCTGGACATGGAATCGGTGAGTAATCGCTCGGCCGCGGGATCGAGTGCTTTCGAAGCTACGCGGGCTCCAGGGTGCGCGCGCATGCGCCTCGCTGCGTCTCCGTTTCGGCGCCACGGCGAGGCATGTACCGCTTGTGCTTGGCCCGCTCCGAGAACCGAGAGCGCGCTCTCCCAAGTCTCGCGCCGCTACTTTCACGCACGCGCGCGCGTGAAAGTGCGCGAAATATTAAACGCAAATGGACGCTGCGGATGGTTGTCGTTCATGCTCATTACTGTTTGGCGCGCAGACTTTTTCGAACGGCGCGATATTAAAGTTATTATCGAGTAACGTTCCTGTTAATGCATGTAAATTGAATTTTTCTGCGCAGTTGACGCTTTGTTTATTGTAAAAGCAGTAGCCTGTCTGTTCGCTTTGAATCAATAACGGTATATCGACGTAGTTAGCTGGAAGCTCGAGTCTCGTCGTTACTTATAGCTTCGGCGGAAATTATGGAATTCTCGGTTGTCTGCTTGAACAGCGACGAGGTAAACGGTTCTGAAGGAGATGAATTCCACTTTAACTTCGCACTTATAATCAGTATGTAAGTAGAGGATGACCGGTCGCCAACTTATCACTCATTTTATTTCCGCGTTGTTTAGAGCCAAGAATTGTCGCTCGCACGAGCGGTACCGTCTAATATAAACAAGTTATCGTAAGTGTTTTACTTATGGGATGTTGCAAAGCAGAAACTTAAGCTTGTTGCGTTCCGGTGTTTAATAAAGGTACAAAGAAAAGTCTCTTTATATCGTTGTATGTCATGTGAGTAGGACTGATTAAATTGCAGGTATTTTTAATAGTGACGATCTTGAACTTGATACATGAAATTATTCCCTGTAAGTAATTGCAACAAATTCAACTAATTATGTTTGATAATAGACATTGTTGAAATCGATTTAATATTTCAGTGATGCTATGTCTGTGACAGCGTGTGGCATCGGAATATTTACCAAACTCTCAAATGTCAGATATTAAAAACGGAAGCTCTGCTATAAGTTAGAAAAATTGAAAATGATTGAGTAAGCGAAAACGATTGGCAGTTGATAAGAACGACCAATGGAAAAGAATGCGTCGCTGATCCCTTTATTACTTTATCGAGCACGAGTTTCGTAAAAAGTAACAACCCTAGGAGCATAATCACAAATGAGACCGTCGTTATCGTGGCAATGTATATCGCCAACAAAAGCATTTGCTCGTACGCGGAGGTATATTGAAAAAACGTGTCTATTATAGTAATAGCCCGCGGGCGCTTCACCGAGTGTACACATACAGATAATAATGCGAAACTTTCACGTGAGCGTCGTAGTGGTCGTTCCGCTCGATTCGCAAAAAAGCGCGAGCTAATTGAAGGATTCCATTGCGTATTCGCGGCGCGCCGCGAGTGAAAAGCGCTCTAGGAGAGAGAGAGAGAAGTGGCTGACCCAGTCCCGAGCGATTTGCTCGCGACAGCCGTGCCGACGACGGAGAGAAATCGCGCGCGCACAACACTGCTACCCGACTTGGCCTCTTGATGACTGCCTGCGAGAACGCCTCTTTTTTTTTCTTCCTGTCCTCCTGGAAATCATGCGTTTTCTAGGTGTTTGTTGTTTTTGCTCATTCGCTACCGAGCCTTCAATTTTCAAATTACTCCATTCGCGTTTGCCCGCATAATATGAAAGTTGGAGGTGTCGCGCATTTAGTAAACAGGCATGCCGATCATTTTTGATTGTTGTTAGTGATGACGACTTACTGCTCGCATAAATTTGTCACTTGTTTAAATCATACATGTTCTAGATGCAGTTGATCGCTATAATTAGGAATGTAACAGAAATGCTAAAAACTACCTGGTTGTATTATTGAAAAAAGTATTCGTCTATTCTGTTACGCTCGTGTAAAGTACTTTTTCAAATGTTACAATTAGGCAATTAGACGTGCATGTAAGCACCAAATATACGGAGAAACGCGTAACGTCTGCTCGAAGAAAAGCAGTTAGAACTCAATAAAAAGGAAGTAAGGAGATCCCGAGGCGTGGGCTTGAAAATGCGCGCGCGCGATATATAAATCCTTATCTAGCCTGGTGGCTCCCATGCGCAGCTCTTTTATTCATACAATCGCTTTATTAGACAAACGGCGCAAGAAGCCCGTTCACAGTCAGCTCGTTGCAATTAATTTCCATTTTCCTTGTTTGTGTGTATCCGCGGTGAAAAGCAAACGAATCGATCGGGGATAACAGTTTTACCGCTACGGAGCCTCTCTTTCAAAGTCAATTACTACACCTCAATCGGCTTTATATATACTAGATGTACATACGAGTCTGCCCTTTCAAGCCGCGTGCCTATATAACGCGACGTTTTTCGCTGCTGACATGACGTATGCCGCTGTGCCCAAGTAACATGCGTGCGGCTGATATTTTTGCCAACCTCGTATATGTATTTAAAGCTATGTTACGTGGGAAATATACGAGGTGCGCGGTATTAGCAGTCAAACAATGATCGATGAATAGAATTATAACATTGATACAGACTTTTTCTTTTGCGCGCTACATCGAGCGTTTGATGAATAGCCATACTATTGACAACAATCGGCTTTTATTTTACTATTTGAAAACTTCATTATGACTGTCTTATTAATAACCGTAATCGTTCCGTTAACGCAACCAGCAGTGTTCGAGGGAGTCGTGTGCACATGGTTTACCGTGCGTCTAATGTGTATTCCAGGTCACAATAAAGTGTGACTAGAAATTGATTTCGGAGGGATTGCGTACGACCACGCAATGGTCGTGTATATAATAATTTTTAATTTGGTGTTTTATCAAAGAGAAAATTGCATTTCATTAGAGAGTCGAAGATGGATGTGAAGTTAACGGTCGAATGTAAATGCATACTTGCTCTCCAAACGCTCGCGCTTGTAGAAACTTCGTGCACTACTAGATTTTAGCCGAAGATACGGATGGAATGTCAAGTGATTCGAACTTCTTCGAAGTTCGTCCTAATTTTCGTTCCCCCGGAATGTGTGTCGATAATTTGCCTTTCAGAACGGTGCGGCGACAATAATGTTCGACTGTCGAAAAAGTCAATACTGTGGCAGCGAAATTCAGCAAGTTCACCTTCACCGTCCCACGAAAAAAGTTGGTGTAATTAGCGTGACGATCATCGCCAACTTGAAATGGCAATAACCATGCGCGCTCAATGCATAATCGGTGAGAATCTCGCGGCGCGAGTGCTCGTCACTGCTCTTTGTTATCGGCGCATTGTATTCTCGCGTAGTGGTAGAAAAGAATAATCAATTGGCGAGAGTGCCGCGTAACGGTTTTGGCGTTACGCTGCCCGCGTCGGTCGATGACGCTGTTAAGTAATGGAGAATTCGTGTACACCTCTTGTGTCTCGCGGGTGAGCAAACACCGTGACTTCTTTTTCGCACACGTGCGACTCGCAAAGTGGAATTGGAATGATTCAACTTAGCACTTATGTTTGTATCTTTCAGTTTCACCACTGAGCTTTGTTTTTTCACTCGATGACTGAGATTAGTCTGCGCGTTATCCAATGCTAAAAAATCAACACCTGCAAGTTGTCGTAATTTTTGAGTTACGCGCTACAAACAGTTTTTGTATTTTCTCGATTATATCATCAAATTATAATCTCTCTCGAGCATTATGAAAATCGCTTTTACGCAATTCACGTAATCTTTCAATAATGTTAGATTTCTTTTCCACGGCACGTAACGATAAACATTGCCAAGGTCGTGGATTTGGTATAGGATAAAATTTTTTTTTCTATACTTACACATTGATCATGGACATATAAGTTCAAGAACGTCCGAATAGAATGCAAATGTAATCGGCCGTCAAATGAATAACTCGTTCGGGTGTCAAATAATTTTTTGTAGCGTTCATTAAATAAACATTCGTTGGATAAAGTTGAGGAAAGACGAGCATGCAACTAGCAGTAAAGAAAATCAGCGAACCAACTTTTTCCATTGATCATCGCTGTGAAAATATAGGCGCTGATCAAGACGATCCGATCATCGGTAGAACAAAACTATTATTCACTTGAACAATCAAGCTGGAAAAGCGACAAATAGAAGTCGTAACATAGGCGATTAAACGATAGAGGTGGAAAAAAGGAAACAAGACAAAAGGTAAAAAATAGCGAAATTAACATAGAGCCCACAATATGGAAAAGGTGTGTGCGTGGCGAGTGTTTAATTCTCGATCTGGTGTGCGCGCGCGCGAGCTGAGCCCAATTAGCCGTACAGCAGCCAAGACACAGCAGCGCAGGCTATATAGGTATAAACCTGGAAGTTCTTTAATAAAGGGACCCGTGAAAGAGAAAGGGAGAAGCAGCAGCGAGCAGCAGCGAAAAAAAAAGATGAGAAAGAAGCGGGAGGGCAAGAAAATAAAAGCAGGCGAGCAGCAGCAGCAGCAGCAGCGCAGCTCTTCGAGAGTAGTCTTCGTTGTTGTCGTCGTCGGGAGAACGGTAAACAAGATTATGAGGCGATATGCCGCGCGGGGATAATTATTGTCAAGCGTCGGCCGCTAAACTTCTTGCTTTTATTCTCCTCAAGGCTGCGGCAACCGACAACCAAGAGATGATCGGAGAATACGTTCACTTAAATTTTCTGATCTTTTAGTTTTTGCTCTTCCCTCTTTGATTAATGTTAATGAATGGAAACTTTATTATTGTGTGCGAGATAAATAGTTATTCGTATTGTGGCAGTGATTCATCAAAATTTAGTTGTTTTTGCTTTGTGTAAAAATATCGTTTAGTATTGTTGGTTCGCATACACATGTATAACATGAGCAGTACACACATATGAAGTAGTTTTTGCTGCCGCCCAAAGATTAATGACTCTATCTGCAGCTTATGCAGAATTAAGATTCGTTATCTACATGATTGTCCTATACTTGAACGTACAAGAAAATCACTGTAGTCAATTCGTGCCCATAAACCAGCTATATTTAATTCAATGACACACTTATTTCTCCATCATATTGAAAAAAATATATATCTAGCCCGATTGATTGGTTACTCGTAGCAGCGCGCTGTTCAACCCATTGTCAATTTTTAATTATGATTTTATCTGCATGTTTGCGCTTAAGTAGTTCAAATGTATATCACACTTTATTATTGCGGTCGTTTCTAAATAGCACGTACTATTTTTTTGTTTCGATCTATTAATACCTTTAAAGTATTACTTTGTGATTATGCTGCTGATGGCTAAAAATCACTTTAATGATCGATACAACATAGAAAAATGGTGTGTAGCCTCACGACAACCTATACACTATAGACCGATTATACTCATAAATTATGTATGGAAATTTCGCATGGTCATTGTACAATTTGATCAATATTTTATTTTCAGTCATATTATTTCAAGCATTATCTTACGCACAACGAAAGCAACGAGAATCCCTCCGCGTTCAAAAAAACTTTGAAGCAAGCTTGAAAGCACGATTTCCTTGAGGCTTAATTTTTATCGGGCTACATCGGTCAGTTCACCTTCGTGACAAGAAGCCTTTCCAAAGGGACATTACTGAAAATTTTCCGGTATTTGATAAAAATGAGTAAGCGCGGATGAGTAGGTGCAAGAGAGAGAGAGAGAGAGAGAGAGAGAGAGAGAGAAATTAAATGGATCAGTCCGCGTCTCGTGAGACGGAAAAAATGATCGCATTCTCGTCGTCCTTGCTGGTTGAATGTAGTCGCGCTGGCGGTATAAGCAGCGCATTAGCGAGGGCGTGGCCATAATATACTTCTCTTGGCTAAAGCTCTTTTGTATACTCGGAGTGAGAGCGATTTCATCGCTTTTGCATCCGTTTTCCAACTCTCGCGGCACCTTAAAACATTACCCGTTCGCCTTCTTCTTCGTCCTTCTCAATTCCGTTGTGCGCCTGGCTTTCACTCTCTCGCACTCGCACTCGTATATTTTTGGAATCGCTCTTATATTTCTTCAGATCCTTATCTTGCGCGCGTTTAAGCATTCGCAATGAATTATGGCATTATCGCGTGTGCGTTCTCCTAGCGTGCGTTTCACCAAACAAAGTGTGTTAATGCCGCTCGTACTTTGTCAACGTCTGACAACTGCGCAGCCCAGCAGATAGATCAATGTAGCTTTTAATTGAACAAGTACTAATTGCAACATTAACACAGCGCTGCGCTGCAGCTTTGTTCATGAGAATACGTATACAACAAACAACGTTCCTAATGTTGCTCGCAGGCAGCATTCTCATAGCATTTCGCAGCTTGGTTTTCGCGAAGAGCATCATCGCGCTCGCGCGCGTCCAGCTGTAAGCTGCTGATTGCACGGTTGTAATTAATAAAGAGCCCGTAGCGCTGCGCGCGCTCGCACGCGCGACTCGACTTTGACGGGCTTCCCGCAAAAACGCAGACGCATCGATACGTTTTCATTCCTTTTCTCGGCGCAGCTCCTGTTCCTCCGCGCAGCTTTTTCTTTTTTCTTTCTGCTCTTTTGTCGTCGGACAACGCGGCGGCTGTCGGCGTTTCCCTCCTTCATTGTGAGCGCGTAACGCTTCGAAGGTCCTTCTTATAGTTTCAATGCAGTCGCTTCGCTTCTTCCTTGTCTGCGGACCGCAGCAGCGGTCTCGGCTCCTACCTACCTCCTTCGTTCCTTTCGATACTTTCACCTCCGAGACTGCTCTCTCGCCCGCATGATCGCGTTTGTAAAAATAGGATGCATACGATTGGGGCCACGCTCGAGCGTTGTAAGGCTTACGTCAAAGCGCTCTTATATCTTTCGGATAAACTGCGAGGGCCATGCAATAAAGACATTTGCTTGGTCATCTGTGGATTTCCTTAAGATTAAAAGCTTATCTAACTGAAGATTAGAGACAGCTTTCTTAGGACTATTCGTCATTTCATGGAATAATATTGATTAAAATGGCTTATATTACCGATCCTGAAAACCCATGTCAAATATTCATTTCGGAGCTAAAATATATAAGTTTTCTACCACATCGTTCAATGGCATGTAAATTTCAAAACAAAAAAATTAATTCTTTGAAAGCTACCGTCTACCTACAGCATCGAGCCCGTGGTTAGATTCGCGAATCGTACCGCGCGAGTATTCGTCTCTCTCCTTTTTTTATCCTCCAGATACACAATACAACAAACGTACAGTATAAGTTCAACAGTTGAGCATCGTCTCTTGCAAGCCTCTCGTTGAACCTTGAAGCAATGTGCACCAAGATAATGACAATCACGGCATAGCTCATCTACGAAGAGATGGCTCCCGCAAAGCTGGTACACTTTCTCACACACACACACATACACACACGCGTGCACACACAAAGTTGTAGATATGGTATCGATGGCAAGAGCGCACAGGTATATCCATAAGCCGACCTTTCTCAGAAGAGCACCACACATGTATGAGGGAGAGGCTGAGCGCCACCGCCGCGAAAAAGTACGGAAACTCACCGGCGTCGTTGTCGTAAAAACCTCTACGGCGCCGAGGCCCCTGGCGCTTCTCCTCTCCATGTATACCATACTCCCGACGGGCGCGCGCGGGCGCGTGTGTGGAATCGTTACAACCTTTTCTCGTTCTTCCTTTTTTTCTTCTTCTTCTTCTTCTTTTTCTTCTTCTTCTTCTTCTTCTTCTTCTTCTTCTCCTTCTTCTTGGACTGCGCCACACTTTTTTCTTTAGTCCACACTCCCGCGCCAACGGTGCGCTTCTCTTTTTGTTACTCTCCTGTGACCCTCGACCCGATCTAATCTAGCTGCAAACCCAGACAGTGAAAGGACATGAACAATCAGCGAGAGTCACCACCAGCGCGAGAGAGAAGAAAAATAAGACAACACATTCTCTTGCTTCTCGCGTGGTTTTTTTTATTTTCGTTGTCAATGAATCGATTTGATAATTCCATTACTCAACGTGTTCGTTCTATTATTAAGCATTTAGTAAAGAGTCAACTGTAAGTGACTTATTAAAGGAAGGAAACGTTTCGAAAGATGTAACGAACTATTCGACATTTATCTAAGTCAAAAGAGAGAAAAAAAGAAGATGATCGAGTTTGGTTTAAAAAGGACATGGGTGATCTAAACGATTTGATCCTCATTAAGAAAGCAAACTGGTTAGTTTGAAATTGGCTACTGGCTGCGAGAAGAAGATAAAGGGAGGGATACGGCGTTGAGAGAGCGCGCGAGTGCTCGCCTCTTTTGGCGCCTCCCTATGCTGTCGTATACTTTCCTTTGGGGGTATCATACTACGTGGGAAAAGCTTACAAGCTTGTGAACAAAATTAATTACGTATTTGTGCTGCTTACTGCCGCTGCATTTGACAACAAAACGTGCTGCTTATTTTATGATGTATACCTTGTGGTGTTATTCAAATAGAAGCAAAATTTATTTGCTTCAAATATAAAATTGATTTTAAAATTTCGGTAACTCTGATTATTCGTTTGGATTCATAAAAGAATGAGAACCCTGTTTAGAATGAAATTTGTCGTAAATAAATCCAATTTCTTATTTAAAAATACATAGTCATATTGAAAAAATTTTGCGGCAACGGAATATCTCTTGTATTATTATGATGTTTATATTTGAATATCTTTTAATTCGACTATAGAAGAGAAAAGTCATTTGCATAAAAAACACTGAACTCGAAGATCAGTTCTAAGATAAAGATTTTAATATCTATGATTTTTCTAATTATTTCTCAAAAAAGTTTCGCACATAAAAGATAATTTTACCGAGCAATAACATCGATATAAAAAAATGTATTATCAAATTAATTAATTAATGGTTCCCTTATAATACGCGTATAATCATATTCTATGGTAAACAAAACAACCATCCGAAAACAAAAAAACAAAGAAAAAAGGTAAAGCGAATCAACGACGACGCAGGTCGCGGTGCCTAATGACGCCATTTGACCGATCGTCAGCCGATTCAGCCGAAATCGAGAGCATTATTCTGTGCGACTTTATCTGTTGCTCGCTCGGAGCTCGCCTGAACTTTACGCAGGTACCAGCACGATAAAATAAGTGCGCATGGAGGCAAATCTTGCTTTGTAAAGGTCTCACTAGCAACGGGACAAAGTGAGAGATGAAGGATAATAAGTATTACAAGAGGATGGAAGGGTTGAGCATACCGAAGCATTCCGTCGATGGCAGTTTGAAAATAATTATATTCGACTGGGAGTTCGTAAGTCGTTATCGAAGCAGTCTCGCTTAAAAAAATGTCTAGCTTAATCTTTTAGTTCTTACATGGGCTAGTTTATATGTTATAGGTGTAGGTGTAGATGTAGGTATAGGTGTAAATAGTCAATTTGAAAATTCGTTCAGACTCAATAAAATCAAAGAATTAGTACTCGGACATTCTGTAATAATGTTTAAACGATTAAGGTAAACAATGGTAATACAGTAAAAAGATTGGCGTGTGATGAGAAACTATGGAATCGCGGAAGCTGAAACAGTGATAAGACTGAGATTCACGGCATCGTGACGACAAATTTCTTATGCTGCGTATGGTACCGTCAATTGTTGGGTTATTCATTGGTTCAGTCGCTAGCTCAATCTCTGGGTCAGTCATTGTAGAGACGATGGGCAAAAATCGGTGGTATGGAGAACGACGTAGCTGTGATGGTGTAGTCCCCAGGAGACATTCTGCTGAAGACGATCAGCCGACGCCGAGCGAAAGAGAGCGAGATGAACGCGAACTCAAGTAGGTGGCCACTTTGCGGACATTATTTTAATGAGTAATCGACGACAATAAGTCGCCCGAGAAAGCTATGAAATTTAGAATTTTGCACGTTATAGTACATGGAAAAGGGATACTTAATTGGAAAAATATGTGCTTTTGCTCTTGAACGCAATAGCCTTAATGATAAAAACTTATTAGTACCGTAATTATGTAATCGATGTGATAGAAGAAGAGTATATGGGTATAAAGTCAAAAAGGGCATATTGCAAGCGAGTAGATAAATAAAAAGGCAAAGTACGATCGATAAAGAAAGGAGATATATAGAGCCCGAGAGAGAATATAGAGAAGAAGAAAGAAACGAGAGATAGCGAGAGAGAGAGAGAGAGAGAGAGAGAGAAGCCCGTGAGCGTAGAGTGATAAATAACAGAAAAACGATCGTACAGAACGAAAGTGATAGCGATCGAAAAGGGTAATTAGAAAAATAATGAAGATGTAGGGTGACGATGATAAAAAAAGGGCTGAGGTCAGGGGGGGCCTTCTCTCTCTCTCTCTCTCTCTCGTTCTCGCAGCCTTTTTCTTCTTCATATCTCCCTCGTTTTTGCCTTGTTGCTGGTACTTGTTGCATTCCCGTCGCTCGTGATTTTCCCTCTCTCTCCCTTTTTTCTCTCTCGTTGCTGCTTCTAATGATAGGGAGCGGAAATAATAGCATTTTATCGAGAGAAAGCCTTGCAATTATAAGCGCAAATTATGGCTAATACGCGTATGCGGCGAAAAACACACGTCATGAGAGAAGAAGATTCTTGTTTTCTCGAATGCACCTTTCAGTAATCTTATACATTGTCGATTTTAAAACTACAGTAGCTCGTTGTTGAAAACTATCTTATTTCGCGTAGTTTGCATTTAATCGCACGGAAAGCACTTTCAATTGCTTGGATGCACTCCCTCGTAGCAATTCACTCTGCAATTTCTATCAAAGTTTCGAATGTGTGTGTATTTATGACGTATTTATCTGGCGAATAACCCAAGCTAAAACTCTTTGGCGCGTTATTAACCCGAGCCACGAGAGACGACGAGATTTATAGCTGTCTCGCGTATTATTTATCCAATCTTTCTCCGTACTTAATAAATTTGTAGCGCCTTAATACCGAGGCATAAATTGACGAAACGCGCTCTCGCGTAGAAAAAGTGTACGCACGCGCGCATGTAATCAAGCGAGAGCAATTGATCGCCCTCGCGTAAATACAATCTCTGCTCAAAAGAGATTTGCTCGGGGTGAAGACACGTGTGAGAAAAAAGAAACATCGAAGAGGAGGAGAAAGAGAAACGCGGCAACAAAGGACGCACAGGAAAATAAGACAATGGCAGTAGTGGCAGCAGAACGCGGAAAGAGAAAGGGTGGGCAATAAATTGCCATCGAGCGAGGCCGCGTACTTGACGACGTTCGCCAATTTTCGAAAGGCGTCAACGCCGCCGGGCCGATTCGAAGAGAGCAGCAGAGGTCGATGAATTCCCGCGAAAAATTGCCGGTGAATAAACTTTCGCGTCCTTCGCCAATGTCCCCGAAGTTCATCTCTCTGACGTTGACTCTTTTTGCTTTCACGCGCGGTTATTGCCTACAAACACTTGCTGGTCCGAGAGAGCACTCGGATTTTATATAATCACGAGCTGCGTGATTTATTTTTGATTGGCGTAGCGCTCGTTATTCAGCCGGCTTGCTGCGTTTCATAGAATATTCCTTTTGTTTTCGACAACCCGTTTTCACATTCTCTACGACTGCGAACACAATGTCTTTTACTTCTTCACAATCGACTTGGAACGCGCAATTGTACGATGAAAATCCGCCGCTCGTATACATCAAAATCCAACGTAAATCGTAAATTGGCCTACGTCGATATTGAAAAGATGTCGAGCTTATAAAGTATAGGATATTAACATCACGAGGTAATGAAGTAGACTATCAGATAACCACTTATATCGCTGAACAAATCATAAATTCCTTGGACCGTGAACGTAGGAAACCCATTGGATCTCCCAACGCGGACTATTACAAGAGAGCAAGGCCGTTCATTTTCAAAGCCTCTTGATACGTTCCTAGAGTAGCATTTTTTTTGAAAGTACGAAAAATCAAGGTCGATCAAGGTAAGCGATTTGTCGACTCGGTTTTGATTCATTCAACCTCTATACGTCGATATAACTTCATCAGTCATCATGTGCGCCTCGATTTATTATTCTCAAAGTTGTTTGTGATTCGATCTCATGGAGCTAGGAGCATTAATATCGAGTGATGAATCACAAATAAGAGTTTGTACGGGGCTCTTTCACTCCGTTTCAATTTTCGTCCGAGCAGCGCGACATCTTTTCTGCAACTGTTAGCGGATCGACCGAAGCAATAAAGCACAACGACGACAACAATGCAGTGTGTACACGTAAGATACTGAAAAAAAAAAAAGAAATGGCTGATATCGATATAAACAATCATAATCCCTTGGCGATCGTACTCAATCCCGGATAAGATCGTTAAAACGCATATAAAACAACGAGAGTTGGGGCTCTTGAGTTTAGAGCGAGAGCTGGCTAACGCGAAATTTACAGCGGCCATTACGTGGCTGACATTCTTTGTCTTGTCGCTCAGACGAATCCTCCTCTCTCCCTCTCTCTCTCTCTCTCTCGGTAACCGTTTCTGCTCACCTCTCTCTTTGCCCGCGAGAGAAGAGAGGAGCGCAGATAAAGAGAGAGAGAGAGAGAGAGAAAGGAAAAGATTCGACGTTGCCCTTGCACTCTCGATTTTTGTTGTTGTTACTGTTCCCTTTCACTCTTTCGCTCTCGCCCTTATCATTCTATGCAAATACGACGATTTTTCGAGCTGTCCGTAAATTTCACGGGAGCCTCTTTTGTTCCTCAACTTATAATCGTTGCGATGAAGGGTTATATACTGTCGCGCGCGCCGAAAAAAAAGCGGCAAGCGAAACCTTGAGAGCATTTTTACGCCGCAGCGCGTTTTTGAAAATCGCCACTTCGTCGTGTATTTTATTGATTTTTTGCCGCGCTTGAGTTGTAAATCTATAGAGTTGACGGGAAATTGACCGATTATCATTAATTTTGATCGCTCTTGCATGACCTTGCTTGCTATTTTGCCGCTCCAAGTCGCTTTTCAATTATATTTATTAGTCGGTCAATAATCACAAGTGTACATTTCGCTTTTTTGCACGATTTTGTTTGTTGACGGTGCAATATCCCAACTACTTGAGTATCTCTCTAAAATCGCGTAACAAGCCGAGTCGTTTAGTAGACGTGTTGCATGAGCCTTGAGAGAGGTGAAAGAGAAAAAGTAATTGGACATTGACGCACAAAAGCTTCGAGGAGCGAGGGATTGTCCAAAAGTCAACAACATTTACGAAGGCCAAGATCATGGAAGCAGGTGTATGGCTGGTTGACCGCGCGCTCGTGATGCAACATCTTCGCGTCGTTTTCCTTTTTACTTGTGCGGCGACTGCTCCAGACCTTTTTTTTATTGTTCATTTTGTTAAACTTTCAGGAATCGAGTTTGGCGGGTTTGCCCAAGAGAGAGAGAGAGAGAGAGGCACAGTATATATGTCAATAAAGTAATGAGACGCGACTTTGTTTTTCGTCTCCTCGGATTCCACGAGAAGTGCGAGGATTAATAGCACTGCAATCAAAGCCCAGAAGCAGCTGTAAAACCGACAGGAATGCGGCGAATGATGGCATTTATGGGTGTTCTTGTGCAACTTTCTAAATGGCAAATGATTTGATGCTCGCAGGCATTATTTTCATAAATCATTCGAGCGATTTAACGGTATACAATGTACGTGTCTAAGACGTCATCCACTCGTCGCGTCGTCGTTACATTCAATCGCGCAATATGTTACAACTGTGTGGAACTTTAGCCAGAGCGTGCGTGAGTTGAAACGAGAAGAAAAGAAAGGCGAAAAGAGAAAAACTGCGGTTAAAAGGAGAAAACGTCGGTAGCTAGTTCTTGAAGCACAGCACAATTAGCGAGCAAAACGAATAAGGAGAAGAAATCAGTCGGTTTGTCGCGGAGGGCGCGCGCTGATCTATCCTACATAGTAGGACCCTTCCACGACGTGCACGTGCGCCCAGTTTTCGTATGAAGCTCTAACGAACAGAGGGGCGCGCGCGCGCGCGCGCGCGCGGCATTATAAGATAAGCGCGAGAGATTGCGCCGAGAGAGTTTATACTAATTGCCACGATCTGCTTGCGCGCTCTCTTTCTCTCGGTTACTGCCTTAGCTACGCTCGCGCTTCAGGCGCTTTTAATGAAGTTGTAATTAGCGCGCCTACAACCAGATTCTCCATCTTTTTCAATTAATTATATCGAACGCGAGACTCGCTACGACGATGAAAATGGACAAAAGCAAACGATCAAATTGTTCTGCTGTTGATCGCTATCAATTTGTTGGATGATAGTTACATTAATTTAGACCTTGGATAAACAATGAGCTCCTCGGCTCGACGCCATTACATATACACTTCAGATAGTTAAAAACCGACTATTATTTTCTATTTTCATTTTAACGCGCGGACTTTAATGATATTTTTCTCTAATTAGCGATTACATAAGTTATTTATGGTTTGCTTTATTAGAAGACTTTGTAGCGTAGCGAATAATCAAAAATATAAAAATATGTAATTGCATCAGACATTAGTCAGCGTAAAAAGTATACTAATCCCAGTGTCATTCATAAAAAGAAATGAGACGTTAAAAAGTGAAGGATTTTCAATGGGAATTGATGATACTTGAACTTGTGAAGTAGATTAATCGACTGGGATGAACAATTACACGGCGTAACCTGGAAATATCCAGGCAGAGCCCGTGAACCGCTCAGTAATTTGGAAAGATCTAGCCAGTGAGAGAGAGAGAGAGAGAAAGAAAGACAATGCGACGACGAAGAAGGCTAAAGCGTTCGAGCAATTGTAAACAGCAATTGAATTGAGAAAATGGCAATCAGTCGGTGCTCGCGAACCACAAAAGCGTCGCGTAAACGTAGTAATGTAAATGCACATCGGTAGCAGTAGCGCAGGAATTAGCGTGGCGCAGTGAGCTTGAATGAAAGGCGCCCGCAAGGCCGAGGACGCGAGACCGCGCGCCGGCGCGGAATGCGTTTGCCGCCGCCACCGGCGCGCACGTCGTCGCCGCCGCGCTCCAATTTAATTCGAGCGGCACTTACTTTGCTTACACCTCGCGCTCCACGCCATTCATAGGTGCCCGCGAAAGTAGCGCGTGCGTCGCTTCGCAGCTTATCTTGTTCTCTCTCTCTCTCTCCCTCAGCGCCAGTGCCGCGGTCGATTCGTTCGCTCTCACCCTGGACCGTTAACTGATGACGATGACGACGACAACAATTACCACGATTGCTCTCGCTAACGAAGCTATACGGCTTTGCATACCTGTGGCCTGTTCAAGAATGCTTTATGACTGTCATTGCTGATGGACTGTTTTACGGCTGCTTCTCTGTTTCCTTCTCCAAGCTCGTCGTTGCGCCGCGCTGCACTTACGGCCGTGCACGTGTGCGCGTCTCTGTGCGCGCGGCTGTGTGTGTGTGTGTTTTACTACAACAGCGCCGCACCAACTCGCTGCATATTTTCACTTGATTGCAGTCTTTGAATGCGCAAATTGCTTCAACGTCTTTTTCTATTCTATAGATAAAAAAAATTCTCAATCGATTGTTTTTTTTTATTGGGCACTGGCCAAATTGACTGTTAATTTCCGTGAAGCACATAAGTCTACCTGTGAATATTTGTTAACTTGCATAATTACACGGGCGATAGTTATTGCAAATATGGCACGCGCGTGTGCATGAATAATATCGAAATGTTCCGTACGCGTACGCTTCGATGAACGTAATCCAGCACACTTATTTTATAAAAATTTCCAGTCGATTTGTTTGCTCTGTTTGATAAACGGCGCGTAGCAAACAGCAGCGCGCTTTGATTGGTTTTTCAGACCGCGCGCGTGCATAACTGAGCGGTGCTCTTTTATATTCATTTTGGCAGTATGTTGCCTAAGATTATAGAAGCGACGTCACAATGGAAAACACGCCTACTAATAAACCTTAACCAGTGCAGTTTCCGCGATCTGGCGACTGCTAATAAGCGTCCGCATATAACAAATTCATAACGCGTATACGTATGTATGTATGTATATACAATCGAGTAAATCGTAATTCGCGTTTATTTGCATGACACGTTTGCGCCGCGGTGGCCGTTACAATTTGTAGCAATCAAAATGCTAATGCGTGCAACTTTATTCGAGGTCGCTTTTTTCTTTAATTATTCAAAGTTGCCGCGTCGATATATATCCCGCCATGATAGTCTGGGTGGCGGCAACGAGGTACTAAATAATTGGATTGGAACGCCGCCGCGGAAACTGTGCTACTATCTGTATAGGCGCGCGTTCGTGCACGTGCGATGACGCGAGTTCTGTTTTTCTTTTGTTTTTTTTTTTTTTTTCTTACTTCTCGCTTGCATCGTCCCATTTTCTTAGGTTCGTTCTGCTGCTTTTTGGAATATAGGCTGAAAAGAACGAGCGCGCGTTGCCGCTCGTTTACGGAAGTGCTCGATACACCCAAAAGTCATTTGCGATTGCGGAAATAGTGGAATTTTGACAAGGTGCCCGACACATCTCGGCCGTAACTGCTTGCACAACTTGTTTGCAATATTCGATATTCATGTTGCACTGGAACAGCACTATCTATTTTATTATTCTTTTCTAACTGCACGCGCTCGCAGAACGAAGTAAGCTCATAGAGCGAGATTCTATTAAGATAGCGAATAATTTTGCGTACTTTACGTTCTAACTCGCTACCCATTATAATCGGATAGGCTGGCGCGCCACAATCGCGGGCATATGTTAATTCCCACTGTAAAAATCGAGTTTACTGCAACAGTTGAAATACTTGTTTCAGCTGGGCTAATGCAATTCGTTGCCTCGATATAATTGTCTGAGAGAGCGCAGCAGCTCTCTAATTAGCGAGAAAAAAAGCCAACTGACCCACATACGAGCCCTACTCGCTCATCTACTTTTCTCTCTGCCTCTCCTAACCATTTCATTCACACCATTCTTCTTCTCCTTCGTCGTCGCCGTCGTCGCCGTCGTCGTCTCTCCCTCGCTCTCGCTGACTCGCGCGACATGTGTGCGCTTGCCCTCCTCGACGGTACGTGTAAATGTGCGCGTGCGGCTATACGTAAGAAACGCAGCTGGACATGTGTAAGTGCACGCTACGGATTGTACCGTTAGCCGGTTTCGCCGCCGCCGCCGCCGCCGCCGCCGTCGACGCGCAGCTCTCTCGCCAAAACAACCCACGGAACGACGCCGAGCGAAAAAAAGAGAAGCACGCGTGAAGGATGAGCTCGCAAGCGAGTGGGAGAGAGATGCGTGCCAGTGACTAACTCTCGGCGAGATGTGAAACAGCGAAAAGGAAACAAAGAAATTGCGCGCGCGCTCTTCGTTAGCGAATTAGCTTTAACGATGCTGACGAGCACATGCGGCAGCAACGATGATTTTGTCGCTCGGCAGATGATGTTGCTGCAAGCGTTGTGGCGACTTTTCAGGCATCTCGCGCGGAGCAGTGAAACCTGTATAAGTAGAATAGAGAAACTGATTCAAGGACAACCATTGAGCTGTGTAAGGGACTGTGCGACTCTACCTACGTATCTCATTCGATATTTCAAAGGCCCCAGTTTTGCGGTCAATTGGTTCTACAAGAGATAAGCTTAGCTCGAGTGGTTGCTGTAGCGCGCGATAGCCCGACTTTTAATTATTAACTAAGGCGCACTTTATCGTTCCTGGGAGGTCTCCCCCACCTTATGATCAAACTTTCACAACCACTGAGAAGGAAAAGGTGTATTTTAATTTATTGTCAATCGACTATTTTTCATAAACTCGCTTTATCCCCGAATTTAACAAATATTTTGAGGCTAATCGAAATGGCTACGGGTGCATAATGAGTTATTCCCCTAATAAATTCAACGAGCATATTTTTTTCTTACTTTAAAAATACTCGAATGAGCTGGACATTTACGAAATGGCGCACAATGAAGGATAAATGTTTGCAAAGCAACGTCACGCAGGGTAATATAAACGAATTTGAGGCACTGAAATCGAATCGTTGCAACATTTTGCATAAGACAGATTGGAATTCCGACCAGTCATTTCCCTTTCCTCGACTTTCTTTCTTTGGCACGGGGATAAAAAGCATCTGATAAACGACAGCTAAAAAGTAAGTGCGTTTTGAAATCCGAGCCGGTCGATTATTAAAAAAATGGGTAAGAACGGAGGCGGCCTAATGGAAAGAGAAAGGCAAAACGAGAAAAATGTCGGTGGAAAGAGAAATTTCGCGCGTAAATCGGAGAGGAGAGCGGAATAAATGCAGCGCAGTGTCTCCTCTCCGAGTCACTTGGCAGCAAGCGCATCCTTCGCTCTTTAATTTCGCTCGCGAATGACATGGCTGAGGTTAGCGGCGGTGGTGGTTGGACGGCGAGACCGTTAATGAGAATTGACGTTTTGTGCCTGCTTTTATTTTAGAAACCCCCCTCGCTACTCGTCATTACGACAATTCAAATATTTCCTTTTTTCGGTCTTAAGAAAGCTGCGCCCCGCCGTTGACGTCGGTGGCTAGTCATTTTCGTAATTACCCTGATATACCCGCAAAATCGGTTGAATGAATGGACAGTTGCTTTATTTCCATTATTCTGCCGTCGCCTTTGTTTTTAGTGTCGCGCCGAAGAAATGGAAAAGTAGTCCGGCCGTATACTCACAATAAATTGTTTTACAACTGTAAAATATCCGCGCGATCTTATCGAAGCCAGTCTTTTAAATAAAACTATTCGAAAACAACGAATAATATATTATTCCGCCGTGTAACCCAGCCTACTTTGTCTATTTTACCATGAGACGCATGAAACGAAATGCCTTTTTTTCTGACATTCAATCGTAAGAAATGCTCTTGGCGCCGTAAAAATCGCTAAATGAAGAGGCGAACCATATTATCACATCGGCCGCTTGTGCGCACGAGCTTTGAAGCAGCGCGCGCGTCATCGTGGTCGCAGGAGCTCGCGCGCGGTTTATCGACGAAGGCCCGACACACGGCGTGAGTCGTCGTCGTCGTCGTCGTCGTCGTAGTCGGCGATAACCCGGCAACTTTATTAGCGCGACCGCCGGTGCCGGCTGGATTTAGCGTATTCCACACTTCTCCGAAGTGTAGCCCCTCGCGCCGCGACCATTCTGCCTCTCGGGGAAAATCTATGCACCTTAGACTTGTCCGTCTTGTTTTCTTTTTTATAGCAGCGCCGGCATTGTCGTTGTGTGTGTCCGTCGAATGCATTAGTTGTGGTTGGCGTTTCTCCTGAAGTGGCTTTTTTCTTGTCCAATAGCCTCTAAGTAGGTTCGTAGTAGCTTTTCGTTCTCATGAGCTGTAGCCACTGTGATAAGAAGGAAAGTTTTTAACGGGAGAGTTAATCGACAGGCGAACAACGAGAATCCTTTTCTGACATTAGCATATACAGCAAGGCAAAACGATCAAAACATAGAGCTGAGTAGTTTATTTTGCTTTTATTTTCAATTACCAATGTATACAGCGATAACAAAAGTGAAAATCTTCCTATAAGTCCGGACACTTGCATTTTCATCGCTAGGAGAAAAAATGTGCGATCTTGTGTGCGAATGCTTATTAGCATAAAGTTGAAATATTCATCGAGAGATGCAGCGGTAACGGTTCGGAGAAAAACAATCGATAGCATTGGACGTGTTCGTAAATGAAAGATGAAGATGAAGATAAGCGAGAGAAAGAGAGGGAGGGAGAGAGAGAGAGAAAGAGAGAGAGAGAGAAGGAGATGTGGTGGTGGAAGGAGGGGGGAGTAGATAAGAAGGCAAAAGAGAAGTGCAAGAGGATTTCATTTGAATAGAATAGGCCGATGCTGATTTATGAATCGAGCCATATATACGCGGAGTCTCTCGTCGTCGTCGCCATCGTCGTCGCAAGCGTGACTGTTTTCCACTTTTTCGCATGGGGGTTTTTTCGTGCACTTTTTATTTTGCTTCTTCCAAATCCGCGGCTTCTTCTTCACTTTTCGTCCTGCGCGTGTACATAACTGCAGAGTTCCGAGTATAAAGCGCAGCACAAAGTGCAATTGCCATACGCGAATGAGTAGTACAAACAATAAGGCGCATATGTCAGAAGGTAATATTGTCTTGACCAAGAAGGGGACAATCTCGCGCGGCTACCTTCGACCTGGAAAGAACAATAAGCCGCGTGATCGGCGAAACGCAGCAACAAAATGTGCGCGCCGGTATGGGTCGCTGTAGCCCGAGCTAAAATACGACTCGCATTCGGAAAACAATGCTCACTCGATAAAAGAACAAGAGTAAAAAAATAAAAAAAATAAATAAAAAATATTTGTGTGTGTGTGTGTGTGCGCGCGCGCGCGCTAGGAACACATAAAGCGCATGACTCGGGTCGTCGATCGCACTTGCAGAGAGAGAGAGAGAGAGAGAGAGACAGTACGTATATATACATAGCAAAGGTGAGTCGGGGAGGTTGCGAGCACATTGCGCATATCTAAGCGAGAGAGAGGCTTCCGAGAAGGGCAAGCCATTACCGCTCGCCCGGGCACATACTGATATCTCAATACAAACCCCCTTTAGTTTGAATCCATTACGAAGTTGCTGCTGCGACTATATGGTCGCGGGTCCACCCACGGCGCACGTCACCACGTACATAGCAACGACGCCAACCTGCAAGCACACCTATTCAACTTAGCACTACTCGGATGCGAGCATTGATCAAGGTGGGCCTTTCTTACCGCATTCGTTTGCTCCGATTCGTATCTGGAAAATCTGCACTCGGACGGTTTAGCTGAAAATGTTCATCGTGGCATGTCAGTTGAATGACGAATTGCGCAATCGGATAAACAAACAGTCCTTTGGCTTCTACCATCCACTTACTTTCATAAACAGACGAAAAATACCCAATAGGTATGCCATCGCATCCCCTGCGCGGGCGCACGCGGCTCTCGATAATATCTCGACACAATCTTTCCGGCATTGCGCTCTCAGTGCGCTGAATTTTCCGTTCCCACTACTACTACTTCTAGGCGCAATACGGTGCCTCAAGGGCAGCAACGGCAGCAGCGCAATGTATCGCTGAATTAAACATAAGTCAGCTTGCAAGCTAAAATACGCCGACAACGTTTGCGCCTCTCCGCCTGTTAAAAAAAAGGGGGGAAAAGAAAGCTACAGACACACACACACACACACACACACACACACACACACACACACACACACATACGTAATCCAGCGCTCGCATATTTGCGCCACGTGTATACACATACGTAGCCGAATGCCAGGGCTATAATGCGAGGGATATTGTTGTCGATAGGCGCGCGCCGCAGCTATTTCCCAACACCTCGCGCGAGCCTTTTCGCGGATTCGCCAGATTTTTCGATTTTTTTTTTCAGCCTGCTATGCAACCGCTAACGCAGATGTTTGCCCGTGCGGCTTTCTGTTCGCCTCGTACACAGGTACATCTTCCGCGCGCCGAGACTTCCACTATGGGAATTCGCGTACGCGTGTGTAATGCATCTTTGGTAGAGGCGAACACGGTTGCACTGCTATTCATCGTCGCTCATGCGCTCTGATCCCACGAATAGATTCATCGCTCCTTTGAATAATTGTCGCGATCAAAAGAAGTATATGCACTTATACGGACGAATTGGCGAAGGTCGATCGATTAATGGAAGGGCTGAGTCGAGCATTAAATCTCGAAAAACGTAATAGCGCTGCGCGCCATATCAGTATAATAAAGTACATGGCGCACGAGTGAGAGAGAAATAAAAGCCGAGAATCATCGCCTCGTTACGTTGCAGAGAGCCGCGGCCCACACACATGCACATCTAACGTGTCAATTAAGCGGCATAACTCGCCGATCGGGCCATCTCTCGCAAGCTCTCCCTCGCTCGTCGGCTCGCAAAGAGCTGGCGGCGGCGTCTATTACTCAGTGCTGCGGCGCTGTGTGTGTGTACGTACCTTCTTTTAATCAACGCCGCGCAATTGAATTATTGTTGTATACGCCAAACTCTCCTCCGCGCTCGCTCGAGCTTATTAATAAATATCTGAAGCGCCGACCGACGCTCAATTGATTCGAATAATTATCGTGTGCGCGCGCGTCCGAGGTGCCGCGAGTTTCAGCTCCGCAAGGATAATTGCAATTAAGCGAATATGTGTGTGCGGATGCTCGCGTACATTTTCATTGTAACGTTAATCTACGAGAGAGGATCTTATACGCGCGCGTCTTTCGTTATTTATTCCCTCAAATATTGTGGCCTTATTGGTCGCATTGAGGGCAGATAATAGAACACGTTTCGACGAAAGCTCGACGTTTCGAAGAAACTAAGTGAGGAGTATTGATTATTTCGATGAATGCGGATAAGTCAAAGACGAGTGGCGCGCACATTGACAAGTCAATAAAATTCAATGGCCGAGCACAGTGAATGCGGTCGGTTGTGAAGGAACCTGAATATCAATTGTGGTTTTTTCGATTGAAAATAAACGTCAAAAAAGGTACTCGGGTATCCGGGATATACAACAATAAGGCAGCCAAAAGATTTCGCTCTTTATATTTTATTTTATTTTATTTTTTGCATCAGACTTCATTACCCCAAACATTATGTAAAAGTGATTATAGGTTACATAAATCCTAGTGACGTCAAAGGCCAAGCAAAACTTTCAGGGTATTCCACAAAAATTTTCAAAACGGTAGACGCGCGTCGCTCGATTTTGTGAAAGTTCAAACAAGAGTGACGTAAAAGTGGTCAAACGTTTCGGAATAAAAGATGTGAACGAGAGAAATGAAAAGTGAGAATGGAAGAAGAGTATAGCGGGAAAAGGAGTCATGAGAAAGAAAAGGCACAGAGACACGCGAAGACTCGAAAAGAGAGTGAAACGACGAACAAAAACGGCGCAGAAGAGGAAGGAAGAAGAAGAAGAAGAAGAAGGAGAAGAAGAGGTAAACGAGTGAGCGCATAGTATATGTAAGCGGCGCCGCTGGCAAAACGGTACTTGGAGCTTGCTTAATGGCGTCCACTTTACCGCTTGCCGCATGTCGCTCTCGCATAGGGTAGAAGCAAGACGAAAAAGAAATCCAGAAATGGGAATAAGATGAACACAGATGAAACGTGCCTCGTATAAACCCTTGGTTCATGCGGCCAATCACGCTTTCACGCGATTCACCTGTGTGTGGTGCTCTCTTTACACTTGGCCAAGTTTTACAGCTATTCGGCTATTATTAATCCATTTCGATTAAGTTTATCTTGTTTTCACGACATTTTCTTCTCGGCGCATTAAATAATACGATAAGCGTTGCATTAGCATTAACTCTTATTGTTAGTCAAAACAAGGTTAATGAAATGTTATAGCTAGAAAGATTTATGCTTATAAATACATTAAGATTCTCTCGCGCGTTTCGAATTGGCATTTTAAAAAACACGTACGCTCTTGCATTACAATAGCCTAAGACATATTCATAAATTATTCTCTTATAAACTTTCACGGGGTACCAAAGGCACGCCGAGGTAATTCGATTTATAAGCTTCGAAATTACAACCAAATGAAATTCACACTTGTCTCTCTCCTCTCTCACTCTTTCTCTCTTCCCTGCGAGTGCGAAGTATTTTATTCGAGACATACTACGCCTGCGGAGGCATTGCAGAAAATGACCAGATAAACATCCACATAATTGCGTCTTCGAGTACTGATGAGCTCTCCCAGTCAAGGTGAACAATAAATTTCAAGTTTTTTTGCATTTCAAATTTTCTTGCCAATTTTTTATTCGAAAATTTTTATTTTTCCTCATCGTTGATATTCCGATCAGCTGTGTTCCTCTGCTGCGGCTGACATTTGAAATTTATGAGATTTATAACGTTACGTACGGACAATTATAATTATCTGCATCTATTAGTACTTCTTTTGCATTAGGTGAACCGTGTGAAAGCTTTGCGGTGTGGTCTCACGAATTGACATTGAAACAGAATATCCATTTCAAAGTAATTTTTGTCAAACAAAAGATTTTAATTTAGCAGAACTCACAAGAAGAACTGTCAAATAAATATATTCAATATAACTTGATTCAATAATAAATATGTCTTGCACGAGAAAACAGAATACGGAGCTGTAGCCGCCAGATAATAACTCAGAGCGAAAGAACCGAGGAGCGTCATAATTTAACACCTTGACGACATCGTCCACACAGGAGAATTGAAAATACGACTAAAAATCGCAGAAGTAAATAACGAGGAACAAGCGCGCCAGCTATACAGACATGAACGGAAAAAACGACACAAACGGTCACTCTATAATTCATTAAATGTCGCGAGCGATAAAGACCAAGGTAAAGCAGTAAATATATATATATATATATATATCGATCCCCGTCGTGAGTGTTTTGGCTGTTCGTGGAATAACCATTTTTTTTGTAAGCCCATTCGGCTCACGGCAGGCACCGCACAGAAGCCGATTGTATGTTCACCAATTATAAGTTTAACGTCTTTCGAGGGTGTAGTAGATGCTACTATCGCGAGAATGGTGTTTATCATAGGCTTGTTTCCTCGATTTCCGGGTGGTTTTTTCGTAAACCTTTCGTGTACCGTTAATACATTCCTTCCAAAAGTACTTGTCAAGGATTTTCGATCGAAACAAGCGATTTTAATTGCCGCCCTTCCAAGGCAAAACGATCGTATATACACGCAACCTTCGGTAGGATTTTGCGAAAATCTTTTTACAAGCTTCTCGCATCGACTTTTACTTTTACTGCTTTTATACTCGAAAGCTTTGAGGCCACTTACATCTTACCATTTCTCAAGTCTCAACATCGCCAACGCGAGCCAGTTTAATTATCATTAATTGCAACAATCTGTCATTCGATTACGTTAATTGTAAACTTGTGCACTCGTGGCACGCGCAACCGAAGTTTTTTATACAAGCCTCATTTAAACGCTTTTACAAGATCGCTGTTTTGTATATTGGCACATTACCGAGTATTATTGTTTGCGGAACTGCAATTGTAATCTTGAAAATCACAGCACACAAGGCGAACACTTTCAAAACGTTCGCCCAGATGAGTTGTTTAAATGAAATTCAATGTAAGAGCTGTTTAATTTTATACGATTTGATAATATTTTCTTGTAATTTCGAATGCAGCAGAGCGCCGCGTGGCAGACGGATTGTGGATCAATGGAGATCTGAAATTACACAATGTTGACGCGAACGAGGACCTTCGGTTGTAAATGTTGAGCAAATGAGTCATTCGGATGAGGGCTATGCTCCTCCAATAACGGAACGTAAACGAATGAGTTTGCCAACTTTGTGCAGCTTTCCATTCGAACGCGCAGGTACGACGATCGATTGATCGAACGAAAATGACTGGAGCCAAAATATTTTTGAAAAACTGAAAAAATGCTCGATAACGACAGCCATCAATTTTGCAATTTGTCCGAATATGGTTTTAAATCATTCCGTATTGATTTACGAGGAACTGCTCGAGTTTGATATTACTCAAGCTCAATTAGGAGCAGAGAGCCGGGGAAACAAACGAAGAGCGCGAGGCGTGCAATCACGAGAGAGCATTGACGAATAGTCCAAAGTAGACCACCATGATAGCCGAAGCTGAAGGGCTATTCTCGGAGTGTGCCAATAAGCGCGACGTGTGTGCGTGCGCGGAGGATCGGCGCATCGGTGCCGCATCGGTGCCGCATAGCAACCGGTCTTCTTCTGCCGGTCAGTCATTACATGGGTGAGCGCGAGCGCAAGAGAAACCAGTCGCCTTTCGCCGGCGGCGGGCACCGCCTTCTTTCACCGGTCCGTGTATCGGCCGCGAGCGGGAGGTGGGGTGCGCGCGGCCTTCAAGGCCGCGCGGCGTGCGGCTTTTCCAAATGTACTGGCTTCCTGCCACCGTCTCTCTTTCTCTCGCGCTTACGTGCGTAAACAGGCCCGCGCGGTCGCCAGCCGGGTATGTGTGTCATATGCGCGGCGCTATCGCGATCGAGCTCGCTGCTCGCGGGAATATACGGCTGCTCCGAGGGGGACTGCTCCTTCTGCACGTGCGCCGCCTCGAGTTCCTATTGCGCGCGCTCACGGCCGAGTCGAGTGCAATGCGGCGCGGAAAACTACCGTGCGCGGGTGCGCGCTCTTTCGCTCTTTTTTTCAACCACTTTGCTACCCGTTTCGGCGCAAAGCAACGCTCCTCGCGGCCTTGCAATGTCGGCTTTCGTTTGCTCGCGCGCGTCTATGGCTTTTACGCGAGACCTGCCTCGAGTTAATTGAAAATAAGTTCTGCAGGTGCAGCTCGTTTCGCCCGGTAAAAAAGTCGTAAACCGATGCTCGATAATTGCGATGCCGGCAAACTGGATGAAATCGAGAACATCGCAATTAACATTCAGCCCGGGGTCGGCCGCGGAGACTTGCGAAAACCGTTGGACGCGGGCGCGCCCTGGACGACCAGACGTACCGTCTAGCGGGCGGCGTTCGACAAACGAACAACGAAGATCCGAGAGCCGTCGTCGGAATCCGCAAGGGAAAAGAGGCCTCCGCGCTCAAGGCGAACGGCGTGGAGCGTCGTCGCGTCTGCGATCGAACAATCCGACGGAGCTCTGCTGACAGAGCCGCGACGTAAACTTTCGATTATATGGCTCGCGCGTACTTTGTGTGTGTACGAGTGCGCTTGGCTCTTCGCCCGCCGGCAGATAAGACGGCCAGATTTCGGCGTACCGGTTGCCCGATAAAAGTGAAAACAAAAAGGTATAGGAGCTTGACTCGGTTCCCTCCTCACCTTGCCCACTATCAAGGTCGCGTGCTTTTCGTAATGCACTCGACCGATGCGTTTTCTTTTTTCCATTTTTCACTTTTCAATCGAGCCATCTCGAACGTGCAACAGGAAACGCCGTGCTAAAAGAAAGTTTTCGTCAACATTCTCGGATGACGCAATGAGTTTTATGAAAACAGCTTAAACTTTATTTACATCATTATTACCGCTGAAATGAAGACTGACAAACAATGGCTTATTGGTCTACTTATACTCTAGAAAAAAAGTGCATGGAAAGTACATGCGTAATGAGGGAGTAAAACTATAAGCGAATTTTTACATTAATTAAAGTTGTGAATGATAAAAACAGATGGTCGTAAAGAGCCTAATTGGTTCGTTAAAAATGTATTTGGCCGAAGAAAGCAGGATTCAAGCTCGTTATTATTAAGCATTTTTTATAACGTTCGCTCAACTTAATAACTTTTTAAGGCATTTTAACGTCATTATCATCGTCGCTAGTCAAATAATTATATTTTCAATTTGAAAGTTCTCGCAATCAACAGAATTAAGATAAATCATCTTGTTTTCGCATACAAATGCAATCGTTCATTTAGCGGATTTAGCAATTAATGCTATCTGAAATTTCAAAATTTCGCTTTCAACTCGATTTCATATGCCGATTATAATGTAACTGTTAAAAGAAATTCTTTAAACAAGTACAAAGATAAATATACATACCACAGACAAAGAAACTTATCAGTCAACACTCTAACGTTGACTTTTAATGACTCTTCATTGAAATTAGATTATTGCCTGAAGGCAATAATAAGGAAAAAGCCACGAATTTTTTGCAACGGGTATCCATACATGCAACAAGCACGAAAATTTCGCTCCTCTCGTATGAGCGAAACGATAAATTACTACGAGTCGCTTGCGCGTGTGTCATACCAAAGCTGCCGAGAAAGCGAGTCTTTATCACGATTCTTTAAAGTTGCGCTCTAAAGTTAACCATATTTCGCTTTTAAATGTACACACATAGCATGATCTATAAGCAATGATAGATTTGTCCGATCGATATGCCGCTCGTCGACGACTCGCACGACACGCTGGAAAGGAGAAATTGATGCGATATCGTGATCTTGATTCCGAGATTATGTAGGCTGTCATTGCTGTGCGCCCAGGTAAGACGGAAAATTACACGCCCACTGCATTGCTCGTCGACGATAAGAAACTAGGTACGGATTCATTTAGGTATATATATATATTGTTTTTCATTTGTCATAATTTAAATGAAGGCAATAATGACGCCGATCATTCTGAGCCCATTGTGTTTGCGATTATTTTTACTACTTATATGAGCTAATTCTGCGATTGTCGAAAATAATAAAAACGAATTTTCAACCTGAATTGAACAGAACTGAGTACACGGGCAATATCAAGCCGGCGATATTTTCTTGTCTACGCAATTACTCTATTGATTAATCATTAAGTATACGCAGACAATCGATCTTATTATGCAACCAAAGTACATAAGACTGGCGCGCGCGTAGTAAACCGATTTTTCCGCTCGTTTGCACAAATTAAAAGAGAATTGCGTTTGACTTGAATGCGCGAACGCAAAAACAACGGAGTAAAAATAATTGTAGATAAAGAGAGTACGAAAAGAAAGGTGAAGGAAAAAAACGTAAACAAACAATCGTAGGAAGGAGCCGCAGTGAAAAGAGCAGCAGATACAAAGAGAATCAACAATTGCAAAGGAGAGTATGCATCCCTGCGCAATTCTCTTTTAGCTCTTTCGCTGCCGAGCGGCCGGGAATTGAATTGTTCGATTATGCAAACGCGCGGCCGCGCGCGCACGAGAGTTAAAGCGCCTCGGGCCCCGATTTTCCGACGAGGCAGAGTCGCGCGCGACAATCGATTCTTTTGCGCGCAGATGACGAAAAATTCCGAGCAGCCGATCACCTCGGGTTATATCATTCTATAAGCTATAGTTATACAACGCACTCTCTGTGAGCTTGCCTTATTACCGTTATTATTAGCGTTTAAATGTACAGGCTAATGGAATATTGTCGTGGCGTCATTATTTGTATTGAGTCGTATTCCAGTGGATGACTGAATGAATTTTAGACACATGCACGAAATTTCATTTTCTCTTGTCCACGTTATTTCCAAACGCAGCAAATAACACTAACGACTGCGTTATTTTTTCAGAGTGTCGCCTTGAGACTTTCTTTTTATGATATTGACACGCGATTCAGAGGGTCACGCGAGTTGTCCGATCAATTAGCGATCCTATCCTTCGACGTTAATTACGAGATGTAAATCACCCTTTTTATTGAATATACTTTAAAGGGCTTTAAAATTTTAATCAACTTATATTAAGAGTTTTCCAAATCCCTCAAAGTCGAAGAGTCTGTCTCGATGAAATCAAAGAAAAATAGTTTTTCGAGAGCAATGTGGTTAAAAAGTAATCGACTTAAGAAAACAATTGAGATATTGAGAATCGATTGAAAATTTCAAGCCCATAACCCAGATTTTCCATGACCTTGTTGCGAAACCGATCAGCGCGCGAAGTGACGCAAATGGGAGCGAGGCAGGATTAGAGGCGGGCCGTAATTAAAGGCGCGGAGCGATTGTTTGTCTTTGCCGCGCTGCCTAATCATCCGTCCCGCCGACCGCCGACACGCAGAGGCATTATGAGCCGCGCGGGCTTTCACGTACGGCGGCGCAGAACGATAATTTGGTCATCACGATGGTCGTTTCGTCACCTAGAAATTACAGCATGACGCTGGAAGTTTATCAGCGTTAATGGCCGCGATCGATCGCACGATCTCTGCCTCTACACACAGGCAGAAGCGCGTGATTGCGCACACGAGGCGTTTACGTTTTCCATGCGGTTTGGCGACGCGCCAACATCACGATATCCCCGCAGACACGCTTCTCTATAATCTCCGCGCGACTAATGAAAGATTATACACTCGCGCTTACATCTCTGTGAGCTGGCAGTTGCTGCACGAGAGACCGCGGCTCTATCCTATTAAATAACCGTTCACCCCGTCGCCCGTCATCAGCGCGTGTATTGTAACGCAGCCGGTATTATATGTGCATTGCACTCCTTTACGGTAACTCGCGTTCAACTCGGTGTGCAACCTCAACTTGACGAGCAGATATTTTATGGGCATCTTTATACACTCGTCGTTGGCAGGACTCGCGAGTCTTATAATTTCCTTTGCTCCATTAGCAGTGAGAACAGAAGACGCGCGTGCCTTCTGCTGTTTTTCAAGGTTTCATCGGAGCAAATTTTTCAGCGCTAGGATAAATATTCGGATTTAAGGTCAACGACGCAAAGTATTTCGAGAAAATTAGCTCCAATCGTGTCAAAATACTTGCGAACGAAAATACACGAGCGATCCTTTCGCACGTGCTCAAACGCTTTGCGCGTCATCTTGACGCTCCATTAGACGACTATCGAGAGAAATTGTTGCTTTTACCGTCGAGCTAAATTATAGGATAAGCCGTAAAACGATCGACTGTAAGCCCGCGCGATCCGCTACTTTGCATAGACGCAGCACGCACATTTCAATACACATATATATATGCATGTAGCCAGCGCGAAATGTCGCGTCGTCTATTTCACGCGTCATCACGCTCGATTGGCCTAAAGCCCCATTGGGCTCGTAAACGTCTATGCGTTATTACGAAGAAATTCCGTGTTACGAAGCTCGCTGCATATTGTTAAAATCAAATCTATAAGCATTAAATCTTGAAACGATTATCATATGCTTCAGTGGTCTTTCACAAGCTTACTCTTCCGAAAGTCCATCGGAAGCTTTATCTTGTGCCACGACTATTATGCAAAAATTAAACATAATCCGACTGGCTTATTCTGATTAAATTAAATTGGTGCCATTAATATATTCATTCGGAATAAACGGCATAGTTGTAATTGCACAGTAATTGATAAGCATAAATTCTTGATTGAGCACGCATCGGCGAAGCGTAGTAACTGTAAATATAACAGCAAAAATTAGTTCCAGTTCTTCTGCCATAAATCAAAATTGACCATATATAAGGCCATCTATAATTATGCCATACCGACGTTTTGCTCGAAAATTCAAGTGGTACGTGTATCGAGGGAAGAGAAGAAAAAAAAATAGGTCTACTTAGATGCCGCTCAAGCACGCGCGATCTTGTTTATCGCTCGCCACGTTCGCCGAGTTCTGCTTTTTAATTAGCGTGAAATATGATAAACGTTGAGCGCGAACCATTCCATCCCCGGGATTTTTCCAGCGCGGCTTTGATTTGCACTCGCGAGGCATCGTTGTTGCTGTGGGCATCTTCGCTCTTTGAATCTCAGCGTAAGCTCGACTTTTCTCATTAGGGGGAAATAAAAGCGCGTCGACAGAGAGAAACAGAGAGGAGAAATAATTAATTAAGGAAAATATATTGCCCGCGTAAGTAATGTGCTGTACTAAAGGCTGAGTTATACGAGTTGCAACCTCGACTGCGATTGAATCAATTTATTAATTATTAATTAAAACGTGCTTTCTCTTCTTTTTCTTATGTTTAGAGGATCTCAAAATGTTGCATTTCTAGCTTATTTGTGCTGATCTTACAGAGGCCGGAGACCAGCTGTGATCAAAACTATGCGACCACTCACTACTCTTGTCGAAACTTATCGTGCGTGCTTGGTTTGTTATAAATCTACGTTAACCAGTTGCGACCATGAATCCGTAAGAAACATAAATACGTTCAACTTTTTCATTGCTTGACAATCCATCTATTATCGTCTTGTAGCACCATATTTATGTTAATGTTAACTCTAATGACTAGGAGTCGGACGTAACTACAGTTTCAAAATTTCAATGCAATCAGAAATTTTATCAGAAATTTTAATCATATATTCAGTGTAAGTTATCTAAAATTTCCATTTCTTTCAATCGGATGAGTTGTACAGAAATTATAATGGCAAATAGTTAGAATGACAATCTTTGGGAAAAGACTCCAATTTCACTCCTAAACTGGAAAAATGACGGAGCAACTCGAGTAGCATAACGAATAATTTGTTGTTTTCGACACTCCGTGCGCAAAGTGCGACTCGCTTCGTACGAGGCAAGAATCTACATTGGCGCACTTGCGTCGCAGTGTACTATTTTCAGCTCGCTAATCGCTAATCCGATCTTGATATTCGCGTGCAAAAGAAGCATCCGCGAGCGGAATGTCTGGTTTGCCGGGCAAAATCAAACGCTCGTTACTCGCGAGATGCGATCTTTGAGTTTGAAAAAGCAGCGCAGACGAGATCCATGCTGGTCCGCGCGAGAGACAAATGAACATCGCATGGGTGCACGCGAGAGAGGCGCGAGAGAGGAATGCTTAATAATCGAGAGGAGCTGAAGGCTGCGCGGACACAAAAGGCGCCGATCGTAAACTCTCAGCGGCGGGCGCTCGTTCTCCGCGAGCATTATGCCCCCATTATGCGGTATTATGTTACTATTTACGCTGTCGCGCCCGGCCGCGCGTATCTGTCTTGCTCAACTTCCATGTGCACCCGTGGATATAGTTTGGCTGCCGCGATCCAGACGACTTTCTTCGTTTGGCTCAGCTGTTTTCGAACACTGTGTTATCTATGGTTTCGGAGCTTCCTGTACAACCTTGGCTAAAAAGCCTGAGCTCGTTCCTCTTCGTTACATTCGATAACCCAATACAGGTGACTGATTCATTTCTCGTATATTTGACCAATTAGGAACTATCGAGTGTAATTTTTAGTATAGCATTAGTCATGTTCTCGTAGTGAGAAACAATGAGTACAGCTGTCTGATACCAGCGGCACGAATGTCTTTTCATTGCAACGAGATGAAGACTTCGAGAAAATCTTGAAACGATAATCTTGCTAAGTGCACGAGAACTAACTATCAATAAAAATTTATTAATGTACGATAATCATCTGTAACAAAAGAGAGAGACACGAGACGTGTAAAAAAAGATTACGATTCTCGACTAGCACACATTTGTATTAGCTCTTCGAGTATCTGTACTTCATGGTAACTACACGTTACTAATCGTTTCATTACGAACGATACATATACGTATAGCCTCATCTATTGTATAAGTTTTGCTAATTATACATGCTTATGGAGATTGAAGTTTTCGAAATTGTTTGATTTCGCGCGACAAAAAAAAATACGCTTGTATTTAATTCGTCGATTTGTACCAGAAAATAGTTATTATTAAATTATGCAAAAAAAACTTTGTGCGGACTACGATGGCTCATAAAAATGTCAACAAAAATATGTAGAGCTCTCGAGTACATTTTAAAATACCTGAGTGATTCAAGAATTATTGACCTTGTCAAAAAGTAGTTCTCAAGATTTAGAATTGCGAGAAGCTAATTATAATGATTATTCGCAAATTTTAAAAATAGAAATTAGCAATCGGAGAGTCCCTAAATTAAAAATACAAAAGTACAAATTCCGCAGAAAAATATATGTCAGTGGTAAAACTAGGTATGTCCTGGTGGATGCTATATTGTGAACACTTTTAATAATGTTTCTGAGAGAACCAATGGAGGAAAAGGGACAGAGATGAATACACATTTGTTTGAAATGAAATTTTGTTTTCTCTGGAATACTTAGTCTAATTTACTATTGATTGGTTTCAATTAAAAGATGAACATATATTTACGTAATAATAATTATACGTAATAATACCACCAGGGTACGTCTAGTCCTACTAGTGAAAGATCAGAAATGAGCACACTATCGACAGATGAAAGAGGCTGACTGTCGTAAAGCTGTGAAAGGCACAGATGTATGATAGCGTAGTTGGTACAGTTCGTTTAATTGTATCATCCAAATGTCTCCATACACATCGATCGTTTGCGAAAACTTTCATTATTGGGTTGGTACGGGCTGCGCACTTACAAATTATTTGGAATTGTAAAACACGGCATGCGTTGCGGGTCGTAAACGTTTTATCGTAAAGCGATTATCAAACAATGGCCAGCAACGATAACTCAACGCGGCTACTAGGCTCTAGCAAAAACTTCTGAAAAATTGATTACGATAACAATATATATGCATAGTTAAATTTGATTTACAGCTCGGAATTATCATACCCACACACAGGTACACACCGCGCGGCAAAAGATATGCGAGCTGAACATGATTCAAGACCGCATATTTTTCGTATTACGGCGCGATCGCGCGCGCCGCGAAAACGATATACTTTTCCTTTCTTTTCCTTCATCCAGAGCCGCGCGCACAATGAGTTAGAACGCAGCGCGACTGATTTATAGATCGATAAGCCGATCTTTATCTCTCTGTGGCATAACGGCCTGGCACTTTGGACCACGCATTTTACGTCGCGCCGGAGCGACCTTTCTCGCGCTCACATTGCTCGCGCGCGGGAGGAGAAATTATTCGGCCAACGCTCGTGCACATTAAGAGCGTTAAGAGGTGAAAGTCCAAATATGTTGCGCAGATATATGTATACTTCGTTTTTTTTTTTTGGAATATCTTCGCAGAAGAGAACAACTTTTGTTGTTATGCCTCGACACTGTTTTTTTCCTATAAATAACAATGTTGCGCAAAGTTGCGAGTGAAACTTTTAGTATGACATTCGTAAAAATTATTCGTGTACTTTCGTATTAAGTTGCTTCCAAATTGCTTTGACGGAGTTCTTGATCCTTGCTTGAGAACAATTTTCAATTGTCTGACTTTATTTTTTAATGCGACGAGAGTACATTATAATCTTTGAAAAATCTTTTGAAAAAATTGTTACACTGTGAAAAATATTTCTATCATTACTTTCAAAAACTTATAACATTCACATTTTTTTCCAAGCAATTATGAAATTTGGGTTTGATCTAAACAGTTAAAAAATAATAGATCAGAAGCATTTTGGAAGAGATGTCCTCGTAAAATTTATAGTAAAAAAGATTCAGTGTATTAAAAATCTATGTCTAGAAATATCACAATATTATTGAATAAATACTGAAACTGTTACGTATTTAATGCAACTTTGATAACTCATGCAAAAAATGTACCTAAGTAATTTTGAATTTACAATTATGTACGAATATAATTTGACGAATAATGAATTAATGTTTTCAAAAATTCAAAGATATTAACATTTCTTATAAATACTAAACAATTAGCGATTCAAGTATGAATAAAACAAACACAATTATGTTACTTTGTAAACAATGTACTATACATTTATTTCGTATCTCAGAATCAAAATCGACGAATCTGAAAATGAAACAAACTTTTCCATTATATATAGAATCATCCTTAAAGTGTTACAAAAACTCCAGAAACTTCTTCATTGTACTCAAGATGATTTTTACTTAAATTGGTTTCATTGAATTGCTTGCACCGCATTGCAACTATACTCTATGACTGTTAGTTCAACTTCTGTTTGTAAATGAATTTTTTTCTGAATTACTTTTTGAAATTCAAGTAGAAATTTCGTTTACAAGTCGATGACATTACTAATTGTAAAAGAGTAACGTATTCGTGCTGAAAAGTTTATTCGATTTAATTAAAATGCTGCAGCGCATTGAAATGCAGTCGTCCAATAAACATCGGCTGTAAATAAGTGCGGATAAGCAAACAACAGGTGCTGGAAGAATTAATATTTTCGATAGAAGGCACGAGGTCCTTGCAAAATTACAATACGTTCGAAACGATCGATCGCATTGGGCAGGAACCGCTGGTAGCTCATTCACCTTTGCAGGAGGAAAAACAGCGCCGAGCCGTGCCGTATCAAACCGCGTTTACTTGCAAATTCGCGCGCGCGCGATGCGTATTCAAATGAGTACGAGTACATTCGAAATCCACGACGGAATCGCGCGCTTTAGCCGACACTATACGTCATAGCGATAAATCGTCGATACAAGCCCATGCGAGTGCTCCTGCCTTCGTCCTTGCGCGTACATCAGTTCTCACACGCATGCGCGCGAGCAATTCTGATTTATTCTAATTATGATGAACGATTAATCCGATAGTTTCCACGTAAGCGATTGTTAAAGTTTGTACGCGTCGATAGCATGAACTCGACCGTGACGTGTATTTATTTATACTGCTGGATTTATACGCTTTTAGCATAGACCATTCTCTCTCTCTCTCTCTCTCTCTCTCTCTCTCTCTCTCTCTCTCTCTCTCTCTCTTTCTGTCTCTGCCTTTGTTTTAACGAGCGAACTCACGAGATTGGAACCGCAGCTTCCGAGCTTCGAGTCATAATTTTATATGGCGTGCATATGCATTGGTGAATACGGAGTAATTTTAATGAGGGATATGTCCTGCATCGTTAATAGTCTTTATTTGTTTTTAATGATTTCCTGGTATGTCATCTGATATTGACACTAGAATACATAAAAAAAGGAATATATTCTTTTGAAAATCAATGCTAAGCCTACAGCAATGTATTATGTAAATATTTTATAATTAATTTTTTTGCGGTGATGATCAACGATGGTGAAATCGATTAACCAGTGAGTTTATCTAAAGTACTAAGGAGACATATCATCATGAAAAAACTTGAGACGAATATTTATTGCTGTTAATTATATTGAATAATTGAGTCGTCGTATTATGAGTTATCATCGGTGATAAGATGAATATTGACATCGAGAAAAAGTTATGTAAATCAGGAAAAGAAAGCAGTACATATATTACAAGTAAAACTATCATTTAGATTGATTGATTTAGATTGTTCGATTATATAAGCAATCAGCGATGGAAATTTATTCGATAAAAACTCAAATGACCAGTTAAACATCAACATTCATTAATGACTTGCGCAGAAAAAGCTACACAAGATGAATTTTTTTTATTGTCAATGTCCAGCAAGTTATAGAGACTATCGTGTAGCTAAAGGTTGAGCTCTGACCTCGAGAACAATGCATCGCTCAGCGATGTTGAATTGCCGAAAAACGGGAAGCTGAAACGCCACCGCGGCATCGAGTGAATTTTGTAACGACGAATTTTCCGGCAGGAGTGGTGTCATACGGGTACATCGC
Organism: Phymastichus coffea; assembly: GCF_024137745.1. Classification (NCBI taxonomy): domain Eukaryota; kingdom Metazoa; phylum Arthropoda; class Insecta; order Hymenoptera; family Eulophidae; genus Phymastichus; species Phymastichus coffea. The sequence continues at coordinate 1,403,421 of NW_026706849.1, forward strand.
CGCAGCTACGCAGGCATGAGGGGAAAGAATATGATACCCGCATAAAGGCGCGAGGCCGAAATCTTAGATTACACGTGTGCGCGCACCGGATTGAAAGGAGGTAATCATTCAAATCGAGAAAGTGAGTAGAAGGCTGGAAGTGTGCTGGCAATAAAACTCGCAGTTTGCTAATCGTGTGTACATATACGATTGGCTATCGAGCGACGGCGTGCATTATAGGTATTACGTAGAACGAGCGCGGACGGACTAGAGTGAAAAAAAAATGGTAAAATCAGGCAAGATGGCGCTACGGGGATAAACAATCGGCCGAGCGGCGGCGAACATTGCGTACGCGCATGATAGCTTTGTGGAACGAGCTCACCTTGCCACGCCTCGTATCGCGCTTTGGCGGAGAGCGCGAGAGCCGTTATCACGGCGCGCTAATCGAATTGCTGCGTTCCCCGTGCCATTGGCCCTTTTGGAGGCCCTTTCACATTCTCTCTTTCTCGCGCGCAATTAGATTAATGATTCCCGGCGCGGCCGCGCCGCAACCGATATCGCCGTGTCTCGCGTTAGCCATTGTGCAAGCGCGCGCGCGGCCGCGTGCGTTAACGCGGGTGTTCCTTCTCCGAGGTCGCGCCGCCTGCTGTTGCGAGAGCGTTCTCGCCCCGATAACGCCGTGGCCATTTTTTTTATCTCCACATCGCGGTATCGCGCGCAAATTTGAATGTTGCGCGCTTGCGCAACGCCGCGCGCTTTTTCTCTCTCCCAAATCAATTAATTAGATTAGATTTATAAGCGATCAAGTTCATTACTTCGAGCTGCCGCAGCCGTCGGCTGGTGTATTAAATTGCTACTTGTGCGCGAGAGCGGCGCCCGAGCGTTATTGGATACTGCCAGCGGGATCGCACGCTCAGTAAGAGAGAGAAAAGGCTACAATGGCTTTTTGTAAAACCGCCAAAGATAAATAAGAATCTAGTGCAACGTTTATTAACAGTTATAATTACTATGAAATTACAGGCTCCGCTTAATTATTCTTTACCGCACTTTATAGCGCATTATCCTGCTTCGAAATGGCCGCGCGATTCGAGCATTTCAACAATCTACTTAACAAGGCATCAAAACTACCCGCTCACATTGTTATTGCCGTAATCGGTCTGCTGGTTAACGAGCCTGCCAAAATAATAATGTCGAGCCAAGTTATCCAAAGTCAATTGAACGGTGATCCAGCAAAGAAGCGAGCTGCGCCCACCGACAGAGACAAGGTAGATGCCACGGTTGGCAGCGGCCACCTGCCTAATAAATTGATCGCGCGCAAAGGCGGCCGAAGAAAAAAAGTCGGAAGACGTCGCGGGACGCGTATCCAGAACGCAGCCGCAAATAGGAACGAGAAAATGAACGAGCGAGGAGCGGAGAGAGGGCACGTAATTCGGTACGGCAGTGCGGGCATGGCATTCTTTGAACTTTCCTCAATAATTGCGGAGCCCGGCGCAAGCGACCGCGAAGCCAATAACCCGAAGAATCCCAAGTTCGCGTAGAATTCGCGGCAGGGAAAAGGGAGACAGGCGGCCCGCGAGGAAGAGGCGACGCGGCACAATCGAGCTTAGGATTATTGCAAGCGCTCGCGCGCCCACGCTCGCCGCGGCGAATCCCCGTGGCGCGCTGCTGTAATAAAGTCGCCGTACAATTGCCGCCCAGCGCTCTCCGCTGCCGCACACCTCAACCGTCTTTCCTCGGCTAAACAGCCCGTTTTCATCACGGCCAAGTGCGCGCGCGCTCGACGCTTTTTCCATAGGCTCGGCCTTATCTTTCTCTCGTGGCTGGCTTGGAAACAGCACTTTGCAGTGCTTGCAAGTCGAACGCCATGTTCGGATAAACATTACACTTAACGGAATTCGGTGTGATTAACTTTAGGATAATCGAGAGGCCTCTTTTTATAATGAAATGTTGGAAAGTACGGTCAGTCACAAATTATTTTACAACACGGTTGTGTACTCAGTAAGACCATTAGCTTAAACCGCTAGTAAATGCGTGATACAGCCGCATGTTCCACTTATAACGACATGGTAGTCCAATGCTAAAGGTGTTGACAGTTACGAGTAGAATCAACGCTAAATCTGTCTTCTCGTGGCTGAATATTTAAGAAATACATATCCAGATACATCCATAGGAACCACGATACAGTGCTTAAATCAATCATGTGTCACGGCAGTTTTCATTCAAATTAGAGGTTACTTTTATAAATTGCGTTGTTCAAACCGAGTAATAAAGTTCATATGAAAAATGATACCAGACGTTTGTTTTTAAAATTTTATGTGAACAATAGTAGCCATTAAAACGCGCTCCGGGCGTAAGTTGCCGAATTGAGCATTAAACTCGATTCGATCCCGAACATTCTACACCATTTCAAATTTCATAATGTACGAATCAAATTGGAATACTAATTGACTTCAGATCACCTATATCGGATCACTAATAAAAAGTATACATCAACTTACTTGGGAATTGGTATTGTTCTGTTACTATGGTGTGAACGTAAATTTATCACGTCCTAATTTAGCCACTTAATCTTCCAAGGATGGTCTGAACGACCACGTGTACTTTTGAAAATAAGACCGAAATAAACACTGGTTGCTTCAAAGTACGAAGTGAGCTTGCAGACATGAACTCGTTTTGAAGTTACTTCGATGCGCTTCAATAATTGAGCGAAAAAATTGACTCACCGTCAAAGGTTATACCTGTTTGTCTAGCAATTATAGCCTCGTTGAGTATTCCTCAAGTAACAATGAAAAATAATTTTCTCACACATATGCAAGTTTTACCAAACACAACTTCTTCTATTGACGTATATGTACTTTACCAGGTGATAGTCATGCGGTAACGTCAATCGAGAGATTGCGTTAATCATTTCTGCATCTTGCGTCTCGTTAAAGTGGTAACTGTCTTAACGTTTTATGAATTAGATAGTAGTAACTTCATAACAATAATAACATTACTAAAATTAAAAATATCCAATGCTAATCGTATGGCTTTGAGGTTTTCCTTATTATTCTTTCAAAAGATTCTATGAATTTTCCGACTTTATCGGAATTCAGCATGATTTGCATCTATTTTGCATAAAGAACTCATCTTTTTAGTAAAAATTGACCGCACGTCGTTATTTTTATCACGATATCGTCTACACGCAATAGTCAATCTGCCATTAGGTATTTGAAAAATATTCCCTCGGACGCTGGAATACTAAGGATCTTACAAAAGCTTTACGATCAATAATTATAAATAATTTAATAAAAAAATAAAATGAAGGTGAGTATGAGCGTACGAATGCAACCGATAACATCTTTTTCTCTCAGAACACAGAAGGGATGAGTCACGAAAGCGATCCTTCGAACTTTTCCTTCTCTGCGAATATGAGCAGAAAAATCTTTCATATACAATAAAAAGGTCGATGACACAAAAGAGATCTGGATGCTACGCATCATTTGGCAAAAAAGCCGGGTTCGCGCTAAATCATCTCATGCAAATGCGTGCCTGCGAGAACGTAGTCCAAATTAAAAAACTAGAAATAAATGGAATGAATGGCCCGGTAAAGTACACCGAAACTCTCGCCATTGTATTTCGAAATTGAAGCTCGTAACGAATAATATGAAGTTCGTTTCCGATAAAGTTATTGTTTGAAATATACTGGAAAACGCAAGCTATAATCATTCATCAAAAGTTGAAAAGAGAATGAGAGATGCGAAGAGAGAAAAATGTGCAACTCCGAAGGCTGGCCTTATCAAAGCAAAACTTCACGGGCCGCAACAACCCTCTCCATAGGCCGTCCATCAGGCGCGCAAATACAAAGAGAGCGCTTGCGATCGGCGAGGATAACGCCGTGCTAAGCGCCTCTCTCTCTCTCTCGCTCTCCCTTGGCAGCGAGCAGCAGCAGCAGCCGCAGCAGCAGCAGCAGCAGCAGCAGCAGCAGCGGCAGCGAAAGGTGGCCGCGGAGTGGAGGCAAAAGAGAGCCAGGGAAGGAGGATGAGCCGGCTCGCTTGCTCTCTCTTGCTCTCGCCGCAGAACCATTGGGAGCCTCGTGGCGAACTGACGTCTGTGTCCGTTCGTCCGTCCGCGCGAATCCGTTCGCTCGCTTTATTCGCACTTTGTTGTACGGCACGAGCGCACCTACGGTAAGCAGCAGCTTGTGATGGCTGCAGCACGTGACTTCCACTTACGTACGCGCCTTGCCGTCGAGTGAGACAGTTTAACCGTCGTTTGCCTATTTTTCGGTAGTGCGACAATTCTCGGTCTTGCAAATTTATTGTTATTTGAGTGCGGTGCCGATCGATAGTTGTTCAAGAAAAAGGTGACACAGTGTACGTGAAACTTTGCCAGCTACCAGCCCAGCGGATTACCACCGGCAAAGTAAGATTCCATTCGTTTTTTGCCCTCGACGTTTCTGACTTTGGGTCTGATTGTTTACTCAGATTCGGCCTTTTTTCATCATACGATACCCACTGCGCTCCTTATCGCTAAAATAATAATGTACCTGATATTAAATTGCCATAACGCCACCATCGGATATATTTAGGGGCTTTTCATTACTAAATAATATATGCAGTTTGCGAAAATGCCTGATATATGCAAATATGATTTTCATTTGAGTAAATAATATATTGTGCTAAATTTAATCGTCATCAATAACAATTAAGTATTGTTAATAATTCACATTGATTATCGACATGGAAAATTGTAGTGATTGTCATGTATCATCGATGATCTCTTGACCGATTAAAAAATACAACACGTGTAATTTTTCGGACACAGTCAATGATATTCAATCAGACCGTTGTCAGATAAAATGACAATTATCGTGAATTATGATAATCGATATCAACGATTCCGCAGAAAAATGCATCCATTCGACTCCCCTTTATCAAATGTTTAAATAGCACTCCCACCAAATTTTAAAGCTGCGTTTCTTTTGCTCGTTCCTTTTTTCAACCGATTCTGAGACTTCTAAGGGCAAAATAAAATTGTCATGTCAGCGTATTAAGATGGGCATAAGTATTTTTAGGTTCTATTTATAGCATAATTTATTAAGATAAAAAAATTAGAGGTCTGTATTGAATTTCATCAAATTAGTGCCGAAAAAAATGCATTTTAACAGCAATTGGAAACATCTACTGCTTTGATAATTCATAATACTTAAAATCAGCTTTATCGATGAAAATGAAATACATGCTGCCGGAAAAGTATGAAAATTTCTTTAATGCTATGAATTTTTAATTAAAATATCATGAAACAAAAAACAGTAATCAAGATAATGCGTTTTCTATGAAAATATTTTTTTGCGGTGTAGTAAACAGTATACTTTTTTGGTGAATTTTTCGCTTTACATTTGAGATTTATTAAAAATTTTAATAAATTTTCAATTTATGTTTTTAAATAAAATTAAAGCACACACCTAACTATTTAATATCGGATTATAATTTCAGAACAACATATTAAATGAGCTATCATCAATAAATAAAGAATTACGCGGAGACTTGTAAAATTAAATCATGTATCGATGTACGTTGTAGAGTCGATCAATAATGTATAAGAAAATTAATTAGCAATACCGAGTAACGAGAAAATATGCGTGTGTGTAAGCATGAGTGTTCAACTTCTAATTTCCTACAATTATCGTAGAGATCCGAGCTATCTCTTAGTATCTCTTAACACCTTGAACTGAAAAAAAGTCTTAATGCTTTATTGAACAATTGACAATTTGCTTATCCCTGCATTTAAAATGAGCTTTTCTTACCTACAACCTTCGACGTTTTCGTCACGTCTGTCATTAATCATCGAAGGAACACGCTGAACGCCGCTTAAGTTCTTATTATTATTTATCGAATTCATCTAACACGGGACTTGCTTATATGGCCTCGGGACACTTTGCTGTATAATCGAAGCATTGGTTCAAGTTCAATTCTGTTGTTCAGAGAATCTTTTCACGTGTTGGAAAAAACATCCTTAAAACATTATTGACGTTGGTATGTGTCGAGTAGCGAAGCAAACGTGATAAAAAATTATATGTATTATAAATCACTTTGCAATGTATTGTCTGCAAGAGTAGTACAAAGATATATAAAATATTCACAAAATAAATTTATAGTCAAGTGTCATTAGCAACTCGATGTTCACATGAGTTATTTAGCGACAACAGCAGCCAGGCACTATACAGGTCTAACTAAATCTAATATGCAACATTGTTTTTTCAAATCGCGATTACGTAATATCCAATTCGTCATTCAAGAATTCAAAAAGAAATGCAAAAGTTATTCTACCTAAAAGAAACAGAAACAATGTTGTTTGTTGGTACAAATTCGCAAATAGTTTGGAGTTTGAATATATCGTCGTAAAAACAAACGCAAATCGATGAAACATGTCGAAAGCCAAGCAACTGAAAAGATAGGGCGCGAATATACGTCGGGTATATACGCAAGGACACGACATTATTCATCGTTCGGATGTTTGCTCGCGATTTGTTTCTCACGTCTCGTGGTAGCAGCTCTGAACTTTTCTCAGGCAAACTCGTATCACTGACAACCGATCGAAAAAAATAAATAGACTGAGAGTCACATGTCTCTGGCAGGCGTGACTAACACGACCCTTGGCAAACTACGAAAATCCATTGGCATGCTTGCTGCGTAACCTCCACACAGTTGCACTTTGATTCCAACGATACATCGTTTATTTTACTTGACACTGAGAGAAACAACTAGAGAAGACTACGTATGAAAGTAACGAACAATCGTTTGTATAAATTTTCCTCGTAACAATTGCAAAATAGGATTTGAGAGACACTGTGTTGTTAACTTTGATGTTCCGCGAGTATTAACTCAAACGACTTTTTTCCCTCCTCACTCTGTTTTGCCGGCCGTCAAAATTATACTTCTCGAGCTTTTTTTTTAAGCACCCGCAAATTCGACAGTCATTCTTTATTTTCGCACGATAAATGTGCACGTGAACGATAACTCATAAATCGAGAGAAAAAGAGAAGAAAAGAGATACATCAAAGGGAGTTTCTCGAAAAGTTTGCGTCACCTCGCGCAGCTTGAGAGTTTGTCTTTCACTCTCTCTCGAGCTTTACTCTTTAAAGATTATTGCACCTCGTAAAAACTCTAACTCTTCATCAAAAATTTCGTTTTCTTATTTCCCCCTAGAAGTCGGCCAAACAAATAATTAACTTGCGGCTCAGACTGTTTTTTTTTAATGAATCAATCCAGTAAATTGAGAATAGTCTCTCGAGAGTGACATAATCATAAACTCCTTCGTTTCTTCGTTTTTTTATTTTGTTCTTTTTTTGTATCACAGCAATTGTATCGCGTACACTTTTATAAAGATAAATTATTCATTATTACCAGTGCACCGCATGCATAAGATTTAATGCGAAAATCTCAACCTTGGCAAAAGTCATAAATTTTGTTTATTAAAAGTGTACTTAAAATTGTAAAATTTCCGGCAGTGTGAATTGCTTTTTCCAACATTTATTAGCTGAAAATCAGAAAAAAAGAAGCTAATCGAACTTTCACCGAGCAGTAAAAAACGATTGACCGAAAAACAAAGCTGGATAAATAAGCGTATGGTGTATGTTGCGAGAATTGATCATTGATCGCCAAATACCTGAGACAATGGTCGCCCGCATTCCGAGTGAATGATTCATATGGAGCGCGAACGCGCAAGCTGCCTCTTTCCATGTCTCAATACACGCGCGCGTGCGAGAGTTGAAATGGGTTAAAAAGATTCTTCGGCGCTGCTGCTGTCGCTCCGAAGGAGAGCGGGCGCGTACACGTAAATATAAATAAAGGAAACAAAAAAAAAGAAAGAAAAAACAAAAAGAAAAAAAAAACGCAAGCGCCACGTGTACAGCACACAGTGCCGCCGTGCAGAGAGCAGCACAAAGGGGAATTAGAAAGGATTGCCTCCTGCGGCAGTACCCTATCTATGACGTCAGCCCGCGATTAGGAACGCGTTGCGAAGTCCTGAGCTCGCGCTCGCGAGCGAGTCCTCAACGTAGCTAGTCCTTGAACCTCCATTTTTCTTGTAGGTCGCTATATCGACACTCGCTCCTTCGATGCCCGCCTCCCCCCCCCCCCCCTTTTTTTTGTCGTCGTTGTCTATGCATACCAGATTATTGTTATTCCAAAGCGACGCCGACCATTTGTTAGCCCCTTCCCCTCCGCAGTCGGACACAACACACAAAACACGCGCGCGCACACACACGCAAGCACACACAGTGAAATCGATCGCACTCAACGCGGGCACGCGCCTTAATGATTGTGATTGTATACCCAGAGGTAGAGAAGAAAAGTTAAGACTGGTTAGATGATAAGGTCATTAAGAGAGAACGATTTCGATAATGACATTCTAATTTTATACGCTTCACTCATCGGTATTGGTATTTATAATACCAGAATGCACACACATACACACATACCTTTTCCTTTCATACATGAGGTCCTATCAGGAATATCTCCTTGGTACAAAAAATATGCTAATAATACCAAGTTCACGGGGATTCCCTGCTTGTTGCGATCTCAGCCGTGCGATAATAGACTCATAATCAGCTTGTAACTAATAAAACTTTTAATAGCGATTACGTTACAAGTCTGCAGCTTTTTTACAATAATTAACACTCGTAACGCCAATTCGTTATTACAAACTCACTCTTTAATTACAGACGAATTCTCATTAAAAAAAAATTTCATTTCGAGAAAAGGGATAAATGTTGAAATTGTAAGATATTGTTGGCGATCTGAAAAAAAATACTTGGTGATAAACTTGATAGATATTGATTTATCTTACATTGGACGTATCGTTGAAACAACGTTCTTTTCGATACTTTTTTTTCTCTTATACTGCCGGAGACTTCGACAGTTATCTCTTGTTGTATCGTGTTACGCTACTTTTATTTCATATTTTATGGACCATTCCGGTAATCTTTGTTTTGTAATTTATCTCTACGTGTGTGATATTCTGTGATAAGTCATAATTGACGTTTGATTTAATAACCAAGTGAATTTCTTTTTGAGAAGGCACACGCTTATTAAATTTTTCGCCAGAAATCAGCTAATAGTTTCTAAGTGATAGTAAGGAGAGGTAACCTTACGCAAGTAATAATTTTAGAATGAAACCAATCAAGGTACCTTTCTTGCATGCGAATTTAGCAGCGGTTCAACGTTCTTATTTCCAAATGCAAGCGATAGCATGGCGATTTCATAGCTACGTAATTTCGTGAATGGGTTACAATTACGCGGCCAAAAATTGACACTCGGCGAAATTTAGCGCGACCGTTTCCATTTCCGAGCTCGCAAAATTAAATATAAAGACTCGCGTGCGTCTTCAGCTCGAGAGATATTTCCAGTTGTTTACGTAGCCCTCCCCAGTGTCATACTTGCGTAAGCGGCTGCACCGAGGCAGCAGCAGCAGCAGCAGCAGCAGCAGCACCGAGCTCCGCAGATATTCCCGAAAATTCGATGATCGGCTGGACTTTGGACTAATGCCGCCACGATAACAATTAGGAGTGAATGCGGAATTATTACGTTGCAGGGGCACAATCGACCATAATATCGGCGAGCGTAAATTACGAGCATTTTGAAATGCGTGCTTGTGATTCACTTTTATCGACCTTATTTTCTTATGGATCGTTGCATCATTTTCAAAGCCGGCATGACCGTGATAAATCAATCTTTGAGAGAAACGGCTAAATCTGAATTCATATTAAAATATCGAAATTCCGTACTTTCAACTGATTTTGCGAGCGATAATCGCCCGGCGAACATGATAATTCTCCTCATAACCAGAATATAAACGACCAGTCGTTGAGGGAAGATATCGATAGAGGAAAGCTCTTGCGCACGTATATCGCAGACAGGCGTAATTTCGCGTGTATATAAGGGCAAAAAGCGCTCGGAGCGGATCGACGACACGCGAGTAATGCATTTAATCGGCAGGTCGGCTCGCGACCACCTATAACGTCGAGGACTCGAGCAGCGCTGTGTGTATATATTGTCGTGCCTCGGCCCCCGCCGAAGCGAGAGAAAAACAGATTATTCATCATGCTGCTTTTAAAGTGAACTGGCTACCGTGCAACGCTCTTGCGGCTCGCTATTTGCCGTTGGAATCCGTTGTATTTGGTTTTTATCCCCGCCTATCCGGAGATAAAAAAGCTCCGTTGAAACCCAGTTTGTTCTTGTCGGTTTTATCGAGGACGAAATGTAGGCGCGCAGGCAGCAGGCGCAGGGCAAAAGATAACGTAGAGGCAGTGTCGCCCGTTAAGAGTTTCGCGATATTACGCAACATAAACGTCCGCGAGGATCGACAACGTATAAATCTGCGCGCGCGCCGAGTGCCGAGATAGTTGGCGTGTACACGGTGTATCTCGTGGCGATCGGCCCAGAGGATAGAATTTTTCGCTTGGCGGCGCATCATCATCATCATTTTCATTTCCCATCCCTTAGCGGGGCACTACGTCAAGATGTCAGTGCCGCGACCTATGGGAACGGGAGAGCGAGCGAGCGAGCGGGCGAGCGCCGGGTAATGGGCTTACAAAGCGTAACAAACTGATCTGCCGAGGTCAGTTGCTTGCTCGCGAGAGAGAAAGAGAGAGAGAGAGAGAGAGAGAGCGAGCCAAGCAAGCACGGACGGGCAATAAACACACGCCGAGATAAATGGCTAGCCACCCCGCGAGACGGGCCCACGGGGGAAAGTGTTTTCTCATTTCTCTCTCTCTACTCTCTTCTGTTTGCTCTTGTTTGGCTGTATACGTACTGCACGTGTGTGATGATGCACCTAGCCATCTGTCTATATACTTGGCCCGGCACTATTACTGTCTTTATCTACTTATACGTTCGGCTCCACTTTTCTATATGCGTTAATGTCCGCGCAAAGCCATATGACTTATGTGTATGAAGATGCTAGCTTGATGGAGTAATTGATGAGGAGCAATATTGTCGGGTGGGAGAAAGAGGGGGAGAGATAAAGATCGCGCGACCGCTGGTTGCAGAACGGTCTCTCGGTTGAACGAAAGTACATAGATATCGACCGCGCAAGGTCGAGCTCGCTGATTATCTCCGCGTTCATTACATTAAAATCGTTTTAGCCGGGGCGAGCGAGAGAACGCCATCAAGACAATGCGATCGTTTGAGCTCTGTATCCACAATATATATGCCGAGAGTGGCCGAGCAATAAAAGTGTATCGCGATACGATATCTGACTGCACAATTTGATCTTTCTCTCTCTCTCTCTCTCGCGCGCGCAGAGCTCTTTCTATTTGAGGCCGCATCTAGACTTGGCATCGGGCAATGTTTCACGGCCGGCCGGCTTAAAGCGCGAAAGTACAACTGACAAGCTGCCCTCGCTCGCGAGGAGGCTTTACGAGAGCGCCCGCTTGTTTTACAGCGCCTCGTCAGCCACTACTTTCGCGCGAGCTCACCTCTTCTTCCTCCTTTGTCTGCTGTGCGTCGCACGTATACACCACCTCGCGCCGATCGTTAACCAACTCTCTCTCTCTCTCTCTCTCTCTCTCTCTCTCTCTCTCTCTCTCTCTACCTTGTTTATATTTCGCAGTCACCATCGACGCTCTCCAGCGGTGCTTGCAGCTTCTTTTTTCGTAAGCTCCACCGCTCTGTGAGAACTTGGGCTTTGTTTACACACCCAGTCGAGTTTCATCTTTTTCATGCTTCTAAACACCGTAGACATACGTTTGACGCGGTGGAGCGGCAATGCGACTTATCTCTTTAAACTGTCTTCAGCTCTCCGGCGATTGTGTGTTTCGCAATGCGCACGGCTGTACGTCTGACTTTGAGAATCATTGTGCAACGCGCTCTGCAACGCTCGGCCGATGATTCAGAAATTAGATCACTTTTGTATGTATTTATATTTCGACCAAATTACCCTGTGACCTCTTGCGTCGTTCACGGCGACAATCAATGAAAGCACACTACAATGTTCGGATGAACGATGAAAAAATTGTCGTCAATCATGAAAAATGATTCATCTTGATTTAAGTATTCTTGATCCAAGCTTAATGCTGAAAAATGTGTGTGGCATTGTTGCAGATGCCGCAAACGGTACCAACGGCCGTTGGCCTTTCGCCGTTGTTCGACTACAGTGCCTTCCAATTCGACCTCTCGTTACTGTCCGACGACTACGGCACTCAAACAACAACCACAAGCATCAACGCTACCGCGACAACGTTGTCGACCAATCATCTCCAAGCGATGAACAACAACAACAACAATAACGTCCTGAAGCCAATGCAAATCAAGCAAGAAGCTCACTCGCCGAGACCAGGTTCGCCGAGTTCGAGTTCGTGCACTTACGCCAGTCCGTCCTACCCGTGTCTCGGAGGCGAGCTGTCGCCCAACTATTCACGCGATGCCTCGCCCGCTTACCCCACCAGCCCTTACTATCTGCCGCAGAGTCCGCAGAGCGCTCAACTCTATCCCACGAGTCCCGAGCCAAGTCCTCCCATCACTGCCACCAGCAAGCCGCCTGTCAAGAGGGAGAAGAGCTTTGATCTTCTCACGATACTCCACGAATCCAGGTGAGTGCCGGCACCGCGAGCATCTGTTCCCATCGTTAGCTCGGCAAGCTCAGCTTCCCGAAAGCAGCGAAACAGTCTCAGTTTGTAAGTATTGCGTGTGAATTTATCCTCTTCAGACTGCTGGCCGAGAGCTTGGGTTACAAAGAAGACTCGACAGACTGCACGGTGCCCTGCACACCCCCGCGGACGGAGGAAGACATCTACAACAGCCTCGACGCCGATTTCTTCCCCAAGAAAGACGAATCCAATCCGCTGCTCAAAGAAATACTCTTCAAAGAGGAATCCAGACTGTCGCGCTCGTCAGCTTCTTCCTCATCGTCCTCCTCGTCGGCAGCTTCGACTTGCTCCTCGTCCTCGTTAGCTTCTTCGCCAGCGCCGCCAGCCTCTCTCGACTATGAGAAGTCGTCCCTCCGCGATTTACTTTTCCGAAATGCCAGCAACGTGAGCAACGTGACCAAGATCAGCGCCGAGGAGACGAGCACGGCGCTGAAGCTCGACACGTGTCCGGGGATCGGCACGCCGAAAGACGACTGCGACGAGGACGCGATGTCGAAGAGTGGCGATCACCAGCTGCTCAGAGAGGTGCTCCGGGACACGAGTTTCCAAAGGAAGTACAATTTGAAGCCCGTCGAGCTTGGCAACATCGGCACTGGTTACGTCGAAGAGATGGTCGAGCCTGGGGAATGCGTTGGCGACCTAGCGCGAGAACAGATCGAGCCCGTCTTGAGCTTGGCCATTCAGCAGCTGCAGAAAGACTTTGACAACACTTGCGTCGCTCTGGGCATACATCCAGGTGAGATTTTCGACGCGCGCACCAACAGCGCCGTAATTTATTGCTCGCAAATGACGCGCCTTCGGGAATAATAAATAAAAGCGCGCGATATACTTATGAGAAAAGATAAGCAATCGGCAGCTCCAGATAGTGTGACACAACTTTTCTATCGGATAGGTGTATTGCATTATAACTCAATAACGTGGCAGTACAGAGATGTGCTGTTGCGAGCCAGACAAGCGAGGGCTCGTATCGACACGAGTCATCTCGCGCAGCAGCAGTCAAAAGGAAAGGGGACAGAGCGGCATATGCGCATATATATATATTGTAATATCGCACGTCGTGACGAGGCGCCACGCCGATATTATTTATATTCCTGCAGCGCGACTCGCGGTCGTTTACGCTTTGCTTTCCACGGGGCAGCTTCGCGCCGAGCACTCGGTTGCTGCAAGCGTAACGGTGCGCTCGAACTTTCGTGGGAAATTGAAAGTGCCGGCGGTCTCTCGCCTGCGGAACGTCTAATTTTCAGGAGGAACCATTAGCAGCGCAACGCGGCTGCAATACGGCTGCATCGAGCCGCGGCCCACGGCGCGGGCATACGCGAGATGCTCTCGGAAATGCTCGGGCCCCGCGGGCGCGCGCGTGACACACGGCGCGCCGGCCGCTACCTTGCCGCGGGCCAGTCACGTTGCTCGATACACATTCCTTCTCGCGTCTCCTATCGGCTCGCCGCCTCGAGAGCCGCTGCTTTTCTTTCGGCTTCGCTCGCTGGGCCCGTGCACGCCGTGTGCGCTGCTTGCGAAAGCCGTTACGAGAGGCCCCAGACCAGACGCGCTGTCCCTCAAGGTCACCCGCCGCCAATGTCCCTTTTGGGGCCGCGCGCGCGAGAGTGCGTTCCCGTTGGCGAGCGCCAAATCGACCAAATTCAGCGGCTCTGCCGGCTATGACTGAGCGACCTACCGCGACACGGCAAAAAACCCTCGGACTTACTTCGTCAATTGAACTCAAACGGACGTTACGTGACTGGTGCGGCGTTCATAGAATTTCCGCTGGTTGTTCATGTCGCAAGCGCGCGCGCGCTCATTTCAAGAGCTCATTGATATTGGCATAGGGTACCGTGGCGGCGCGACGGGTCCAGAGGCGTGACGCTAGATGCCTCGATTGGGAACTCCCAGCGCTATTTTTTTCTACGACATTCCATTGGGCGGTCCATATTATACCGAGTACGATCTATCTCAGCAAAGCGCAAAAGGGATTTTCTTGACGGCTTTTGACTTCGAATACATTAAGCAAACATGCTACAGCTAACGAAGCAACGTATGATGATGCCTGCGCGGCTATGCTAATTTGGACGTGTCGTTTTTTCTCGCTATCGGTCTATTATTATACTTTCGTCTTATTTTTATGATTCATTCCTGACGAGGGATCGGAGACGTTCCGAGTGTGAAAAAAGTTGGCAAACTTCCTCGCGTCACTCCAAAAGTATGCTAAAACGCGGCATTGTTTTGTTGGCATTTTTCAGAGCCTTGCCGCTGGAGCGCGGTCGACGTTGCAGCCTGGGTTCAGTGGGCTCGGAGACAATTGCAACTTCCATCTGTACCACTGGAAAGCTTCAACGTGGACGGCGCTACCCTCGCCTCGTTTACCGAGGAGGACTTTTGTCAGAGAGCACCTCAGGTATGCAAATTACCACACGCGTGTGTGTACGTTTACATTGGCCCTCGGAGCTTGGCCGGTAAAATTTTGATCGACAGAGATTGATGCGTTGAAAAGTCCAGCGTAATTCGCGCGTATCGGCAAACATTTGAATATCAGCCGTGATATTGATGGATGACATCTGCATCATATCTGGGGGTTTTTGTCGAAGCGAATTTTACGAGCAGATTCCGTGACGCAAATCAAGAAGAATCGAAGGCCAATAATATTCCGCGCAAATTAAGAGATGCAATCGTGGGTGACTTTTGTCGAACTGGTGTAATGTCTTCGGGAAACGTCCCGCGTCACAGGAAAATAACTGATTCATGGCGTGGAAAATACGAATGAAAGTGTAACAACAAACATGAAATTACGCCTCCTCCGATAATTTTCTGAAAATAAAGCGAGTCAGTCCGAGCGCCACGCGACGAGCGATCGACGTGCGAGCTAGAGCGAGCGCTCGGCAGTCATTAAAGACGACTGCGAGGTATGTAATCGTCGCGATTTTCGCCTAAGTGGCAGGTGCGTGCCCGCCTATTAAATCCGCGACACTGCTCGTGCTCTGTTATCGAGCTAACAGGAAGAAAAAACTCAAATCGTGACCCTCTCGATCCCGGTGGTATTAGGAGTGTCGTTTATATGAGACGCTTAATTTTGTTCGTTCTTTCACGGCTCGATATTTCGAAATATTTCGGGGGGGGGGGGGGGCAGGCACGAAGAAATGGCCGAGCAGAAAGGCTACGCCAGACAAATAATATCCTTACACGCTTGCCTAATCACTTGTCGATATTGATAAATTGATACGAATAGCGTATTATTAATCCGCGGCCGAGCTGCGCCAGCTTTTCTCTCTCTCTCTCTCTCTCTCTCTCGCGTCCGTCGTTCGTTATAAATGAAATAAGCTCGATCGGGGAGAAAGAAAACGAAAAAAAAAAAAAAAAAAAAAAAAAAAAAACGCGCTACGGCGCATTACGACAATGCACTACTCGATCATACGCGCGCGCTGCCGCGGCTCGCGAGCGCGCGAAACA
The DNA here is from genome assembly GCF_024137745.1 of Phymastichus coffea. Classification (NCBI taxonomy): domain Eukaryota; kingdom Metazoa; phylum Arthropoda; class Insecta; order Hymenoptera; family Eulophidae; genus Phymastichus; species Phymastichus coffea. The sequence goes on from NW_026706849.1 coordinate 1,419,472, forward strand.
CAAAAACTGACAAACGATAAATACAGAATTAATACAATATGAATTGCAACACGGCACGAGCGGGCGAGAGTGTCTCTCGGGCTTCAAAGTAAATAAATCTCCGGCTCGCGCACAACAATAGAGCTATACTCGCGCCGCGAGCGCGATACCGAGGCAGCTGCGCGCGCGCGGCGCATGCCGTGCGCGCTCGTTGAGTTCACCGCCGCCGCCACCGCTTGCATTGCACGTACCTATACGTGTACGCGTCTGGCACTACTATCCTCGTATAACCGTCTCTCGCTTGGCATTTATTATTTGTTGAGCCACTGATTTACAACCGATTTAATTAGCTCTCCTAGTACCCTCGCTCGCTCGCATTTTTGTTCTTCCCGAGGGAGAAGGAAGAAGCGTAATCTCTTTCGAAGATCGCTGCCCGCGTGACAACGGATAAGCGTTCAACGATAAGCTCTTGTTACCTATGATTTTTCTGTTTTGTCGTTGTGTCGATAATACGTTTTATTACGCGTGTCTAATAAGGTCAATCGGCGCGTGTAACTTTCCTACCGCACTTTTGGAAATTTTTGAAAGGACTCGCGCGCGGCAAGAGCTCGCAATTAGAAAGTACACGTGTCCCCAGCGTCCATAATGAGCCCGGGTGCCAATTTTGAAAGTCTCTCCGCCGAAAGCAAAGACAAGATTTAATTGCGCGCTACGGATAAGGAGGAAAACTACGCTTGGCCACCGCGAACGAAAGTGAGCAATGGTGGCGGCACTTGACACGCGGATCATCACTTGGAATCTTACCTTCGTGCGTCCACTCACGTACGCGCGCGCGGCTTTAACGTTTGCGGGCGGGCTCCGCTCGCTCGCTCGCGGTGAAAGTAAATTTCCGGGAAATCAGGGCTCCCGCGAGTATGACGTCTTTCGTCGCCGCCTCGTCTCTCTCTCTCCTTCTCTCTTTCACGAACGCAGATGCATAACGGACGGAATGCGTTCCGGATTTCCATTTTACTCTCTCGATCGGGGTTTTACCAGGGCAGTGTAAAGGACCTCGGTATAGACGTTGCACAACTCGCGCGACGCCGTCGTTCTTTTTATAGCATCCTCCTCTCTGGTTATTCCCGCTATTTACGAAACGACGAACCTTATTCATAAACTCGTTATAACGACATCGACGACGCACGTATGACGATCGTGAGTCAGTGCCGCGCATTCATAGATTTCAGCCGATGTAACGATGACAAAGATCCTTGTGTTGTTCGGGGTTTTCTTTGTTCAATTTTTCAACCGGCCGTGCGGCGAAGAGGTTGTGGCCCGGCGATCCAATTCCCGGCCAAGAAAGTGGATCGACGCCTGTTTAATTACCGCGGCGATAAAGATTCCACGCGGTGGGCTGTCTTAACGAGTAAACAGGCTGATAATAGCGCCTCACGTGTATGATTTACGCTCGGATTGGCGATTTTAATGGGCATGTTCTAAAATGCAAAAACAACTAAACAGGGCCTACTTTTTTTCATTGCACGCAGCTGGAGTCGAGCAATATCGGTGGATCATCGTGCTCGCGACGCGCGCCATCAGGAGACGCGCGCTGTTACTTTCGAAGCTCGCGGTGGCGTATACATTAGCGGCTTCTAGCGGAATCATTGCTATGCGCGACTCGTTCTTGGCTAAACACATATTGCCCTCGCCTATGAGGAGCGGAGAAAGAGAGCCGCGAGCGGGTAACGGTCCCGTCCGCACCTCCGTGGACACTCTCCAAGTCGGGCTGCGCCAGCGACAAAATCTGTGTGCGAATCAAACGCCGCGACTTGCCGACGATTCTCGCGCGATCAAAAAGCTCGCGGTCGCATTTTCTTGATTGCGCTTTCTCGCAGGACCAGCTGGCTAACCGCGCGCCGGGCCCGTCGCTGCGGATCTTGCGCGCGTGCGCGATTTCTCGATTTCGATCGCTTTCGACGATCCGCGCGCGAGTATGATTCTCGTAATTTACCGTTTGTCGCGTGCGTACGCCCGGCGAATGTGGGTCGAATTGTGGGTTGTAAGTGAATCTTTTGGCGAATGTGTCATGTGAGGTTTCGTCATTGTACCCGTCGATACCCTCGATCGTCAGGTGGGACGTGCCTCAGTGTCGAGCAAGAGAGAATCAACGAAGAAATCGACGCAAACTGTCTACAACGGTCGCATTCAATTCCAACGTCGCTCGTAAAAGGGTCACCAACGAAATATTTGGATGCAAACTGATAAAAACTGGACGGCGAGCGACCGTAGGCTTGGGTCTAATTGGAGGAATACATCAGCATGAGCGACACCTCGGCGCTGCCTGACAATTCAGCTAGCCGATATCGCGACGTCGCGAAACAATCGGGCGCGGAGTCTCGACGATCTCTCATGGGATTGCGGCTCTCGGAAAGCCCGACTTAGAGTTACTCGCCTGTGTGTATGTGTGTGTGTGTGTGTGTGTGCACACGATCGCGCGAGAGCAGGATAGGAAGTGGGTCAGCGACGTCGCGTGATATCGCGCCCGGCGACGCGACTGCTTTCTCTTGGCGGCGGCGGTGTTGGACCGCCGCTTGTGTGTATATAGATATACGTATAGCGCATCGAACCGAGACTTCATCAGAAAATTCTAGTGCTCCACTCTTTTTTTATTTGCCTCTCAATTCTTCTTCCTCTTTTTCTTCCTCCTAGCTTGTTTTACTTGCTCTGGCTTTAGTTCTCTCAAGGCGTTTCAGTTTTCTCAGCAAAGCCTCCAGACGTCTGTATTTTTTTGCTTGTAAATTATTATTCTCCATTTGTTTCTTCAACGATTCTCAATTTGTGAAGGATAATATTTGCCAAAATCGCGATGGATGTGACCTAAGTCAATGCAATGAAAAGGCTGGGTATGGCAACATTTTGAATATTGAGTAATGTTTAACTTGTTAAATTGCTTTTAATTTCAATATTTACATATTAGAAGGCGTTCAAAATTTAGCATGCCATAATAGGGCTCGAAAAAAAATTTGTGAAGCTATAATTCTTTTTCATAGGAATATCATTAAAAGTTTATCGACCGAAACGTGATTAACATAAAAAATGCGTCATTCAGTGTGCTACATCGCCACGACTTGTACTGAGGCCTCGTATGAAATAACCGAGTTATAACCAGATTATCTGGATTTACTGATGAACGAACTGCAGATACACTTTTTTACTTAATTAGTAATTAATACTTATTTTCAGAATATTAGAGCAGTGAGTAGATAGCAGATGATAATGCAATTTATTATTAGTTATGTTGTTGCGAACAATCAGATGAAATTATTATTTGACCATCGTTGAACATCGTAAAAATTAAGCATCGTTGTCAAAGTACCAAGTGATTTTCTTATTCTACCGATTGAATCATTGTACGTCAACGAGCGCTCGTAATAATAATGAATAAAAAGCGATCGAAAGAAAGGGGCACGCGAAAAGATTTTCGACTCGCATTTCACTTTCAAACGGCGTATAAACAGTTAGAGTTGGTCGTAGCGTCATTCGGGTTTTCCCGATCAGCGACTATTGTTATGCCGTCGATCGCGTGCGTCACTGCAGCTCTCCAAAGGATAATTCGTACGAGGCAATGTGGGAGAAAATGCTGCACGTTGTTGTGCGCCGAGCTTGGCAGGTTCTTAGCTTGATTAATTTACGAGGGATTGTTGCAGCCAACTGCACGTAATGAATATGTTGTGACTATAGTTTATTGCTTTTCCATGATTTTTCTCGATCGCTCGCATTTCAATAATAACACTCGGGCGATACACGTACATATGCATATAGCTAACGAGCCTGCTGAAAAAATTTGATGTGAAGAAATCATTTATACGATACGATGCAGTTCTTACACTGAGAGTTTTGTCTCTGAGATTTATTGCGCGCCCTCGGCAACGACGCAATTGAATAAGACAAACAAAGTCGTCTGAATTTCGCGTTATCCGTGCAGACTGTCCCTTATCAGAGCTTCGAGCGAACATCCGACTTATGGTTTTCTCCCTTTCGATTGTTGTTGCAGTGTGGCAGTATGCTGCACGCTCAGTTGGAGATCTGGAAAGCAGCTGTGGAGGAGTCGCCGAGAAACACATTGACTTCGGCCTGGACTTCGACCACTGTCGTTCAGTCACCCAGCAATGGAAGCTCGTCCCCGTCAATCGCGAGCAGTGCGCCCGGCAGCGTCAAAGATTCGAGCAATATGGATTACTCGGATGGTGAGTCTGCGTCTTTTTTAGATGCACTGCGCTCGTGGATATTGAACTTTATCGGAGGCAGCGAGAGCGATAACCGTTCATGGGCAAACGGGTGACAATGTTTCAAAGGAGCGCGCATCCGTTTCTGCATTACAGACGAGGACGATGAAGCGAGTCCCGTGGAGGCTGGTAGCGAGGGCACGAGCGTCGGCAAAATTCGCAGTAGCGGCTCGCACATCCACTTGTGGCAATTCCTGAAGAAGCTGCTGCAGAGTCCGAGCGCTCACGGCTCGTGCATTCGCTGGCTCGACCGTAACAAGGGCGTGTTCAAGATCGAGGACTCGGTGCGCGTGGCGCGGCTCTGGGGCAAGCGGAAAAATCGGCCGGCCATGAATTACGACAAGCTCAGCCGAAGTATCAGGCAGTACTACAAGAAGGGCATCATGAAGAAAACCGAGCGCAGTCAGAGACTCGTCTATCAATTCTGCCATCCGTACTGTCTTTGAGTGCGCTTACGTAAGCTTGCGGGAAAAATCGGCGTCGATCTTGTGCTAACGATCGCTTCCGTCTTTTTCACATGCGCGATGGAAAAGGTACCTTCTCGTTCTTTTTTTCTTCGTTGCTTCTCAGCGCGCGCGTGCACGCGAGAGAGAGAGAGAGAGAGAGAGAGAGAGAGAGAGAGAGAGAGAGAGAGAGAGAGAGAGAATCCCTCGCGACTTAACGGGAATCGAGCTAAAACGATTGACTTTTCTCTTCCAAAATGCCGACTGATCATTCGAGATATAGCTTTTATTCGAGTTCGATCAGTCCGAATCTATCTACCTCGATTTCCGTGTCTTCATGAAAATTGTGTATATGCTCACCTCTTGCGATCTTGTTTATAAGTTGTACAGATCCGTTGCTAATGCAATGTGGTAAAAATCACACGGGTCTCACGTGTACGCCTATATTGGCCTCTTTTTTTTTCTCTGTTTTCTATCTATTAATTGCCTCGTAACCCCGAAGAGGATCGATCGATTTTCTAATTATGTTCGGGAGGTACAACCCGATTTTACTTTCCTCTTCGGTGTTATTAGCACTATATTAAGCTTTGTTGTTGACAAAAATATATAAAATAAAAAAAAATATATCGAAACAGACGAAGTCTCCATGATTGCTTACTGATCCCGCCGACGATGAGCTTCGTAGCATAATATCTCGACGAGATCTTAGCGCGCGGAACTTTTCGTTGCTGCTTGGTCAACGTTATCGCCTTCAAAATTTTTATGTAAGAAAAATTTACTATTCGAAATATATAAATTGACCCATCTAGATATTTTTGAAACGTACGATTGCGATTGGCTTTTCTTAAGGCAAAGTATTGCTTTTTTTTATATCAGTAACGTTAAAACAATGGCGAGTATTTGTTTACTTGAATGCTCAGAGTTCGAAGGGGTTGGTGATTTTGGTCCCATATATCTATGATATATTAAACCTGTATGTTCCATGAACGACTAGCTTGTAAGATGTTATCTAGAGTTCTTAAGCAGAAGCTCACGTGGATTGCATTTTATTACGTTGTAAACTCAAAAATAATCTGCACGTGTTATATTTACTCATTCAAATTTATATAAATCGTACGTATAAGTTTTTTCACTTGAGTTTATTATAGAGCGTAAGTAATAATACTATTTGATATTATTAAACGTTAATTGCAAATATTTTTTCACATAATCATTGATCAATTGATGATTATCATTAGCTTTAACCTCCAGTTGATTATTATGTATTTGAAAATACTCTTCTTGATATAATGTGTTCGTAATGATTAGATGCAAAATTGTCATGATTTAATTGACAATTATGCATGTATTCTGTAACTTATAACTCGCTCGCCTCGTATTAAAAAAGCACTGATTGATTTTACTCGCCTCAACAATGATCATCAAAAATACTCTAAAAATTATATTTTTCCTTTTCCTACTAAGTTCGAGTAGAAAATGGTGGTAAAGTTACTATTATTGCGAGATAAAATTTTAAAACCTTTTGATAAAAAGTTGTTCCTTTTTAATTTTCAAGGCGACCGACCGAAAAATTAATCTTAAATATATAAGTAGATTTAAATGAAATAATAGAATATTGTTTAAGAACGTTATATTCATTACGTTCAAAGGTAATTCTTATCACATCACCGTACTCGATTATGTGCGTGTGTGTTTGTGTGTGTCTGTGTGTGTCTGTGTGCGTACGTGTGGGTTTGCGCGTGCATATGTGTTTCTACTCATAATCATATAGTTTTCTTTTATTTATTTAATTAACAGATTTGAAGAATCTCTTTTTCCAATGGTTACATTTATTCACTCGAGAACACTACATATATAGGTTAGGATTTTATTTATGATTTAAAATCTACATGGTAATTTTTAAAGAAGAACATGAAATTTTATGAATGTTATATGTGTATGGAATCTTTTGAAATCTAATATAATACAACTTTTCCATACTAAAAACGTTTGTATCAATGAAATAAAGATTATTTAATTATTTCGAAATGAATAATTAAAATAGCAATATTTATATTCATAATTTTACAGGGTGTTTGTACATTAAATTAAAATCCGTAAGACAATAAAATGTACTCTCATAAGAAAATTGATGGCAGAATATTTACGATGGTCCTGTGCGATTGACTTGTGAAGGCTGTTAAAAAATATGTAAATTAATTACAAACTTTTCTACGTTATTGTACAAATATTATAATACTCACAGTAAAATACGATCGAATTATTTTTATTGTGTGTTAATGTCAATAAAAAAATTTTAATCTAAAACCGAAATATACTCTTTAAAATATATTATACAATTATAACGTAAGTGACAAAGTACAGATTTTGTAAACAAGTAAGCGATATCCATGTATTTTTACTAATGTACATTAAATGAAAGAATAACATTGTATAGAGATGTTTCATATTAAAAAATGTGCGTTTTTAAGCGTCGATACTATATACAAATATATATTTTTAAGATACACTGTTTCTATATCAAACATCTGTTTAAATATAACGTTTTATAAAGATCTAGAAAATTTATATATCTTTTGTAACGCCGGCGTTTGCTATTACAATTAGTATTTGCGCTAACTTTGTGGAAAAACAAATCTTCAATAAAAAAATTTTATAAAAATATTTTACTTTTCCTTTTATTTCAACCAAATTTATACAAAGCTCAATTTGAAAAATCGGTCATAGCTGACTACTTAAGTGATTATTAGTGACTTGCTCTAAATATTTCATGGTTTAGAAATCTTTTTAAGGCTCTGCTATATATTTCTGTAGAAAATATGTCGTCATTTACTTCCAGCAGTTTGCCTAAATTATAGATCGTAGGTACTTGAAGCAATTACCATCGATAAATGTGGCTACCTTGAGTGCGACTAATCATATTCAAAAAATTTTTTGCAAAAATTATTGATGATATCGCTAATTTTGATTTTCTCCGTAGAAATAAAAAACCAAGTTGAAAATCGTTATCGTTGGTTTTTTTAATTTTTTAGTGTTTTAAGGACAGTCGTTTAAGAAAAAAAAAACAACAAATGAGACAAATTAATGTTGCAATTTTACCTGAGTTTAATGCTTACTCGAAATGAAATCAATGAAAATACTTGCCGTTGGAAAAATTTATTACGAAAATACGCGAAAAAGTCTAAGCGTCCTTTGCGATTAAACGGATCCGCAAAAGCCACGCCGACGATCGGTGGGAAAAGATGACTTTCTTTCGTGCAACTGTGGTGGAACGAGAAAGATCCCGGAGGAAGCAGCGAGTCTAATCAGGGATGGGGTGAGTGGTTGTTTATTTATCCCATAAGAATCGCAAACATTAAAATTAAAATCATTTCATTGCGATGAAGTCGTCTATGGCAAGATTTAACCGTTAAAATAAATGAAGATAAATCCGTCAGGTAGATATGGGACGAAAAGTTCGAATCTCTCGTTCTAGCTAGTTAACAAATCTACGACATTTCGGATTAAAGAAACGGTAAGCGATGATAGCGAGCGCTCCGTTATGGCGCGGCGTGTTTGCCTGAACTTGCCGACCTAAACCTAGTGACCCGTCATTGACTAGCCGACCTTTGCTAAATGCCTTGTCGACTTGACATTTTTTGCAAGAACTGAGATGAAATTCGCTACACGTGCTTATCAGAATTAATGCTAACTACATTCAACACTGCCCATCAGACTAGGCAAGTAGCAAAAGTCAGTTAGCAACAGGACGATAGGTTCAATACAATGTGCTGCACGTTATCATCCCTTACTGATTCTTACATAATACTCGCTACTTTAATTTTAATGTTGATCCTTGTAGAAATAAGTTAAAGGAACCCACCGGAAAAAGAATTTTAAGAATGTAAAATTCAATATTTGCTTATAGCACAATTTTTTTAATATTGTTGAAATGACATTTTTGCATTGCTACTAAGATAGATATAGATATATTGATATCCATAATTTTAATGGTGGAGTTATTTATTTTAGAAAAACTTTTATCAAAATTTTCTAATCGTTTATAATTGTTAATCATTTACAAATAATCATCAGAAGCTCACTACTGCGTGGCCAACATTTATACCAAGTTTCACGAACGTTTGTCACCTATATCCCTCAGAGCTTATGGAAATAGTGTGGAGCAGGTTATATATACATAAATCATAAGAAAAAATATTTGATTTTTTCTTATCGCATGATACTTATGAATCAAATAAATTTTTCAAAATTTTCATGAAATGACTCAGTAGAAAAGTTTTAGTCTGCCAAGTCAATAAAGCATCAATGGGTAGTATAATTTCGTGAGATTTTGCAAGACTATTTTACGGTTTTCCCGTTACTTTCGCAGTAAGCATTGGAGTAACTTTTTCATTCTCGTGACGTCGGTTCTAAAGAACTAGAATTAAGTGCGCACACTTTCGACTTCGTAGAAGAGCGAAAGTAATCAACAAGGTCCTTTGGTGAAAGTAGCTTATTCACTGACTGCTAACCCAATGGTGATGAGTCATTTTTGTAAGCGTATTTTTAATTTCACATAATACCGTTTCAGGTATGAAATTCAAAATGAGCATAGAAATTTTAATATGATAATTCCTACATACCTAGCATATTATTGATTTACTTATTTATTTTTTACGTACATAAGAAGTATCGATAGAGTATTAGGCTAATATGGTTAGATAATCATAATTAGTACATCGCTGTATGTGACTTTCCAAAGTAAATAATTTATGTATTCAATAATGTTAATAGCTGACAAAGAAAATAGTTTATATGACTCTTCTCAATTGAAATTTGCTGGAATTTTCAACATATCTATCTTTGCACTAGAAAATTGTAGTCAATTATCTTTATACGGTAAACACTGACTGTTATTTCCCAAGGACAAAATTATTCTATTATATAAACTCGACTATGAACTTAACAATCATTTTTTAACGTACCAGAATAGATTAAAAAAGATTGTTATACGTTTTACAAACGTTGAAGATATTTTGTATGTTGTCTTGTAGTTAAAAAATTTATTAATAATGAATTTTCGGTGTAGAACTTAAGATGTAACTTTAACGTGTACGAAATTACAATATTTATATTTTTTCGTCAAGTATCATCGCGATTTTTTATTCAATGGCAATAATTTTTATAAATTCAATTATGCTAAAATACATTCTATATTTCGGCACTTTTCTGAAATAAATAATTAGAGGTTAGTTTTCTGTATAATTTACACTTTTTCAATACTTAGTGAAGAAAATGTAGAATCATTTTATTATTTTCTATAAATTTGAAAATGTTAAGAATGAACTAACTGAAACTTACGCTGAACTATTAAAATAAAATTTATATCAATATATTTCATATCATGTAAATGTATCAAATGATTGATATAATACTCAATATATTGATAAAAATTTTATTTTAATAGTTTTTCGTAATGATCATAATTTTCCACGCATTGTTATTTTTATTTTTATTTTTTGCAATATAAGAGACAAATTCACAAGGCAGATATAAAACTATTTTTACGTAATTTAGGTGCACATTATAGAATTAATTTGTATTAATTATTTGTATTTATGTTTGCCATAGCAATTCACAAGTAATTAAATATCATTTCGTATATATATTAAAAGTTTAAGAAAATAATAAACTGACTCTGACACTTACGATAAACTATTAAAATAAAATCTATATCAATATATTTGGTATCAATATATTGCTGTAGAAACAAATTGGTTTCATAATCGATATCTAAATCACACATGGGCATATTCACAGAACTTTTAACTTTGGTGAGGGATAGTTATTATGTGTATCTGAAATATAAATTAAATATTGCGATTGTATTTTCATCTATAAAATACTATTACTTGATGGTAACTGTACAATATTAGTATATTTAAATTCATCACCATAAATTACCAATAAATAATTCTGAAAAATTGGAAAAATCGATGCGAGGATATAGTATTTTGATTAACGTTCGTGACCATAACTTTTTGAACGAATATTCTCATGACTTGATTATTTTTTCTCTCAAATATGGGCATCTAAATAATAGAAAAATATGGTTTTCATAAGTATGACGGCCAAAGGAGTTACTGCAAAAATTAATATAGCAGGGATATCATTATTTTTTAAATAAATGGAAATAAACTTCTTCATTTATATCTTTTTGATTGATTTATTTTGAAAAGTGATTTTGACAAAAGTTATTTTTTTCATCAAAAACTGTCAAACAAAAGTCGTGTGGGAGATGTGTTTATCACCAATCAAATATTAAGCTCTATCAATTTTTGTATCGATATTATAAAGAATTACAAAGGAAATAAAATATGAAAAATACATAATTTTCATATTTGATGCGAAATGATCATAAATATTGTATACTCTTACTTTTTAATATTTTCTGAAGAATGGTTGGGAATGGTTGAGAATTATTACAAAAAGCTAGGATAGAAAAAATCTAAAGTAAAAATTATTCCTAACAGTAAAAAATAAACTACAGTAAAATTAAAAGCAGAAATTAGTAAAGCAAAAAAGAAAAAAGTAGAAATGAAAAAATTAGAAACAGAAATAAAAAATAATAATAAAAAGGAAGAAACTATGAGAAAGAAACGGAAGATTGATAACCTATTTGGGATTGACTATGAATAAAATTAAAAATGCAAAATCCAATGACATAGTTCTGCTCCTGTATCAAAAACGAAAAATTCTTAGTTTTGTTGTAGCGTTTTGTTGATTTCTGTGTTAAATATTTTGTATTTATTGTTGTTATTGTTATTGTTTGAAAACAAAACTTTTTTTTTTCATTTTATTAATTCGTGTTTGATTTAAGATATTGCCAAACATAAATTGACGTTTCCTGTACTTCAACATTTGAAAAAATTTCAATTCTTAATTTTCGCTATTATCACTTACTCTATTTTTTATAGCAAATAAAGCTTAAGGATACAGAAGATATTGTATTTACAAGTATGCTTTTAATTAAAATTAAAATTACATTTTTGCCACTATTCTTTTTTTTCAAACTCGGTTTAAATAAAAGTATTAAGTAATAGTATCTAACATCTATACTACTTTAACTTGTCATGATGCAAAAAAGAAATCATTAAGCACGCACTTTATCACATATAGAATAGGGTAGCGTATTGTTTTTATTTAATTTATTTAATGTATTATAATAATAATGGAAGGAATTTGTAAAGGAACATGTGCCAATCTCAAAATACCATATGATATATCTTACAATTAGACAAGTATTTTGTTATTTTTTATTTGATTAATTTCAAAAAATTATCTATACTATAAATTAACATCTACATATTTGCAAATTTATTAAATTATTATTAATATATTAAATAAAGCCAGCACTGTGCTCTTTTTAAATCGCGCGTATTCATTTATTTTTATTTCGCGCCACGAGTGGTCGCAGTAATTTTAATCTCGTACTACAATACTGAATAATGGTATATTAGGACAAGTAATTAACGCTATTTTACATATTAGTCAACGTGAAAAGATTTTTCAATATTATTTCTATGTCTACAGCCAGCGATGAATATTTCATTGTCGCTTTACATTTTAGTACTTGATGAATATTCTTGACTTCGTGTAATTTTTTATTCTTAATGAAAGATCCGGCCATTGAATACGGAAAAGTATACGGAACAAAGATATTACGAAAATTGTGTATGATGACATGTAATATAATATGTTGCAAGACATACACCGGAAAAAATAACTAAAAAGCCAATACGCGTCTGACTGACGTTTAATAAAGTTTTATAAACAAATAACACAAGGAAATTGTCAGAGAAACCAACTATTTCAAAACAGGAAGCATTATCGGAATTTCTTTTGTTGCCAAAACTGGAATGTGACCACTTTTGAAAGAGATCTGAACTGATTGTAAACTTTTCTCATTATCTTATAAACGGGAAGAAGTTGAAAACATATAAAAAGAACGGATCATTACTGGAAAGTCAGAGAAGGCAAAGATATCAAAGTGACGATGTCTTCTACACTTGTAGTCCTTGCCGCATCATTGGCCTTCGTTGTCTGCTTACAACACATCGAGGCCTATCCATTATCTGACTGCGGTGATGAACTCCCTTACAGTATAGAGGTAATTCAGTTGTAATTTTACTTTATATTATAGTTTTTATTGTGTAGTTTAAATTTTGGCAAAAGTAACTTGCAAGTTTTTCTTATAATTATTTTAGTGATAATATAAATTCAAAGATAACACATGCTATTTTTTTTAAATAATCTAGTTTTCGTAATCCAAATACTTATAAAACAGGTATTTTATTTGTATAGGTTCCAGCTTCAAAATCAAACTATCTGCCGCTTTTCCCTACTACATGGTCAATGCAGTAAGTATTTTTTTTACTACAAATTTTATGGTAAATTATATTCTACACATTGATAAATATTTACAAATAGATTGTTTCATGATCTTTTTGCTGTTAGTTTAGTAATGAAAATTGGCCAATTTTACGGTGATGCGTAATAATAGTATTATCGCCTTTAAGATCCATATTAATAAGAAAGATGCTATTTTGCTGGAAAAAACATTATAATTGAATTTCATTGCTTAATCTAAAGGTACCAGTCATCAACACCACCTCCACCCTCTGGATATAATATGCTAGCACCTGAATCTTCTCCACCACCGGTTCCACCCCTAACTTACAGCCCAGCACCCGTTTACAGTCCTCCACCCCCACCACTAGCGTACAGTCCAATACCAGCATACGGTCCTCCATCTCCAACCTACAGTCCAGCGCCAGTTTACAACTCTCCACCTCAAACCTACAGTATACCAGCACCTGTCTATGGTACATCACCTTCAGCCTATAGTTCAGCACCAGCCTACAGTCCAGCACCAACCTACAGTGTACCAGCACCAGTGTACAGTGCTCCGAACCTTGCCTATGGACCACCACCTTTAGCTTACAGTCCAACGCCAACCTACAGTGCACCAGTACCAGCATCGTCACCAGCAACAGCATCTTCTTACCCAGCTCCTCCATTTATACTTTATACTACATCTGCACCTAAAAAGCCCTTGAAGACTAAGGTGGACAGAATGTTTCTACCCACCGATTGCAAAGTTCATACTAGCTCCTCTAACTGTGATTGCGGAAAATATTAAACGATAGGGCTTCTTCTGATAAGGAGGAAAATAATTCGTATGTAACCATATGTGACAATGTTTAGAATAAATCAATTACTTTTTATACATGTAGATTAAATAATTCATTTATATCTGCATTTTTCTATGTTATTTGTGATTGTCTATGTGACACTTAATAATTGCTTTCCGCGTCAGTACATTTCAGATATTTTTGCTTGAAGTATTCGTAATAGCTATTCATTAAACTTTGAATGAGGTTCCATATTTTGATACAACGGTCGATTGAAAATAAGAAATGAAAAAAAAAGATTGAAAAGCTAAGAATATGTAAAATCTTATAGCGAGACAAATCAAAACTAAATTTTAATGTCTCACATGTATGATTATTCATAAATTTCGATGCTTGGAATCTGGCACGAAAATCGTAGTTTCTTTTCCAGGCGGTGTGAATGCTGAGCGATATATGCGATTCGCAAAGTGTTCTGCATAAGAAAGACCGCGGCGCTCGCAGATGGGCGTCGCCGGGTGTCTGATTTACGACGTTTTAATCGCACAATTAATCTAACACCTTGTTGCAACAACACCTCATTCGGGCTAAAACGAGAGGCGGGAGGGTAAGGGGAAGGGGGAAGAACGAGTAGAAGACTGACGATGATAAGAGAAACAAAACGAAAAGGGCTGGAAGTTCGATATGCGCAAAACAAGGGGGCGGGAAAAGTGGGAAGCGCACTCGCGCCTGCGTCCGAGCGCGAGCACGGAGAGATCGATTACGCGCGCGAAATATGAATCGGACGTGTATCGTCTTTTCATAAATAAAGGCCGGCACCAAATTGGATCTTTGCGGCGCACTCGACAGAAAGTGAGAGAGAGAGAGAGAGAGAGTGAGAGAGAGAGAGAGAGAGAGAGAGAGAGCGAGCATCGGATAGCGCGAGCCAGAGGAAGAGAGAGGGAGAAGCGTGCCAGGGATGATTTAATACGAGATACCGCGGGGAGTTGTAATGGAGGGTGCTTGTAAAAAGGCCGAATGTTTATTAAAGGTCGCTCCGTTTGAGTATGGTGTTGGGAAAGCATCTGTTAACGTTCGAGTTGCGCGCCTCTCACTCTTCTCTCTGCTTTGATATCCTTTTAGCTTGGACTCGGTTTATCTAAGTGAGGATTTTTTTTACCCATCTCCTTTTTCGCGAGTGCCGCGCCGCAACTCTTTGATCGCGGCGTGCGAAATTTCACCTTGTCGATCTGATATTAATATTATGTACGGTTTCTTGGCATGCGTTATGCGAATGCGCGTCGTTACATTTTCTAGGCAGAGAATAAAAAGCAACCAGTCTATGTCTCAGACTAGAATAAGATTGTTCACCGTCGCATTTTTACGAATTAGTAGAAAGCAGCATCGATGCTTTGTCATTCGGGCAGCGTAATAAAAGTCGCCATAAAAAGAAGGAGGGAAAAAATTCGAATGGTTCAAGAAAGTGCAGTCGCGTAAACAGCTGCCTGAACAAGGGACAAAGAGAGAAAGAGAGACAGAAGCGAGCAGAAAAGTGCGCGTCCTCGGAAAGCGACCTTTCGCGAAAACGAAGACGAGCAAGAAAAAGCAAACGACCAAATGAGCGGGAATAAGTGACCGGCTCGAAAATACGGAAAGGGTCCACCTGCGAGCAACTCACGCACACCTTGTCGCAGCTTTATAGAGTTATAAGGGGGCCGGTCGTCGTCGTGCTGCGGTTAATATTGTCTGTGCTGCATAAGGAGTCAGAGAAAGAGCAGGGCACCCCCGCACACACTCGCACATACCCACAAATACAAGCACCAAGGCCGGCGACATTCTCTTTGTGAAAACTAATTGCCCGTTTACTTGGATCGCTAATTCAATATATGTGTGTGTATTGTGTGTGTGTGTGTGTGCGTGTGCGCGTGTGTGTGTATTGAGTGATCGAGCCAAGGCAAGGGTGGTGATGTTTAATTAAATCGAGGTGTCGGGCGTGACGTACCACACCAATTTACGTCTGTCTCTTTTGTTACATGACCTCTTGATTGCTCAGATGCGATTTATGGTACTAACATTTTCTTTTTTTGTTAATCTTACAAGTTTATACTGTAAAGTGAATTTAATTGGATGGTTACAGTAATAATTTTCATGGTAATTTTTTGGCCGCTGTTCAAGGTAACTTCTTAGTATAATGACCTTGCTGAGTTTACTGCATGAAATATTTTGCCGTAATCAATTGAGAATTCTATTTTTTCGAATTTCCAGGAGACAATGTCATTCTGCATTGTGGTTTATTCTTATACTTTCAACGTGTTGTTTCTAACTATTGTCCACTGCGTCTATAATTTCTCATAATTTAATTTTTCAAAAAAACGGTTATATTTTTAAAATTAGCTGCATTTATTATAGTAGGATATATGTATTTGGTATACTGTAAAAAATGAAGATTTATATATCTCAATACCTCATAAGTAGAATTGATTTTTCTTCAAAGATTATCATGCAAAAACAAAATGAATATATATTTAAAATTTAAAGACTAGAGAGCTCGTTATGGAATAATCGCAGCACATGGTATGAACGATTGAATAACATTGAGACTTAAATACATAAATTCAAGATTATTTTATACCAAAAATTTCAAATTCGGTGGTTAGCGATTGGATCAAGGAGGCGGGGAACAACGGAGCCAGACTAGTATTCACACAGATCTACCTATATTACATAATCATAAGAATACAGGTAAATATTCCATGAGTCTACTCATTTTTTCTTACACCCCCCCCCCCCCCCACCACACACACACACACTTAACGTTCCTTAATCTTTTCCGTTTATACTTTATTTTTACGTTACTTTTGATACTGCTTCCGTTCGTCCCTTTTCTCCTCAGACCTCTCCGGGATCTCTAGAACTCCTTTCTTTTTCTATTGATTGTAGTTAATTTTATCCATATGGGAAATATTACATATGGATTATTTTTGGCTATTTTATAGAGCCCGTAACATAGAATTCACTAATTTTATTTAAAGTTGATATACTTACTCGTATTTATATAGAGGTCATCATGAGTACACAGTTTCAGACAAAAATATTGATAAGGGGCCGGAGTTATCAGCTATTGAAAAAATACGGGATTTTCTTTTTAATTCGATTTCTCGGAGACTAATAAAGACATCGCGATGAATTTTTTTAAAAGAACCGAAATGAATTTTAATTAAAAAAAATAAATAGTATAAAATGTAATTATTTATTTTTGCCATTGTTATACATAATTTTTTTAAAAAAGTCGACGATATCTCAAAAATCGATATTTTTTTTTAATTGTGACACCATCGTATTACTTGTTGCTTTTTACATAAGAAACCGTTGTACAAAATTGCATATAACAATGGAATACATAAATAATTACGTACACTATTTATATTTTAAGTAAGTCATTCCTGGGTCTCGCCGTACACCTTGCAACAGAAAGCTCTACTTTACTACAGCTTGCCTCCGTGGCGAAATAAACATCTCAGTTTGTTGTTTCATGGCAATGCCAACTCTAATTGCTCAGTAGCAATTCGAGCTTGAGATATCAGTTTTTGCTTTAGATTGCGGCAGGTTCGGTGAATAGCCCTGAATTTTACTGAAAATACCTTCAAAAGAGTTTCTTGAAATATTGGACATGTTCCACTATAACAGCTGGTGCAGCGGACAGGCTACCAACCACTCCAATTCAAGATTCAAGTGGCTCATTCACAAAAACGTAAATATAAACGCAGCTAATTTTTTTAAATTAGAAGTGTCTACAATAATAGCTTCTACATGTAATATTGCAAGATCCGCTGTTGTCACCTAGTTAGGGCCCGTACTTGAGTCGTTTAAGATCCTGAGAATCCAATTTCATACTGCTCGTGTAGTTATTGGTGTATATGATACATGTACCGATTGATCTTCAACTTTCAACGGTAATACCAGGCGGTCATAGCACTAGTAGCATTCATAGAGGTATCTAACTTTTTCTATGGAGGAAACGTTCTTTAGATTGAAAAGGTCATTTTTCAAGACCATGTGAACAAGCTTCTTCCATTCAATATCGAAGATCTCTTGGCATCGGTCATAGGCAAATCACACGCTGTGAATCCGGTAAATGTGTCTATTCTTTCGTAATAAGTGTTGATCTTTTTTCACAGAATGCCATGCATCGATTGAGGCGTTCTATTGCTTTAAATTTTGGTCGTGGTAGCCTTGATAATTAGAATAAGTTAGCCAAGTAGCTCGTTGAGGATTTCCTCGTCTGCGTTCAAGGTCATTACGTGTTCCAGTTTTCTTATCTACTTTGCCAACTGGAAATTTTTTACTTTCTTCGTGCAAACATTGTTGATCTTATCTATTAGCGAAGTACACCACTTATCAGTAATCACTGGCAACGCTTCTTGAGATGTACGTTTAGACAGGTGCTCAATCTGCTCGAAGTACCTCGATAGTCATGCCCAAAACGTTTTCGAATTGATCACTGCTTTCGTTCGAGTCCGAATCGATAACTGTTTCATTCAGGGTAAAATGACTATGCAGGGATCTTGCTCTCCCCAAAAATGAACTTGTGTAGGTCGTCCTCTATGACGTTCGTCTAATAAACGTTTCGAGACTTTCGAAATTACTGAGTCAGCTCTCCATCCTTGTAAATGAGTGATTGTCTGAGGTCAAGTACACACTGAATTTATTTTGCTTTCAAATCTTCGTTGTCGTTGTACTTGTATGGAAACTTTTCGGTAGTTCATTGATTAATTTCTCATGATGAGATGACTTCACTTGAAATGCTAATCGAGAAGTCGCAAAGCTCGTGTAGGAGTACCTACATCTCTTACTTTAAGAGATGTGTCTAGGAGCAGCTCTAAATTCCCGTATTCAAACTGTCGCTCTGTGCAGATAACAGTTGAATTGCAGCTATAAATTGAGTTTATTTCCATTGTTTAATAAATCTCGACACTTCTATAAAAGTAAAAATTATTAGTATTTTTTTAAATATTTCATATCGGTACTTTATCAGAGTGGACTTGTGAAAAATTAGACTAGAAGTTTCTTAAAAAGGAAATGAGTCTATGTGAGACAAATGCACTCTCTGTCCAGAGAAAACCCGCGCATAGAAGTGCGACTTCATTCCTTTGCCGAGATGCGTTTCGATGTTCACGAAGTTATCTATTCATATCAACCCAAGATATTTATCCATAAAAGCAGTGGAAATCTTACGTGCTGCGCATGTAATAACGACATTGTTATAACGAATCTTATGATACCCAATTTGCTTAAGTTCATTACTGTTGGGTTGGACATTACCTCCCCGCCCCTCTTGCCCTTATGGCAATTCAAAGAACTTAACAATAAATACGGACATAATTTTAGTATAGATAGATTGACTAGATAAAAATTGAGAGTAAACAATAACTACTTACAACGTTGCTTTAATACGCATGAGATGAATGTCATAATCGCTGGCTAAAAAGAAATACCTAAGATCACGCTCAGGTATACTTAGGTAGATAGCGGTGTGGATAAATGCAGTGACATTGAAAACGCGGTACACGGCAGAAAAGCGTTTCATGGCAACACTGTTAGTCAGATGTTCATTCGCGATTCCAGACTAAAGCTGTTCGGTCTGCGACAAGTTAAAGGTAGAACCGGGATTAAACCGATCGAGTCTGTCAACAAGAGAATTTTATGATGCTCAGCTGATTAATAAGGTCCGCTTTGCGTACAGTGAAAGAGCGTATGTATGTCTATGCTTCAGTATGCGAGGCAAGAAATTGGAGAACTGTTGGTTCCTCGCGGATATGTGCACAACGATATCCCTCGAGAGCAAGCAAAAACAAAGTTGTCAGCCAGCCGACTACAAGACTATCAGCTTAGGCCGATGCCGTGGGGAAGCGCTCACTATATCATACATTATCATTTCTTACATAATGCCGTTCTATTAATTTTAACATTGATTCTTATAGAAAAAAGTTGAAGATAATACCATTAGTACATAACAAAAGTTAATAAGTTTTTAGACATCATTGAAAAGTGTTTTTGCATTGATACTTTGATGGTTGATTATCTTACAGCTTTTAAAAAAATGTATATCAATCGTATGCACGGTTACAAAAAAATAAGTTTCTGAAAAATTTTAATAGATATTTTTCAATTTTTTATAACTATTTTTTCTAATTACTGAAGTTCACTACTGTTTGGACAACAATCACACCATGTTTCACAAAAATCAGCCATCTACGTCCTCCAGAGCTGATCGTAATATTTTACAAAATTATGTTTGTAAGTAAAATATCTTATCAAATATACATTTATTTATTTGTGAAAAAGTGTTATCTTGTGGAAAGTCGTACAAAACACGATAATTCTTCTACGATATAAGAAACCAACTATACATAAAAAAATCACATTGTTGCCGCGGCCCGCCTTTGTTGTATAGTTTCGAAATCTATTGCAAATACAGTCAATAAAGATCTATAGTGGATATTCATTATGATCATTGCAATTTTTAAAATCGTAGCTAGCCATGTAGTTACGAACTAAATTCAGCATGAGATTTAGGAAAATGTTCGAATTTTAAAAATAATTCGCTTTTTACAATTATTTTCTCTACTTTAGTTATATAATCTTCAAGATTGTACGTCTTTAGTATCATAGGACTGGTTTCGAAAAGGATCCTGTTTCAATTATTGCTTTGAGAAAAATACGGTTCATTGTTATTTTTTTCCGTATATTACTGTTATCAACAGCCAATTTTATTTTATACAGTGGTCTCGCTAAATTACCGTGCCTGCCATCATAAAGTTTTGACCAGGAGTCAATAATTCTTAGACGTAAACTTTATAAGTTGGTATTTATGAAAGGGTTGAGCTGTCCAATAGCTGTGAAAAATATAAGCTTCTGTAGGACATTATTTTGAACAAAAACTGTCACAGTCATAAAAATTTGAGGATTTCCGCTTCATTCGGCTCTGTTAGTTGCCAAGATTACGATCGAAAAATTTCATTCTTGAAAAAACTGAACGACATATTTTATTGTCCACAAAGTTGTGCCGATACCTCAGGTATCCGCCTTGACTGAAATAAAATCTTTGCAAGAGTAATTTTCACAATACATTGGCAGAATGTCAAGTGAAATTTTATTGATAATTTTATTTGATAGTTGCTATAAGTGTAGAATCTGGTTTCTGCGAAACTGCGATTAAACGTGTGGTATTTGAAGGAAATAGTTGTGTACATCTAACGAACCAAGAGAAGCTGGCATTGACTTTTGTGTCAGAGGCTAAACAGTGGACTCTCAAGAGTAAAATCAAAGAATAGTAAGAGTTGCATCGACGAGCGCGAATTCCTCAATGACCGTAGTAGCGAGTAAGTTTACGAAGGCCTTGTCAGCATTAGCGACAAGTCCTGGCAAATACCAATTACCCGGCTGCAATGCAGCGGTGCACACAGGCTCGAATAATAATTTATGTTGGGCGCTCGCGCTCGCAAGCGCCGCGGTGGCCGGCGGCGGCAGTGCGGCGGCCGGCCGCCGCGCGCGCCGTTAAAATAAGTCGATCGCTCGCGCGGCGCGCGAGAGTGTCAGCGCGCGCGGCCAGGCGGCTACTTTACTTACTCGCGCGCGCTCGGAGGAAGATGGAAGCCGGCTCTCGGCGCTCTTCCTGTAAAAGGGAAAACGGCGACGTGCCAATGCGAACATAAATCCAAATTAGCGAGCGACATAATGCGCCGTCGCCACCGCCGGCGTCGCTGCACACGCGCTGACCGTGCCGGAGAAATTGCTCTGGCCCGCTTGGCCGCGGCCGTATCGGCCGCCGGAATCGCGACGCGATGCCCCGCTGCCGCCGCCGCCGCCGCCGCCGCTTTACCTCTTTCTCTCTGAGACGCTGGCGGCCGATCGATCTCACTCAACCTGAGATGCGAGCGCGCGCCGCGTCTGTGATTCTTCGAGGGCAAGTGCGATTTCACGCGCGCTTCGCGCGGCTTCGGAAGGGATTGAGCTTTATCGATGCCGCTCTTATTTACACGCACTCACGCTGATTGATCGACGTGTCGACAATCCTTTGCCAATCAATACCTTTTACACTTCTCATTTACACCGTTTGTATTTTATTCTCGTAGGCTCGTCCACCGCCTTCGTCACTTTGACGTTACAGCGTTCCACTTTTTGTCGTCAAATTGGTTTCGCTCCATATGGCAATGCCATCTGATCGTTATTCGTCTTGCCACAAATTAAGATTTCTCAAATGAACGAAACGCTAACAAAAATCCTTGTGGACTGGAAAAAAATAAACCCAATCAATCAATTCACTTGTTATCCCGCTTGCTATTAAATTATTTCGTTTTTTAAGACGGAGTTATTGTTTCTTCAATTGGTACAAAGTCTCTTGTAAAGAGAACAAATCATTGTGCAATTGTATTAAATATCCTCCCGATGTCTGTCGAGTCGAAAGGAATTATGCGATTTATTTTTTTTTAACTCTACTTTATTGATAGGATGGTTAACAATAGAAATTAATTTTGTTTATAAAATAAAGAAAGCATGCTTTTCAAATCTGCCATTTTTATATATTCGAACACATTGTAAATCTCTCTATAGCATTGAATTATGAAAACAACAAAGTAACACACAAGTATTATTACAGATTTCTCGATAATAATATCCATTTTATTAATTATGTAACGCGGAACGTTGTTTCAACCAATTTTACCGACCACTCAATCTTAATTAACTGCAGATGGCAATTCCTTATTTTATAAAAAATTATGTGAATAGGTTAATAATATTCAAACGAATTTAATAATTGATTATTAAGGTTAAAAAAACAATTTTTTTATTATTTTTAACTTTTTCTTGATTGGGTTTTCATCATGAATCCGTTCATTATACTTTTATCTAAATATATCAATAATTATGGTTATCAATATGATTTTATAAACGTCATATTACAATGCATTAACTAATGAAAAGTAAATTGATTTTTATATTTGTTATTGGTATGGCATGTGCATAATTATATATTATGTACTCGCATACCAAAACAATATGTATATATCCAAAATAACATAACTAGCGGCATCTGCTGCCGCCGTGAGGTAACACATTACCCGTACCAGTCGGTAAAAACTAATTGATAACGTTGAAATAAAACCGATAAAAGTAGTGAATGTACTATTATTATGTTATTCTTAAGAATTGTACGAATAAATATTTTGTATAGTTCGCACCGATATGCTTGAAGATTATTTAGGTGAGCATCAAAGGGTTCCGACCATCTCCGAAAGATGGCGAGCGTTAGCCCGCTAAATAAGATCATTTGTAATAGTTCATTATAGTGTTTAATATTAAAGCTGTAGCAAAGCTAATGGATAATCAATTTAAACAAACATTATTTCATCGAATTGAGATGCGATTAGATAAATCCAGTGAAGCTCATTGATTCAAGTAATGTGAAAAAATAAGTTTATTACACGTTGCTAACCACATGTACTCAATAGAGGTGACATACCTTATATCCACAACAAACGCGAAAAAGTTGTTGCTAAGGACGCATATGCAGTTGTGATTTCAGATGCACATACTATAATTTCGATTAAAAATTATATTAATCAGAACAACTTTATACTGTGCTGAAAGTTGAATTATTGACGATGTAACATTCAATTTCTAATTAGTTTATTACTGACAAAATGTAATATTAATTTTGTACGACTTTCGACCCACGGAGTATCTAACCTACAGGTAAGAATAGTAGATTAAATTTTTTTTATATCGAGTGCTTCCAATTAAGGAGTATTATAGAACGACTTGCATCTTATTTACATTGAACACTAATTTTGCTGTGATTATATTGTCGATCTCAGTTTTCAAAAAAAATTCTTTAATAAAAACATTCTAGAAAAATGTCAGAAAACAGACGTAAATTAAGACTGAATAGACTATCCGGTAGTGAAACGAACGATATTGAAGACATATCAAGCCAAAGTTTTGCAGGTGACTCGGGTGACCGTTCACGTAGATCACACAAGGTTTTAATAATTTATTTATATTTAATAGAAATAGAGAGTATTTATATATATTCGTACTTACGATAAAATAAAATACTTTTACAAAGAACATTATTCTGTTCAGGAAAGAAGGTTATCGTCAAGATCATTAAAGATAACAAGAGAAAAACACTATGATTCGGAAGATTATTTTTCTGATACAAGGCACAGAAAAGAAATCCGCAATAAAAAAAAAGCAAAATCTACTTCAAAGGAAAGCGTACAAGAAATTTTGTCAGAAGTAGATGACGATAAAGACGACGATACCTTAGATCATAAGAAAAGTAAGAAACGTCAAAAATCGAAGAAGAGAAACGGGGACCATTCGAATGATAGTACAGGTGAAAGAGATTCTTCATCAGTCAGAAAGGACAGTGAGAAAAGTCGAAGAAAAAAATACCACGAACGAGGTATAACTCATACGAAGCGTGAAAGCTTTTCTATAAAAGGATACTCTTGTCAATATTTCTTGATTGTGAACAACCCTAAATTTTATCATTTTGATAAATTCTTCAAACTTAGATTTTAATTACTTTTGAAATAAAATTCTCCAAAAAGCCTTGTATTTACAACCATTTATGCAATTTATATTTTTTATTATTATAGACAGAAAAGATGAACTACCGATAACTGAAATATTGAAAAAAGCACAAGAACAGCGAACAAAATATGAAGAACCAGCTCCGTTGCCTGAATTGACGACCGATACCATATATGTACAAGGAAAGCATGGTTTCAGTGCTATGAAAATTGGCAGCAGTGGGAAAACATCACGCAGAAGTTTCGATGTTTCGCCAAAACCATTGTGTACCCGACCCATAAACGTAGCGATAGCTTTTCAAAAGTTATGGCGTTCCATTGGTTTAATCTTTCAAGGTCTGTTTGGTGGATTGGCTCTGTTACACTTTATATTTGTAAGATCATTTATCTCAGTCAGATCTGAAATGCTTGTGAAATGAATTGATGACCATAAATAATATTTCATTTTTTCCGCAGATGCGAATATACTTCAATGACTCGGAAGAATTTGTTAATAATTACTCCGTCATGTCAGAAATTTACAGCAGCACGTACTCATTTCTCATTACATTGTGCATTATTACGACATTTGATAAGTAAAGATGTTATATAAGTTGAAATGTTTGAGCTTTCAATTTACAATCGATCGAAAATAATTATTTTATATTATTTTTCAGATTTGACATAGCTCGTGCTGGACTTGATCATTTACGCGAAATTTTTAAACATCATTTGACTTCCATTTTGGCTGTTCCATTGTATCTTGCAGCATTTTCTATACATGAAGTAACAACCAAAGTTGAAGACAAATTGACGTTACTCCATTATAATGGGAGTAATGTAACGTATTATTCGTTTAGCAATATAAATGTAAGTATATTTTGAAGAAAATAAATCAATTCGCATACCTATATTAAAATATACGTATAACACTGACGCACAACAGGAGAGCCATGGTAATATAGAGTTTAACGAGCTGAAGACCTGGCAAAGGATGACGTTGTCAAAGGATGCGTTGGCTGTATTAGGTTGGGTCTTTGTTTCTATAGACAATCACAAGAACATGCTATTGTCTCATCTCGATACCATGGGCAGTTATGTCGAGAATCCTTCTATGTAATCGAGAGAATATGCGTTGTTCTGAGATGATTAGGCTTGTGAGACAGAGACAAGTTTAAATCATATTTACATTGTGCAATGAAAATTTCGAAAATAAATTAATAGCGAAAGACCAAGGAAGAATTGATATGTTTTATCACTCCAAGTGGGAATAGATTTATTGATTTTATTTTATAACCCAATACTTACAGGCTTACTTTTCAAAATTAGGCCTGTAAATCTTATTTATCGAACTACTTTATTTTTTATGACATTTTTTGGTAACTTCGAAAGTAAATCAAGTTTCTTTTTTTCCATTTCAATAAATTTTTTATCTTGCAAATCATTTTTCAGTCGATCGTAAAGTATCTAAAATAACCATATAAAATAGTCAATCAAATAATTTATACATATACGTAACTGTAAAACATAATTTTACTTCTTTTAACGTAGCTATATTTCTTTTTAAGTTTACTACATCTTTAGATAACGAAGAATTACTCATTATTATTAATTTGGCAATATATAAATAAGGTTATAGTTCAAAAGACTGCATGCATGTTTCTCGTGATAAACAAATGAATGTGTGTACCTGTACTGCAAACATCATATTCATGTTGTTAGTACGTAATGAATTAATAGCATTGAAAGTGTAGAACATAGAGGTAACTTACTTGAATATAAGTTCACAACAATTCTTAAAAACATGATAGGCATCGAAAAAAATCAAGGCATTAATTTTTCTTTTATAATTTTATTCATAACAGAATAGCGGTTGATATGTACAGTATTTATAAGATTGTCTAAGTACTAATTACATAACTAAAATTTGTCCATATATTTTATATATTTCGATACTTGATGCAAATAATATTAGCGTAAATAATTATAATATCAATAGTTTTAATAATATTACGAATAATAACAAAACAATAATAAAATAGGTATAAATCTTTGTTCTTTATTATTTATTAGGTACGCCGTTTAATTTACAGCGATTTTTTGTCATAATATATGTTATGCCTTATTATGAAGGCTTTCTTTTGTTTCTCCAAAGAACGTCGACGAATAATCTATATTAATAAGGCGTGTGCAATTTGCAGTGCTAGAAGACTTAGATGTACGAATTTTTGATAAATACTGATCAAATGAATAGTTTTTTTATTATTTGTTTTCGGCAAACTTATAATATTAAACATTGCATTGAATCATCAATATATACATTGGCTAAAATTCTCTTACAGTTTAACAAGGCACTGTATACAGTTCTCTAATAGCCAAAGTGCTATTCGTGTAATTTTTTTTGACATTTTTTTACATTTCATCTACAATTCATTACACCGAAATAGATATTTCTTTTATGTGCATTGTACAAAAATCTAATAGTTTAATTTTTTTCTTTGTACACATACATTTTATTAAGTTTGATCAAAACCGGTTCTTTTTTTATTTAAAAAAATTGAACATATGATTGTAGATTCGCTTTCTCAACTTCGATGATCAGTCAAAACAGATGGAAATTACATGACGTGAACAAAATTTCAAACTATGACATTAAAAACTTGTATTTGATTTTGGATATTCTACGCGTGCAGCATAATTATTTCAGAAAATAATAAAATGTTAGATCCGTAAATGGGTTCGCATTGACAAGGGATGATACCCAATTTCTGTTAAAAACATTCCGAACACGCGGAATCAATATAGATTTTTTGCATATTTACGTTTTTCATTGACTAGTATCGGCCTCCGCAAAAACTTTTCAATTTTCGCCCTTTACGTTTCTCGCCCGCGCCGGTCATTGTTTACAGTATTGTAGCGCTTAATTACATTTTCTCATATGTACAGTGAAATGAGAGATTTTGATTTCGTAACTAAAAATATAATACAAATGTTTATGTTGGTGATTTAAAAACATTTTTCACTGACACAAAAATAGTTTGCGAGTATTTATATAAATATACTTGTTCTGCTATTTTAAAATTGTTTTTTATACCAATTTTCAGAACGTGTTTAAATACGTATCAAAATTTAATTAAAAAAAATATAAGAAAAATGCATTAGTAGCTGTGAATAATAGCTTTATAGAAAAATTAATTGTTTTTTGGTCATTGAATGCAGTTCTGCATGATACAAATATCTAGCAAGATCAAAATGAGCTGCATTATAGGGTAAAACTTTCGTATTAAAAAACGTGTGCTGCAACGATAATAATTCTAAAACGTTTATCTAGTGTACATTCAAGATCTAAAACATTTGCACATTGAAAAAAAGCACATAGCCATGGCAGTAGTAGTCGATAAAAAATGACGGGTTCGTTACATATTTCTTTTTAAACATATTTGTGCTCTTATAATATATCATCTACACAGCGTTTTCATAAAATTTTTATCTCGCGCGAGATTCTTATTTCCAAATTCATGCAATTTGGCTTTCGTACCCTATTATTTTGTATCGCATTCTTCGAGCTATCGATTCACTAAGTGATAAGCTTCAACAAGTTACGATAACAGTCGGATAAACTGTCGAGTGTATCGCATCAGAAATGATCGCAAACGTTCGCACATACGTTTTGGAACCGTATCGCCCATCGATATATCACCTCGACATAAATATTCTTAGATCTAATTGTGTTGAATAATGTTTGTTTTCTTGGAAGATCGGCAAATTGAACTATGTACAAACAGCGAGCAGTAGTGCGACAATCTCTGATGGGCGATAGCAGCAATTTCGTGTGTTTAGATTCGGTTGGAAGGCTGTAAACATGGTAGCGTCGCGAGGTCGTGATAGGTAGTAGCGCGAACTTGACATAAAGTTCCACTCTCGGTTCTCCCTTTGTATTGTGAAAAGTCGTCCGTACACTGGTTGATATTTGGACGCATTAGAGGGACCGAGAGGAGTCGCGCTACTACCGTACGTCCTATCTGGCGGGATCCTGGGCGTAGCGGCACCAAGAGTGCCCGTTGTTGTTAGCCTCCACGTAAAGCAACTCTCAGTCGTCGAAGTCGTGCCTGAGCTTAATATAGAGGCACGAGCCCAAAATAATGCCGAACACTTCGAGGACCGATAGTCCTAGTCCCACAGCGCCCAGGATTATCAGGTGGTCTTTCGTCGTCTCAAGGAACTTGTAGATACAACCCTGCAAGCGTACAAAACTTGATAGTCACAAAAGTTTTCACGCAAATTGAGCTAGACTCGGAGCTGGAATTACCGTGTACTGAATGTTTGACGGGTGAGTCCTTTTGCCGCACAGATAGCTGGGCGTTTTGCAGCAACTGTCTGGTACGAGGCTCCCGTCTCTTTGAACATTCTCGTCTCTTATCCATTCGCTCGACATCCAGTCTTCGAATCTAATAGCACCGCAGCATTTGAACTGTAAACGAAGATAAAAAATTACGGTGAGTTTTGCGTATCGACATTTATGCACTTTACGAGCAAATTTTCACGAAAACTTTCAATAATGCTTCCTCATTTCATAAATAATATAATCTAATTTTTCTCAAAAAAATGTTCGTAAAAACCTAGACCATAACTTTTCTTCGACTTTTGGTTGCGCGATTGGCACGGACAAATCGTGAACGCTTTGAAATTGCTCGGTACCTTGGTTGACAGGCCTCCTCGTAAAATAGTGACGAAACGACAAAGAAGTTGCTCTTAGCATAGAAAAAAGCTCGAATGAGCGAGCACCCCGTAGAAATGGGACAGCGCCTAGTGTACATATACACAAGATATTCGGTTAAATCGGCGCAGTAAATACACAGCCGTGAAAATTTTCATGGCGTCGCGCACTCGCACGACCTAACGGCTCCTCGCGCGCGCTACGCGGATTATACGGGGCGCCGTTGAATCTGGTCCACGCGCACACTTATGCATGTATACGCGTAAACGTCGACTTGCGCGCATCATTAATCTTCGCGACGTATAAAACGACTACTGGCTCGCGCCGCTGGCTGCCTGTATTCGCGCGTGTAATATTCCCCTATCCAGTGTATATCCTCTTAGCTTGTTTACCTTGGCTTAGTTTACTAAACTTTATTATAATCACACATGCTGATATTAGCTCTGCATAATACTGTTTTTGTTTTTACTTCATTTTCATTGATTACTTTATCATTGCGTTGAAATTTCATTACGAGCTAACAACATGAATTCGAAACTAGATCATATTTCAATTTTTCATATTCAAATCTTTTTAAATTTAAGCGTTAAAATAATTTTCCATTAAAGGCATCATAGCATTAATAGCGATCTAACTGCTCCACCAAAGAGCACTACGGTACAAATGGAATACATAAAGTCCTCCAACGCAGGAAAAAGTTCGGAGAAACTCGTTTACTAACAAGATCTATGAATAAATTTATAGCAACCTAAACTTCGTTATAGTGAGCAGCAGGTAGCATCGCTTGCACAAAAAAAATGAAGTAACAACGACGAAAGATAAAAAGAAAACTTTGCCGACTAAAAGCATACATATATAGAAGGATGGTGACGGCAAAGGTAATGGAGGCGCTGAAACTTTTCTGCTTTTACTTTTTTTTTAGTCTCTTGAGCCTCCCTATCACTTCAAAGCGCGAATAAACGTGCGCGTGCACGTGCGCGCGCTTGGACGTGTATTCGGTGTGGCACACATCAGTGAGAGTAGCGGGCAGCATCAGGCAACAACAAAAGGGCAAGGTAAAGTGAAAAAAAGGCTTTTTTTTCAAGGAGTTTTGAATTCGTAGTATAAACAATCACGGAATACTGAATCAGTTGACACGCATTTGAACAATCGAAGCGATAGTTTCTTTCGAGACATGCGAAACGCTCGAGCCATTACCGTTCGAAAGCGTGAATATGCTTTTTTTTTCCAGAATGGCGGAACTTCGTGTTTATCAGAAGAAACGTATTACGCGGCATTTGAAGGGATCTCACGCGAGAACGCAATCCTATGAAAGACGTGATGATGCCGCGGAGCAGCGCACGCGTTCTGAATCGATATGTTCAATACCCAACGGTGCTTTTTCTCGCGAGCGTTTCTGTGCGATATTTTTTTCAGCGCGAGATTTCTCACGTTATGGCCAGGAACGCGAAAAATGTATTCAAAATGCACGTTGATGCTGCAATGCCTTACAAATTTGAACACACATTTCAGATTGGGTAAAGGAAATCTCGATTGATTCACAAACATTTTCTCATATCCGATTTCACGATTGTTTCTAAAATAAATGTCCCCTTAGAAATCTCAAGTTGCAGTTAAAACAGAAGTCGTATGTGATTCCAGAATATATATATATATATATATATATAAACTTATGGGAGCGGCAGCTTATCGAGATGAGACAATCGTGAACGGCACCTCCCGAGAAATGGCGACAAGTACGCGAAATACATCCATAAATAAAATATCCGCAACGTCGTTGCCTCTGTGCCCCGTAGCAGCCGTGTACAATTGCGACTGCAGCGTAAATAAAACAAGACGGGAGAAAGAGAGAAAGTAAGTGCACGCGCGCGCTAGCGATATCGTACAGCGTAACGGATGGCAGTAGTCTCGTGGAGACTTTTATATGCGACTCCTACAGCGATAAAGAAGCCGCGTAGTGCAAGAGAGAGAGAGAGAGAGCGCGCGAGAAAGGACGGGGAGGGGGATGGGCGAAAAGCCCATTACCGCGACACTCCACCAACGATCCAAGCGTGTACCGTGTGGCGCGGCTGGCTTCTCCTCAGCCATCGCCTTGCGGACCTTCTTACTTTGAGAAATTTGTCGGCAGCGACGAACAGGCTATATCAAGAGACTTTGCTGCTCTATCTATAGCTACTCCCTGGCCGATAGATCTTATGTAGGTAATTGCACCCGGCATCGGCTCGATCGAAGAAGGTTTTTCTTTGTCGTTCGTCACTGAGAAATTGGCTTTAATTGTAATACTTTGCTATCGAGTAGCCGTATATAATGATCGTATAACACTCCAATAATCAATAATTAGAATGATACGATGAATATATCTTATAAGTATATTGTATTTTCTACAAATTTTCTCTTACAATAATTATGTCTAGAAAAATTCCCGAAGAAACCGTCGGAGCGCAACAAATTTTAGTAAAATTCTTCCCTTACTTCGAGCTGCATTTGATCAATAGCAGCAGTTTCTCTGGACTTCAATGAATAAGTCTCGAGAAAAGTGCGATTCAAATTCATCCTGAGCTCTGGTCCCACCTGTTCCTCGTATAAGCGGGCCATTGCGCCAACTCCCGCTTCCAACACGAAGACACCCATAACCACGAAAATGTACTGAAACAAAAATTAAGAAATAATGTATTAATTTTTGCAAAACCATGAAAGATTATTGGTAAGAAGAGGGATTATCCTGTAGGATGTTAATAAATTAGTTATACGTAATTATTAACGTATTAAGAATACATGAGTATTGAAGTGATGATATTACACTATGAAAAAGAGCACTAAGAAAACACGTCCTCTTAGAGCGAAAGGTTTCTTTTTTCTGAGCCAATAATGTTGCAGCAAGAAGAATTCCGCTTCTAACGAAATTTCTCTTGCCAGAATGACTCGATACAATGTATATTCCTGATTCATGTGGCGTTTGCGTCCGAATGAAACGAGTGTGGTAAGGCACACGAAACAAAAATCTACTTGTTACGACTTGTACCAAGTTCGATTTTGAGTAAACACTTTTGAATGTCGCGCTTTGCCCCCGGAGCGTCGAAAATATCATCCATACCACTGCGTGGCTTGAAATCATTAAGCTCGCTAGCGCTGATGCCCCAACTTCACAGTGCATAACTGCCTCATATCTTAAATCACGCATAGATGAACCGTATATGTCGATTTAAGAATCGGTACTATGAAAACGTTGTACGATACCTTTCACTCGAATATCACGCCGTGTAATAATGGACTACTTCAGTCACACATATTGCAATATACCACGCACTGCGCATAAAGTATTGACTATACGCCCTCCTAGCAAGAAGCGCATGGACTGCTATGGAAAGTACATTTGCTTCGCACGGTCGGCGTTTCACACAGTGCGTGGCTTGCCTAATGCCGTGGTGCATATATGATTTTTCCGCACACCTCCATAAAAGGATGATGCTCCGCTCTCAGCAGGTGACACAGAACCGCATGGATTGTCCAAAAGTAAAATCGGTTGTGTACGTACAATGTATGTTATGTTGCCCGGGTTATATTCTGGTTGACGCTCTAACTAATTTTTATATTTTCTATTTCGCTCTATTACACATATCTTTCCTTCTTCCTTTTTAATATGTTAATTTTCGTTTCGAGATTAAAATTCCGTTTTCAAATTTGCAAATTCACTTAGAATTGGTTCATACATCTGACGATTTTTGTTAGAAATAGCGTAAACAGTGTACGTGAATTTGACCAGTTAATTTGTAACAAAAGTGCTTGTTGTGCAAAATTAGGTTTCATTTTAATATAGGTATTATTCCATATTGCGTATTTGTCTTTGCTTATCAAATAAATCTTATAAATTTAATTTGTAATTACTTCCATGTATTAAAAAACAAATTAATCAATATATAAGTTTGTTTCTTCTTCTCAGTATTGAAAAGGTTGATACAAAACGTCTCCAAAATGTTAGCCAATTTTTAAATTACTAGAATTTGAACAGCGCATGCACTAACCTACATTTTTATTGTCCATAGGCACGATAAGAAAATTAAACACGATTAATAATTATTGATTGATTATTTCATTATTGTTATGAAATATTTTGTCAAAGAAAGAAATTGTACGTTTGTAAAATAATTAACAGAATAAAAGAGCCCGTACGAATCTTATGGAAAATGGATCCCGGTCAAATTTTCCTGTAACTTCAGTAAGTAATTTCTCTTGGGGCTCTGATCAAAAGCTCTCATGAGCGCAAAGTCTAAAAACTTATAGTTAGGGAGATGAAATAGGGTCAAAGTCATGATATTCTATCAGTTAATATGTATCTCTTTTAATGAAATCAGCTTGAAAGTTGGGTGATTACCTCCCAAAGGGTCATTTTAGGGCATATATACATATGTGTGTGTATGTATGTATGTATGTATATGTGTATATATATATATGTATACGGTTTTTTGGGACCCGAAAACCATTATACATTTTATATACACACCCCTAGTTCTTCCCATGCACAAGCCTTCACCTATAGATAGGCTCAGCTCTTACGAGTTTAAGAAACCTTTACAGGGTTAATTGGACTTAACTCCCGAGTTTCATTATGTTTCTTTATGGAATATGATTGTGCTTCTTTAGTAGAAGGAGGTGAAATAGTTTCTGCAAGGATGCAAAGAGCTTTTATCAAAGCACAAAACAGCGTAAACTAAAAGGGTATATGAATCGACACTTATGTTGTCGTCCCTATACTCATGGTGGCGTAATCTTAAGTATAAGTTACCCTAATCCACCCTCTGAGGAGTATTAATCACCCAACTTTCAAGCTGGTTTCATTAAGATCACATTAGGAACAAACAGGGCGTCCATCTAAGAGCCATTGACGCACACATTAACTGATATACGGGGGCTAGCCACAAACCATGACTTTGACCCTATTTCATCTCGCTAACTATAAGTTTTTAGACATTGCACTCGTGAGAGCTTTTGATCAAAACCCCAAGATGAATAACTTACTGAAGTTACAGCAAATTTGAACGAGATCCATTTTCCACAAGATTGGTGCGAGATCCTTTGAAAAATTTAATAATCATGAATGTAGTTTTTTATAAACATAATTTTCAACATTTGTATTTTCTCTTTGATGACCACCAAAATAAATTAGGAGGGGATGCCAAGATCGAATATGAGAAATGGCTACATAAGGCTGTTCGTGATTAAAAACATTTCTTCGTAGATCTATGTCAACTTCATCAAAAGTTTGACCTTGCACTTTATTTATTACGATCACAAAGGCTAATTTAACTGGAAACTATCTTTGTTTGAAAATGAAAGGAAATACATCTTAACAATATAAAGTTATACAAAACTGATGCCTAAACTCCTTTTTTTTAAAAGCAAACAACACCCCTGGCTTTCTCACAATTTTCAGGACTTTTGTCAGAGATTGCAATTAATGTAGAGGGGTATATAGCTTTTTGATTTTCTGCTTTCTAATAATAATCAGAATGGAGGACAACGAATTTTTTTCAAAACTAAATTTGATTTAAATAATTAATATTTTGAATAAAATATAATTTACGTATATGCGAATAATTTTAATTAAAAATATTAAAATGATTTTGTATATTTATATTTAAACAAAAATCAAAATTAGCATAATTTTAATGAAACTGTTTTTAATTAGATTAGGTCAGATTCAAACAGAAACATGCGCACTGCACGAGCCAATTAGATAGCGTTTATCTTTGTTTCAAAATATCCGGTCATGACATTTTTATAAGGGGAATAGATCGAAAAGATCCTAAGGGGGAAAACTTTTTTAATTAATTACCAGAAAAACTCTTGTACATCAATAGGAATAATTCAAATTGAGTCTATGGTCGATAAAAATTATTTTATTAGAGTATGATTAAATTTATTTTTTATTGTGAGAGAAATTAGACAAATGATTAACTGTAATCTATAGAGGAGTATATATCACTTCTTTCAATTTTTTCTCCGCAGCGACCACGATATGCCATTAAAATATCTGTAACAAAATCGGTATAGAATTAGAAATGTAGTAACCTATTACCGATTAAGAAAAGTTAGGAACCTCATCTTTGAAGTATCTATCTTTACAAACATAATGGCATGAAAATGGAACTTACGTAAAGTTGAAGCATCGAATCTTGCGTATTGATTGATTCATCAGCATTTTTTCTCGACTAATTAGCAAAACTGTAATGGCGGCAGTCGGAAGGAAAAAAAAACACGCATTCTCAAGCTAATTTAGATTCAAGTAACTTCACATAACGACCCATTTTGATAGAAAAGTTTAAAATGCTTATATTTCAGTTTTCCTGAAACAACTGCTTTGCATTTTTAAGAAATTAATCATAAAAATATTAAAACAATCCTATAGGTTTATTTTGTTCTCAAGTGTTTTATTTTAAAAATAATGTTAAATTATGTCCAAATAAATAAAAATGTATTGTCGTTCAATTTCTATGTTGGATTGAAAAAAACGAGCGTACGTGAAAAAAATGACCTCAAATACTAAAAATCAGTGATTATCACATGCTAAGAATTATACGACATTTGTATGATTTAAACATCTTCATACATAGCTACTTGAAACTTTTAGTAGCTCTACCTGAAATCTTAAATTAAATATAGAAAAAAATTACGTCGTAGCGTTGATAGAAAATTTTCAGAGTATCTCTCTAATAATAATGAATAATTTTTCATTACTTTATACAACAAGTTGTCAAACTAAAATGCGCATAAAATCTTTTTTGTGAATCACACCTATGTTGGTTCAATATTTTTTTTATTCGTGAAATGCCTATTTTTGAGTAGAAAAAACATTAAGTACATCTACTAGAAAATTCAAAAACAAAAATTTAAGCTCGTGTAAAACTTGAAAATCGAAAATGAGATAAACCAAAATTAAGGGTGCCTTAAAATTTGGATTATTCCTCTGTGTGTATTTATGATGAATTGAAAAGCTTGTAAGTCTTTTCCATATTTTGCGTTAAATCCGAAAAAAATCAAATAAGCTATTAAGGAGATAATTTTTTTTTCGAGATTGTCATTTATATATAAATTAATTGAAATTTTTTATTTCCACCACAATTACTTTAGAAAGACTTTTGAATTATAAGCTGAATTTCTTTCCCGGTCTTTCAAACTTTTCTTACAAAATGGCAGCTGTGCGAAGTTTCTCGTGACAAAAATAACTTGAAAATAGTATACGCATCGCGTGTACGATATTAATAAGCTCAGAGCGCGTGCTTGACACCCTCGGCTTCTCCTTAAATGTCAATTTATACACACTATTGACTTGTCAATACTTTTGTGGCTTTGGGTTGTAATCTACTATTCTCGCACTAGTATAGAAATGTATTAGTCCCGTACTTTTTAGCAAAACAATATTTTTCACGATTATACTGTTTATGAGATAACAATTGCTCTGAATTGCAGATCATAAAATATTGTTAGAAGTTTATGTTATAAATTTCTAATAATAAATATACCATTAAAAAAAATTGTTTTAAGGCTTAATCAATGGAAATTTTTCGACGCGGATAATGTACTTTTTTCCTTTTCTGATTGTTACCACAATTTTCCTAATTAGTCGAGATGAACCATTAACAAATTAAATGATGCATGATGTGTTAAACTTCAACGCCATATAAGTCCCATGTTAATGCGTTTTTTTTTTCATCAAGATATGTGTTTCGGAAGTGAGGTACCTATCCCACCTTATCCGACACGACAAACCAAGTATATAAAATTACAGACATTATGCGTGTTGCTTCCATTTAAATACATTGTCACCAATTGTACATGGATACCCGGTATGTAATTTTGAGTCATTGTATTTCAAATAGGAGCAACATACGTGACGTGTGTAATTCGATATATTTGATTTTGCCGTGCGATAGAAGCGTATCCTCTATACTGCATTTAGCTTTTTTTAAAAAGACGAGTACATTTTCTCTTAAATGCAATATAAAAAATATTTTCTGAAATGTTGTAAATAATTACTAAACTTACTTGTGTTATCACATCTGTTCTTGCACCGTAATTTACTTGTATTTACGTAAGTTATTCCGTCCTGTCCACAAATTGGTGCATTTATTCTTTGAACTCTACAGACACAAGAAGCCTGATCTTCTGTCGCATTTTTACATAAAACAACGCCCAAAAGAAACGCTAAATACAAATAAATTTGAAAAATTAATCTAATAGTTAAATTTAAATTCGTATGTTTAAGTAAGAGCGTTTCACTTTATTGCAAATTGTACTAAAATAATTGATTGTAACTTAAGTTCGAAATTATATATAAAACTGATAATTAAAGACTTTATTGGAATTCGACATTATATTGAATTAACATAGAATGATGTACAATACATTGAATGTTAGAATGGATAGATTGTGATTAAAAAAATTATAATTTTGAGTAAATTATTTGTTGATGCTCATATCATTGAGGAGTCATAATCAAGTATATTGCTTATATTTTCATTCGTAACTTAAATATACGAATAATAAGGAAAATGCTTTAAATTGAGTACTTGCCAATAATGAAAAAACAGGTATATGTCTTAAACATTTTTATAAATATTAATGAAAGTGTCTATTTCGCTTTGTTTGATCAAATTGTTTGATCAAATACTAGTGGAGAAGCAGTGGACGTCTCTTCTACAAGCAAACTATAAGCAAACTGATAAATTATATCAAAACCGGCAAGAAGAATTTCACAACTGCTAGTCCGCAACAGAACTCTGTCTTTATATATGTCGTAGGCAACAAGAATTTACAGGCACTTTGCTGTATGCTCGGGGATTAAGCAGAACGTCGGCAAATAATGTAATGCACACATAAAAATCGAATTGCCTGGTTGATCAGACACTTTGCTTAATTGCCGAGCATTAAGTAAATGCCTAACATGGTTCCGCCATAGCAAAATTGAAATATCTCTTGCCAGTTGATTTCAACTCCCATTTTCAAAAATGGTTTACAATGAGAAGGCATAAATGTACAATACGCGGATGCCATCCCTTAATAATGTCATTTTTTGTTTCTACGTAAAAAAGATCCTCGGGAATTTCTAATATCACATCGAATGTAGAATTTGAATTTAATAGACCTCGATCTACTGCCGGAACTGATAATGTGATACAATCATCAGTTACAAATGCTAGAAATTTATCTTTAAGAACATTAATCATTTTCTGTGTACTATCTGCTTGTCGCTGATAACAGTTTTCCTGATTTTCAGCAATAGTTTGTTCTCTTGTATATAAAGCACAAATAATAATGTCTTTAATACTCAAATTTAATTGACAACACATTATGAATGTAGATTTGGCATCTTATACCTCGTAAAACTTCTTCAGAGCTAATTGCCGTATTGCAAATTACTCATGTCTTATGAATATTATAGAATATCTGAAAGTTTGTAAATAAGGTTTCATACTAGAATCGAAATCAACGAGATAATTCTATTTACGCAGACAACGCTCGTCATTTTGCTTAATACTTGGGAATTTACCAAAATGACTCATAAAATCACGCAAATAGATGAATATTTTATTATTGTGCGTTACGCTATTTTCTAACGTATTGTTTTTTAATGCCCGAGGCTTAATGCCTGAAAAAATACTTGTTTTTTACGACATATACATGCTAAAACCCGTGATTTCCACAATGATAGTGTGTTATTTTATAATAACATATATTAAAAACAGTGTGATATCCGTGAATCTAGTAATTTACTTGTAGCTTCGAGAAACCTTCTGCATTTCAATATGTACTTGGTTTCACCGTAGCCGTGGGACATTTCGATGAAAATATCATTTCCATCTATGAATTTTTCTACAAATCACGATCAACTAATTTTATAAAGTTTTTTTCCATAAGTTCTTTTAACCTAATTATTTTGAGGCGCTGTCTGTTTACACATCATGATAATTTACGATTTACACATATGCGACATAAATTATCTCTGGCTTACGTGGTATGTCATTGATTTCAATTGAAAAAAATAAGACGTAAATAGAACTGATTTAACGAATAATGGCAGACAGAAGAATAATTTTATTTAACAATTTTTTCAAAGAAGTATTTAAGATTTATTGGAGAATAAAAAGACTCTGTAATTTTATTGATGTTTCTAAGTGAAACCGTGGTGAAAATAATGTTAAAGCTTTGATAACTATTCAAAGATGAAAATTGCTTTATAAAAATGCGAAATCAGGCTTCTGTATCATAACCATTTATATCCGTGGGATTTTATATGGCGAGAGAGAAAATAGCGTATTCTATAGATGTGAGTTTTATCTTAAATCTACTATAAAGGTAGAGCTATAAAGTAAACTTTCATGGTGTCGCATATATAACACTCACTACCAAACGCCTCCAGCTTCGGTTTCTTTCATCATTTAAACAATTGCTTCCGCAACATTTTCTACAAAATAATACATAAAATACGAATATTATTTCGAATTTCGAATTGAAATTATTGGCATGTATCACTATTAGAATCGCCTGATAATAGAGCTATTGTTTAAATATAACAAAAATTTATTTTGAAGAAAATTCAAGCTTCCTTCACTCCGGTAGTTCACTTTTATAAAATCACTGTGCGTTATACCTGAGCGAATCACAACAACTTGAACGTCAGTAAAAAAGATATAATAAACACCAAACTTCTTTGCATTATAAATTGCTTGCCCATTCGTTCTTTTGCGACTAAACTAATGTGTTTAAACACTTAACTTCCTTCTTAAAGAATAAAGAATATTTTGTCGATTGATCAAGTTTGTTTTTAACATAACTTATCTCTATCTGTATTTAAACAAAAACTTGAAGCCGAGTTAACGTAAATATAATTTTGTCCCTTGTATCACTTCTACATACATGACTGGCATACATTCAGAATGTACTATTATCAAATTTATCACAATTGTCGAATCTACCGAAACGTCATTTAATATACCAGCACTAGAATATTAACTCCATTTTGTTTTTTACCAATTTCATCGTAATATCATAAATGATGCACGATATATTCCTTAGTTTTCAGTAATTTGATGCAATCGGGATACATTTCGATTTCTAGTAACTATGGTATCAATTATTACAACGACCTATATCAAATATGTATATACTAATATTGAACTTATTTTTCGTCTTTTTCAAAGTGGTTTATTTAAAACCCCATATTACATTCAATAAGAAAACTAAAATAACCTTATTTTTATTATTAGAATACAAATGTAAAAATAAATACTATTTACTGCAGCTCCATTTTTCAGGTAAACTTGTACTGTAGGCAATCCAGTTTAAGCAGTTACGCCAGTTATAATGACAACCTCGTTTCCAACATCCATTTTAAAACATTAAATTTCAGACTATATTCCCTTTGAATCAACGTAACAATTAGACTGAAGAATTTCTAATATGAGTTTAGAATTGAAACTAATACTAGTATCTCAAAATGATTTTATGAGTCAGTGAGGGGAATCTGCAAATAATTTGTCACATAAAAGATTAGGAGTGTTACTTCATTTTTATCATATCATACACTCACTTTCAATTAGAGCTGCATTTTCATGTGAATATGAATGTT
This sequence comes from Phymastichus coffea, assembly GCF_024137745.1. NCBI lineage: Eukaryota > Metazoa > Arthropoda > Insecta > Hymenoptera > Eulophidae > Phymastichus > Phymastichus coffea. Next base: position 1,460,231 of record NW_026706849.1, read on the forward strand.
TACAGCCATGTAAAATATCTTTATGAAAGTCTTTTAAATTGTTTAGTCATATCTAAGATGTAGCTACAAAAGTCGATTATCCTTAGTAAAAGGAGATGCATCAGAAAGTGAAGCAAGTTTATTTGTGATCTGATTAGTTGAAAGATGATCACATGAGTTGCTGTTATATGTTGACATACTGTACGGTATTAGCAGATTAGCACAACAGCTCAGCGCTAATTAATTGTTCACAGCATTTTGCATTGATATATTTTTGATATAAATTAACTAAAAATCTTCGCTATAAAGTTTAGTCGAATAAACAGATCAATCATGAGGAAAATTATAAATAGATTGATTACTTTTATAAAATACTATGAAGCAATTTTGGCTCATTCATACATTAATTGGTTCGATAAATTATTTTAAAAAAACTTTATAAATGTAAACGAAACAGCAAATTTGCCACAGCAGCTGTATTTGTACAGTTAAAAATTGACAGTTTTATTGATTGATAAACATGAATTCTTTTAATTTATTAAGATAAGTATTGCGCCGAATCAACTGTAACTGTTTTATTAAAGTAATTTTAGTAACATAATTTATCTATAGATAAACACGTCCAAATAGTTGAAATAACAAAAAGATGAGAAAAGTAAAGATAATGCCATTGTCAAATACAGCTGATAGTTCAGTTTATTTACAACAAGAAAATTGGAAGCCAAATTAGTCTACGACTCAAATCAAGCCAAGATACTCACAAACTGCTGTTATTATATCTGAAAATATTACTGAACTTGAATTTCATTACTTAATTGAATATGTATCTGTTAATTAATATCGACAGATGGTAGTTTTTTTATATAGTAGATCTCTTTTATGTTTGTGTATATTTCAAATTTTTAATTTTGCCTGTGAAAGTTTTGATACTTGACTCAAGCGTCAAACTAAATATTACAATGAACAAGTGATAAGCGTGCAAAGTGCGCTGAACGTTACCAGTATTTGATAAAATAAAGAACGAAAAAACAAGTATGACCACTAATGCAAGAAATATCAGACAGAATATTTGCGCATTGGAAAAGTAAACGAATAAAGTCCGAGTAAGAAAATGAAAAAAAAATCCTATTAACGTGTGGATGAAAGGGAACGTACGTATTTAAACGTTCAAGGCTGATAATGGCTATCGCGTCGCGAGAGTCAAGGAACAACGACTGTAATTTGTATTTTCGCGAGGGAGGAGGCGAATTACGAGAGCGAGAGAAGAAAATTACGCGCGCTGCGCTTCGCTTCAAACGGAGCAGAATGATGTAAATGAGACTTCTGCGCTCTTTCTCCCTCGCTCTCACGCGCGAATAAAGTGTAATGTATGCAAAAAAAGTTTCGATTCTCGCTCTGTCTCTCTCTCTCTCTCTCTTTCTCTCTTTCCTTCGTCTATACTTAGATCCCAGCAGTTCGACAAGCTTATACCGAGGTGTTTGCACTTGTTGTAAATGGAAATTCGACAAAGGAGTGGAGAGAATGGAGTAATATTTAGCGATGATTTGTACGTAAATACGCTTTGCCATAACGAACTTTTTGTTGAAATGAATTTTTTCGCTCGGCTTAACTCGGTTCTTCTGCTCGCTTGCTAAAAAAAAATTCAATGCCAATTACGTTTAGTTCGGATAATTCAACTGGATGGTTCGCAATAATAAGCCAAGCTCTCTCTCAGCAAATGAAATGATGAGCGCAATTATACTTTTTTCTTATAAACATAATAATAGGTTGTTGTATACATATATATACCTCGGCTGTTGCTTGCTACTACTGTGTAGATTCGATATAATTAAAAAAATTCTGGATTTCTACTCCTTCCTGAACAAAATTAAATTTCATAATTACAACAGCACGAACGAACGGAGATTTTTTACACGGTACTCATTTCGAAGAGCCGAATATTTTTATTTTTATTTAAATGAAAGTATTTACTTATTATTTCATCGAAAGATTATTTTAAAAAATCTAACTAGATAAGATTTGTGTTAGGCAACACTATCTAATGTAATTTATCATTTGTTTAATTTAATACTTGCTGATGTATAGTAATTAGAACAAGATAACATACTTATCTCATTGGATGTAGTATCATTATTTACAAATGTATTTCTCAATTTAGTACTTAATATTTGAATCAGTTTTGGATCATTTAATTAATACTATTAGAACCAAATGCAAATTCATAGTTAGATTCTTTTTTAATCTTCTCATTTAAAATGAATTTTCCTGTATCATTGAAAGTTGAAAGCTGCTCTTGACAAACATATAAAAAGATAATTTTAAAGTTGGATAACGAATCTAGTTTTACTGTATGTACTTCATTATATAATAAGGTAAATGTTGCGTTTTTAATTATGATTCAGATTAGTGTGCATGTAAATGTGAATAAATAGCTGTTTCAATAATGGGCTGGTGATTAAAAGTGATTTATCAAAAACTCGTATAATCGAGGCATATGTTGACTGATATGTGAATGGATACCACGCTGATAAAAAAGCTAGGTATGAATAGTACAAGGTAGATGTACTATTTTGTTTGAATGCTGTTATCACCTGCCATTATTTATCTTCGTTGACAATGTTCTTGATCAATGAAGGCAAAGAAAGAACGAAAAAACATTTTGACGTTTCGTTAACAGATTCGTTAATCTCATAAAAACTTTATCATAAAAAATAGAATGGAACGTACTAGAACAAGTTAATATATGAAAATTAACGACAACTTGTAAAATAAGCAACCAACAATTCTACAGTCAGCATCAATACATACTGTTGAATGATATTGCAATTGCAATACTGTATTACACGTGTCCGATTATTATTTTCTTAGGAAGTTAATAGTAAGGTACATAGGAATTATCAAGAAAACTGCACAAACAAGAAAATCAAAATTTTATAGGCGATAACCCAGATGTTATGTTTACAAATGTAGATAAGATAAATAAAACGATATGTATATTGAAATGATTACGTTATAAGATGGAAGACTTACTCAATGGACTAACACCATATGCAATAATTAAAAAACTTTCTCTAAAATCTCTTTAAACCAAAATTTCAAATATATAATGACAAATTTAAACGGAATCTGATACAACCTTAGCACAAGATTATGTTTGGTACAAATACATTAGATAGGAGCATATTTCTGTCTTATTATTTCTTTAGTTAATAGTATAATTCAGAAAATATATTATATCATGATTTTAAACGTAGCTTAAAACTTTAAAAATTACACATCAACAATTAAATTTATGAAAACACTTGCTAAAAAACAAGCTAATATACTCATCTTATTGGACGTAGTACTATTATTGAAAAATGTACTTTTTAATTTAGTACTTGATATTTTAGATTATAGAATTAATAATATTAGAAACAAATGCGGAATTTCATTCTTTGATATTATAAATAATAAAAATTATTACATGAAAATGCTTATTTCTATCTTACAAAAATCTTTCTGAATAAATCAAAAGTACACCAATGGATTCACCAATGTATTCTGACATTGTAGAGAGCGGCAGAATCTACCTAAACTTAAATTAAAAAATACTTTTAAAAAATTTTGAAATAAACCATCGTATTTGTCAGTCTTTTAATGATTCTCTGATTTATTTTTTAAAAACATTTTTAAATACCTCAAAATCCTTATTTTATAGAAAAATCTTAAAACGAGGTTTTGGAGATGATGGTAATAGAGTGGGTTGCTCAAAAAATTGTTTCAAAATTAATATAAAATGATAAAATTATGATCTTGACTATGTTAAAATCCTAAGAACGCTAGAATATTATGTGTTTCTTATACAAGTATAATATTACGTTAGTTTTTATTTACGTTTAGTTATTATCATGTATATTGTCATTTTCATGCAGAGAATCGATCATAACTTTTTGTGTTTGATTAACAGATTATAAAATTATTTCAAATAAAAATAATGTAAATGAAACATATATATTCATTTATATTAGCAACAAATCATAAAGATATTTCAAGTTATAAAAAAACTACATCATAGTATTTAGTCGAAATATAATTAATAATGTGAAATTGATGAGATAAAAACACTTTTAGTTCGGCTGGCAATGAGATACATTCTCTAGCTTATATACAGTTCGATCTTGGGCGAATACTCTGATGAGGTCAGCGAAATAGCTAATGAAACGTCATTAACAAACAATAATAATAAACAATGAGTTTTATTTACTTATCTAGTTCTCCCTTAGTGATCGACATATATATTAAATATATGAAAGAAGTTAATACACCGACCGTTAAAAATAAAATTAAAGCAATTTGCAGAAGATATACCGATCTCTTAAAGGAACATCCTCATTGTTTGGTGAAGAGCTTCATACTCTCAATACCAACAGTGTCAAAGTTAGAAAACTACATAACATCAATTATTCATACATAATGTAAGTCTTATATAAAAACGTACTCAGTTTTTATTTCATTGGAAACATACCTCTCGGGAAAATTAATTAATTATAATATATTTTTTCAAATACTCTATAGACAGAATCATAATCAAAATAAAGAGTAAATAAAAAAGTAATAATCACGAATGATAATTACAAATAAATTTCTGGCTTCTCAATTATTAATAATTGATTATTAATATTAAACAATTGACATTGACGCTGCATTAATAGAGAGACAAAGTCTTAAGGACTGATTTCTTACTTGAGAGCGTCATCGGCGCTGATCGATGGCTTAATCACTCGGATTTGGTCAGGATGGATCCATGACCGATAGGTTTGAAACTGCGATGGTTTTGTAATAACTTGATGAAGCCTTTATTCTTCTACATCAGGGCATTGTTTCAAGCTTCAACCAGGCAGCAAGGCAACAAAGTTTTTTGCAGGACCCGTCGTTGAGTGTCGTTCCTGAGATTGAATTCGGTTAAGCGTTGTGAGTAAGGGATGTTACCCGAATCAAGGACACAGAGAGAAAGAGACCCAGTTCCTCGCGAATCTTAGCTGCTTGCCACACAACAGCGACTCACGTGATGTTTTTGCTATTATTGCTGTGCTAATCGACTATTGAGAGTCAATTCAACGGTTATCGCTCAATTTTTTTCATCGATACGTTGCAATTACAATATAATTAATACGTGGCAATTACATTTTAATTGATACTCCCCTTTCTTGGTGGATAGGAATAAATACTAAAAAACAAAAATTTTCTTATAATCTAAACTTAACTTAATATAAATTGAGAATTAAAAACTTGACTTGATAATTCTTTACTCATATTCCAAACATACACATATCGTCGCTTATAGAATTCCGTTGATATAAAATTTAAAACCTTTTATGAGACATAATACATGGCATCGCTTACAGCAAATAACTTATAAACTAAGAATCTTCGTATTATATATTATTTACGAAAATTATCCAACGGTTCACTTATTTCTATTCGGTGCACCCAATTGTATTTTGCTTTTGAGCTTCAGATAAACTATACAACACGCAATGACTATCTTACATTGGATTTGTACATATTTAGAACGCTCCGATGATCAGAGCTTTACGTGTCTCAATTAACTCTCATTTACATTATATACTTCAATTTAAGCTCATCAATGATAAAAATACGCATGATATTACACTCATAGATGTAACCTTTGTCTTCTGGTACATTATGATACTAATGAGGGAATAGTACATTACGATACAAGTGCGGGAAAGTAGATTGTTGTAGACGAGAAACTCTTTCCTGAACATGTGCCGTATCGTATTTTTCGATACGTGTGGAAAGTGCGATTTTCAACGCAGGTTTTTGGTCGAGCGTACGGCAAGTACGCGTGAAAAATAGCGTTGAAAAATGCATTTTAGTTCAAACTTTTGCCAACGTGAAAATTCCCTCAAATAATTGAAAAAACTTCCATGTTATTTTGTTTAAAGAATTGGACAGATATTTACTTTTAATAAAGCTAGATCTTTTTACGTATAATGCTGACTTTCTATGTTTTCTGAGCTTTGATACGAAATAAAAGTCTTTCTTCCGTTTTCTTTGTGATCAAAAAGTATTTCTTTATCAAAGTGTATAGTTTATTTGGAGCACAACCTATACTATAATGTGTTGTTGTGTATAATAATTTTTCTATTTCTTTTATGTTTAATAGATAAGTTATGTGTTTACCTTTACAGTAAGTTCTAAACAGTCTGTCAATCTCTCATGACTCTTTCCATTGAATTGGATTGGGGGTGCTTTATGGAGCTATAAATAACCGTTATGCCTAACTTTGCAAGTTTGATTTTCCACCGATTTTTCGTTAAGTGCCTACCATTGTCACTTAGAATTCTTTCAAATTTTCTACAATCAGGTATAAATTCGTCAATTATTTTCTTTGAAGCAGTGTTTTTTATATCACTTTTCATTAAATATAGATTGGAACATGCGTTCAATATTGCGAATGCGTTTTTCACTTCCCCTTCACGACGAGAGAATGATTCATAAAAATCTTAACTACATCCAAAGATTTGTTAACGTGGACTAGATAATATGGACCGTCTATCGCAAATATCAAGTACTTCACGTGTTGACATAAGTCACAGCTAAGAACATATTTATTGACATCTTTGATCATAGCCCTTCAATAATAATAACGCTTGAGATAAGCTGCAATTTTATATACATCGGGATGTCCTAATTTCATGTGCATTGCTTTTATCAACTCAAGTCTTACATCACCAGACACTATACTAATGTAATTCGCCAAATATCCCTTTCCTTTTATCCAATGAACAATACATCTTTGTACAATTGCAGGTGGTCGTGACGTTTATTTTTTAGATAATTAAAGAAATATTTACGTCTTAGCTTTAACTTATACCAATGTTTTTAATATTTTTGAATGAAATCGTCATGATCAAAATGAGCATTAAAAACAATAATGATGATTTATCTGTTTTTATTTGTGGTAACTGTAATTGTTAGAATGGACGAAATTGTAATAGTGTCGTGCGTTGGTTTATAGAACTTGATTCAGGATTGTAACTAAAAATATCTGCTACTGCGTTGCGTTTACCGTGGCAATGCACTATTATAAGTACTGTTGAATTAGTCTCGGCTTTGTGAAATAAGGTTGAGTTTAAGAACGCTAACGCCTTGCAGTTTGTCACGATTTCAAAACATTGGCCAACAAGGTACTCATGAAACTTCGAAATACTATAAACAATAATCAAAAGTTCTAATTCTGGTGTTGTATATCTTTGTTAGGTTGGTGACATATCTTTTAGCAAGTGAAATTATGCAATGATCACTGTTCTCATCGATTTATTACTTGCGTATGTTTGAATAAAGTATCTGTGATTATATGACTCAAATAGTTTATTCAAAGTTTTGCTTGAGTACTGCGTGCGTCCATATGCTCGTTAATTCGAAAACACACGCTATTATCTTTTAATAAATCTCTAAAGTTATTCAATCATGTCTAATGGCAAAGCGTGAATAATAATTGTGTTGGGAAAGATGAGCAAGTAAGAAAGACAGGTAATTTAAGCAATAATTGCACACGCTAGTACAAAGTAGTTCCCTTAGTGAGTGCTGCCGTCGTACCAAGCTCGTTTCTCTGCCTTTCCTATCGCTAGAACTTTTGGCGCTTTATTGGCGAAATTGCAGGCAGGGCCTGAAGGACCAAATCGGCGCGTGCCGCTTTTCCGCTTTTTCCTCAAACTCCATCCCGCTCGCGGGTCGCCGAACGGTCTCGGGAGAGACAGCCTCGAGCTGTGGCGCACAGCCTTGAATTTGCCTCGGCAGCCAGGCACGTCAACCGAGCGAAGCCAAGTGGAGGAAAGGTACCGACATTAGAAAACGCGAACGACAGGCCGACTAACACTTACATAAGAAAGAGGCCTAGGTGTCACGTACATGATCTTAAATTTCTCAGCACAATCTTAATCTACTTTTTTCCTAAACCTACTTTTTCTCGGCCTACGCATCTAGTCGTTTGTGTATGCTGCCTTTTTCCCCTTCCTATCGTACTACGATCGTTTTTCCTGCGCACGGGTCATAAATCTAGATATAGGATCCTAAACTAAAAGGCCGACTGGGCTTGATGACTCAACAGCATCGACGCGTCTACATTTTCAATGGGTAGCACGCGCCTACAACGACTAGGGTTTCCCCACTTTGCCACGTGTTAAGTGTTATGGCAAATGGGCAGCTCCCGTCTATACAAACGAATGGAGTTTCCCCACGTTGTGGCATTCGTCTGCCATGTGCATGGGCCCTGGCCACGCGCTCGCCATCCGCAACAAATTGCAGACACCAAGTGTATGTGTTTAACGGACAATTAATAAAATTAATTTATTATAAAGAATCGAATAGTACTTTATTGTAATAATTGTATTTAACAAAAGAAAATCGTGCGAGAGAATTCTTAACGCATTAATTCGACGACGATAGGTAGACAGACAAATTACCGTATGATCAAACGTTTAAAATAAATTCGTTGCCTGGTAATGTAGAACAAGAAAAGACCTTTATGCGCAATCTTGCTGTGCCACCGCTATATAAATTTGTCATCAAACCCGAGAAGCATTCTTTATTCCACATTCTTATTTCCCGTGCGAAAACATACAACATGAACGAGCCATTGTGCTTCAATCTTCAATTCATATTGCAGGCGTCGACGATCCTTGCGCAACCGAGAATTCAACTTTTATGAAACTTGTATTAATTAAATATTAGTCATTTCATCAATAATATTGAAGTTTTTTTATTTCTGGATTTTCAAAATTAAACATTGTTTTTATTCCCTCAGGATCAGGGTATATACCCTCATAATCTTCTACGTATTTATTTAAATTACGCGCGTCAAGATCAATTCGTACCGTATCGTCGTTTTTACGAACAATCTAAAGTGAATTACGAGCTTACAGCAGGTTCTATTATGTTCATTGCAAGTATTTTGTTTATATATATTGTTCAACCTCATCTTGTAGTAGTAGACGGTAGGATTGATTTATTTTAGGATTTGATGACTTAATCTCAATTTATGAGTATAGATTGTGACACATCTTGATTTGTCTAAGAATTATTATACATCCCAATAAAAATTTGTTTTTCCATATCATCGACATTTGTATGGTTATTCGCAATAGAATCGAGCTGTTCACAGGGAGTAGCGCTTTTTTCTTTTATTGTACAATACATGTATTTAAATTTCTATTCAAAATTTCTTCGCCCAATTTATTTCTTTATTATATCAAACTATACATGTGCATATCTAATTTATCATTTTCCAAGTTAATTTTACTTGCTAAAAATAGTATAATTAAAAAAATTAATTCGGAAGTATCACTATCTATTTTAATATGAAGCTATCTTGTTTTTTTAATGGTCGTTGATTTTTTTCCTATTCCAACTAAAACCACTAAATTCGTGACTAAAATGCTAAAAGTCTGTGAGTTTTACTAATTCTATTGTAAAACTTTTTTTATATGGCATTTGAGTTCCAGTATCAATAAGCAACTAAATCGTCTGATTATTTATCATGCACAAGAAATGCGGAAATGGAGGAATTTATTTTGTCGATATTTCTTTATTTGGGTCCTTATTATTTATACCTTTGGCTAATTCGTTTAATAAATGGCTATGAAATTGACATGCCGACGGACTACAATTCAACGCACTTACTTGTCATTTAAATACTTGTGCTGATTCTGTGGTTTTACGTGAAATTGACTTGTGTTGCCAACGCGGGAACTGCTATTGTTGGGAAGTGGGGGAAAATGTGTGTCTGATATTAAGGTGAGCAATTTCTGTGAACAATGAAAGATATTATGATGATTGAACTGACTGTAATGATTTACATAATTTAAACTTGGAAAATGTTTGTTTAGATAATTTGTGTTTGTAATATTTTGATTTGAGAAAACTTCGTCTCCAAGGCATAGGATAATATAATCTGCCTTTATATTCTAAACTACACTGTTTGTCTTGGATTTTGAATGGAAGTTTTCCGGATTATTTTACTTTGTTCATATTCATTATTTTTTACTCTTTCATTGTATAAACTATCTATATTCACAATGGCTTTGAATGACCTTAAGAATACCTCGTGATGAACGACAAGACAGCGAAACATACCCTAAGTTGACTTTTTGAATGATTAAATTCACAGTCTTTGAGTAATAAATTTCATGCCATTTATTTATAGTCATGCATGGACGGTAAATACAAAAAATCAATTTCTGACTTCTCAATTATTAATAATTAATTACTTATATCAAACAACTAAACGTTGATGCTGCATTAATAGAGATGTGAAGTCGCAACGATTGATTTTTTACTTGAGAGCGTCATCGACGGCGATTGGTGGCTCAATCACTCGGATTTGGTCAAAAGGGATTTATAACCGATAGGCCTGAAGCTGCGATGGTTTTATGATGCCGTGATGAAGCCTTCATTCTTTCACGTCGAGGCGTTGTTTCAGGCTTTAGCCAGGCAGTGAGGCGACAATTTTGTACAGGAAGCCGTCGTAAAGAATCGTTCCCGAGGTTGGATTCGGTCGAGCATTGCGAGTAAAAGATCTTAAGTCAGCCGAGCACACCGAGCAAAAGAAACTCAGTTCATCCTCGCGGCAGTGATTCACATGATTTCGCTATTATTGTCGCACCAATCGATTAGTGAGAGTCATTTCAACGGTTATCGCTCAGTCTTTTTAAACGAAATGTTACGGCAGCAAAAGTCGTAAATGTACCTAATGTGATTTTCATAGTCCATGCATGCCTCATGTGCCCTCAGTATTATAAATTAATGTTATGTTATGCAAAACCAATGTTTTATTAATTGTTTACTGACAAAAATTGGAAGCTGTTTGCCGACATTTTGAATTGCTCGTATAATTTGAAGTCAAAAAAACTTAATGATGCAAAGAAATATAGCATAATTGAATGTAATGAAATTTTTGCAATTCATTCACATTGATAAAAAATAATTTTGAAAATGAGACATTGTATTTGTGAGTGACAGAGTAAACTGATGAAAAAATATCAAAATTAATAAGTAGTTTACACATATATTACATACTGACTAGTAAGGAATATCGATGACGAATACGTTAAAAATGTCAAAAGCCTATATAAAAAATGCCAGAACCATAGAGATAGCCTAATTAGACTATGGTATGGAGTAACTAATCAACATAATCAAAATCTTGGAGGACTCTCCTAGGACTCTCCTTTATAAAAAATAAATGGTATTTCATATCATTCGCAGAGTCCAAATTTAACTCTGCCTACCTTTCTTACTAGATGATTTAGAAAAAACATACTTGTCTACTCTTGAAAGTAAATTCACGTGTGTTCCCATATATGTGTGTGTGTAGGAATAATACTTTTGTAATTATCAAACGCCATCAAGTAGATAGAACTATTTGCCATAAATACTATATTGTTTATATTGTATACATCCATGATTACTATAATTTAGAAGTGGAAGTGGAAAGAAAATGGAATTTTTTAGATTTAGATTAATGTAAAAATTAATAAAATGTTGAATTGATATTAGAAATGAACTTCATCTGCCAGACTAATACACTATTTATCAAACCATCCACTTATAAAAGAAACAGCGTGTATTTTCTAACGAACGTTTCCATAAGTGAAATAGATATCACTAATATTTTCTTAGGTAATCACTATCCCCTGATATTCATTTCAATACACACACACACATTGAATAAAAAAAATTATTTGTAAATAAAACTTTAATTTCAATTATAAGTTTAGACAATGATACTACTTCAACAATAGATCAACCTGATATAGTATTTAAGTTCACTTGTAAACAATGCGAAATAATATACATTAGTGAATCGAAACGTGTTTGAAAAATTCGAATTAATAAACTTAAAAATAATATAAAAATAATAATAGATAATAATTAAAAATAAATAAAATAATAATAAAAATAAACAAAGAGGCAAAATTAATGTTTTATTAATTATCTACGAACAAAAATTAGAAAACATAGATAAATATGCATATGTAACTATGAATTTCATTGGAGCAACGCCAGCATCCTTTATTGTGAATCGAGATAGAAGAAATGTTTAATGTTAGAGATATATATCAAGAGTTTTCGTTCAAAGTTAATAACAAACTCGATCCAGCGAAACTAAGTAACGTATATAATCTTATTAGAAGCTCTTTAAGTAATTAATGATTGGGCACAGGATATGCGAGTATAAGACGAAATTGCATTCGTATGACCAGACGACAATATGTATTTGTTCATACATTGAACAGTAATAGCTGCGACTAACTGAAATCGAAAAAAATGTTACAGTAAGCGTGGCATAAGCCCGCAATTACAAATGTTTGACAGTTTCCTGCGAGAGAGAAAAGCTATGCAGTTTTCCTCGCGTTAAACACGCTTGGCCGATCACGTGTCGATGACCTGTCATCCACATAACGCTGTTTTATCTTTATTACATAGTATAATATTAATAGTATAAGTGTAATATATATATAATGCATATTGCTTCAAGTCCAAAAGCAGTTAAACGAAGGATGCGCGGAATTCGTTGATGGCGTTTCACTAATAATAGTGGCAACCTAGAAGCGCAACGGAGTTGGCGAGGAGTGTAGAGGACACCAGTATTCGCGGAACGTACGAGATTGATTGGCAAAGCTTCGCTGTCGAATCTAATTAGCGATGCAGCCCGATCATTAATTGTCACGCTCGCAAATAACACAATGACAAAGATACTTAAATCTAATGACAACGTGAGTATTATATGCATATCAAAGCAAACATTTGGCACTCTGATGAGCAAAATCACACAAATGGGAGCGACTGATCAATGGCCAAATCAATCAGGCATAAATCAATGCGGAAGTGTTTGCGTGTGATGACCAACAACAAAAGCGGCTTTGAAGGTAGAAGCAACTGCCTGCATAATAATTCAAAAGACGTGTGTGCAGGTATACAGGTGCTCCAGTGCTCCGGTGCCAATAATTCAAAATCCAGTCTGTCTCCTTCTGGCTGGGTATGCATGGCGCTGGTGGCAACGCACGCTCGATTAATTTCAGTCAATTCCGCGCGCAAGTGTATGTTAGGTACGTAAGAGCGCGAGCGCGCGCGTGCTGTGCACAAAGCCAACATGATCCCTTATGCGTCGTCTGAAAAGCGCCACGGCAGGCTCGGAGAAAAGTAGCTTGTACAGTCTGTTGAAAAATGTATCGATCGCACCTGCCGGCCTCGTTCTTTGTCCGCATATATAAGCGTCTTGGAGGTGTAATCAGTTGGTCCTCTTGAAAATAGAGTGCAAACATACCGCATTGAAAAACGAGAGAAAGGTACATGAAGTAGAGAGAAAGAGAGAGAGAGAGAGAGAGAGAGAGAGAGAGAGATGCTGCACTTGTTGTGGAACGACGAGCCCTTAGTTTCGTGATTGCATCGGCGACGAGAGCGAGGGCGAAGCGCACATACTGCGAGGCAGCAGAGCTGACTTTCCCGTATAAAAGCAGCTGAGTTGGGCCGCTTAATCATGCGCTATATGGATTGCCTTGGCATGATATACGGCCAGACGGCCACGAGAGCTGTGTATAATACCGGACGAGAGAGAGAGAGAGAGAGAGAGAGAGAGAGCCATTTGCTGCGTGCTATGAGGAATGAAATTCGTCGGCGAGATCAAGTGTTCTAATCGCTCGTACGCCACACCTTCCTCCGCGGCTCGGGCTATCCTTTCAAATTTATTGTTAATTGATTGCACTGTTTTGCACCCACTCTTTCTCAATCATTACAGCACAGAAGGTATATATTTCAAGGAATATTATAGGCTGTATTTGAGACAATGTGTGTATGCTCGGAACGAGTGAAAGTTTGGCAAGTTGCTTGATTTACGAGCGACCTTTTCCGTGCGCGCGAGCATTTCTCGGTCCTGTTATATCCACGTCCTTCGTAGAAAACATACTTCTACAAATATTGTCCATGATCGTAGATTTCTATTACTTTCTAGCGATCCTGCAAACGTGTTCAGATTTTAACAAATATGTACGTATTCTGTGTCTGGTCATCTCTCCAGATGAACGAAATGGTAGATTCGAAACTTTTTCTGAAATATCTCCTCCAGATTTCCATTTTCGCATTTGGCCTCGACAATATTTAAAGAGATGTAGCTCTTAAAGTTTTCTCTTTGAAATTTCTTCCACAACCTACTATCCTTCGAGATTGACTTTGAAAATTTAAAAATTCATTACTCTCGCAACGTAAAGGATATTCCCCTCAAAACTTACGCACGTACTTTTTTCATGCTTCCAAAATTAGTGCAAACATTCTTCAAGCAAGCACTTCAAAGAAGTTTGCTGCGTTTTCACTCTTTTTATGCCCAGAAATTTAAACTTCGCTTGCTTCCTGCTACTTTTTCTCAACTTTGTTGAAATACGATTGAGTCTAATCGACGCACTTATCACAAAAAAAAATCCTTTTTTTTGTATCAATGTCCGTGGCCATATCCGTAGTGAACTGCCAGTTGGCGGGCGGCAATGAACAAAAGCGCGATATTATTATCGCGCTTGTTGCAATTTGCATATCAGTTGTGTGCGCAGAAAGTGGAAAAGACGATCGGGCAGGCCGCTGTACGAGATAATTAATTGGAGAGGCTTCGGGCTTCGGCAAACGAATATTGGCGGAGGCACGCGAGATCGGCCAAGCGCAAAATGTCCCACTATACTTCAGCGAGTTTTTCGAGTACAAAATGAAAAGAGCGAGAGAAGAAAAGAGAGAGAAAAAAAAATGAGCAAAGGCTCGGGGGAGAGGGCTACCATATCCGGGCGTATTTGCATGTCGTAATGAGGAGCTCGACGTCCGAGTGTGCAAAAGCGCGCGCGCGGGTCGATATGGACTCCTCTGCCTCTTCTTCTTCGTCGCCGTGCCTTCTTCTTCTCCTTCTTCTTCTTCGCTCTTTTGACAAAAAGAGCTTGTTAAGAGGCGGGTAAATAATTTGAGGCCGATGCCGACTCCAAGTCGATAGATAGGCGTGCACTCACGTGTAACACGCAGAGGAGAGAGGTCGACGGACGAAAGATGAAAAGAAAAAGTACGGAGACTGCTCGTTAAAGGCCACGAATGAGCTTTACAAATTGTCGCTCGCTCGCCCACCCCATTCCTCGGCCATTCGCGTCGATTGCGCTGATCGATTTGCCACGAAACACATGGAAAAAGTGAGACGTTTGCACTTCGGATTATTTGCGCAGTGCATGCCATGGGAAAAGTCTGTCTGGCTGAGATACTGTCTAATATGGAACATTTCAATTTGTTTAACGGTCACAATTGTTCATTCGGTTTTTTGGATATATGGCATTGTTAATCATTTTTTAGATGTTTTACGTATGTTTATTATCAATTAAATTAGTTTTCATTTATTCCTAACTTATGATATTTCGTTTCAGTTTTTTCTAATCTGAGAATTCTAACGTTATTGACTATTTCATTAGTAATCGACAATCTGAATTGAGAAAAAATAACATGGATTTCATGATAAATGAAACGTCCATAAACGTCCATAAACAGATGTTTATAAAAAAACTACTTGTTAGCAGTTTGGTAAGTTGAGTGAATTGTCATACACTTCAAACATCTAAAGATAAAGGTGTTTGAAGAAAAACTTCAACATCTTCAAGGTGGAATAATCACTGAATAAATCTTTGCTCTGACTATCCGTCGAAATGTAGAGGCAATGGGTAAGAGAAGATAATCCGCTAATCTGCAATTTGACACGTGAAGATGACGTCGAAATCCCATTGATATCACAGTTGAATGAATTCTTGTACAAGAGTCTATTGACCCGAACTACGGGCTGCTCGCGTCTCTCATTTATAATTGAGACAGCCTCTGTCGAGAAAGAGAAGAGTCGAGAGAACAAGAGAATCTCCTTGCTTTGAGCAGATCTAACACGGGCACAGAGAATCGAATCGACAAATTCAATGATTTAAGGAGCCGTGAACGGAGTACACTTCGTTCGCGATATACGTGTGTGTGTTGGCTAAGAGCTACTTCGCTGTTGAATAAATCAGCTCGCTGAAGCTGATTGCTACGCAGCGTCGCTACGCTGCCTGCCGATGAATATTGCGAAGTTACCTTCAAGACTGAGAGTTTCATAATGAAACGATTCGGAGCGAAATATTCGAAATTGCTATGAACCATCTCTAGGAGTTTACGATACGTTACATAGACAAACATTTAAAGTGCGCGACGTAATGGCAGATAAAAGTCGATAGTCTGCTAGCTACGAAATTCAAGAGGCTTGGCAATCTCGTTGTCATCTGCATACATAGTAACTTCGACAGAAACAACATCAGAAACTATTTAAGCTCTACATTATACCTTTAGATTAGCAAGGACGAGCAGGCGAGAGAGAAACAGAGGCAGCAGCACGAGATTCGCCCCTTATCTAAACGGTTCGATTAGAGGTGTATGGGTCCGCGCGCCAACGTCTTGTCCCTCGAGGTTGCGCGAGCTTTCCACGCGATAGCCAAGATGCGTTCCAAGAACGACAACCTTGAGAGGCCGAACATTTCCGCGCGCGCACCAATGTTTACGGAACTTGCGCGAGAAATGGGATGGCTGTAGTTTTTGAAATGAGCATAGCCATCCGCTTCCGAATAGCATCGTTGTTTTTCGAATAGTTTTTAAACTCTTCAGTTGCTCTCTCTCTCTCTCTCTCTCTCTCTCTCTCTCTCTCTCTCTCTCTCTCTCTCTCTCTCTCTCTCTCTTTCTCTCCCTCTCTTTTGTTTTTGGTTTATACTTTACACACGAAAACTTCCATGATCATGGCTTTTACGAACTTCGCAGAGAGAAAATAGTTATTTCTAACAGTTTATCCGTAGAGAATAGTTGTATTTGTTACTTACTTTCAAACTTCGTTAAGGTAAAATTATTTTCTTTTCTTGCACTTGAATTAAAGAACAATGGAATATGATAATAATATACGTATTCAAAAAACTACTAAGTATATGAAGATTACAGAACAGAGGAAAACAAAGAAGTTTTTGTTGGAAAAGTCAAACACGTACTCATACCGACAATACGAAAAAGTTAAAAGCTAAACAAAAGATGCACTGTACAAGATATGAAATTAATGAAGAAAATGCTTTAGAAATAGGAAAACAAATTTTCAACTCACTTATTGATTAAATCATTGGCATGATTCCCAAGCAAAGAACATCCCACCAAGTGATTATCAAAATATCAAGATCGTGCGCGAAATATAACCACGTGATTTTAAAATTATACATATGTAAAACAACATTTCCAATTTCAAATACATTTTCAATATTAGATTAATTTTCCAAATAACTATTTGCTACGGGCTCCATTATTCTAGGACTATCGAGAATTGTAAACAACCGATGATTGTCAGATTTTATCTTCTTTTTTTCGAAGGAATATTATATAAAAATATTTATCTATAGTTATTTAACAATGATATCAAGTCATTATTTGAATGCTCCATTTTTAATTCGAATAATTTTTTTTTGTAATGCGACTGCATCTGCATAAAAAAATTACCAAATAGACTGTATTGTTGTAATCACGAAGGCTCATTCCCGAGTAATGGATTCTCCTCATAAATACATTAGTAATCGTAAAGCATTTTATTTAGCAGCATAGCATCGAGAAAGTCGAGACGTTTTCAAAATAAAAGATGAGCATTTAGTGATAACGTGTTTAGTGCGCGGTTCTAATATTTTTTATATATCTAAGACACTAATTTGTTATAAAAAAGATAATGTTGAAACAAAAAACCAAAAAGAAGTCGGTGCGATAAATATTATAATAAATAAATACCTCTTAAATAAGAGGGGAAAATGAATTTTATTCAAAAATTATAATATGCTTTCGAATTGTATAAATATTATTTATATCGTGTTCATAATAAATATATACGTAATGAAATTAAAATCGGTATAGATGGCATTAAAAAGTATGTTGCACATTAATTAAAAATTGTGTGTATGTGTGTGTGTGTGTGTGTTAAAATCATCCTCGAACGCAAAATCCATTTTACAGTAGCCGTTTTGGGTTTAGCTTCGATCCATTTGGTTGGCATATAACTCGAACTAGGCGGATCATTTAAAAAAAGTTTTTATGAGTAATAAAATGAATCTTAAAACGATAGAAAAAAAGGTTGTTCTCTGGTTAAAAACTACGGCAAAGTGAGCTGGGCAATTCCACTATGGATCCATTTAGCTTATGTTACAACACTGCTCGGTTTCTTCAAGTCATACAGTAATATCAGCGTAACTAGCGCCAGAGAATTTGTCAGCGAGGTAAGTACAGTACCAGCTGCGTTATTTGCACAATAATCCGATTTAATGATGACTATTCAGGCGCCTAGACTTTAACGGCGCATTAAACGCGCGCAGTTATAAATTTGGATAATTGAATTTTCAACGAGCGCACGCTCGCGCGCCATACAAGGATAACTCATTTAATCGCAGCGAAGAAACTCGCTTTTACATGATAATGGCGCGACATTTGGCGCTCGCCGTAATTATATTCGCTTAATTCAGCCTTGCCGCGTTCGCGGAAAACAGATTTTTTTTTCGCGTCTCAATCCACTTTCTTTCTTTCTGACTGCGGTCCCAAGAGAGGACAGATTGAAGAAAAATAAAGAAGCGGTGAGAGCGCTAAGCGCGAATCCACGAAGAAAGCAGCGCAGCGGCGTATAATTATGGAAACATTAAACGCGCGCGGGAGGGGGGAAAGTGCACTCGACGAGAGCTCCCCCATTGAATCTCCACTCGCGACCGGATGATTACCAAGCGCCCTACCCTCGTTCCTTCTTTTTCTCCGTGCTACGCGCCAGCGCGCGTTTACCACCAGATGACGCATTCAAATTATTCCATTTTTCTCTTTTTCGCGCCGAGCGCCGAGCGCGCACCGCACAGGCAGCTGGAACATGATTGTTTGCTTCGTGCTGCCTAACTAGTCGTAATTTTGCGCTGTTTTATACCATGTTGGATTATCTCGTTAGAACGTGTGCCTATTTTTCATTCAACTACTGAATTTTAAATCAACAGCGCGTCTATTGATTGATTAAAGACACACCTTTGCCATCATTAGTTCAAACTGAAAGCAATTTTTAGTTTCGTATGATTGCACGTTAATTAGGTGTGAAGTTGAAGGGCACACCACGGATGTGTTTCGCTTTTGGCCTCCTAATTATCGTACTAATTAGTTATGGCTTTGAAACCGATATTACGACGTAAATGTAGCGATAATTGAATCGCTGTTATTTAAAAAATGATAATCAGACAGTTGAATGAAATGAAAGAATAAAGTGATTATTACGCGAATTTGATGCAGCCAATGGGAATTGGAGCATTTAATCTTGGCAGACAGGATGACGGGGGCAGTAGCTATACGATTAGAAGACCAGTGAAACGTGTGGCGGCAGACAGCAGCTCAGTGAATTCAAGCGCGAGAAGCGATGCGACGATGGCGGGCGCGGTGGCCGAAAATGTACGTCAACGACTCGAGACACTTCACCCTTTGGGGAGCAGGACGGATACGTGCCGAAAGTCCCTCTTCCGGGGCAAAAACCAGCCGATCTCGCTCGCAGTCAGATACACACAAAGGCGGCGTTTTAATCATTGCGAGAGAGAGGTGAGTGAGTTCTGCGTCCTCATTACGGCTGGGGAGACGGTTCTTTCTACAAAGCACTGGCATCCAGGGGATATAGGTATCTGATTATGGTGGACCCGAGGGTCTGTTGTAATTGTCTTCCTCGGCCCCACGAGAGAGAGAGAGAGAGAGAGAGAGAGAGAGAGAGAGAGAGAGAGAGAGAGAGAGAGAGAGAGAGAGAGAGAGAGAGAGAGAGAGCGAAAGAGGAGTAAGAGAACGGGCAAGAGAACGCCAAGGCGCAGAGATATATACGTAATGGGCTTTCTTTTCTTTGACAGTCATCTCGTAAAACTTTGATTATTGGCATTGAACGCCTGCGATATTTGTCTGTTCTCCTGTTAGCCGACACTAACGAGGTTAAGCTCGCGCATGCTCCTTTGCGCGCAACCAATCATAAAGGAGCTAAATTGCAGTAAGCGGGATAATTCGTAAATTATACGCACGCGCGAAGTGCACTCGCAGGGTAGATTTATGCGCGAGAAAAGCAGTCTATTAGAAAGATAGTCCAGGAGGAAAAGCGGCCAGGCGATAGAATTAAAAGGCGGTAGAGCCTGCAGAGGCGCCGCCGCGAGAGAAAGGTTGCTAGAAGCTCGCTCCTCTGATATGGAAATGGTATAGCGATATACTTTTGCACATATATGGGTATCGGTAATGGCCTCCACGGGACTCTACTCGACTTATATGTGCGCACGTACACCACTCTGTACACGTACACAGCGCCGTCAATAATTGTGCCCGTCGGCTTCTCACTATCCCCCTGGATTCCAATGGTACGCGTGCGAAATGCACGGGAGGCGCGATACACACACGCATACACGCGCGCAATACACCGAGAGACAGGGAGAGAGAGAGAAGCTCCGAATTCGCACGTACTGGATCAACAATATGCGTACGCCCTCAAGACAGCCCGGCACATACGGTATACATTGCTCACAGGGTGTTCAAACGATGTGTTCATTGTCAACCTGCGTAGATATGGATGTGCAAGCTATAACTGCATTTGCCATTGCACATACATGCACAAGCTCGAGCAGATATTGTTCGTGCCGGTGCTCGCCCTATGCACCTCGCACAAAGGAACACGTGTGCGAGGCTTTAACTATGGGTCGACTGGTGGTCATCTTTATCGGACTCGCAGTCCCGTTGATTAGCTATGAAGCTCGAGAAGACAGCTAGATTGGCGGGTGCACAAAGGGCTATGCAATGCGTTTGATGATTATGAATTTAGATGAGTCAATTGGCCTCAGAGACAGCAAATTCAAACAGCGCACACTCAAACAGTCCGACTACATGCATTGTATATTCTGGTCAAATTGTTGGCCTGCGGACTCAAGGAGACTCGACTTGCTGCGGAGGAAGGCGGCGATACAGCCTAATGGGCCACTCGAGGAACTTACGTCAACTCGTGTCGCGACCCTAATGCGCGCCAACTGCGCTTTCGCCGACGTGCGAGGATCAGACGTGACTCGCTCGTTCGCTCTCTCTCTCTCTCTATCAACGCTTGAAAGATCGAGACTGAAAGCTTCGCGTGCTTTGTCTCTCTCAAACTTTAGTTGCTGCATGTACCGACCAAACTGTTTTAAGCGCTGGTAAGAGTACTTTTTGACAGTCTATACCAACAACATCGAGGGCTGTTGTATAAACTGTGTTGACACAATTTCTCTTTAAGTGGTGTGAATAGAAATTGTCTTTTGTCGATGTCGACTTGGCAGAAGCCAAATTTGTCAAGTTGAACTAGCAAAGAGATTCACATTAAATGACGATACATTCGGTAGTGTACGATCGCAAAGCAGGCTTTATGAACAGAACACTGAATACAATAATTTCATTTTGTGGTATACGAGCTACTCTCATTCATCATGCAACAATTACGCCAAGATGAAATTAACGATACGCGAATCGAATACAAAGCGTATTCACTCGGAAAAAAACCATTCTCGGAGGGCCGATTAATAACAAAAAGAGCGAGCCGGAAACGGGCGATATTCCCACGAAAGGGAAAAAAAGAAGCAAAACAAAGCGGCAGACGAGCGAGGTGTGAACAGGCGCGCGTGCGCGAAGAGAGCGGACAAGAGAGAGAGAAAGAGAGAGAGAGAAACATACACGTACAGCGCCTATGCGCTTATAAGCTCCAGGAACAAAACATTTTTCGCGTCGGCCAATATTCAACAGGTTCATATGTGCGCCGCGCGTGTATGTGTTTCGCGCGCCCGATTGCTGCCCACACGCGCCTCTCTCTCTCACTCTTTATCTCCTCTTCCTTACAAATGTCGACTGCCGCAAAAGGGCTGCTCATAATTCCGTGTACTTTATAACTGCATTAAAAAAGCCGACAGAGACTGTCAGCGCGCCGTTGAAATACTTAATTGAGAATGGCTTTATATGTCTGTTGTTCGATGTGCTTTAAGCCATCGGCGCAGCCTTCGCCTTATTCGCATGTTTAATCCCGATAAGAATGCTCATATCTCTGTCCTGCTCTCTTACTGTAGTTTTTAAGAGCGTGTAAATCGCCTGATATATCGTATCATATTGAATAGGATTGGAGTGAGGTTTTTTTGGTACATACAGACTCGCGCAATACATCATTTCGATATCGAAAAACCATTATGAAGTATCGTCTCCGGTGCCATTTAATAAATCACAGTTCGAGATCATTTCAAAAGAGAGTTGAGAAAGCTAATTGAGCGTATAAGAGAAGAAATAATCGGAGAATCGAGGCACTCCCAAAATCGTATACGAGCTTGTTTCCCCGTTTAGGCATCGATAAATCTCTTCGTCCCTCTTGTGGTCGTATTATCCGCCCATATTGAGGTACTTATCAACCGGCAGCGCGCGGCTCGAAAATCGAGCAACGGGCATAAATTGATCGGCCGGTAAACGTGTCGGTGGGCGAGATGTGCACTCAAGTTGTAATACGGCGCAAATGTTTCTTTTCTCGCCGAAGCCGCAGATCGTGCCACTGTGAATATATATCATTGTTGAATGCACACGCGGCGGCGCCAGGGATGATAAAACTGAACTTTAGCCAAGGATTAAAGGGAAAGAGACGCGCGACGAGATAAACGACGAGATGCATCGAGCATTCTTGGCACCTTAATCTTTCTCGTTCCTCTATTACTTCTTTTTTTCATAAGCCCTGCGATATAATTTGCTGCGGCGTTCAGAAACCTGTTATTTTTGTTTCATCTTACGTACTATTAACGTCGTTTTCGTTGCATTATACGTCGCCAACAATTTATCAATCGCAAGCACAAAGAAAAACTTATACGCGCTGGTGATTTTTCCCTTTAGCGAGAACAGTGAGGAGGGAAGGTCGATTTAACGAAGCAGATATTAAAATAGAGAAAGAGAGATAGAAAGAAGTGGGCAATTTAGAGGGGCGATTGCAGCAGCCGAGAGAGGCAGGCTGAAGCGTACGGACATTGGAGTGGAAAAAATACGGGGAATGCTCGCGGAAAGACAGTATGATAAATTAGGCGAGCATGCATACAGAAGAGGAAGAATGCGCGCGGGGCGGAGGAGGAGCGCACAGAGAGAGAGAGAGAGAGAGAGAGAGAGAGAGAGAGAGAGCGCAGTGAATTTTTAAAATGCCGCGCACATGCTCGCTCGCAAAGTAATGCGTTTCAGAGGCAAATTTTTTAAATTAAGAATCTCACTGCAGTGTATATTATCGCCCGACGCATGACAGACACGGCAGCGCGCGGAAAAATAAGCGCAGCTGACAAATTAATCTCCCGAGTGCAGCGTTTGTTCTGATATTTGGGCAGTAAATTGTTTTCTCTTTTTTCGAGGCGCTTCGCAGTGATACGCTCGGCTCTGGTTATCGAGGGCGACGAGCAGCGTCTGTAGCCATAAAGTCGACAACGGTTGCTGCCCGAGAACGAGCAGGAGACGAAAATTCGTTGCAGCGGCAATTAGCCAGGTACGATTACTCGAGCGCACGAGCGCGCATAGCTAATGGTCGTGTAATTTCTAAAGTGCGCGCGACGCGCAAGCGCGCGTAATGAGCGGCCTCTTGGTGCAATTGCGACGACGACCACCGCGACGGTGAATACATATATAGCTGGCTAAAGTAGCATAATACCTACTCTACCATATACCTGCCAACCGATACGCGTTAAATTGAGATTTTCGTTAATGCCGCCCCCTGTGTTTTTCAATTGTGCGCTCTCTTTAACAAACTGGTTATAATTGACGCGCGCAATGTAGGATTATACGGTCAGCAAGCGTCCATCCCAAAAATAAGAGTAAATGGTAAATTGAAAAATACGAGAGCTATAAGCGTGCACGGAGGCTTTGCCACGCGCTGCTGCTGGTGGCGCCGCTGTAATGCAATATTCATCAAAAGCCTGGGAGTAGCAGTGGGTAGAGGTGAAGCAGCGGCGCGTGCATACGCAGAAATTACGAGAATACAGCGGGCGAGCGCAGCACTTTATTACAGCGCTTCGAGAGTGGCTGGAGATTTTGCTGGCCCCGAGTCGAGGTAGAGAGAGAGAGAGAGAGAGAGAGAACAAGCTGCACAGCGGCAGCAGCTGAATTCACGAGCAGCAATCCGAATCGGCGCGTGGTTAATAATCGGTCGGCCGAGCATCCGACTTGATCGATAAGCAGCCGAAAAGGTCGAGACTTTGTTTCTCCGATGGAAGAGTCCAGGGACGGGCGTTAAGAGCTTTCGTAATTCATAACCATGCTCGTGGTAGCTCGCAAGGGGCAAACGATATCGAGAAAAGAGCCCGAGAGTCGTACGTTATTTAGCAAGGTGCGCGCGCTGCGCAGCGAGATGATGTAGCAGGCGGGGCAGCTGCTTCGCCCTCGTGACCCGACCCTCGACGACGAGCGACTCGCGCTCCCACGACGTGTGTTCGGATTATCGATGGATAATTTGCTTTTCTGGCGTCAAACCAGGGCTTTTCAAGTATATCGATTCGCGCCTTTGTACCCTCCAAGCAGCCTCTCTTGTTCGCTCTCTTTTGTGCGATGTCTTTAAGCTACACGCGCGAAAAATGATTTATGCTTTTTAAGCGCAAATTTCGGCACCGCCTACATCGCGGCCTCGCTTGTATTTTTCATTTCCCGTGAGAATATCTAATGGAGCGTATGCTGACTTGCACAAGCAACTTATCCGATAATGATATATTTCTTCGTTTTCTTTTCCTAAGTAGAATAGACATTTGCTTCGCGATTGCCGTCACCGTTACCCGTTGTTTTATTAATTTCATTCTACCAATAAGTTATCATCGATTTGCAAGTTTGCCAAACAGAAAATGTTTGATTGTCTCAAAAATGACACGGCGATGCGAATTAAAGAATTAAGAGACGCTAGCAATCATTTACAACACAATATTACCTAGCATCTACCAAATAACGAATACATTCTCATTCCGCCATACGATGAATAAACGGTAACGTCTAAATTTTGCTTAGTTTCCAAGTAAGAAATACGCCAGCGTGCAACTTCATTAAAATAAAGCTGCGGCAATCGCACAAATCATCCGCTATTCGCTCGAGCTTCACCTATATATGTTTTTCGCTAATACGTGCCGTCCGTAACAATTTACGCGCAAACTTGGCTTAATTATCATCGCATTATTTTGCGAACGACGAGAGCGAGAACGCAATCGTCGCGCGCACGGCTGCGCTGCCACTGGCGCGACTCACGACGGACCATAAATTTTAATTAAGTTCCGGTTAAGGTAGCACACGCCAAGGGCTCTCGGCTGACTAAGCTCGCATTTGCAACTGCGCTTTTTCTTATTCTCCGTCTTTTTTTTTTCAGTTGAAAATCGGACCGAGATCCCTCCGGAGCGAGCTTTAAGCTTGAATTATCGAGCAAGGCAAGAAGTTTCGTCAAAAGAAATATAGGTGGAGGTTGCAGGGACTGAATTATTAGGCGGGTTCGGGAGCGGCCAGACGATGCTTCAATAAATTGACAAAGTTGTATTGTTTTTTTTCTTTTCGGGCCGCGCGCGTCAAGAATCACTCGCTCATTTGTATTCGCGGAAAATCGCGAATCAGTATTCGAAACAATGATGGCCAACTATTCTCATCAATTTGAAATTCCGAAACTGTTTGATATTAGGAAAGTTGGTGTGTGCGCTATATTAGCTTAGATATGAAATTGGAATATTCTGCATTATTTTGTGACAAATAGCGAAGACTCTTTCGCACAGGAAACGGCGCGGCCGAGCTTCTCAAGTGGAAAGAAAAGAGAATGAGATTTTGACGGGAAAGTATGCCGAGAAGGGTGAATTGGTGGTAACAACAGTTTTCGACGGAATGGTAAATTTATGCGGAAAATCCGTATGAACAGGGAAGTACAGGCGCTTAGAGCGGCGAAATAATGGAGGCGGGCCACGTCGAGCCTCTCTGGTGGCACCTTCGAATAAGGTATAAGAAGGAGGCCGGTTGCACTCGACTGCTCCCTTTAGCCCTTGGGAGACGAGTGTTTGGCTTGTCCTCGAGAGAGAAAGAGAGAGAAAACTTTGGAATGTCGCGCACGTGTAGTAAGCTGCGTCCTCGCTCTTCAAAGTACTCTCCAGACGAGACACGGGCGTGTTTGCGCGTGCGTACACCTCGACGCGATTCGAAAGAAAGCAAAGAGAACAAGAGGCGCGCCTTCGTGACAGAGGAACTTTTCAATTCCACTGCTCTTGGCGGAGAGAAGTCGGCGAATTTAATTACCGGCCGCTCTCTGTCCCAGCGATAGTCTCTTCTCTTTGCTCTTCTTCGTTATTGGCCGATCGAACGGAAAGCAATTTCCAAGATGTTTCCTCGTATGACCAAGGCGCAAGCTTTTCCCGCTCTTACTTTTCGGTCGAATCCACGATTGACTCCGCTTAATAAATCACGCAAAGTCTTTTACGCGGCAGCCGTAAGCCTATAAACGTTTGCGGCCAATTAATCATAGCAGCATTTCGTTTTCTCGCATTATCGATATCAATTATATCGAGTATATTCCGTCCCGAGGGCAAGTTTGGTAAGCATGATAAATTAACAAGGTCCCGAAAGTGGCAAGAACAAAAGAAAACTTGTCGGAAACTTAAAGTCACGGCGACGGCGGCAAGTCCGAAACTTCATCCAAGATGCATAAGCCCGGCGTATTAACAAAACTCCAGCGAGTATAACGCGCTCAATGTACTATGCAAAGTTCCTCGATATATCCATCATCCGGGATATTAGGAAAGAAAAGCTCGCCGGGCATATGATCGCGCCGTCGTCGTTGCGGCTTTGCGAGGAACGGCTGCTCATATTTACGCTGCGCGCGCAAAGCCGCACCTTCGCGCCTCAGTCATTCTGCGCGCGCTTTTGGATCAATTTATCAGAGTGCAAATCTTGACCAAGACCCAATCGATCAATCTTTCCACTGATAGAAAGAGACCAAACGTGTTCGATCTACACTTATTCGTTACTTATGTATAGTATCGACCAGTCATTTTATTATTTCAAGGATCAATTAGCTATGAGCACCGTTCACAGGTCATACAGATTGATGAACTTTTCAAGCTACTTTTGGCCTATCGATTTTAGCTTTTTTCAGCTTTACAATCTATTCATATTGTTTTCACCAAATTGATGCTGTCTTCATCAGCTATAATAAAAAATGGCGTATAGCAGGCAAATATAACTTTATCAGACTTGATTTAATTCAAACATGGTTATCGCCACATAACAACTTATTAATATCTCATTAACAAGTAATTAGTGAATGATGTTATTGTAGAAGAAACGTTAAATTTTATGATAACTGCTACATTCGTGCGATTTATAATGTTATACAAATTATACCACTGTGAAATAAACGCAACCTAATAATATATTTTTCGAAAATTATATACGTATAATCGTGAAAAAGATAAAAATTTCAGGTACAAAA
Organism: Phymastichus coffea; assembly: GCF_024137745.1. Classification (NCBI taxonomy): domain Eukaryota; kingdom Metazoa; phylum Arthropoda; class Insecta; order Hymenoptera; family Eulophidae; genus Phymastichus; species Phymastichus coffea. Next base: position 1,487,772 of record NW_026706849.1, read on the forward strand.
AGGAAGGCTGTTAAAATAAAGTTTTCTAGAACCTACAAGCTTTTGAAAAGTCAAAGCTTTTAATAAAAAAAAAAAAAAACCTGACGGAATCACTAATATTTATGGACAATTATATTTTCGTCTGACCCTGGTGTATTTCATAATGCACGTATGCCATTCTAGAAAAACAAAGCTCGACCGTCCGTTTATTTATGCTGATATAGGATTCCGGTAAAATATTTATTGTCCATCAACGGAAGCTCGATAAAACGTCAAAAGCACAAGCAACGACGAGAATTCACATTTGAAAAACCATTGGCGTTTCATTGCCGCCACACGCATGAAAAATACGGGCCACGCTTTCGCGAATAAATCTCTTGTGAAGAAAATCACGCATGAAAAATAAAACGCAGAGAAGAATCGAAAATTTGGGGCAGGTACTCACCACGAGTATGACGCATCGATTTTCGTAAGTGACGCCACCGCAGCCAAGCCAGCTACCAATGATAGCAAGAGCACCTGCGGCTATCAGGGCGTAAGCCAAGATCGGGTAGGTCGAGGTCGCCATCAACGATATGTAGCTGTGCTTCGCCACCACCGTCCAGATGCCGATGCCACCCACCACTATGCCAGACAGCTGCAACATAAAGAGTACACGTATCCATTTTAATATTATGGCTTTTTTTATACTCCATTTTTCGTCTTATCAATTGTATTTTCATTACTGCAATCGACCGGTTTTTACTCGACAACTTTCTAATTTCATACTTGGCATATCGATAAGTTTCTTATGAGATCTTTTGATAGTCGTGTCGATGAAAATCTTTGGCAAATTGTGCAATCCAGGTGGAAATCGAGATTTACCTTATCCGAATTCCAAAAGATTCAATCGACATATTTTAAACTCATTCCCGTTACATACCCTACCTTAAAAAATGACGAGTGGCTGATATTTGGCGTTATGATTTTGCAACATTTGTATAGTAATAATAAAGTACTACGTTTGTATTTCAGTAGTATGATAAGTGTGCGAAAAAGTGTTATATTTAATAACTTGCCAAACTAACTATGATTTTCATAAAGTGAAAGGTTATTAATATAAATTAGAGGTTATACTGAATATATTAGTACAACCTTAGGCCATAAATTATTTTATTCCCTCATGCTAATTCCATACTTTTTTTCAAAGATCAACCCGAAGATATTCATTAATGATGACAACGCGTTATCCAATGATGATAAGGTTTTGTTTTCACGAAACGGGTCTCTTAATCGGACGAGTCAAAGATCAACCCAATCCAACTTGCTTGAGAAACAGAAGATGTTAAGAGTCAAAATAGACGCCTATTCCAGACATGGTCCTTTTAGTCATGAGCGGATTAGCCCGCTTGGAAAAGATTTTGTCTCAACCCTGATTTGGAAGTAGAGGTTCATTTTTTAAGAGTCGGGTCCTGCACCCAGGTGAATCGAGGATCAACCCGCTTGCAGAAAAGGATCTGGCTGTTATTTGTAATAAGATTGTCAGGACGATAATCTGAAAAAAGAGGGGATACTGTTGTATGTTAGGTATTTTTTAGGCTTTTTTTCAAGATATGAGGTTAAAAAAACTACTCACGTAAGCTCGTAATTTGTATTACGTTCAGCAAACTAATTTTCTTTTCTTTTATAAATAATTGAATTTATTTATCAGAGTGATTGTGTTAGTATGATATTACCATCCGAAAGGTTGAATTAATACAATAAATAGTACAGAAAGAAAAAAACAAGATAATCAAGCAAAGCTAGTTTAGCCGTCAATCGGATTGGCCGCTGCGTATCGGAAGGTCGGGTGTTCGCGCGAACTTCGAAAGCAGCACACAATCGTCAGCCTAGAAATAGGCTTGAAGCGCGTAAAAGCTCCATCGTCCCGCATCTAAATTTTTACTGCGCGTACATATCCGCGTTCGACACACCGCTACGTTAGGTAAATATTGCGCGCGGGCGGGGCGAGCTAATCCAGACGAGCTGCGCTGCAAGCGTGAAAAAAGGTGGTGCGCGCGGCAGCGCCGAGCGGATTACGGTCAGTCGTGTTGGCAAACGACCGGCGCGCTTTCTCGCTCTTTCCCCCGCGCTCACGGCAATTGCGGCGATGGGAAAAACGTGCTCGCGCATGCTCTTCCGTGCTAATGGATGCGTAAGTGTTACGTTCGCCCGCGGGTAAAAAAAAAAGGAAAAAATAAAGGAGCGACGAAAATCCTACCGGTATTCTAACGCCGGGCACGATCATTACCACCTGTAAATCCCTCTCGCCATCGACTAGCATAGCGTCGGGAAGAAGAACAAAATCATCGCCGGTCTCTCCGCGGGTGTGCTTTTCATTTCTTCTTTATTATTCAAGCTGAAACGCGCGCGCGACAAATCATACGTACTTTGCATTTGAAGCATGTCCTGAAATTTATGCCAATAGAAGCGCAATTGAATTTATAAGTAGCCAGGCAGAGATACCGCGCAGGGAGCGCGACTCGTAAATTCACCAAGTAACTCGAAACGTACTTATGGTATTTCCCGTGCCGTTTATTTTTTAGAAATAAAAGATGGGCTATTTACCACTGCCGGACGGCAATATCCTAGCATGTGAAGCTGTACTCGCTGCTGACCGTATATATACGCTACTGGAGCTCGCGGAGCAGCACTTCCGTAGCGAGTAATTCAACGCGGATGCGAACCCGTATTCCTAGTCTAATTAAAGCTCGCCGAGTTTTGAGCTACGATGCATCGCGCAAAATTGCAAACGCCGCTCTGTACAACAGGATATGATGTACGCTACTACGCTAAGGTAATACAAAGCTTTATATGGCAAAACCAATGGCGATTGCTACCGCATCATCTCAAATTGAAGCTCGCAAATCAAAACAAATTTAGTAAAACTGCATACCTAGCACTCTGACATATTTTAATTTACTTTTTGTCGCTTTTTTCGAGAGACAACTCTTTTAACTTTATCAAATAATAACTGATATTTTGAAAATTGTTATATTAATTTATTAAATTAATTATGAAGTTGACGGTAGATTGTACGTTGTAACAAGTTCAAGTATGGATAAATTTCTAAAAGGACCATCGTTCGGCAATATTAACTTATAAATGAAGTAATCTTTTCGACAGAACATGCTGTTGATATATAAACAATTCCAGCCTTGAGACTCATAATGATACAATATATATTCAATATTTACAGAGTACTTTTTAAAATATTTTTGTATGAACTTATTAAATTAGTATGAAATAGAGCACAAGTGCATCGATTAATAAGCTGTCTATGACCTCAAAAAATTCTATAAAAATGTTAAATGTAAAAGCACATCAGTCTTACAAAAGCCATAAAGAATTGTAATCAAATTACTAGTGTGGCATAGACAGAATGAGAGGATATAATTTTCTGTCCAAAGAAGGAACGGAGCATGTATGGTTTTTGTCAACGTGTATTTAGCAGGTTAGAATCACATAGCATAGCATGCATAGTGCACACGCATGTTTTTCACTTGTTCTTCAATTTGTAACTTCAATATACTAAATTTCAAAGTACTTTCTAAATTACTTTATTGTCACACTCACACATGACCTATATCACCAATCTCAGACTGCAAATTTGTTATAATTAAGTTAAATAATACAAATTTGTATTAATGTCTTACCAGTAAACTCAATATTACTACTTTTCATCTTTCATCTAGATCAAACGTATTTGTGCGTTTGTGTAAGGCTTCCAATGTTACCGAAATTAACTGACATCAAAGTAATTTTTATCAATAAATATAGCAGCGACATATTTGAACCTAACGAGCTTGTCAATTGCATTTCGCCGGCGTAATTCTCGTTTCATACGCGCGATATGAGAGTAGAAAACAATTTTCACGTTGCTTTTATTTCTAGGCAGATACGGGATTAGTATGCGCCGTCAACGGAGCAACTTTTCCTTATACGTGTCAAGCACACGCGATCTCGCTCCAAGAGACTCGCGAGCTTCGCGTATAGTCGACCAAGAAAATTGCACGTAGTCGTCGTCAATTCGCCATGAAGCGAGATCGAGTTGAAAAATCAGGTCACACCTGTTGTAAATTTAGCGTTCATGCTTCTAATGCTCGCGCGAATCTCCGATATTGCAATTTCCATGCATTTTATCATGCGCACGCAACGCTGTTGCGGAAAAATTCTTTTCTGTCCTGCTCCGGGCGGCGAGTTTCGTGTTCAATTTTTTCTTATTCATTTTGCGATCGTATCACGTGCACACTTGCTCTCGCCGAAAATTGCCATCAGGCATGCACTGGCATTACAACGAGAATCAAAATTAATCCCAAAATACACGCGCGAGCTGCGGCTTCGTCGATTAATTCTTTTCGTGGAAATAAAAAGAAAACACTTTATGCGTACGAGCGTATCGAAATTGTAAGCTCATTTGCCATTATTTCATAAAAAAATACAGAGTGCAGGGCTTTTGTATTTGTACTTGACTGTAATATTTTCGCGCAAACAAAAGAAAAAGATCATGCCAATTACATGCTTGTTAAGGCTGTTTTTCGTACGGGCGATTCTTTCGCTGAATAAATATAATTACTACGATCGGCGGCACATTGTAATCCGCGTCGAAAACACCCTATCAAGAGTTGTTCATTGTGCGTTGACCAGCAATTTGCGCATTATTCCCGCAAATCACGATTCATTCCGCCACATGCGCTGCCAGCAATCAATACAAGAGTTGACTGGAGCGCTTTCATTAACCCGATATTAACGAAGCCCATTGGAAGCCGGAAAAAAGTCAAGCTATCCAAACAATTAGCTGGCGGGGGCTGCTCCCATTCATTCTGTCGGACGTACGGGTCCCCATTGTTCGAAGCAAACGTAAGCGTCTGAGTAGGTTAAGTCTCGAAATAACGAGGACGCCTGAGCTGATTGAGATATCGAGCGTAGCAAGAGAGAGCTTAATGAAGCCATCACTGCTAAACAATTATTGCCTGGCCTATGTAGCGCATCAAGTGCAATGCTCGTTAGACCATCTCCTACGTCTTACCGCGTCTACGTCTTTATAAGCTGTGTCTTTCAAAGTCTACCGGCAAGTATCTTCTTGTCTCGCTTTTTTGTCTTTGGTTTACTTTACAAATTTTTGGAAAACAACCTAGTTATCCAATGTTTTCAAACACAAGAAAATAAAAACGAAAATTATTCCAGATTTGATCGACAATAGATGCTTTTTACCAATAACAATAATGCGGGACATAGAAATCACGAGAGCGTTAAGTATTTTCAAGTGATTGAAATATTTCCATTTTCGCGCAATGGCGTTCATTCATTCATCGACGTTGTTTGATCGGCGCATGTTTGTCGTTTGAACTGGATTGCGGGTAAAGTTGAGAAAAGCCGTGGGAGGCCATTCATCACAAGGACAATAAACATCGGTATTAAGTTGTTTTTCATTTTATATTGTAATTGCTTTACTTTATCAATCGCAACACTAATCCCGTAATGACGATAACGGATCTCCGATTCTTTTACACTCTTCGACCAAACGAAAGAGAATCGGATTCGATTAATAACCTAGTAAGCTTATTGAAAGGCCATTGAAAGATGAAATGCTCTTATCTACTGTTCAGTTCTTGAGGTGAGTGCAAGAATATAGAATATTGTTTCTCGCTAGCAGGAAAATGAGTAGTTGAGCCAAAACTCGGTTATTTGATTGCAAGTATATCCTATTTCAGTTTCTAAATGAATCTACAGACGAGGTATACCTTTCATAGCTGTATAAAATCGGACGAAAATCGAGTACTCTTAAAAAAATAAAGGGTCAATAAAAGTCTTTTAGATTGCGCAATATTAAAAAAGAGCATAGTAAGTTTGTTTCAGCAAAAAACAGACACGCGAAAGTATCGAATTTCTAAAAAAATGTAAGTAAGTCTTCATCTAAGGTATAGTTATCTGTAGTTGAGAAGCAGTGACGAAGTAGCGATCAATGAAATGATTAGAATCAAAGGAAAATGGAAGAAAAGGCAACAAAGAAAGAATTCTTGATAGATGATTGATGAAGCGAAGGAAAACGCGTCGGAGCGAGTTCATTGAAATTCAATCAGAACTAGGCGAAATTTTTGCACGTCCCAAGCGGAGCGAGGCGAGAGGAAAAAACTCATCAGACAGGCGGCTCTCTCAGGCCGTGAGAATAATTGATTCTTTTTATCGGCAATCACATTAGCCGATAACAGCTCTCGACTTTCGCAGATGAAGTCATTAAAAGTAATCCAATTTAAATTCCAGCTGCAGCTCTGACTGTCCGCGAGCAAAAACTGTAAGCTGTCGTTGCGCCTTCGCACTCCAAGGTAGAAAGAAGAAGCTCTGCCCGGCTGAGCGCCGATTGTTTTTCCGTCTCGACTAGTCTACAATTACGTTTGGAGGGTGCTACCGCGACCGCAGCGCCCGCGAACAAAAGGTGCCCGGGCGCGAACGACAAAAAAAAAATAAAGCCCGCAACGTCGCTCGCCTCTTTTCTCTCTTTACGAGTGTCTTCGGCCGCGTGGCGACGGTGGTTTTGCGGCTTGCGGCTATGCTTACTTCGCAACCTTCAGGCCGCTTTCTAGCCCGCAAAAATCGTCTGGAAAATACGCATATAGCCGCAATTCCACGCAAATGTATACTTGAAAATCAGAGTTGTGCGATGTGCTCCCGCGCGGAACGTCTCGATATCTCGCGCTCGTGCGCACAAGCCAACAAGCTAAAAGCACCACGCGGACGTCGAGCGCTCAATGAAAGCTCGCGCACTGCCAAACGAGAGGAAAAGAGATTAAAAAAAAAACACTTTTTTTATTTATGCGAGCGTCCGCCTGCCCAAAAAACTATCACAGCTTTCAAATTTCCATCAACGTCGGCGAGTCTATTTTGTTTGCGAGCGCGTCGGTTCTCTGGTTTTCATAAATGAAAGCTTTCGCGGCGAGCGCAAACAAAAGAAATACATGCGAGGAGCGCGGCGCGAGAGAGAAAAAAGATGACACTCGAGCTCTCGTCGTTATGAAATCGCTATCGCGACGGTGGACCGGACGCGCATTCACGAGACATGTATTTGGTTGCTAGAGGCGCAGACCAAGCACAGCTGTTGATTAGCTGTACATGCAGGTGGAGAGCAGGCCAAGCGTCGTTTGGAAAATAGCTGGCGAGCTGCTTGCGGTTTTGCGCGGCCATAATCCGGAAACTCGATAGGCGTGCCTCTTTCTCTCTCTCTCTCTCTCTCTCTCTCTGCGGCTTGAGTCCGCTTGCGAAAGGATTGCGCGCGCGGGCTGCTGAGCTTTCCAGTCCGCGCGCAAGGGGAGAGCACGCGACGATCCCCGAGGATAGAGGCGTGACACCTCTCTCCGCTCGCTTGCTTTGCGCAATTTTCCTTTTTTTCCAGAGGCGCCAAGATTAATGCTTCGCTTGGTCCGAAAGTTTGCCAACCGGATAGAGTGTCGAGAGGAGAATCGTGTTTTCGATTGTGTAAAAAGGCAGCATTGCACCGCGATATCTACAAATGATCGATTTGTGAAAACACAAGCGGAGAACGATACGAGCTGCTTATGCATAAATTAGCTTATCGCGCTGGTAAATCGGCGCGAAGGGGGATAGGTGTGATTGCAATTTATGCCGAGTGCGGAATGGATGAAACGGCAGCGATGCTTCATAATTTACAAACCGTAAGAGCTCGAGGCAGGCGGGCGCGGGCTCTCTCGCGCGAGTCGCGCGACGCCACGCCGCTTGCGGTGCAGGCGCACTTAGGACGTGCGCGCCTTGCTCTACACCAGCTATGCCACGTATTTACGGAGTAAACACTTAATACCAGCCCCGGCAGTCTACTCTATCTGACATCTTCGCGCCGTCGCGCTCCCGCTCCCGCGACTATTATTTCACTGCGTCTATACTCGTGTTTTACCTGCTGTTCCTCGCGCGCCGCGAACTTTGTCGCTGTTGTTCAGAGCAGCGGGCTTCTTTATCAGCCGGAGATTTTGGTTAATCTCCACTCGAAATGTCGCACTACACGTGCATCACGTCTTGCATCTGCTTGCTTTTATTTTTATTGCAATTACGAGGGTTCCACTGCCGGACTATACGAACTTGGCGTGCCATTCATGATTGTAATGCCGAATAAGCGAATCTATCGAGGTGACAGAAGGATCACAAGGCGAAAAAAACAAGATAAGTAATAACTGAAACTAGCTGTACTTCTCGCCAAGCCATTCATTTCAGCTATATACTTGCACTCCCACTGTTTCTCTTTAGCTAATCACCTGTTTCAAATGTCCGCTCTCAACTAGTAATCGCGTGCTGACAAAATACACGCGCGCTCTTTTCTTTCAATGAATGGTAAAACACTCAAATAGCAAATATCAACAACACTGGATTTCCACTTTCTACGCCTTAAATTAGTTTTTTTTTTTTTGCAATGACTAAGATCAATGTAAAGTGTTTGTTACGCTGTCAGTAAAGTTTTTTAAATAAAAATAATAAAAATATAGTTTAGATGTTAAAAAAAATTGTTTGTCCCGTACGTAAATCATCGTATTGAATCAATCAGCTCCTGGTGATTAAAAGGTTGTATTCTAATTCGATTTGAAAAAAAAAGTAATGATTCATTCGACATCACATCTATTTCGTAATCCTGGCAAGGAGTGACGACATCGCGCCAGAATTACAGCAGTAAAAAGCGTTAACAGCCAAGTGAGACAGTCGAGAACAAAAAACGGAATCTTTGGTAAGCGTGCGAGGCGTCAAAACATAAATTAAACGCGCCGAGGCACGAAAGCGAAGAAAATGAATTTTCAAGGATGAGGCGTGTACACAGCCAAAGAGAGCGTCGAGATAAAGCCAAGAAGGAACAGAGAAGAAGTAAAAAAAGAGTCTCGTGTATACGACGTCCGGCGTGACGAGCGGACAGGTTTTCTGGAATTCGAGCGCGCGAGCGTTTTCTTCCTCTGTCTCTGTCTATCTGTCTCTGTCTCTCTCTCTCTCTCTTTCTCTCGATATATACGCCCACGCTGTAGGTACATATAGCTGCACTCGAACGGTTGCAGCCGCACTCATTCTTATCGCTCTGCCTCTTTTCTCGCGCCTGAGACATAACGTATAGCGGAATCTCTCTTTTGAAGCAGCGGAATGAAGCTGCTAATATTTGCCGATTCGTTAATTTTTCAATTTTAAATCAATGCTAATGAAGACGCTTCTGCTACTGCTGATCGATGCCTTCGCAAATGAAATTCAAATTTATGTTGATTGCATTTATTCTTATTAGCTGCTCGGAAAGTGAAATGAAGATGTTTTTGTATTTACGTTTTTTACAAATTATAAATAGACGTGCGTGAGCGTATGGCTCTATTTGAGTGTGTTTTATGTAAATGCACGTCTGTTGTAACGATATTCGACCGGCAGATTTTTGATCGAATAAATTAGGTTTCCTGCGATAAATGCTTATTAATTGTGTTGCACATTAATAATGTACAGTCCAAGAAATCATTTCCGTGTATGTACGGTGATTTGTTATTAATTCCTCTGTTAAATGTACTGATGCGCAGTATATTGTAAGATGTACCGTTTGTCGTAAGAAAATAAACTTTACCAGTGCTTAAGCACTAAAAAACCGAAATAAATAACCCACGCCCACAGCGACACCTGAAATTTTACTCAGAATATGTACCTACTGAAATGGAATAAAAACAGATCCATCACGAGGCAGTAGAAATTTTTGTGACACAGACACACAGAGTCACACACGCACACGCACGCACGCACACACACACGCACGCACACACACACACACGCACACACACACACACACACACACACACACACACACACACACACACACACACACACACACACACACACACACACCACATTATAAAGGGGTAATACCAAAAGCAGCAAGGAACAATCTCTCCAGAAAAAAGAATCCGTACATAATAGTCTCGCCTCGGAAGAGAGAAAAAAGAAGTGTCCATGGTATTTTTACGAGCATTCGGAGAATGCAAAGGAATCATAGTCTTTGGTCCTTAGGATGATACGAATGGAATAATATACAGCGTACACGCGAACGCTTTTATGAGGCGCTGGGCACCGCCGGTGGTCGGGAGATGCCGAATTCCGATTATGAAGGCTCTGTGTACGACGCGAGAGAGTTTACGGCTACTATGCGGTTGGCCGCCGACGTCGACGACCAAATTAACGATAAGGCTTAGGAGAGGTGCTGCCTTCGCGCTCACCAAATTACCCACTTACTCTCGTCACCTTTTTGCGCTTATAAAGATGATTATGCGCTGCTGCGCCCTTTGCTTCTTACAACGCACTGCAATCTTCCTAATTAGGCAGTATTAATTTGTGCTCGTGCATTATCGAAGCGCTCATCTGACTCACTGTACTTCAATGTTTACTAGCTATATGTTGCGCAGTTCGAAATTCAATATCTGTTGTCATCCGTTGACAAATGTAAAGCTACATAGCGTGAAAGAGTGAGGTCACTGCAACCGTTATTGAAAGCAGGTCGTAAAATCTTCAAACGTATACTTATCATTACTCCTTAGTCTGGAGTGGACGGTTCTTTCGCAAAGAAGTGCCTTTGCTTGTGCGTATTGAATAAAGTCTTTGAGGTGAAATTCTACTCTAATAATCCCGATGATACTAAGTTATAAAAACAGTTTATAGCGTCAACTGTATTGTGTGATTTTTAATGACTATTGAATTCGATTTTGACTCTGACAAGAAGCTCATAAAACACACCTGTGGGAGATCAAATTTCGTACTCGAAACGCAAGCTCTACATTACACACAACTTGCACTTGCGTGATGCACTTTGGATAAATCTCGATACAAAAGCGCTCTTAGGATAAAATAAGAGAAAAAAAGGTAGCAAGCATCCGAACATTTCACATTTACTCTCTCTATCTCTCTCATCACTGATCTCTCGAAGGGCCTACGCTAGGCGACATAATCTCTAATTAGGTTGAACTCTCTCATAGCGTGTGTATAGTTAAAGTGCAGTCTCTCGACGCTAGCACCACAATTCCCATTTATGACCAATTCAATTAACGATTCTCACTGGCAATGTGTACAGGTTACACACACACACACACACACACACACACACACACACACACACACACACACACACACACACACACACACACACACACACACACACACACACACACACACACACACACACACACACACACACACCATACGTCAAGGTGTGAAGCTTGAAACCTTTCTCGATGACAAAAGAGTGAAAAGCCAAGCTAATTAATGGGGGAACCGAGTTGAATGCTACAGATTCATTGAATTGCGAGCTTTTTGCGCGCGCGACGAGCTTACAGCAGCGCACCGTCAATTATCTGGCAACTTCTTAGTTGCCTGCAAAAGTTAGATGCGAAAATATGAATTATTAATGGCTGCGAGTGTACGTCGTATTATTTGCCAGCTGAGACTAGCAGTTTTCTGCAATTCAAGTAACTGGAAATTTTTAATGTTCGCTAACGCTGAAATATCGTTTTGAATGAAACTAAAGTTGAGCAGACATTGTACTTGTCACAAGTTCTCTTTTTCCTGAAAAAAATAATTAACATCCGCAAAGTTTGATTGTCAGTATATTGCTGCAGCGCACTTTCGCGGAATTTATTCTTTTCGATGTTCATAATCCAAACGGGGGACGGGCGAGGGCTCGCAAAAAGAATCGTGCACGTGAGAGCGAAGCCCAGACGGTGTATAGGCAGCGTGATACGCAGAAAAGCAAAACTAGCGCGCATCATAAAAGATAAGCAGACTGTAAGTACAGCAGCCTGTGCGCGAACAATGCGTGTGAGCAAGAGAAATAAAAGTCTGATTCATTGTCATACAGATCGTAGATTTCGACATTACGTATGTATATACAGCTATACGCAACAAAAGCGCGAGCAAAAGATCTCATCCACCTCTAGAGGGAGAAGTGCTCGCAGCTCGTATGGGAATACTAAACAAATACTGCGAGAGTCACCGCACGGATATGGCACACGTGAATAAGAGACGAAAGAGGGAGAGAGAGAGAGAGAGAGAGAGAGAGAGAGAGAGAGAGAAAGAGAAAGAGAGAGAGAGAGAGTGCTTGAAAAAATTCATAAAACTGCCAAATAGAAAGAGCTGAAAGTGGAAAGCGAGAGAGCGAGATAGGGGTGATGGCAGAAAGAAACGTAAAAAATAGAAAGGTTGCAAGCTCTATACTCTACGCGGGATGAGTAATAATAAACCTTTTTGCGCGCGATATGGCCAATGGGTCACTTGTCTTACTTTCAGGCACGTTCTGGCGAGAATCTTTTTTTTCTCTCTCTCTTTTCGCTTCGCTCACCTAATTAGCTCAGTTTAATTTTACTATCGCGTGAGTGTAGACCATTCGACGATTCACGCGGTGTTTCATAATTAACATTCGGCTAGGGTTAATTTAATCAAAACTTTCGGAGCCTATAACTTATACAGATTCTCATTTTCGACACATGAGTCATTCGAAAACTGGAAATAAATTGATCTATGGATTGTAGATACTATTATGGGTCATTTCGTATTAAGCGAATTTACAAGTGATTGAAATATTATTTTCAAATTAGTCTAATTTATAGAAATTAGTCAGGTGGAAAAAATGTATATTTCACTGATCGCTTGTATATTTCCCAAGCTCATTGAAATTCTCGAATAATAAATTCCATCGAAAACTGTTTTCCGATCCTCGCCCGCTCTTTCTCTCGCTCATTCGGTCGCAGCAAGAAGAGATAAATATTCCCCTGGCCACGGGCCTTAATTAAAACTCCACCCAGTTAAAACAGATCGCTTCGGATGCAAACCCATAACTCATGCATTGATTGTACAAAAATGTGTTCCCAGTTAAATATTCCTGCGAGCTGTTGGCATTGAACTTTTGCAAAACCAGATAAAAAAATTCGTATCAAAAAATCCACCGAAAATAGGTTCTTTTCTTTTTTAAATTTATGTCATTTTACAAACTTTTCTAATTACAACGATGAACCGAAATTATTGAACTTCAATGAAAGAATATTTACATCACTCATTAATGTTGGAAAGTTTTCAAACTAACTTAACAGCGTGAAACACTCTAACTAATACACTCTTTTACATATAGGTACAAGTTATATTGAAATTAAATTTCTTTTCGGTATATGAGTAACGAAATATATATTTCAAATTTATTGTGGAATAAAATCTTTAAGCTTGAATTCGTTTCGAATATGTGAAACATTCTTATAATACATGAATCCTATAGAAACAAGATGAAAATAACAATTTAATCAATCAAAATCCATGTAGAAAGTCACTCGAGTGAGAACCGTTTTGGACATGAGACTATATAGGTTGAAATAAGTATATGTGTACATATAAAAGAAGTGTAGTCACAAAGCAATAGCACAAGGAGGAACGGCGCGGCATATGACGGCAGCGGCAACGAGGAATCTTTGAGGTTGACCGCCTTATAAGGAGCGGAGCCATCTTTTACTCTCACACGCGCGTTCTGCCCTGGTAAGTATACAAGAGAAGAACTGCTCGGAAGTGAACAACGATTCGTGGGATCCATATAAGTGAAACGACGCCCGCGCGCTCATTCGTTTTTTTTTTACCCAAGCGGCTCATTAGGCTCTGAATTAAGCCGCCGCGAATTTGCGCATCGTTTGCTCGGCGGGACAGCTCAATTTTTTTACACTCGCAATGTAATTGTGTACCCGCCGAGCGAGTGCGTTGTTATTTTCTCAGACTGCGGACTTTCATTTTCTCATTAGGTCGTTGGTGATTGATGCGTTCGCGTGCGCACGCATTAAATAAACATAACGAGAACAAGTCTGCGCTTAATTATGTTTTCTCGATACAAAAAAACAAAATAATAATTGCACAGTTTTACAGCTCACTATGGCCAAGAGACCGCAGCAGCTTTTAGACTGAAGTTTCCAACTGAACAAATTGAATAACAACTAGAATTTAGTGGTGCGGGCAACCGAACTACTGTAAATTTCATGTATCGAAGCGGAAACTTCTAATTAAAGCCACGTGCGGACCATTTGCAACCTCACGAAGTTGTTGATCCTGGCGAGCAATAAAACTTTTCGTCGTTAATTACAATTAGTAAACAAAAGTCATATTTGCAGCCCCGAAAACTGCAAGGGTCCAAACAATCATGGAAATTTTCGCAACCAAATAGAGACCAACAATGTTTTCAAAGTAAACGGTACATTTGATATTAAAAATGATATTGATGGAAAACATCACAAGCGGATGCAGTTTCAAAATATCTGCTATGAAGAAAATCGTTAAAAGCAACGAAATAAATCGTAATCGCATTACGAAAGAGTGTACAAGAAAGAGTGCAAGACTATAAGATAAAGAATGCTCTTCTTTTCTCTTCGCATCCTCGTGATCCGAATAAAATGAACTAAGCTTAATAATGCCTGTAAGTTAAAAGTGCTAGTCTGTTAGAAAGCCTCGACAAAGCTTTTGTAAGGAAATATCTGAATTGGAATGAGTCGAGGCTCGTATTTTTGTGCTGTCATCAGCCCACGGACCCCAAATTGATAGACATTGCTGCGGCAATTATCTCACCATGTAGCATAAATTTGCTGATATATCGGATCGATTGGCTATTCGCTCACGCGATCCTATCGAGGTATGAGAGCACGTGGAAGTGTTACATTGCTGCGTTATTATTGGAGAAGAGTTAAAAAAAGTCTGAATTGCGTTGTAATTATTATACTTTGATAAATAATGCGCGTTTTGCATTTCGTCTTTTTTTCAAAGTAGCTGTTTCTAATTGACCGTACTTTTATTTCCTCTTATAGAGTGACACGCTCGAACGAAACGAGACTATTAATAAACAGGATCAAAGTTTATTTCACACCTCTACCGTGTAAATGCCGAGCGATCTTATCGTGTTACATCCTCCAAGGATAAGCCGCTCTCAAAAAATGGTTGTGCCTATATAATTTTCATAAATTTGTCACGGCGGGAAAAAGTATCAGTTTACACTCGCAAAGCACATAATCGTGCATTTGGAAACGAACGTGCTAAGTGTGCTGCTGCTCAGCTGCTTGCATCACCGAACGAAAACAAGTTACTCCACCTTCGTTTAATTTATTCACGCGGCGAGCATGATAAAAAAAGGGAAAAAAAAGGAAAGGTAGAAGGAGCCGCGCGGCGCCAGTCATAAAATCAGAGCCTTGCGCGCTCGACGGTAGCTTCTAAACGCGCACAGCCTCATCATCATCGACGGAGAGATAAGGGGAAGAAAAGTAGCGAGTAGAGAGGAGATTTCCAGGCGCGATGCTGGCATCGACCGAAACAGGATAAGCATCGCGAGTCATCGCTCAGATGAACACTTATATACACGCCGCGAGCCACGCGCACGCTTGGCCGCTCTTCCCTTTTTCCAACGGTAGCACTACAACCGTACCGGATGTCCAGAAACATTGCTCGCTAGCCGCGTGGCTTTTCTGTTTAGCTTGCGGATTTGCGATCTTTCATCCAATTTTTCTTTAGTCGAAGGACATGTTCTTTTTATTATATTATTTTCGCGTCGCGCGTCCGATTTCAGAACAAATAGATTCACACAAATGACGATTGTCAATGTTCACCAGAGCATGCAGGTTTAATTGCACAAATAATTTTTCCTCTGTACTATTGGAATTACTATTTAAAACAAATATACCAAGAATGTTACACACGTAAAATATGCATCCAAGTAAAATAATCGAAAATTAACAAAATATTTCCAGCAAAACATTACATTCGAGGCTTTTAATTCGCAAAATTCTTTCAACTTTTGCGCACGTGGGTTACCTCGACAAAAGTTGAACCGAGATTGACAGACAACAACACGAGCAAAAAATTTTTCTAATTAGCTGCGAGAAAAAAAGGGCGAACGAGGAAGAAGAATGGCGAGATTGAAGCATGGAAAAAATGCGAATAAGTTGAAGGGCACATATAAGCCTTTGGTTCTACAGGGACTGAAATTCAGGCGCTATGCAGAAAAGAAAGGCGCCCCAAGCTCTATTTGCATTCTATTTTTTGAGCGCGAGCGCGCCCCCCACGCAAAAATCCCTTATTACTTTGGCACGCCTCAGACCCGTGTAATACAGCCGTCGGAGCTTTTACATTATTTCGTCCAGACAACGAGCAGCAGCTTAGAATACGCGAGGAGAGAAAGACGTCGCGACGAAAAGCCATTTAAATCCTTAGCGAGGTCCTTCCGCGAATCCACTGAATGAGTTTTTTTGCCAAAACTAAGTTGGATCAATCGATCCTTCAAACTCGGCTGCTATTCGTTGAATTTGATTTGCAATTTGCTTTTGTGACTATCTTTTTTCAAGTCTGATAAAGATTTGGCAGTATTTGATCAGAAGTTAAGAATCAAACTTTGATCCATCGTAACTCACGTGACACACTCTTGCAATATAAAGTTCGCAAGGGAACAGGATTACCGGCTGTCAAAAGTTATGATCCTACCTATAGCCTTAAGTAATCTTGGCACGGTGTGAGAAAGAGAATATTGAACTATCTGACATTTACTCAATATAAGCATTGATTCATTGTTTCACTTTATTTTCAATTTGAAACGCTTATTGAATAGAGTCGTAGAGCTAATTAATTTTTTACAGTCTCGTTGTCCATCGACGCAATTAGTCAACTGGAAATCTGATAGCACAGAGTGAAGTGTTTCATTCTTGGCATTTATTACCAAAAGAAATTTTGCCCGAGATAAAGAGATCCTTAACGATGAAAAGTAGCCTTTCGCTCTCTCTCTGCCTCTTCCATTACCCGACTTGTCATTTTGATATTCGCGGCCGCGTTGTTCCTGCGGCGCCGAATCGGTTTTCATATTTTACAGAGACTTGCGCACAACTCGCTGGCTTCTTCTTCTTTCTCTTTCTTTCGCCTGAAAATTTATACCACGCGCGTCGCGAGGAAAGCGAAGAATAACGGAGTTTCGCTTTTCTACGCGCGAGAGAGGCGACGATAAGCTTCGCAACGGGAGCAACTTGCTTCGAGTGACTACGAAATTTACCGTGCATATTTTATGACTCGTTTTCCGTTTTATCGGTAAACGTTCAGGTATTAATAGTGGGCAATTGTGTTCCAACGGAATCTTATCAAGCACAAATTATTGTTCATCTACGCGTTTTTATTTTCTTTAACCGCAACCTTCAATAAGTTTGTATGGAAAAATGTCTACGAGCAACATGCAAGAGGAGGATGTATCAGTTGCGGCGAACAAACAGCGAATCCGCTTATCATGCAGATTGGAGTGAACATGATGCCTGCCGGGCGAGTCTGAGTTCCGGACAGCAACACCAAACAATTAGCCTCGCCCTAAAATCAACGTGCCTGTACCTATGCCAAGCCCGCAGAAGGCCTCGTGGGATTTCATGTCTCCGTTGGCGCGTTTGATAGCTTGCGAGCTCTTTGTGACACCTGCACACGCAATACGCCTGGCACGAGTGGAAAAAACGAAACAAGCCGCACCCGAGAGAAGAAAAATGATTCGCTTTCATCTTTTTTTTTAACGCCTCCCGAAGAAGTGATAAATAGCCCTGAAACACAAGGATGAGAAATATATCTCAGAATGTTCATCTACGCAAAATGCCAATATTAATTTGCTTTATACTTGAAATTCCCTTTATCCTGATATTGATTGAACAATGAAAATGCAATGCACAGACTAATTTGCGTCTTGATCTGCCAGATGACAGTAGGTTTCAACATACATGTGCGATACCATCAATCCTCATTCAATTTCAACGTTCATGCTTTCGTTCAACGTTCGTATTCTCGAAAACTGGCTCGAAATGGTAATGAAACTTGTAACTGGCTAATGGAATATTCCTAATGACAGCGAAAAACCAGTAGTCCAGGTTGTGGCGCGAAGATCAATACTCGTTCCTGCCCTTTGACTCAGTGCTGCGCATCTAAAAGGACGCATCCAAGGTCCGTGTAATTCAGCCATTGCTGGCACTGTATGCTGTCTGAATCCCTCGGACGTTTACACTGCTAGTTGCAAAGTCGCACTTGTTTCGATTTGTCCGTCGTGTGACGCCCAGCAAAGCGATACTAATCGAGCTACGCCGATCCCTTGCGGGAAGAGGAAACTCTCGAGGTGTGTCGTAGTCCCCTTACTCGCCTGGGATTTATACGCAGCAACAGCAATGCGATGCTTGCCGCTGCTTAAATATACGAGTATATGTATATAACTCAATGCTTATGATCAAGAATTAGTATTTTTCAGTATTACGACAAATCGCGAAACGATGTTATAAGTTTTATAATCTTTGCAATTATTTCCTTGATAATTCGTTGTTTTTAATCTCATATCATATCCGACATTTATTAACAATGTGATTCAGAACATTTGATTTCTAGATACATCTTGGTCAATTTTCCGTCAATACTATACAGTACTTTGTGAAAACAATTGGATGTCTGATAAGTTATATTAATTACAGGCTGATGAAATAATGTATTTATTTTCTATTCACAGGATAATTTATCTTTTGATCAACAAGTTTATTAAAATAACCGTTTCCCCGTAGTTAGGACCATTGTTAAACATACAATAGCTGATTGATTTGTTAAAAAAGGCAATGAGGAATGGTAGAGCTGTTCAATTGCCTAGTTGGATCAATTCGTGTGCTTCATATTTTATATGAATTTCCACACTTGAAAAATAAGTTATAAGTAGCATTCATTTGTTTTGATCGACAGCAGTACAATCGAGCAATTTGCAGATGCTATTTTACGTAAGAGGTACATCATTTGACAACGTGATATTTTCTCAGGCCAAGTCTACTGAAATGTATGCTCGCGTGTGTGGTTACATACAAACGCTCAGGGGCAGAAATGAGATCTCGCACAAAATAGAGCCTTTGCTCTCTTTAAAGTCCATTACGACGAAACCATTACTGCAAGCTCTTGCGCAATCGAGCCGAGAAACTCGTATAATGTGACCCACTGCGAAACATTGCAAAATTTACGCTTGATACTCTGAGCTGCGTTGTAAAATAAAAAATTTCATTTTGCACGCAAGATGTTCTGTATTCACCGGCATGATAAAGTATAACGACAAAACGCACTCGTAAAGTTAAACAGTCCGCATTGCATTAATAAAGCAGATTGATGTGTAAATAAAATATTGATAACTGACGCGGTCCCCGCGGACGCAGAACGATATCCTTTTAACCCGCGAGCTTCGATACTCGCGGGCGAGAGTGGAGGCGCGTGTGCACATAACGAGCGCGAATAAAGTCGGACTCCGTTTGCCGCTTTATTTCGTTTCGCCGCGAAATTAGCGCGGGAATTCTCACCAATGGAAAATTCAGCACGCGCGCCGACCCGCGATATTGCGCTCATTGGCCGGGGCAGTATGGCATTGATGGAATGCGCGCACAGGAGCACATTCAGCTCTGACTTTGTGGATTGGCGCGCTGAGCTGATAACGTACGCGAAACCAGCGGTGAAAACTGTCTGTCGAGATCCTGTCATTTTTTTTCCGTGCTGCCTGTTGAAAATTCAAACATTCATTTTCTTTTTATCACAGACGTTGGCTTTTCATAAATGTTTTTACGAATGTATATATTCGAAATACTACTCGGCTGTAATTGAGTATGAACGTTTCCGACACTAGTCCGGGAATTACGTCGTCCACCGTTGGAATGGGCACACTCAAATTTCGAATGACCGTTCTTTTCGACGGTACTCTGAAATTTCAATTTATCGTCAACAAACGTGATCTTTCTGAAATGTTTCTAGCCAAAACCTTCTAGTTTTCGTTCGCTCCTAAATTCAATGACAGCCCACACGCGCGCGCGCGCGCGCGCGCACATGCCTCAAATGAAGTCTCACCGTTACACGACGACGCTTGATGAGTAATAGTTTGGCTAGTCAATCATATTGTGAGCGTTACTCGCCGTCAGTCAGCGAAAATTGCCGACGGAAATCGATTGTCCGTCGGTAATTTGGCGAGATCGATATCCTCGATATCCCGAAAATGCAAGTTATATATCGAGGAAGGAACGCGGTGTACGCGAGGTCGGTTTGGAAGCCGAAAAATAGTCGGAGCAGCCTCGTAAAAGGCGCACAGCGAGCTCGATCGACCGAGCGGGGCGAGCGATGGCTCGAGGAAAGACGGGGCGATCCGCCGACGAAATTTCAGGCAGCGCGACGGTGCGCGCGGCCTCGCGTCACCGCAGCGTCGAAATTAACGCGCGCTCTCCATTGTTCCTTGGCATTGTTCGCGGCCCCGCGCGCGGCCACATAATACGAGCGCCCGCGCGCCGTCGCGCAGTCTTTCATTGTTGGCATTATCGACGCGCGGTATTGACGGAAGCTTCCTCCGCGTTCGGGCAACGGGTTGCGAGCTTTTTCCGAGGGGGTGACTGGCGGGATGGCGCCCGATAGCGCTACGTGATCGGTGTATTACTCGGCTCGCCACCTATTCCGCGCATTTGCCCCTTCCTGCGTGGCTCTCCATTTTAGCTTACTCTCGAAGCGAATCACGTTGGTCGATTGATTGTAGATTCAAACCGAGTCGGGCCGCGCTTTTGTTTGATTTACTGCAAGCGCTAAGTTGGACAAACGGAGCCGACGCCGCCGCGTCTCGCGATGCAATTAACGCCAATCGATTATTAGGCTCGCTCGGCGCTTTTGCATCCATGCTGAGTAACTTCAACAGCCGAGCCATAAAATAGCGTTGAAAGCGTGCAAGCTGCGAGCAAGCACATACAATGCATCCAAATGCAACGCGATAAATATAGCGTGTCAATGTTAATCGGAATTAACCCTATAAATTTCACCGATACACCGTCGAGTCTCGAGCCGTACAAAAGAAAAAAATACTTTTACAATACAAATCTCCAGAGCTATTATTTGCCACCAAGGCGATATATTGAACAAACAATAGCTCTTTCTTCCGCCAAAAATCCAAGTTTAATATAATCGCGTGCGCTCCCCGCTTTAATAATGGATAACCAATTGACCCCTTCGCATCCGTAAGCGAGGAAAGAGCAAATAAGCGATAATTTAAGACGGGAGAAGGTACAGAGAGTCACGCCTACGCGGCACAGAGGGAGAGAGCAGCAAAAATGAGAAGCAGGTCACCTGTCGCGTATAGCTATATAAACGCATACACAACGAGGCGAACTTGGACGCCGCCGAGAGAGAGCTTACTCGGCCAACACACCCGATGCTTAATGAGTCCGACAGACGCGAATTTACGGCCCCCCTATGCGCACGTTAGCGTCATTTTACTCTCTCTCTCTCTCTCTCTCTCTCTCTCGCACGCGCGGATCGCTGCTTTTTCTTCTCGTTGCCCCTTTTAATTAAGTTTCTCTGCAAAGCTCGAATCATAATTGACGAGGAGGAGGTCGAGCCGCGTATAAAAATTCCCTGTAAAGCTGCTCTCACTCGCGGTTCCTCCGACACATAATTGGGCAAGGCGCGCGGCGCTTTCGTCGTTTTGCCGAGGCGCCCCAAGCATCATTAAAAACAACAAAAGAGCCTCGCAGCTGAGGTTCGGTAATTGCAAAGTTCTCGTGTTACGGAGGCTTTTTGCGCTTCGTGGGATATAATCATCGAGTCATACGGTGAGCGCTTACAATGTAGCCTGCTTCAGAGTTTAAAGCGGCCGTGATTCGATACGAGATAAAAATGCCGGAGTTGAATCTGCTTGATCGCCATTGGATTTTGGATCTAACGTTGAAATTCACTTCATGTCTGAATATTAACGTTCAATTGAATTTGCTCCGGGTGTGACGAAACGCAATTTACAATCTGCGCATTTCGATTTCCGTAGTATCATTGTTAAAGGTGCATCGATACAAAAATTCTTTATCGTAGTACTAACGACTGTTTGCCTGTAAAATTAACTCAGACAAATTATAATCTTATTGCGATTTAACAAGTATTCTATCTTGAACTGATCTTCCGTTACTTTGTTTCTTTCTTAATATTATTTCATTAGATAAAGTACAAACTTCCAGCCGCAGGCGCATTTGCGTAGTTGCAGCACTTTTTATTCACTCGTCTCAATTTTTCTTTTTCTTAATCCTTCTCCTTTTATCGAGTCGACCGACCGATTTCAACGTCAGCGAATGTTTAAAAGTATGTGTGGTTTACCGTTGGCTAAAAGTTGATATTTAACCGTTGTTCCGGTGTAAGGAAACTGAGTTGACGAAGATAACGAATAATTAAAAAATTAGCTCAACATTATTCACAACATTGATTTCAATAAAATGTATAATAAAACGAAAAATTAATACTTTTAGTCGTCAAAAAAAGTTTTTCTGCAAGGCAAGCAAGAAAAAAGTTTGCCCTTCATTCTCTTGAACTTTCAAGGCGTTCCTTATTTTGCTAATACTTAAAAGATAAAAGCTGAAGAATTTATCAAGAATGCCTCTGAATTTCTTTTCCTTGAGCTTCAAAACTTTGAAATATTTCACTGCCTCTTAAGTTTTTGTTGTTTCTTTTTTCTCTTATCATTCCCGAAGACAAAAGGGGCACACTGAATATCCGATAAAATTGGAAATCATGTGGAATAAAGCCGAAACGCGTATAAGTAAGCGGCATCAATCGATCGCCGTAACCTCATATATAACATAAAAAAGTACACTGCGTGATTTTTCGGTAGTAAAAACTGCATGCCGCGCTAGCTGCGATCTCCATCGATCTTATCGTTGGAAGTCTTCAAGGTGACATTCACCTATAAGACCTGAGATGTCTCCCGCCAGGGAAAGCTCGTCCTCTCCAACGTCGTATAAAATGCTAATAAAGACTTCATTCCTCGGTCGTAAAGTGTGCAACGCGAAACGAGGAGAAATATCGCAAGGCGACTTGCGCGCGCGAGAGCTTATTACGAATGTACGCTGCACGCTCGCCCCGTGTTCACGGAGCCGGCAAATATTTGCGAGCGAAGACCTCGCGCCACCTCCATTGAAAATTCTGCGAAACTTTGTCGGCTGAGGCAATAATGATGATGAGACTGCTTACCGTTGAATTATTTATTAACCGACGATGATAAATCAAGTGGTTGTTGTTTATTAGACCTGATGGGTTCAACGCTCCTCGTGACATATTTTTTTCTTCTCGCTGTTAGATATATCGTTGTTATGTATGAAAGTATATAACGAGAATTGATATCAAGTTGGCCCAAAACGAATAATCATCGAAGACGATCAAAGCACATTCGGACGATCAAGAGAAGATAGAATTTTGCGCGGCGGCGCGGGGCAATGCGGAAATGCGGAAAAGCCCGAGAAGAGACGAATGAAAAAGGTAAACGGCACACAAGCGGGAGCAGTTGAAAAAAAAAAGAAAAAGGAAAACGAGCTAGGCGTATCGCAACAGTACAAAGCGAGAGGAGTTTCCGCGGAAGCCCCCTTGAGGAGCCGATGTTGCTGGTGTCGCGAGCGAGGAATAATCGAATCGCGCCGGCATGCAAACGAGCTTGCGCGCGCGCCAACGGCTTCCGCGACGTTCATTAACGTCGCATTACCAGAGCGCGCGCGTTCATTGCCAATTTATCTTTTTTCCTTTTATTTTTCCTCTCTCCCTCCCTCCCTCCCTCCGCCTCCTCGCCGCGTCTCCCGAGGGCTTTTTCTCCGGCGCGGAGAAAGTCTCGCTCGAGCAGTAGCGCGAGAGCATTGTTTGATTTCCAAATGCGAGCGCTCGGAATACATGCATGAATCAGTATTTTCCTTGATTCGATATGCCAACGCGGCGGGCAGAATGAGCTCGCGAACGAGCGAATTTTTGCCCGATTCGGATGATTCTCGCAGGACCCTTGATCGCATCGAGTGACTTCCTAATGGGACGCTGATTACGCTAAAAGCGCGCGAAGGTCGGCGGTAAGGGTCAGTCAAGCAGTCGAATGGGCGATGCGCACGATTTCGAGGCGGCAGAGAGCGAACATTAAAGTAGAGCCTCCTCGAGCCGAAGCGGGCCACTCGTTCTCCGGCTCTCAGCGCACTTCACACCGTAGACTGCGCTCGAGAGGGTAAAATAATACTCACAAAGAGCACGACGTTGTAGATGTGCAGCACGTATTTGAGGAAATTGACGGAGCAGCAGCCGTCGTCGCGGGTGCGTATGCGGGTATTGGTGCCGGGCAATCTCTCCGAGCCCTTAGCCATTTTCGCGTGTCTTCTTGTCCAACTGCTGCCCACCGCTTGCGCTGCTTTCCTAACTTCCTCCTGCTACTGGCGTGACGCGTCGTCACCTTATCATTGTCCTGCAACAACCAAGCAACATCACTTGAACGTCTCTCGTGCTTTTTGGCATATTTTGCCGCTCGGCGCCGTCGCCGTTTATTTCGCGCGCGCGTACACCGACTATAAAAATACGCGCTCGCGCAAGTTGACGAGCCACAACTGCTCGTGAAAGATAATTGCATCGTGTATATATAATACGTGTATTTGCGAGAGCAGTCGATTTGCGTCGATGGCACACCGCGCGAGGTCAATTATTTTCACACTCGCCGGGGGCTAACAGTGCAATATTCTCCTCTGAGCATGCTTCTGACAAGGGCTCGCGCGTCGTCGTTCGTTCCAAAACTCGCCGCGGAGGTATATTCGCAAGCGAATCCGCGCCGTAATGCGGCGAGCTCCACTAGATTGACAGTGCGCATGCCCTTTAGCTCTACACGCGAGATATAAATTTGTCAACGTTACATCCTCCCTCGTGCTTGGCAGCGGACCAGACGATTTCCGCTTAGGCGGAAACCATATAAATCGTCGGATTTTCACGCGTCCCTTCGAGAGCTTTCCCTCTCTCTCTCTCTCTCTCTCTCCCCGGCGAGAGCTGAGTACAGCCGCTGCACGGCGAGCTTGCGCGACCAGGGATGCATTTTTGAGAAATTAGAATGTAAACTCTCTCGCTCGACGTGAGAAAGTGCGAGAGCCGGCTGAGTTATTTTACAATGTATATTTGCCATTCGGGGCAAAGTGTGTTCGCAATAATTACACGAGTATTTCGCGAATCAAGTGTACATTGGAAATTCAATGATACGATTTTGATGAATTTCGGAAGATATCATTGGTTATTGGTTTCACGAATAACAACGCGATTCAAATTAAATCTCAAAGCTTCAATTGCGCAATGTTGGTAGGTCGACCAATATCGTTTGAGACTGGTCCGATTGCGCGTAAAAAAAGCCTTCGTCAAGAGCATTAAACGTCAGTCTTCCGAGTGATTACTGTTAATTAATTGAAGTAGCCATTGGAAGAACGCGAAAGCGACAAATAAAAAAAGAGCAAAATGTACCTGGTGAAAATTGCAAGCGATGAAAAGCGCTACACTTTGGGATTGCACGACGCTAGCCGCGCCACGCGTGACCCATCAAATTAGAAAACATTTCGTCGGCAGAGCAAAGCCACACGTGAAAAGTGGCGGTACGCGCGCGAGCGACACGAGCGTCGAAAATTGAAATGTGTGGCGCGCAGCAGCGACAAAGGGGGATAGCGGCCCGACAGCGGCGACTCCTTGCAGACAATCTCGAGCGGAGCGTGAAACGAAAGTAGTATAGAGGACTGAAAGTGGCGCTCCCTGTGTGTACGTACAACGTAGCTGGCAGCCCTCCAATAATGCACATTCCCGCGGGAACACTCTTGCACAAGGCGCTGCTGCCGCTGCCCCCGCGAGAGGATCTCGCGCGCGACCGCCGTCCTCGACGTAAATCTATTGTTACCCTCGCTTTTAATCATTCCACTACCACACTGTGCCCCCGGCGATACACACTTAACTTTTCGCCTCTTTCGGTCACGTTGCTCTGCCTGCTGGAATTTATGGGAAATCCATTGTCGTCGTAAATAAAGAGCATTTTTCCATGAGAATTTTTCGGCACGACATACCCAGTGCGTCGACTGCACTTGCGAATAAAATCAAATCGCAATTCTTACGGCTTGGATGGTAAGAAATGGACAATTGTTCAATTACGGTTAGCCGCAGGGTTAATTAAGCTTACGCGACGAATTTAATTTCGATTCCTTTCGACCTCTTTAAGGTTCATTAAGTCTTTTAGAACAGAGGGATGCGTGTTCTACTTAATATTCAACGCGTACATCAGCCCATCAAGATAATTAAATGACCTATTACACTTGATAATTGCTTGCGGATGTCTGGATTGCAGAGAGACGTTTGCATTAGTATGTAAAACTAATTTTCTGTTACGTGAATAGACTAGTTCGTTTGAAAAATTAAAAATGTCACCCGGAGATCACGTCGGGCAAATTTGTCGATATATTTGAGAAAACAAAGCATATTTACCTTCTCAATAAGTTTCGAAATACGCGATATCGACAGAGAAATAATGGTCGATGAAAATCGGAACTCGGCAACTTCTCAAGCGAACGCGCAGGTTATATCTCAAAAGAGGGATCTCTCCTTTGTAAAGGAAGGAGAAGGCGAACGAAGGGCAAAGTCATAAAAGTCAAAGACAAAGGTGGGGTCGCGCGCGAGAATCGTATAAGAAGCGAGAAAGCACAAAGGAAGTGAAACCGAAGAAAAAGATGATGGCCGATAGGAGAAGGGTGCGACTGAAGCGTGGGTGTGAATATCATGCGCACCACGCGCGCGCGCGCGCGCGCAACGCGCACGTACACGTAATGCAATAAAGGCAAGCGGTCGCGTGGCGCGCGTAGGTGACGCTGGCCACGCGTACCGCGCGCGCGAGATACTTTATAATGCATGCGGAGGCGTCCCCCTTCCACTCCCCCTTCTCCAACCGCTTATTTCGCGCGCGTAAACAAATGAGCAGAGCGTGGGGCGCTCCGTTCCTTTCGCTTCCTCGTCTTGTTTTTTTTCACAGGCACACGTTCGTTGGGCGTGCGTACCGGCACGATGGGCCGTCCGTCGACGTTGGCTTTTACGACCGTGTGAAACTCTTCGCTCTCGCTTGCTTTCTTTCAATTTTTTTATCATTATTTGAATGCGAGAGCTCGCCCCGATTTAATGTAAGTGCGTGCACTCGGCTATTCAATTATTGCGATTTTATATATGCAAATCGCTTACTCGATTTTATTTTATCTCACCAACGAGACCAACGCCGCGAATAATTATTTTTCTTTCTTTTCTGATTCGACTTATTTAAATTCAATCTTAGATGTTTCCGATCTTTACTATATAACCTAATATTTAGTATAATATAACGAGGAAAAATAATTACTTTATTGAAGTAGGAATTTTTGAAAAAATAATGTCTCAAAGAAATGCTAATTCACGGTAAACCCATGTGTTTAAATTTAAACGTTTAAATTCAGCGATAATGTATTTCTTATGGGTGACGTCACAATTACACATTTAAAACGTTTAAATTTAAACACATAGGATTTTAAGGTTTTGCCGTGATTGAGAAAAAGTTATTTGTTTTTAATTTGTCTTGTAAATTAATTATACGCATCAATCAACGCAAAAATGAAACATTCTTTTTCTAAAAAAGAATAATGCTCATAACAACAGTGTTTCTTAAAGTAATTCTTTCTTCAATGGTAATGTTAGTATCATTCTTTAATGCATTTGAAATTGACCTATGTTGCAAATACGTCCATATCAGAAATATGAAAATAAATTTCGAAAGTTTCTAACTTGTACACGTTGAACATTGAAAAGTAGGACAGCATAAAATAGTTCGAAATTCCAAAAGACGCTAGGAAACATTTTAAATGCAGTGAATCAAGTAGTTTTAGCGCGAGCAGTCGAGTTGGCGCGATAAAGATTGGAGTGTACTCGCGTACACTCTGGCGCTGGACTTTTGGCTACTAAATCTCTCTCTCTCTCTCTCTCTCTCTCTCTCTCTCTCTCTCTCTCTCCGCGCAAGAAGTTCAAATGGGATGCTGAAGTAGAAGGTGCGTTATCTCGGTGTTTTGAGAAAATGTTTCATCCCAAGCTCGACGCCATCAGTGAATTCAATATCCGTCGACATTAGCCGCAAGAACGACTGCAAGCTCGTGCGCGCGAGAACAAACGCTCGAAAGTGCAAGAGTGAATAAGAGGTGGAAGACAAACATGGATTTTCCTATCCTCCCCCCCTCCTTCACTGCGGAAAAGTTTCGTTTCGCGGTGGGAGTTGGAGAGCAGAGCGCAAAAACCTCGAGGAAAATCATAGTCAAATCACGAAGTCTTGCTTTTGCCTAGGCAGTCGGCGCAAATATCTATTATCGAAAAGCCCTGCTGCTGATTGACACGACTATGCGACGTCGTCGAGTAAACATAGTGAATCCTGCGTGTACCTGCAGTCTTGAGTTCACGCTGCTTACTGCCATAAGGCAAAGGAAGTCGCGCAAGCATGTAACGAGGAAATGACGGTAAGTAACGCGACATACCGCCCGTGCACGGCTCATAAAGGAATGAAAGCCAAGTTTCTCGCTCGCGAGATCTGTATTGAGAATTACGCTGTGCCCTCCGCTGGTGCCATCTTCGAGTTTTGTTATGCTAAAACTCGAATTCGTATGCTCTCTCCTTTTCAAATTTACCTGCGCGACAGTCAAGCAAATCAAGTTGAAGTTTCGTCGTGTTTCTCCAGATTATGATTAACAATTTCGTCCAATTAACGGAAAACCATTTACAAGTTCGTTAATTTTTGTATTAACACATCTCGCGCGTGAAACGAAGAAAGAGAAACTGGAGAGAAAGCGGATGGCGAAGTAAAAAGGGGAGTGGCGACGATGAAAAAGCATAATGAAAACTACACAAAAGCTCAGGTAAAAGAGATGAAAATTAAGGACGAGAGATAAGATAAACGCGGTATCTTCGCGTGCGCGTAAACAAAAGCACGAGAGGGAGGGAGCGAGGGAGCTAAAACGAGCATAGCTGAAATTTATTATGCTCGCAAAGAAAGCAAGAAACGGCGGGTGCGATATCGCGCGCGCGCGCGCGCGCCTGCGAAAGTGAAATTAGAATAATGGCCAATGAGAGGTAATGGTTCGAAGCCGATGATAAGTGACGCGCTCCGAGGGGGAGGATGTATAACCCGCGCGCCAAGCGAATTAATTAAAAGACCTTATCTTTGCCGATGAATAATTTCGTTCGACGATAGCGGCGAGGAGGGGACGGTTACTCCAGGCGCGCCCGCCGCGACGAGAGTCAAGTTGGACGGCAATCGGCAGCGCATCGTTTCCGCCGTGCGCCAGATTTAAAAACTCGCCGGGCGGATAAGCTCGCAACGACAACTCGACGAAGCTGCGGCCTGGCGAGGTGTACAGGGTAGCGCCGAATTTGGCGCCTTGCCTCGACTGCTCTTCAGTGAAGCGAGACGCCCAAAGAACGAAAATTGATTCGCCGCGGACGTGCGCCCGCGAGAAGCGAGGAGAGGCGTGTGCCAAGCACGGCCAAATATTTGGACGGCGTGTGCTGCTGCCGCCTTCGCCGCCGCCGGCCTCGCGCGGAGAGAGGTTAAATGTTGCAAGAGCGAAAGCGAGCGAATAGCGACAAGGAAACCAGGTATACACGCTCCGCCTGGCTCGCCTGTGCGGACGAGTGGTCCTCGCTTATTTGCGCGCTCTAATTTGAATAGCCGGGGCCTTTTCAACTAGACGAGACGTCGTCGTCGTCGTCGTCGTCGTCGTCGTGCAGTAGCAGCAGCAGCAGCGGCACGTGTCTACGCGAGTCTGTTTGCTCTGCATACAAAAGCGCGCGCAGCTCTTCGTCTCACTCTTTCTCGTACTACTACGTCGCACGCGGAGGGCAGACCAGAGACCGTTCGCACCGAGAGGAGGAAATCATTTTTTCCCCCTTTTATTTTGTTTCACTTCCGCGTCAGACGGAATTGTAAACGAGCTTAATGAGTGTCATTAAGCCTAACCGGATCAGGCTTGTACCTTCAAAAATCACGGGTCGTTGAGTCGCGCGTGCGTACAGGCTTTTCGCTCGTTGTTAAGTCGACATTTTCTGCAATTACGCTGTTATTCGTGCGCTCGTTTTGCGCTTTTTAATTATGAATGCGTCTGCTTTAATGGTCGATATACTTCTTTGGCAATACTAATTGATAAACGCAGTGATGCGAGCTTGTACGCTCGTTGCAGCGAATGCGAAATTTATCAATTTTAAAGGACGGGTCATTAATGAATAATGACTGTGCCGAAAGCGGCGTAACGGTCGGCCCATCTGAAAAGAGCATATCGTTGATGCAACGCTCACAAAAAGATCATTCGAAACGGCTAAGCCATAAATTTTCAGTTGTACCATATTAGTTTGCCAAACAATGAAACCGAACGTCATAAATGAGAATTATTTAGCACTCGATGTGGCTAGGGTACAAAGAAAAGAAAAGAAAAGAAAAGAAAAAAGGAAAATACGAGATAAAGCTAGCGCGATGAAATATATCAAGTTCGGCTCGTGCATCGCAAAAAAGTTAGAGAAACAGGGACAGTACGCAGGACCCTCGTGCAAATTGAGCTTATATCCGCGCGTCGATCTGCTGACCTCTCGGAAACGTGCGCCATCACCGTCGTGAATCGAAAGGGCACAAGTCAAATGGAGCAGCACGTTGAAGCCACGATTTCGAGGAGCTTTGCCGAGATATTCTTTGCCCCCGGACACTACACACCCCGCAGAATCGTTCGTAAGCGAGAAAACAAAGTATTTTTGTGCTTCTTACGAGCCATTAGAAAGCCAACGGAGTCTCATTAATTGATGAAATATGCGAGAAGGAGAGTGAGAGAAAATGCAGCGAAATAATGCTCTCAAGATAAATGCGATTACGGGCGAGAGAAAACAACCGGAAAAACATCATTAATTTCGAAGCAGTCAACGGATTAAGCTGTTCTGCTACTTTCTTACGTTCTTCGTGTGTTAGCTGTGAGTCTGAATAGGTTCCTCTTGCTTTACTTAAAGATGCTCGCGTGCCGCAATTACCAAGACGTAAGCTCGTTACGACAAAGAGCCAACGAACTTGGAAAAGGCGAGAGACGTTTCGCTTATCCAATGGCGTCGTTAACCGATTCGTTTCTTCTTCTCCGATTGTCGTGAAACGGAGGACAAAGAAATGCCAATCGAAGTGGCAGAAACGCAAAGGACAAATAGTCTTGCCTCGTGGCTCGCAGCGCGCACCGCGGAGGCTTTTCTTCGGCGATAAATTAATAGCCCGTGTTGCTTCGAGCGAATTCTATGAAATAAAGGCAAGCCAATAGAGGGCTAAAAATAACAGTGAAAAGTGACGCGGCAATTCGTCGTGGCCAGAAGAAAAACAAGAGGGATACTTTCGATAGACGGACAAAAACATCGCGGGAGTCGATAACGAGGTGAGGCACGCGGGATAAACGGGCGGGTGCAAACGATGCCAATCGCGAGACTGACAAATCAGCAGAGAGAGAACTTACGGAATCATTACGCTACTGCCGCTGCAGTCATGGATTTTCAGGCACGAGGCAAGCCATTAATAACGCTTCTCCGCTAGCGTTTGTGTGCAGTGCATCGGTATACCTATAGTAGCCAGCTTTACATTCTGGCTGTGTAGGTGCATTCCGTGAACGATCTTTTGACTCGCTCGCTACTCCGCGAGATTATGTGCAATCGATCCCGTTTTACGTTCAAATGGATGCACCCGCGCTTCTAATGCTCCCTGCTTTACACAAATTTCGTTTGCATCGACGTCGTTTTTCTTTTTTATGTTTTTTTTTTGGCTTTTTATAGTTTGCTTGTACAAGTTATGTAATGTGGAAATGTTATCTGATTGAATGAATTTTAAACGCTTATTATTTTGTACGGTGTTGCACGAGTCTTTGAGTAACTAGCTTTTCATCGGTCAAAGTTTACAGTTGCCCGTCGATAACGATTGAATCTGTATTTCTCGATGGAAATTTTCTCTTCTCGACCAGCAGATATTCGCGCGAGAACTTTGAATATACGTACGCGCGAACGAAATAATTGTTACAGCTTGATTGTGAAAAAAAGTTGATTTTCGCCGAGCGGAAGCTTCGGTAAAACGTAATTTCGGAACTGAATAAACTGTTCAACAATTGCAGAAAGAATTCGCAAAAAAAATGTTTCATTAAAGCGACCAGCGCGAACGGAATATGAAAATAAAAGCAGAGACAATTCTAGTGAAAACAGAACAAAATGTTCAAGTGTCTTTTGCATAGGAAAAGTAAGCAAGCACAAGCGTACTAGGTTTCGTCGCTAATTAACGAAGCAATTATTTCGCCAAAGAACTGAAGCGACGTGGCGTCACCGGCAGTGGAAACCTGCACTCACCACCGAAGAGCGAAAAAGTATCGGTGAAATTTTGCAACGCGGATAAGTGAGTAATTGTTGAGGGTAAAAAAGTGATAGGTATACAGAAGGTTGTAATGACCAAGGCAATCGTATCAATTTGCAGTCGTACGGCGGTCTGTGTGTACGTGTTAGCTGCACTAGAGTTCCCAGTGCATAGCGCGAGCGAGGGCCATATCCTCATTTATCCAATGTCCTAGGCCAATTTGCCAATCGAGCCAATCATCCAGTCGTATTAACCTTGCTGCGGCGGCAGTTCTCTCTCTCTCTCTCTCTCTCTCTCTCTCTCTCTCTCTCTCTCTCTCTCTCGCTCCCCCCTTATTGCCCGGTTCCTGCCTCGTATATATGCACACTGCGCGCCATTGTTGCGTAATGGCCTCGAGGCTCTTTTGCTCTATCTTTTTTTTCGTCTCCGTTGCTTGTTTTTTTTTATCTCTGTTTACCTCGCGAGTCGGTCTTTTGCCGCGGTCGAGGACCTTCTCTTCCCATGGCGAGCTTTCGTTTGCCCGGTCTAATTTGAGGTGGGCGCTGGCGCTGACTCGCGTTTACATCAACTTCTATTTCCTGTTTAGGTGCTCGCTCGGCTTTCAAGCTCGCAGCGCCGGATACGAGGTACCGTCGTTTCTTCCTCGCAGTTCATTATCTTGCCTGGCGATGTCATCCGCGTACAGCTGCCGACTCTGCTGCGCGCCTGACCGCGCACGCCTTGTTCTACTGAAACGCATGAAGTCGATTCTGAAGTGGCGGCGCTGAATAAACGAGGCTCGTCTAATTTAACCGTGCCGACAAGATATAAACTTAACGGTGGAGCATAGATTGTCGGCTGTGCATTTGGCTTGGCGGCAACTTAGAATGGGGCAATCAATAGTGAAGCTCAATTTGCATCCGTTCGTCCGTGTAATCATTATCAACGGCGATGGGGGAGCACGGAGCTGACGAATAGTTTGCACCGGAGTCGCGCGCTCAAACACTCCAAGGATTTCGTGGAGCGGCGCGCAAACTCCGCCGGCGCGCGGCCCTTTTTGCAAGGGCGTAAATTCGGGCCGGGCGCTGACAACAAAGACGCGTCACTTGTCCGAGGCCGAGCTCGCTTCTCCCGCTCTCCCGCGCGCGCAAAGTCACGGATTCACTTTGTATGAGCGCGCGCGCCCGTTTATCTGCCTTTGCCAGTCGACGCAGCCTCGCATTGTTGCAACAGCTTCTTTTGTTTCTCGCCGCCTGTCTTTGCGACCAATTTTCTAGGCGCTATCTCCGCTGCGCGAGACAAGTGGTTTGTCATTTCCACGCGCTGCTGCCGTCGACCGCTCGGTAACTCTGTGCATAAACACGCGTCTTATCGCGAAATTCCGATTTTTCTGCATCGCCTGCTCTCGCTCGTGGCTTTGACGTCAAAGCGAATCACACGGCCGCCGCGCAGCCACAGAGTCATTTTCGCAATGGCTTTTCTTCGGCTTCATACGCAGACTTGATGTGTTTTGTCTTTGAGCGAGAATTCCACGAGTCTATATGTATAACAGTTTGTGCGCTGAAGTACGTTGTAACGTGCTTTTCAGAGAATACTTGCTGTACGAAACACATCAAAGCAAATAACTGCATTGCCTTTGCATAGTCGTTCTGTAATCAATTTTAACTTACATCAGCTTTGTATTTCTCGCGACGGGTTACCTATTTTATTTTCAAGTATTCATTATGATGAAATATACATTTTATTTTTATTTCTAGTATGAAAAATTTATTAATAATATAGCTTTTTCAGACTTATTTTTTGAATTGCACTTTTACGCGTGTGATATATATATATATATATATATATATATATATATATATATATATATATAGTTAATGGAGAATATTTTACGATCGAATTTCCCGGCAACACCAATATTAGCTGCTATCTTGCGATTTTCGTAGAAGCCAGAAGAGTGAAAAACAAAAAAGAAAAAATAAACGATAAAAATTGAGTGAATCTTGGTAGAAATTTAAGAGGCGGGTCTTGAGATTAATGGAACACTTTTTGCCTTCTCTCCGTACAAACGCAAAAAGTACGTCTTTTCAATCATCGCGATATTTGACGTTTACCAGTACGGCCATGCGCGTGACAAGGCCGAAACTGGAGCAGTCGCGCGGCGCTCAAAACGCAAATCGGCCGAGTGATTAAGTGGCCAGCGGCGGCGAGGTGCTGGATTAACGCAAGCTCCGACGCGGCGGGCAAAGCGCATAAATTCATGCCCGCGAACAGTGTCAACGTTAACGAGGACGTGCGAGCTTACCCGAGGGACACATCGCACGCTCAACGCTCTCTTTTCGTCCGCACATACTTCGCTACATTTCTTTTCGGAACTTTATATGTAGAGTTGCATCGAAAAATGCTTTCAACTGCTACATCGTATTTTCACATTTTTTAGGATTTTTAGATTAATTCAAACTTTATTCTAATAATTTCGTATAAAGTGTGTGTGTGTTTCTAACAAAAGTAACTAGAAAAGTCAATGTTTTTAGGATAGACATAAGATTTAAAAAGTAATATTGTTTTTTATAATATATACAGAACATTGCAATTTTGTTCGTATAATTTATCTGTAAATACGTGTAATTTATTTGAGTCAATGCAAAAATTATACACATGTCAAGAATTTTTTCAAACTCTAACCTCAAAGTCGCACCTTTGCTGCTTACCTACGGCTATTATGTTCAAAAGTAATATTTGCACAATGTACAAATGTATAATGCTTGGTTGGATAATAAATCGCATTTTAGTGAAGTTATAACTACAAGAAATAAATAAGGAACGGTAAGTAATCACTGTTGAAATGAATAAGAACTTACATTGTTAGATGACATGTGTTTATAAGATGTATACTATCACAGGAGAAATTTCAATATAAATAATAGTGTGGAGAATAGTGTGGAGAAATTTCAATATAAATAATAGTAAATAATACATTCTTGGAATTCGACAACTTCACCAACAAGTAAATATATATTATAGACAATAACTATGATTTATAATAAAATGGCAATAATATCGTTCGGAATAGTTATTTTTCAAATTTAAACATTTAAAGATGTATCTTTTTAATAAGAACGGGAGTAAATATTTTTTTGGAATTTTACGCAAATTAATAATTCACTAAATAATTTCTATATTTTTAGTTATCGCGATAATACGATATAATCGTGAATTGTCGAAATTAAATTATGCATTTAGAAAAAAATATCCCTAGAAATGAAAGAAGCCAAAAATATTAAACTCTTTAAAAGCAATTTATTGCACAACATAAATATTTTCTACGAAAACACTACTCCTTGCCTCGTACGCCTCAATATTACGAAAATTCTAGAAAAGCCATTGTGTATCAATGCCAATGATGACACAATGCCAGAAGTTTCACGTGATGCTTTACGTATATAGTTTATTAATGATAATCACCCAGATAACTTTTACGTTTATCTATTGACGTAACCTACGTCAGCTTATCAAGCTCAATCATCTCCCCAGTCGAGTTACTTATATCAGTAGTCTATTGTGAATCACACAGCTAACATCGTACTCTACTAAACTACTCTATCAATGTTCTTCGCAAATAACATTAAATACTATCTATCGTAGTGTTTTGATTAATTTAATGAAAATGACGAGCGAACGAAAGAAAACTTTGCTGTTTTTGTTTATATTTTCTTTAGTCTCCCTAGTCCATTCATATAGAATATTAGGTGTATTTCCACTTAATGCTAAAAGCCATTTCATAGTAATTGAGGCAGTGATGAAAGGTCTAGCAAAGCGTGGCCATCAGGTTGATGTTATATCGCATTTTCCACAAAAAAAGCCTTTGAAAAACTACATTGATATTATAAACTTGGAAGGGACAATGGAAACGTTGGTGAATAATTTTACATTAAATTTCATACTTCAAACAAAAGATGACGATACTCGTTTTATTGCTGAAGAGTACGGCAATCGTTTATGCCATTTTATGGGTTTTGAGGAAATGCAAAAATTGATAAAGAATCCACCTGAAGATCCCCCTTACGATCTTGTTATTACTGAGGTAATTTTGTACAACATTTTATATGTATTTAAATAATCTACGAAAATAAAATGATACTTTTTATAATTGCTTATTTTTATTTTCAGGCATTTGGTGCTCATTGTTACATGGGACTTGGATATGTTTTTAAAGTGCCTGTAATAGCCATATCATCTGCAATAGAATATCCGTGGGTTAGTTATTTTATTGGAAATGACGACAACTTAGCTTACGTTCCTAATGCCTTACATATTGGTGCTGGTCAAATGAATTTTTACGAACGATTGAAAAATGTCTTTTTGAATTACATTGAAATGAAAAAATTTCACAAAGTCACAGAAATAAGTCAAACGGAATCTATGCGCAAATACTTGAGCCCTGATATTCCTAATATTCGAGAGATAGAAAAAAATGTAGCTTTAACTTTGGTAAATAGTAATTTTGTATTATCGGGAATTAAGCCAACAACGCCTGCTTTAGTTCAAGTAGCAGGCATTCATATCAATGCGGAAGATCAAATTTTATCAGCAGTAAGTGATTTTTGTTATCAAATAGAAATCTAGTGTTGATTATTCAGAAAAATAAATACTCAAAGTTTAATCTTGATATCCGAAGAATCTTAAAAAGTGGATGGATGAAAGCGTTCACGGAGTTATATATTTCTCATTTGGATCAATGGTATTGATAGAAAGTTTTCCACAAAACCAAGTGAAAGACTTTTATGCTTGTTTTACAAAAATCGCACCGATTAGAGTTTTAATGAAAATTGCAAATGACACAAATTTGCCTAAAGCTTTGCCTTCAAATGTTAAGACCTTGTCATGGATTCCTCAACAAGCAATTCTTGGTGAGTTCGCCGTTGAATGTATTTTCGGTACTACATTTAATTGATTGGATTACTGCTGTATTTTCCCAGGCCTATTATTAGAATTATAATAGATCGTTTTACTCGACATATCCATTATTTTTAGCTCATCCGAATACAAAAATATTTATCACTCATGGTGGACTTGGTGGAGTGCAAGAGGCTCTTTATTTTGGTATTCCGATGATAGGAATTCCACTTTTTGGTGATCAATTTCGGAATGTAGAAGTATTTGTAGCAAAACAGACTATGTTAAAAATTGACCGCGAACAGATATCCAAGAAAACCTTGGGCTCGGCTATTGATGCACTAATTCATAATTCTATTTATAAGTGAGTAGTTATTTATTAGAAATTTTGTAAAAAGTAACATTGGTTGTTAATGTGATTTTTAATAATAGGGACAAAGTAAAGTACTATTCCAAGTTATTTCGAGATCAACCTATGAGTCCTATGGAAACTGCAATATATTGGATAGAGTATATTATTCGAAACGGAGATAAAGTACTGAGATCTCCAGCTCTTGAGCTTTCATTCATTCAATTATCCCAACTTGATATTTATGGATTTTTATTAATCGTTACCATCAGTATTCTATCTATGTTGATTATGTGCGTTAAGTTCCTAATTAACATATTTAAAAATAAATTTATTTCAACAGCTAAAACTAAGAAAATTCTAACTAAAAAAACCGAATAATGTCAATTACTGAGTAAATAAAATAGCCAAATTATATCATAACGTAAATTTTTTTGTTCAATTACCGTCTTCCTAGTATTCAAAATAATAAAAACCAGTTACCTGATATAGCAATACTAGTCAACATTAACCAAACGTAATATTTATCAAATATTTGGTGAAATAAGTCGCGTTAATTTATTTATCGAACTTATAAAAAACCATTTTATTATTTTAAGAAGTTTGCTCATTTACAAGTTTCGCTGAAATAAACTTGAATCTCGCAAACTGCAGCAATGAGAAGTGAAAGCAAAGATCAAATGTAAACGTTGAATAAAAGCAGGCCATTCAAAGGTTTCTGTCGTTCGTCGATAGGGAGAAAAAAAAAACAGAAGCAAGTCCACCCCCGCCTGTTGATCCATATTCATCTCTCTCGGTTGTGCTCTTTTTTTTCTCTTTGGATCTCAATCAAAAAATGTCGTGGGCCGATTGCAAGGAAGAGAAATACCATTCTCTTTCCTGCGAACGTTGGCAGAAGAGGATAAAGAGAACGACTCGTTCGCGTGGGGGGTTACGCGCTTGTCTTTCATTATCTTTGCGCAACTATTCTACTTTACTATTCTACTTCAACGATCGTCAATCCTAGTTTCTCGAGCCAAACAAAATATTGGTTTTTTTTTCACCATGAGTACGAATAATAAATTGTGATGACACATTGTTTGCTGAATTTTCGATCGATGTTTTTTCGCCGATAAAAAACATTTTTAGTGTCGTTACGAAAGAATAACTCCAGTCGTCCGATCTTCAGTCTTAGCTAAGTTAGAAATTCAAGAAAGCTTGCATCATTCTTGAGAATAAGAATTCCGCGAAGCTACGCGACCAGCTAACGAAGTTTTGTCCAAGTGCCAAATTGTACAATCGAAGTCTCAGAGCTTGAGAATAAAAGTATTACAAGGTTAAACTTCCAAAGCCTAATGGAATTTCGAATCTACAATCAGTTGAAGATTGATTGAGAGAAAAAGGAAAAGAGCAGGCGATGCTTCTTGGTAAGTAAAAAAACAGCGCAATGGATGCGCAAAACAAGCGAGCGGCACGTAAGCTCCGTTAACGCCTGGAAACTCACCGAAAATGACGAAGCTCATGAGGCCGTCAAGCGATTGCAGCATCGGTGTACTAACAGCAGCGGCGGTGGCAGCAGCAGCAGCAGCAGCAGCACCAGCAGGGCAAACAAACAAAAGCCCACGAACGATCCTCTTCCGCACAGACACGCACAACTCCGGACCGACTGCGTTACGTGTACAACGCGAGCGCACCTTGCGAGGCTCCCGGAGCTGAATAAACGCGAGGCCCGCTGCTGCGCTGCAGCTGAATCGACCATCCGGTCTCTCTGCCAGCTGAAGCAATTGCCCACGAGCGCGGCTATAGCTGTACGCGTGTGCCGCGGCTATATTCCACGTCACCACGCAAACGCCCGCGTACCACTCAAATTCAACGAGATCGACAATCTACTCTCTGCGTCTAGGTTTATGCTTTTTCTTTATTTCTTTTTTTTTCTTTTTGTAGCCTCTTTTAATCGCGCTTTTTTCTGCTATCGCTTACTCGTTATTTTTTTCCCCGTGGCCTGCAGTTTATCGCTGCCTGCGAATATGCATCGTGTTGTCATCGAACGATGGTTTTTTTTTGTTGTTTTTTCTGGTTCTTTTGCATTATTTTTATGTGACTTTATGTTTTTCTACTTGGAATAGGTATTTTTGCATACGTAGTAAGCATGAAAATGGTAGTTTAAAGAAAAAAATTTGATGCAGGTCTGCTAATGTAAGAAAACAAATAAGCGATCAGCGCCTATCAAAAGAATGTAAATGTAAGCAAACGAACGCACTCGGAATAGATTTGCCGAATTTTTGAGAAACCATTAACCCGAATCTGGTTTGCTATATACGTGCGAAGGGCACTTCTCGAGATGCTAGAGAAAGTTTTTGGCAAGTTTCCGAAGTCGGCTCCCGATCCATTGCCCGAGTCATTGCCATAAATATGCGCGTTCTCAAGATCAAAACATTGAATGTGACCTGAAAAATTCGAATTTTCGCAATTGGTACTGCTTTTTGAATGACTGTATAATTATCCCTTCTCGCTGTATTTTTGATAACTTGTATAAAAATGTTAATGGATATTTGTATTTTGCAGAGCTTTTTTACTCCGTCGTTCGTACATGCGTTCGTAAAAGTTTACAAGTATTGGAGCACTTCTGACGCTTATTACAAACAATAAATTACTAAATGTCAACGAGCAACATAGATGAAAGCACAAAGCTATCTTTTATGCTTTTGTTATAAATAGAACCACGTAACGTACGAACATGACTTCATCTTGCATAAAAAATACACAGTCAATAAATCAATAAACATCGATGTCTATTACGACAATAGAATAGATATTTTCAGTTGATTCAATATAACAATAGAGATCCATTTGCCGGTTGTTACATTTGTATGAAAAGCTCCCAAGCGCTGCAAGCGTCCTCAGATGATCGCAATCAAACGCGGGCTTGATTTATTCGAGACATTTAGCCGCGAAGTAACAATACAGTCTGCTGATTCTAATGTATTAACCCTTTGAGGCCATTTGTACAATCTGGCTGAACGACCGGAAGGCTGAAAGTGCACACGTTAGGATGGGACCTGTGGCATTGAACTTGCTATAAATACTATTGAATACGTAGTGCATCTGATATGCTCGCGCGTAGTACACGGGCGTCTGCAAATGAGGCATTCGCTTGGTTCGAGTGTTATTTAAAGAGAACTTAACGGCAATCTCGTTTGTCAAAAGTTGAATAAAAATCGACGAGTGAGACGAAATATTTGCGGGAAAGTTTCTCGCACAACGACAACCCGCCAACTTTCGTAATCGCTTCTCGCGTCTGCGCATGCTTTCAGAGATAGGGCATCTCCTCTCTCTCTCTCCCTCTCTCTCTCTCTCTGTCTATCTATCTATCTAGGCCATTCTTATTCGGTGAAGCTCCTTTATTCCCAACTTTATATCTCTCGTTTATCCATTCGCATTAGTGGCAATTCTCCTCTCTTTGTCGCGGTCGCCTTTCAATTTTGCGCTTCGCCAGCACATAACAATCTCCCGACGTGGTTTCTCACGATCAATGGTGAACGACAGCTCTCCCGTTCTCAATTATTATTTTTATATATCTCTTCTTTGACGCCGGATATAGAGCGCGACGAAACAATAAGCCAATTTCGCGAGAAACCGGGCGAGTGGGGAAGATGTGATCGATCCTCCAAAGCTACGAGAACTCCATTGGCCGGGAGGGAACAAAGTGCACTACACTCTCTCCGACACCTGCAGCTTCCTCCTCCGACGTAGATGCCGCTATATTGTTTCGCGGCGCGATACGAGATTAAGAAATGTGGACGTGAGATAGCGGAACCAATATCTGCACGAGGATACACTGTCAAATCTCTTTACCGGCGATGCCTCATTTTTTTTTCTATCTCTCCGTCCTCTATTTTTATTGGACACTTTACTCAAGCCCCCAAACAGCTTATAAACGAAATGGGCAAAGTATCAAATATTTGCGCGTCCACGAAAAGTTTAATAAAAATATCTCGTATTATTTTTTACGACTGCGCGGAAAAACAAAGAGCACGTGGCTTTTTACGAGCGGAAAAACAAATAAGATCCATATACCACGGCGAGAGGGAGGGTGAGGGAAGAAGGGGGAGAAGTGAAGAATAAAATAAATGGCGGTGCGCGCAATTTTTCTCGCATCCTGTGGTCTCTGCCATAGTAGCAGCATCCATTCAGTCGTTTCAATTTATACGAGCGGATCAATAGCCATCCCTCTGACGCCCTAAACATTCGCGAGAGAAAGAGAGAGAGAGAGAGAGAGAGAGGAAAAGCGAAAAGAAAGAAGCCTATGTATATACGCGCTTGCGACTCGGCGTTATAGATATATATACGTACATGACTACTGCTGTTCTAAGGGTCGTGATCGCCTCTTTTAATTGCTCGTCGTTGTTTACAACTACAGCGCAGCGGTTCGATGGCTGCATTAACGAGCGCATTGTCGCGCTAATTGCTTCGCGGTGAAAAGATCCATATTCCATCTGGAATTCATTTAGTTGGAGTTTCCAGTGGATCCGGGCCAACGCTGATTTTTAACCCATTTGTGATTCGTATTTCAATATTTTTCGCATTGACTTTCTAGTGTAATTAATTGCAGATTTGTCCCCGTTTATATTATCGATAAAAGAACAATGAATAGATTTAAAATCAAATTATTACATTTGCCTTCATTGGTTTACGAAAGAATCTAACATTGAATAAAGAATCGATAAAAGCTAGGCGTTTATTTGAATCTGGATGTATTAAATCAGCACACGTGCGTCATCAGCCATTATACAAATAAAATGGAAAAAAATACGGATAACAAGCTTTTTCGTTGAAATCAGCTTCCGCTAACGTTTACCAATTGGTTTAAAAATGGATTTCCGCGCGTCGACGGTCATCGTTCGATGCGTCAGATATCACACAGTCATTTTCCCCTGTCGGTCTCAACAACTCGTGACCCATTTTCCGTCGTTATATGCCATCTCAAGATTAAAAAAAAATCGAAATTTTTTTTCATTCGATTAAATTTTAGTAACTTAATTCGAGGAATAGTTTTCAGCTAAATGCGAAAATTCACACTGCACAAATAATCCTTTTTCAGATATTTTCATTACGCTTTGGAAGATTGAAGGATTAAATCAGCTTTATCAGTTTTATGAAACTGATGATGTCTATTACATTTCACACGCTTATCTTTTCTGTCTTTTTTTCGCATTCATTGTAATGCATAAGTATAGATCAAAATTTTTATTGGCAAAATTAAAAATTCAATATGCATTAAATATTCACTTGATTTTCATAAGATATTATTTATTGGTAAATAAATATGCAGTTATACACTTGTGATTTAAGAATGCTATTGATGAAGTTTCAAATTTTTATCATCCCAAATTCTTTTTTAAAAAATCATCGTTCAAAAGTTTAAAAAACACGATAAAAATGTAATTAAAGTTCTAATAACATACTTCGGTAAACATTTTAGGTTATAATTAAAAATTTTCTAATATTTTACGTAATTTAATAAAGTCGGAATCACTGTACAATATTTGATCGTAATAATTTATTTCTTTATTTATATTATATTTTTATTTATATCTTTTACTGCCTACATTGTTTATTCGAAGCTAAACTTTCACACAGTGCAAAGTTCAATTAATTTTTTCCATCGAGGTAACAGTCGATATTTATTTAGAGGTTAGTATGATTGAATCAATCAATTCATATTAAATTTATGCCAAATATATCGATACACTTTTCGAACCTTCAATCATCTATTCAATCTTCAATCACGAAAATCTGCAGTAATCTTTCCTAAGCATACACGACATATATATATTATCGGACAACAGTTGATCACGTGACTATCTTTCAGCTAACCAGATCATAAATAAACTGGCTTCACATTGTCAGGTTCTCTTGTTTATAAGAGGACTAATGTCGTCAAACGCCTTCATTTCTTATTTGATTTCAGTATCTAATATTCAGTTTCATGCTTGGATTAAATCGAAATTATTATAGGTGAAATAAAAGAATTTAAAAATACACTTTACATACATAAAACAATTTTATGCTTTAAAACGCTTACTATACGTCAATATAAATTAGTTAATAATCTAATCACGTTGATATATATCGAAAGCGATAGATTTATTCACTGCTAATTTCATACAATGAAAACAATAACACTGCCGTCTAATATCTTACTTTCATTATCTTTAAATTATTGCTTTTAAATCTAATAAAGTAACATAATTATTTAGCTGTATATATAGGTAATATTGGCAGCGCACCTAATAAGTTGTTGTTTTTCTTTTTCAAATAAATACAACCGTCAGCTGTGCCTAACAATTTAATTTTGTTTATTTTTTAATATATTAGTTTTGATCACATTTTTCGTAGGATGTCTCCATATCAACAGATATATTATTTTAATTTAACTATTTTCAACTATTTTTTCAATTGTTTATCAGTTGTTTATTTTATTAACGATGCTCAATGCACCGACATTAATTGACAGAATTTCATATGAAATGTCGATTTATAATTATTTTCATTCTTGATGATATTTATCCAAAGCTATACTTTACAATAAATATATTCAATAAATCTACATGTCCTATAAATAAATGTAATTAAAGTGCATTAAGAATACTTTATCGTATTATTTTAATTATGCTGTTGAGAGAATACGGAAGTCATTTGCTTTTCAACGCTTACAAATTATTATAATTATTTGTATTAATAAAATATTGATATATGGAAAACGCCCATATATATAATAGTATATCTGTCACTTAATGCCGATTTACGTATAACAATAATCGACCCACGTGATTACATTTAGTCAATCAGATTACGAATAAAATAACTTCACTTTACAAGCCATCAATTTTCGATATTTTATATAAATTACTTTTTTGAAAGGTGGATTTTTCATTTTTTTTACAAAAGACATCACAGCGCAAAAGGCTGTATTAATGATGAAACACGTTTTTAAATTCATGATTTATCATATCGAATACTGCAATAAATGATCTTTTAGTTTTTTACAACGAGTTAAATTATTATTAAAGGATTATCCTACTTTTTGAATAAAAATTTGTACATGACAATCTTTGTTTCAATCTTACACATTCAAAAACCAAAATATCGATTAATAATAGAAAATATTTAGAACGATTTTAACCTCTTGTTTTTACAAAACGATTTATTCACTGCTAGTTTCATACAATGAGTGTGAAAACAATAACACTGCCGCCTAATTTTTTACTTTCATTATTTTCAAATTATCCGTATTAATTACGATAAATTGAATTTTTATTACTAATCTCAACTCGAAACCGCATCCACGCGCTTATTTGTCGCCGCATAACGGTATATCATGTAATTATATCTGAGCCAATCAGATCACGAATAAAATGCTTTAACATGGCAGTCATCGATTGTTTATAAGGGGATAAGAGAAAAAA
This sequence comes from Phymastichus coffea, assembly GCF_024137745.1. Lineage (NCBI taxonomy): Eukaryota > Metazoa > Arthropoda > Insecta > Hymenoptera > Eulophidae > Phymastichus > Phymastichus coffea. The sequence goes on from NW_026706849.1 coordinate 1,532,662, forward strand.
GAGAAAAAGGTCATCGTAAATTATACATACGCAAGCGGGTTAATGAATAAACGAATAGATCAAGCCAAACAATCAACATTCCGTAGTTGAAGTGGCAAGCCGTCGCGAGAAACGACTGCAATTCGAGGCATTGGCAAAGTCGAAGAGAAAGGAGAGAAGAAAAACAGCAGCGAGCGTTATTGCGCGACACGCGCACCCAGCAAGAGAGAGAAAAAAAGGATATCCGCACAGTCGAAATGCAATGGCGACACTTCGAAAGCGAAAGCTTATGCTATGTCTTTCGCGCACATGCAGTTTAATCGACCGTGCGAGAAGTGTTAATGAATTACCGTCAGGGCAATTTCTTTTTTTCACCGACGCGTGAAACGGTAAATAAATTATTGCGAATTATGTAAGTTATTATCGACTCGTATTTTTTCAAAGGCGATGGTTGCCCTAATTCGACGAGTTACGGGGATTAGCGAAAGTGCCCTGTCTTACTGGTTATTTACTCGTGCCATTCTTTTCGTCGATCAGTAGTTAGAGTGAGCCGCGCGATCGACCGACTATCTGGCTCGTATATAAATTTTATCAGTCCACTTGGGAACGGCATTGGTGGTAAATAAGTACCAATGAATATTCAGAAAAGCAATCGAAGATATTTACACTTTTATTGATTTTATCAAGTATTGGTTGACAGGCGAAATCGCCGGAAAATCAACGGGTTATGAAAAGGAGTTAATTGAAAAATCGCAATGAAAAATAATAAAAAATCTTGCGCTTCAATTAAAATTCGCCACGTTAGCCCGCAGTAGCTGCAGAGAGAGGCAATTCAATACCGCAAGAAGAGTTCTCTGCGCCCGGGGCGGTTGGCGATGGTGGGAGTAGCATTTTTATAGCGCACATAAACAACCACCATTTTCCGCAGGAAGTTAAATTGCAATTGGCGAGGAGCACTAGGTAAGAGAGCGCGCGCGAGAGAGAGAGCGAGAGAGAGAGAGAGAGGGCGGGAGAGGAAGTCGTGGGATAAATGGACGGGCATTTTCTTGATACAGAGGTACTCGTATACACGTTGATGCCAAGCGAGTGCGATCGACCTAACGAATCACGCGAGCTCGCTTGCCCTCCTCTGTTATACGCGGCTTCTCCTCTCGAGAAGACCTTCACATCGATTGCCAGCCAAAACCAACTTGGCGCTGAGAGAGGATAACGGATAATAATGCGCCGAGGCTCCATTGTCCTGCGTTCTTTCCCCTAAATTAGCTTGATGCCGTGTCGCTTATCTGACCGACAGATAATTTTCTCTCTGTTGCCCTCCACTTTTATATAAACAATACTACGCTTTCATCGCAATAATAATGACCTTTCAATACATCATTATGCACCAAAGTTCGTTATTTGTTCTAGCAAAGATATTATTCTTATTGAAACTTTCCCAGTTCATTTGAAACTTTCTACGTAAGTTCATTTCAAGAAAAAGTAGAACAAACCCGAGGCAGATAGATCTCATTTTTCTCATTACAGATAACCGATTCGATGCGCAAATCCAATAGAAGGCTGCATAAAAGGAACAAATCAGAGAGAGAGAGAGAGAGAGAGAGACGAAGTATTGTCCGACATCGGACTCTCAGTGATCCGGATGAATTCAGTAATCCACAGTTAGAAAAACAAATAGAAAAGTAACGCAATAAAAGATTGCTGCTTCGCAGCTGCAGTGCTAAAAATCAGCTCGTTGAAACAGTGTGCCTGTAGGGGAAAAAAGCCTTTGACGCATGGCCAATCGGATCTACTTTTTTTATTTCCTCTTTCTACTAACCGCATCTCGCGAAATTCAAACTGGCGCGCCATGTGTATAGCCGACAGGAATAAACTTGCGAATCACGAACTGTTTTATTGCAGGCTGCGTATCTGAACGTAATTTGAAAGAGGAGCGGGGTAATCGTTGTTTTTACGAGTTTATAATATCATGTATATACCGATGACTCGCGTTGAAACTCTACCGTTAACGTATCCGAAATATATTGCAGTAGTAAAATATTCAACTTTAGGTTTTGGCTCGATATATCGCAGTGCCTTGGAATGGACATTTTTATAGAACATTTTTTTTTCATTAAACTACGACAAAAACAATTCAATATATCGCAAATATACTTTGAAACAAGTACATTTTACAAAAATATACCGGGAGCAGTTTACGTTTCTGATTCGTACTATTTTTCGTGGTCTCATTGAGATTACATCAAGCTGGTATAGCTGCTGCTGCTATTTTCAAAACAACCGCAAAGTTTCGGAAAAACATACTTGAGATTCTTGCTTTACCGATAGACATATAAGATTTACTGCTTATTTTACTAGTTTTTTGCGAAGAACGCGTAGAAGCAAACATCGCCTATTTGAAAGTAGTGAGCAAGGAAAAATAGAAATAAAAAAAAATGCCATCGGAAAGTTCTTTGCCCAAATGTCGTTATTTCCTCTTAACGAAAAAAAAAATAAATAAATAAATAATCCGTTGAAAATGGATTTTTGCAGGAACAGCAGCAGCAGCAGCGCGCCAAAAGTCCCCAGAGCAATTACTCGTATCGACACGATCACAGCAGGGATGAAAAAGAAAACGAGGAAACAGCAGCAGCGTAAAATTCGTCAGGGCTCGAGACTTGGCTGGTGTTCGCACGTGCTCCACGCAATTTGGCCGTTGATTGCGCAAAAAGCCGATTTTAACGTTGGCCAATTTATTGTCACCGGCTGCGCGCGTTGCTCTAATATATGGCGATTTGGCGATTGAACGAAACGGATTAATTTGTCGAAATTTCAGCAGCTCTCTCGACGAACGTGCAAACGAATGAACGAGCAAAAAGAAAAAAAGAGGTAGAAGAAATTGTGGGCCAACTAAATTTTCGCCAATTCGCTCGCTCCTCGTGGGAAACGCATGTGGCTCGCTGTTCTTCGTCGCGGCGAGTGCCGGCTAGTCTCGTGGGTGCTTGCGCCGCGGAGTTTTACATTCCTCTGAGAACTTGCACATTTAGAGGTCAATAATTGAGCTAGCTTGTCGTGTTTTTTTAATGGTACCGACAATTTAAAGAAATGCAGAATTAAGGGAAACTTAATTTGATATCTCCATGTAAAACCGATTGACTTTATTTTAATTCTATAGTTTTAGAAAAGATATTCGGTGAACTATAATTAAAACTTGTGAAGCCACTGTAATATTCGTTGCATTTAATTAGCAGCCCTTACAGTACACCATTACATTATCATGCCAATTACAAAATCTACCGACAGTAACTTTTTTAATTTGCATTACATTGTTACGAATATAATTAAAGCTTTATCCAATATTCAATAATTACGGTCAATGTACCAAAAGGAGTTAAAAACTTTTTCACATATCGATCAATTATTTTCCTTCGATAAATTAATTCACATGTTTAGATTGTATAGTAAATATATTCTAACATGTAAAAGTAGATTAGCGCAAGGTCGAGCTCAAGCTGTTCAATGCAATCGTTGCGGCATTTCATCACCTAGCAAACGCCAAAATGTCAAAACGAGTCGGCAACGAAAAGTGCGCGAACAAGTCGACAGACCGCTTCGCAGCTCATTGGGCCAGTGAAAAATGGCGCGAGTGAATATAGATGTAGGTGTCAATCTTCGGGAGAACGAGCCAATGTTCTTCGGGCGTTGTTTCCGCTACTCGTTTTTTTTTTGCATATGCTATATATTCATTGCGCGCCTTTCTCTACCGAAGAGCGGAGAAGATAGACAGACGCGCAAGTTGTCGTCGGCAAAGTTGGCTTTCGCCAACCGGATATTACGCTTGCTTCAAACTACACGCATCGCTGAACTTTGCGCCGCAAATTCTTCGAAAGCGCTTATTGCCTGACGTTACACGCAGCATAGAACTTCGCGAATAAAGTTTCAACTTGGCTTTTGACAGGTAACCGTAAGCGCTATATACTTCTCGTTTTCACGAAAGTCCTCATAAGTAAAATTTAACTACTGTCTTTTTCTTTACCAAAGTAACAATTTTATGCTAGCGCGTGGTAAAAACAACTCACCAGAAGTTCATGAATCCAAACTGTAAGATCTGCAAAACAAAAAAAACTCTGTGTTAATAACGTGATAAAAGTGCGCGCGTCAAAGCCAACAGATTACAGATTACAGAGAGGGAGAGAGAGAGAGAGAGAAAACAGCCCAGCCACTTCATATAAAGATCGAGATCATCGAAGAAGAAGCACAGTCTTTGTTTGCGCTTGCGGAAGCTTTAGCTAGCCTTATTCGCTCTCAACAGAGGCGACGTTAAATGCCGTTCGCGAGATAATCGTCTCGATTGACCATGGACTTACTTTGCGGGACTGTTGGTCTTCGTGTCTAATCTTATCGTAGCTGTCATCGACTGCTAGTCTGAGTCCCGAAAAAAGGACTATTGTCGCACACTACGCGCCCGCAGCAATATATGTATATATAGCACCCTATCGGATACGTTTTATCTTTTGTAGACTTGCCAGTTGAGACACGCACTTTCGAGTGGAGGCTCGCATCGTCCTTTATGGTGTATATATATATACGCACGTCTTTCACTTTCCTGATTATCCGTGTCAATAAAAATTTTATGGTTTTTTGGTTCAACCCTTCGGCTTTCATTCAACCGATAAACTCGCTTCAATCGCGTAATCGTTAATGCTACACGAGCATTCGGATTTATCATAATAACAAACGGAGTACGTATACCTGTATATGAATATTTGCAGATGAGACACTGCAGAAACAACGCCACGCCTCTAAGACAGAGACAAAGGTTGTTGCAGCGAACGCTTAGCCACGAATACCACGGCACAAGATATAATCTCGATTCCCTCCTCTCTACAAGGAATGCTTTGACACTAGACTCTCTATGGTTGCGAGCTAGAAAATTGACGCGTCATCGTATGCTAATACGTCCTCCTCTCGCACTCGGGCAATTAAAAAATACAATGCAGTTTCGATCCGCCTGTGCGACCTTTCATTTAATGCAAATCAAGTGTAGCATTGAAATTCCAAGTAGATGACAAACGGATGACTATTTATCAAACGAATCTCGGTAACGTCACACAAAAGAGCATTTTGTTCGCGTTACGCGCTTAGACTGTCGAGTACCATACGACATACAATAAATCATGCCATCAGAACGTTTAAGAAAACAGCAGCACTTTTTTATTCGTCGCATCTGGCATCGTTGTCGTCGTCGTCGTCGTTGCAGCCTCGGTAATCAATGATTTAATAAGCTAATTTGTTTAAGCGCTAGGTGCAACGACACGTATATGTATAAACTGCCACTTACACTACTCGCGAAGCTTAATTTAATCAGAGCAATCAGCGTAAGATTCTCGTTTGCGACGCTACCATCTCAAAAGTAGCTTGCTCCGAGCAAACACGTCCTTCCTGCTAATTGGCACGACACGCGCTTCAAACTCGTCAACGTTTAATTGAAGCGCACACATACACACCAGTGTCTCGTACATTTTCAGTATGACGAAAATCAGCCCCTTGGAATAACTGATGTCGATGTGAAACGAGGACTGTCGCGTTTTGATCTGAGACTGAAGATTAAAAGCTCCGCCTGCTGAGTTAAGGGACTGGAATCTTCAGAGATACATAATGCCATGCCACTATGATGTTTCGACAGGCGAGCGCCTATAAATGCTCACGGAGCTATAAATACATTTACGAAAGACTGCCGCGGCAGGCGTAGCTCGCGCGTTCTCTCTCTCTCTCTCTCTCTCTCTCTCTCTCTCTCTCTCTCTCTCTCTCTCTCTCTCTCTCTCTCTCTCTCTCTCGATCGATCGATCGATATGGTTTGTGCTTATTCCTGATGGACGGATTCATTTCTCGCTCACTACCTCCCTCTTTGATTATCGGCACTGTATCAGGTTGACAGTGACATGCAAACAGGCAAAAGGAGATTGATTCTGCTGTTGAGGTCGGGGCGAAGAATTCATTGGAAGGTAAACGTCGCGTCGGTTTGAAAAATCCTTCTAGAAATGGGCGTTCGCTTTCCGTTTTCATAATTGCGAACGTAGCCGCCAGTAACAATGCAGTGTTTTAGCGTCAGCACGTAATAAAATTGTTTACAAAGCTGCAACGACGCGTAAAGCTCGTTTACGAGCAATTCACGTGTACGCACGGTGGAGGAGCTCGATTTCTCTCTCTGCGTCTCTCTATTTTTTAAAAGGCTCTTAAACAGTAAGTAGAGCAAATATAACTTATGAGAATGACGCAGGTACGCCGCGAAGTACACGACCATGTATAAACGAGCAGATGGTGGTGTGAGGTGAAATAGGGGCCGACATCAGAACAAGAGGCATGGCATGCGGCAGCAACATCTGCTCTCCTCCGATAACGTGCCGATTATTCCCGCGATGCGAAGAATCCTTAGCTACCGGAAATACAATCCCAAGCAGCGGTAGAACAAGGTTCGCTGGATAAAGAGGGGAACACGCGATAAGACTGAAGAAAAATGTGCCCGAGGGGGATAATCAAGCGTACGTTAGGACTTGGGTAAACTCTCGATTTGGAGCTGCCATTCCAAAATAAATTCATTATATGTAAAACTGAGAAAGCGAATGACAAAGAACGAAATATTCGTCGATCGATGTTCATCAGCTTTCAGATGTGTTTGTCAAAAATTTCATTTCGTAACGTGTTTTCCTTTTCACGTTCGTCGCATATTAAATCCACTTATTTTTGTGCTTCAACAAACCAAGAGAAGCCCGAAACTCGCTGAATAAATAACTCAAAAAGTAAAAAACAAAATTGTCAAAGCTTAAAGGAGCATTAAAGCAGAAAAAAAAACAACGCATTCCGCAGTATCTCCGAGCTGGAAATAGAAAAACACGGCGAAATATCCTTTATACGCTCGCGCTCGAGGAAAGCTTTGCCGTGAAAATAGCAGCAATAGATAGCCATTGGAACGAGCGTCGAGCTTACGCATCGCTGTGCGCCGCATGAAAACTTTGCTGGGAGTAAAGAGTAAGGGAGGGGAGGCGGCTGGGAACGTGTGAGGTTCGTAAAAGCCGAGTTGGAGTTTCGGACGGTTATTGTTTATTACGCGGCGATACCACTGGTGGAAACTTTGCCGAATCTTCAGGGAATTAAATTGCGCGATAATTCGCATAAATTCGTGCTAGTACTCGCAGGCGCGACGACTTGTTGCTTAGTACGCGGTAGGGGAGGAATGAGATAAAACGTTTGCAATTTATTTGCTACGCGACGATGAAAAATACGAAGGTCTTTTTTTCTATGATCAAAACATTCAGCTTTTCTTTAAGTATCAAAATATATTGTAGCATATTCGTTTATAGCTCTGACGCAATCTTTTGTTGCTACTTAAAATTGATATAGAAATCTCCCACGGTAATCATAAATTCGTTCCGCGATACCTCGTAGTTTGTTCCTCGGAGGAAAATTTCTCGAGAGTGAAATATGCAAATTTCATATATATGTACTTTTATTTTTATTTTTATGGAACTAGTCGGTCATGTACTTATATTAACTTGTCATTCGATATTATCGCGCAGCTCTTCTTCATATAAAAACATGAAGCAATTTTACTTGAGATTAATTATAAACATACCTTTTCGACAATAACTTTACATTATATAGCTGAGGAATAACGTGTATAAGAAGCACCTAATTTTCTAACGTTTTTTTGGATGGTTTTTTTAATTATTGTGCACAGATCGAATACGATCAAATAGATTTATTAACTTAAATCAAATTTACGAGCAAACGTATAAAATATTCTTTTCTCCGCTTTACAGAAACTCTTGTATATTGAATTTCTACGTAGAATCCATTACCGACTTTTGTCTTTCACGACATGTTTTTCACTTTTATTGCTGGGAGCCGTTTTCACGGAAAATTTATTTGAAACAAACATATGAAATACAATAAATTTCGTTACTGACATTGCTATATGCCAGTGCAGTCGACCACGAATAAACAAGTCTGTTTTCAATTTACATTTTACAATATGGCTTTGCGTTATGTCGGTAAATTAATTATTAACACAGAACACAGGCTTCTGTAGTGTAATATAACTGTTCTACCAAAGCCGCAGCAATCAAACAAAATAATAACATTAACGTAGAGCAATCGCATGAAAATACACGTTCACTTGAATCAATAGAGCTGTAATCAAGACCCAGAAGACGTGTAAAATGAGCACGACCGGTAGGTCGGAAGAAATAATGAGAAAAGCGTGAACTGCGGGCCAGAGGTCAAATCGTTCGGCGTTGCGAGTAAATATTTATTAGGTATCCGTCTGCGAACTTGGCGGAGAGCGCATATCAGCACAACAACAATGGCGGCGGAGCTACGACTAATTATAGAGGCAATAAACTCGGCAAGACACGTAGTGTCAATATTGGATCGGATCGGCTCCGTCACCGTTGTTCTATACCTAAAATCGCTTTTATGCCCTCTCGGCTCATGTAGTAGTGCCCTGCGGCCTTGGGCTTTCGATTGTTCTTGACTTTGCGATGCGTATGCCGTCGCGAGAGGACAGGCGAGTGGGTCTTTGTTAGCCATGGACGACTTATGGTATACCGGCTATTTTCCGAGTGGTTGCGTTCAGCATTTGCCCGGGTACAATCAGAGAAGCATAATTACCCGCAATGTTCGATATATCTGGTTACTGTTGATGGAAAGCTGGGCTGGAAATCCACACCAAAGATAAACGACAACCGATTCAATTGAATGCTTTTTCGACAACGCGACAAATCTATCTTGGAGGAAGGTAAAAGGTTCAGTTATTAAAACAAGAGGTGTCCAGTTAAACGCTGAAGGAGATAACTTCCGTCTCTCTCTCTCTCTCTCTCTACTTCTTCGGCGCGAGCGATTCGTGCGCAGAGGCAATCGACCGCAAGCTTTGTATGTTGCCGTCGATTTTGATTAAAGCCAGCGCGCGGCGATGTGTACAAACGCCTCTCTGCCGGAAAAATTCACAAGGAAATGCCTCCAAGTTTTCCATCTGTCATTGCTGAGGTTGCTGCTGCCGCTGTTGCGTCAGAGAAAACTGGTGCGCGCGAGTTTTTAGCGAGGCGAATTTTTCACCTTTCGACAGCTTGCGCTACCGATTACAAATGAACCTTTTTTTTCTCTCTTACCATCAGCTGCCGCGCAAACTTTATTTCCTACGATTTCTATCGCACGCGCACTGGTATAACCTTCCGCTTCCATATTTTTTCTTTCATTTTTTGCCGTTCACTCCGCGCACGGAAATGGAGATTTCTTTTTGCTCCGCGGTTATACTTTTCATGCGTGTGCTCGAACGAACGACAAGACCATTTTGATTGACAGAATAATTAGTAACGGAGAAAAGGTAGTTTGCATGCTGAATGAGCGAAATACGCTTTCCCCGGATATAAAGTTAATTCTAAGGGAGCTACGAAAAAAGAAAATGAGATTTTCGCGCTCAATGAAAAATTGTGGTGTATTGTGCTTGAATGCGACGCGGAGCGAGCTAGGGAAAAATGCAATTACAGGGCTCTTCATCACGCGCGAGCACATTAACTTTTCAATCACGGCGCGCACGTGCAAACGACGAGAGTGGACGCGCGGGTTCGGGACGCGCAATCAATTATCTAAAATTAGTTTGTTAACTCCTGGCAATCAGAGAGTTTGAGTTGGGGCTCGACGAGCGGCCGAATGCAAAGCCGAGAGTAATGAAGTCCGACACCGGCGCGCCGCCTGGCCGTCGTCTTGTGTACCGGCCAAAACGAAATGTGTTCATTTCGGCTGCTCGATCCGCCGGCGACGCGCTGCTAGCTTGTCTTGTATACCGCGAATCCCATTTGCATACGCGACCAGATGTACAGTGTAGACGTCGATATGCTGCAGGCCCGACCTCTCTGTGGATTCATTAAATCTCTGAGCTCCTGCTGCTCTTTCTATTCCCTCTCTCTCTCTCTTTTAATATTTGCCCGGACGTTTGGCGAATCAAGTTCTGACGGAGTGATTTTTCCGTGGATGCGACGCGCTATTCAGGACTGGAGAATGCAAAATTAAAGTGGCGGAGAGGGCGAGAGGCTCCGGTCGGAGTATTTCGGAAGTGACTGATAGTATTTCGGAAGGTGAATTTTTGTGACGCGCATTGGATGGAAATCTATTGGACAATTTCGCTAAGGTGCAACTTTTCAAAGTTGACGCATTGAAATTGCATTTGACCAAGTGACGAGTGAGAATGTGGAAGAGAAGTACAAGTCGTTGCGTGAATAAGACAGCGTCTGTGATACGTCGGCGGCGTGTAAGGCATAAGCTTCAGGGAAGCAGCAAATTCGCGAGGAGAGAGAGAGAGAGAGAGAGAGAGAGAGGAGATAGTAGAGGATGAGAAGGAGGCGCAGAGGGCGCAGTGTAACAGCAGCACAAGGCGGAAGCAAGCAAGAGCGCACCTCGTAGTGCTTTGCTCTGGTTGCGAAAATTTGAATGCATTCAAGTCACACGGCTGAGTTTCTATTAGCCTTCGCTCGTGAGCACCAAGTTAGATTAGTTCCTGATCGCGCCAGGTCCAAGCCGCCCGTAAGCAAGCCCGCTGCTTGCCTTCTAGACAGTTTCTTGGACAATCGTCGCGCTCAAAGCACCTCGCGGCAGCATGTAAAGAGCGCGAATCGCACTTTGCTGTCGTCCTTCAGTGCCGAGCAATTAATCCGCGCTCGGCCAGATGCGACTCCCTCTGGTAATTGACTTCATTCCACTCGGACGCCTCTTATGAGCTACCCGCTTGACTTCGAACGATTAAACTGCCGTGTCGATTCAACACTCGAGTGGACGATACTTAACAGTCGAATGATTTTTTAATCGAGCGTCAGGTACTGTGCGAAGAAGAAGAAGGCCAATTTCCAAATTAGGCATTTCAACAACGGTTACGTACGTTCAAGTGTTTCACTCGAAAACTTTTTAGGAGCTCTCTTTTGGCAAAACTTGGAAAACTTCGGCCATGGTGCAAGGCTGCTCCCGAAAACCCTCTAAGCCAGATGAAACTGAGAAGTCGTTAAGAGCAAAAAGCAGACTCTGCAGAGAATATATTACATTTTTTTTTTCAATGCATTGTCTCGACGAAAAAGTCAAATTGATTCACGCGGCAACTTTTGGAAAGTATAAATCTTTTGACAAGTCGTCGCGGCGCGAGTCCTCTCGAACTGTTATTTGTGCGCAGCGCAGTCTATTAAAAACTTCTCACGGAGTTGCCGATCGTGACTCGAGTGGCCGTAAAAGCTCTTACAAAAAGCTAACCCTGCGGCTTTTCACCTTCCGATCACTCCGCGGCAATGGCTATAATGCTTACATAAGAGTTCTTCGACGATCCTCTTTCGTGAAGAAAATTGTCGAGCCAAGTGAAATTCATCTGCAGAAGAATAGAGCATGGGTCCACAGTTGATTTTCCGTAGGCTAGATTTACGAACTATTAATGGGAGTAATGAATTGCATCCTCTCGAACAAGTATTTCGAACTTGCGACAATATATCACTGCAGCAGTCATTAAAATGAATCCATCCTTTACCACAAGTACTTCGAACCCTTCGAATGTAAATGCACGCGAGCAGTAAGCACAAAGCTTTGATGTGTAATTGTGAAGTTCGAATCCCGGCGACTTTACGCTGTCTCGCGTCAAAATGGAAAGAGATTCTCTCGAAGAAGCAACAGCGACTACCACGGATACAAGTCGTAGCATCCAATCTGACTAAAACGAGCTTTGTTTAGCGAGCCAAGCGAGAGACAAGTCATGACGGGTTCCGATATTTTCTTCGGGCAGTAGCGTCAGAATCCTCGCTTTGGCCTGGGAAAAGAATAGATATTTTTCCTCGACGTGCGTATTGTGGGAGCTGCGTCAAATAATGGAACGCTTCATTGAGCATGTATTTGTCCGTTGCAAAACTAATAATTTTTGAGTTCACGCAACCACGATCAAGTTGATTTTCGCACGACAGGTTCAGCAATAGTACATATCCAAAGAACTAAGGGATGAGCTAAGATTCGCTCTAAGAAGAGAAGAATTTTACATAGGCAATGAAGTGAAGGCTACCCGCTACAAAAGTCATTGCACAGTTATTAAGATGTATCTGCTTTTGAGCAGATTTTTTGCCCGCAAACTCACTTGACGTAGGGCCACCATAAGGAAGCAAATGTTTCACTGTGTGCGTATAGTGTTTAGTTATTGAGCCCACGGACAATGAGAACCGTTCCGGACGGTAAACCGAAAAGATGACGTTCTGGCGGCTTACTCGAAGGAAGGAGCGAGGCATGATAAAAGTTGACGCTGCACGTTTGTGAGGCAGAACGCGGAGTCGCAATAAAAGGTAAGACCTACTTTACGAACGCACTTGCTTTGACGAACGTATTTTGAATTTTGAATTTTTATAAAAAAATGTTGAAAGACAAGGAGCGCAGCCAATGATTGGCTCAGCGTTAATGCTCTTAGCCAAGCTTGTCGAGTGTTCGCGCGCAACTCAATTGTCTCGAGCCGAAACAAGATACAATTCCAAAGATCAAAACTCTCGTGGTTTCGTCTCATAGAACTCGGCGTTACTGAGAACGTACTCAGATATCGCGTAGCTGAGAGAGCTTGGGAATTAATTGATGCCATTTTAATGAGATGCGGCGACGTAAATGCAAGGCATAACCATGAATAGCAGCAGCGGCGCGAGTGCAAGTTTCGCATCCGAGGGATAGTAAACTGATCATTTACGTGAGCGCCATTTTATAAGCCTAATTATGTGTCAGGGTACTAATGATTTACGTCCACGAAAGTTATGCTTTGCAGACGGCAGCAAAGATTAATTCGAGGTGCTGCTGCGCGTAAGCAACAGCCCGCTTGTTATTGTCACAGTCGAACAGTTACGACAATTATTGCGCGTCTGCCTTTAATTAGGCAATTCACGGCGGAGGCAGATTAACGCGGAAAAAGAGAGGAAGCGGACACGCTTCCTCCCGAGGAGACGGATCCACTTGCCTTAGCGCTTCCATCTCATTACTTAGCATAATTCAGCGGCAGCAGCGAGCGACGCATACGCACAATACGAGCGCATATAGCGTGGCTCTGTACGGGCTTATATATTTTTAGCACTTATCTCGAGTGGCGAATCGTGCAGCTGTGCTTCGTCACCGCGCGAGGTCCATTATTCACTGTGAGTCGCTCGCTCGGGGACCCTCTACGAGACACTGAGAAGATAGAGAGCAAGCACCGATGGAATTATGAATTTCTGAGCGACTCGAGCCTGAATATTTTGCGCCTTTTTTACACTTGACGCCGTTGCGCGGATGAATAGTTCTTTTTCTTCTCTAGGCTAGCTCCCTCTTTACGCGCGACCTCGCTTTCTTGGTGTCTGGTTCATAACGGATGGGAGAGGATCATATGGCCCGGATGGCTTCTTGCCTGTAAGCTACATATTGCATCTCCTGTATGCCACAGAAAGTGGATCTAAGGCTGCGGCTTTTCGAGTGTCCTCTCTCCCAAAGGACGCGCACCAAATTCCAATTCATTGATATCGCCGTAGTAGAATCTCAACTCTTAGTGCTATTTTATTGCTTTCCGATTCGCTTCTTCTAAACAATACCATTGACCATATTAATTTTAGCAGTACGTTAAAAGCGACAAGCGGTTCAATTACATTTCGCGGATAAGTATTAGCAATTTTATTTTTTATCGAACTACAGTAAAAATGAAAAGTAAATGTGCACCTACGAGAGAAAACAAGACTTGATAGAACAACTTAATTTCCTGCGAATTTCCGTTTTGTCACGGTCTACATTCGAGAACAAAAATATACAGATCTATTTTTACGCGAGAAATAGAAATAAACCGATCGACCCGAATCGATATATAAATGTGCATAAAGCTCCAGATAATCACCACTAAAATGAAGCTCAAACTAGAATTCTTTTTATCAATGCAATCATAACAATCACGTTGAATGCAGAAATTGAAACCTCAATAAAATCTTTTTTTCTTATAAAAACGAGAACCTGACAAAGTAAAGCCAGTTTATTCATGACCTGAATTGGCTGAAAAATAGTCACGTGATCAACTGTTGTGGGCTATTTTATATAGGAATATGTCGTGTATGTTTATGAAAGATTACTGTAGATTTTCGTAGATAATTGAATGTTCGAAAAGTGCCTCAATATAGCGGGCATAAATTTAATATGAACTGATTGATATAATCCTATTAACCTCAAAATAAAAACTGACTGATACATCGATAGAGAAATTAATTGAACTTTGCTTTGTGCGAAGATTTGGCTTCAAATAAATAAAGTAGGCAATAAAAGGTAGAAATAAGCTATCGATAAACTTTCATGATAAAATATTGTACAGTGACAACCTTTATTAAGTTACGTAAAATAGAAGATTTTTTTGAAAATACAAAACCACGAGCGTCTACCGAAGTATGTTAGTCAAGGATATAATTAGAGAACTATAATGTTTTTAAAACTTATATTACATTATTTATCATGTTTTTTAAACTTTTGAATAATTATTTTTCAACACAGAACTTCGGTTAATAAAAACAGAAAACTTTATTGATAATATTTTCAAATCATGAGTATCGATGGAACTACATATTTATTTAGAAATAAATAATATCGTCGATTATATCTCATATCAAATCATAGAAATATTTAATGCGTATTGAATTTTCGAATTTTCAATTTTGTCAATAAACGTTTTGATCTATATTCGTGCATTAAAATGAATGTGGAAAAAGTCGATAAAGATGAGCGCGCAAAACACGCTACACATCACTAGTTTGAAAAAGAGAACGATCAACTTGACAGATAAAATAATGGCTCAAGTGGACAAATTAGTTCAACTATGCGAAAAGAGATAACTCCAACGAAGCGTAAAATATCGATAGGCTCGACGGCGAAGGCGCGACAACAGCAAAAACGCGCATGAGTAAAACACACGGCACAGAGATTTAGTTGAAATAATATCTTTTAAAATGCATTGTATACGTCGGCCTGGAACGAGGGAGCGTAGCAGCACATCGGGTGGCGCGCTTTCGAAATCAGAGAGTAAAAGGGGAGAGCAGTGTGTATTCGATCTGACTCCCGCGCACCGCAAAACCTGCGATGCGCACTGGCGCAGCGGACGACCGAAGCTTATGGATTTTCTATCGGCTGCATTTGCATCGAAAACGAAAGCTCTGTCTATCTGTCTACCTGCCTGCCTGCCTGCCTGCCTGCCTGTCTGTCTGCCTGCCTGCTTGTCTGTCTGTCAACCCTTTCTCTATTTTACTTTGTGCCAGTTTTCTAGTGTCGTTTTAACCGATATTTCTTTCTTTTTCTTTTTGCGAAAGTTTTTCTTTTTTTTTTAGCAACAGCATGTAAAAGAGTCTACATTTCTTTTTCCATTATTTCCATTGTTTTTACATGATTTCTTTTACTACGAATGTTCAACTAATCTCTAGTTGATCCTGAATTAATTCATTCATCCACACATCTAACTTCGGTTTCAGGTTGTATAAAAGAAAACTTACCACACAGAGACTACGCATGGGCTTGTGAATTAAGTTGCCCTATAAAAAATTAGGTATTCACATATAGAGCCGAATGCGCGTGGGTACATGCAAGTCGTGGGTGTGTGCACCGACATACTCAAAGAGAGACACATTGAGATTGCAGGGATTCCACTTGATTATGCGCATTTACGTGCAACAGCGAAACCCGGATTACCTGTGATCATCGACGCGTGATGATCGAAAAGCGAGCACCTGAACCACGCGAATGCTTCAATGATCGTAATTAGATTATTGAGGGGGGGAGGGAGAGAGAATTCATTAAATCAGATCTATGCGGCACGTAGGCCACTGTGGGATAAAGCGATCGATTTCCTGTTTTACAATCGCCACCGTCGTGCAGTGGTGCGTTGATTACGAATTTCTAATGAGAGAAAGAAGAAAGAATGCCATGCACTCGCAGCTGAGTTGACAGCTGATCAGCCAACATTCACTTGGAAATTCGAAGCTACATTTATTATCTGTCGTCAATTCTTAGAACGATTCAAATAATGACATTTTAATTTTGAACGTTAAAATTAGATCCATCGGGAGAAAAGATTAAAGCTTCGTAATCAGCGAACAGAAAGCTCAGAGAAAGATGCAATTATCATTAGCGATATCACTCAATAACAGCCTGCCAGATTGCCTCTTGGCTGAAGATATTTACCAGCTGATAAGTAGAGTTCTCGGCAAATGAAATTTATAAATAATTTGAAGGCATTCTTACAGGACTTTAGACAAACAAAACAATTCGAAATGAAGAAAACCTTTCTTCAGCTTATTTTCTTCGTTGCGCGAAATGGTAACAGCTTATGGTACGTTAATGTTGTTGCGCGATTGAGCCGCAGCTCAAATCATCAACCCGAGAGAGCATCGGCAGATAAGGCGCCTGCTAAGATAAATAAGTTTTAGGTATTTTTCGAGGCGCGCGGCGCCGACAGCTTTTTGCGCGGGCGAACGCTGAAGAGTACCGTGTATATATTAGGGTCTCGGATTGAAAGAAACTGGCGCTGGCGACGCCGCCCCGCAAGAAGTGGTTGAAAGGGATTTCCTGTGCGTCTTGGCTCTATATACGAGAATTTCTCGTGTGTTACGCCAAAGCCGGATGTGAGTGGCTTGATTCTGCCGCCCGGGACGTCGACTTTTCAGAATTTTCCTGTTCTATTTTTCCCCCCTTCAAAGGTGATTTGGAATTTCTCTGAAAATACTTTTCTCTCCGTGCTGTTTTCGGGCAGTCTCGAAATCGATAAGAACTTACTGGCTTCATTATACGATTTGATTGTCAAAAATCTTACCTAACGAGATGACCTTTATACTCGCGATGCACTAGTCTGAAACAGAAAGAAAATAGTTTATTTAGTTTACCCTTGAGTGTTGCGCTTGGAAACTACTTCAGATTATTAAACATGCGTTAGCATTATTGTTAATTGAAGGAACCCTTTGTTTAATTAACAAGTTGAGGCTTTTACTATTTGCTAAATACGTTACAACAGTTTATTAGTAAAAAAAGAGTCTATTGATTATCAGTTAAACGTAATCGATCTCAGAACAGTTTGATTTGCTACTACAGGGTCCCATTGAACTCGAACTTGCTGGTAGGATTGAAGCACCGTAACATTAATTACTAGGGCGGATCGAGAAGTGCGACGCATAGAAGTCCGAATCGCTTGGATCGCCTTTGTGGGTGGATGCAGACCAACAGTGTTCAATTACCTACATGACGAATGACCTGTCCGCCTGAAGTAGCTACGGCTCCTGCCGCTGCCGATTCTAAAGCTAAGGGATGGCAAGGGAGAACTACTCTGATTGTGTGCTTCTCACGACCTACAAGTTTTACCTTTGCTAGGTTAGACTTTGTGATGTCTGTCAATTCAAGAAATTTCGACCTTGAAACTTTTTGCTATTGTTCTATAGAAACTACCATTTGGTTGATTATTGAGCCATATTTTTCTACTGCAATATGCTTTTGTTATAAATATAATATGTTCATGTATTATATTCATAATAAAATACAGTTAAATTTCGGAATGATTTTTATGGAGGGAATGTTACATTTATTTATTAAATGACAAATTCTATCTTAAAAAATGTTGAGTCGCCGGTATCCAGCGCTGTGACTGGTTGATGCTAAAAGAGAGCGCGAAATTATGAATTTTTTATACTTTGAAATATTTTGATAATATATCTTGGAGCGTAATAAATTCAATTGAATAATTAATATGAATAATAATATGTAAGAATGAAAATATACCGTTAATAAATCGTTTTGAGAACGTAAGACGTTATGTTTTCAAATTGTCAGTAAAAATCCATAATTTTATAACTTATGATTGATGTTGTGGTCTTCAAATTCGGTAGAAAAAGAGAGAAAATGAATAGAACAAAATAGAGGAAAATACATTATTATTTTTTGTACATTGTAAATTCAGCGGTGTGCGAGCAACAAAAATTAATTATCATAATATTAAACCCGTTAAATTTTGAAGAATGTTTAAGGGTGTTTTCAACGAGGTAACAAAAAACACATGATGTTAAATGTATTACTCATACTAATATAAGATCGGGGGCGGAACCACTACTATTGATATTTAAGGTGTAATATTGCATAATAGTATAATAGCTTAGCACGTTCCATCAATGGCAGGTTAAATTAATTTTGAATAATTGTTTCGATATATCTTGAAATGAGTAAAAATTCATCGATTTTTGTGAAATAATGGGTACAAAATTCTATTTTTATTCATCAATAAATATCGATTGATTATCAGTGTATTTCAAAGAACATGAATTATTCATGGTCATAATAATCTCCAAGTTGGCATGAAAAAGGTTCAAATAACGTAATAAATAATGTAAAAACAAAAGAAAGAGCACTAGCTTTTATAAATTTATAATGACAATGTTGATTGTTTTCTTATTTGCTTAAGGAGGTATGGTATCGTATAACCTTGTACGCAATCAGCATATCTACAATATTAACTTAGCAGTACTGCAGAATCAATATAACCTCTATTATTTATATAACATCTCAAGAGCAATTAGCGACCTTCATTGGGTGTACGTTAATGTATTTCTGGAAGATTGAAACAGCATTGATAAATTTAATTTGTTTGAAATGACCGAAGGGACAGATTGTTCTAGTCATGAAGATGAAATATAAAAGTAGTTAGATTTGATTTGTAGTTTAAAAACGTGAATATTTAAAGGTACTAAAGAAATCAAAATAAGTAAGTAAAAAGTGTTCCTCTTGAAAGCATCATTCGAGCTTGTCACCAAGGTGTGAAAAAGCGATTTAACACGGAAGTGACGCTGCGAGTAGAGAAAAGAAGAAAGTTGCGGCGGAAGCCAAATAAAGAACGACGCCCGAAATCCCGAGTGGCGAGGAAAGCGTACAGTTGAAAAAAAAGTCGACGAGAAGAAACAAAGAAGCATCAAGAGTTAGAAGTCGTTCGAACTCAGTTTACGACAGCTATGTCAGATTTTCCCGGAATCAAGAATTCATAAAGATCAGGCAAATGGCAGCTTTACTTTGTCAAATAAAACGTAGCGAACGTCTGTTGTTGAATTTATCAATTTTTAATTGACATTTTAAGAAACAAAAGTGAATGAAAATTACAGAAGCAGTTGGAGCTTTAATTTCTCATGGCTGGATTGAAAAATACTTTCATTTATTAGTTGTTGCCAACGACAAATTCTTTAATTATAATTAAAAGCAACAGAATGGATTGCATGATTTATCGAGACGAGAACTTCAAAAACAGTGAAGAGCGGAAATGGAAGTGATAGAGGCAAGATGAGCTAATATAAGAGAAGAAAAAAGAAGTGCATAAAGGTTCAAGACAACAAATAAAATAGAAGGAAAGGAGGAAATCAAGGAAAGTAGGAGGCCAATATAAGATTTCTAGAGAAGACACTACCTTTTCCCTCTTTTCACCTTCAAATTCAATAAGTGGCTGTCGCCTGACATCTTTTCAAGTGGATCTTCTCTTAGCTCGCCAACTGTAAAGAAGGAAAGGGTGGTCGCCAACGACCCATCGCTCGGATGAATTTGAAGAAATGTAATTGCCTGCACGAGGAAGCGCTGACTTAATGAAATTTTCGTTATAATGCTTCCAATAGATTGATAATGAGTTTTGAATTCCTCAAATTTATTAAGATTTATCAAACAAAATAAAATATTTTACATATCGTGATCTTAATGTGGCGTAAATTGTATGCCACTTGTACTATAATAAACGCGTATTTTAAATAAATGATAACTTTTTCATTTGAGTAATAAATAATTACTTAATGATAATCCGATTATGTTGATAATATTAATTACATTGTCAATAAAACGAAATGTTTGGTATTTATTTTAGGAAAAATTACTAGTACTAAAATACTGCTACAAATATACTACGCATATTTTTGTGGAATTATGAATTATACGAGAATTCAAGTATGGCGAGTGTTAGAATACGTATTTTTACTCACTTCAGAACTTGTAAAACAAATTTAAAAATATAATAAGTAAATAGAAATTCATAAAAGAAACTTATCAACTGTGACTAGATCAAAATTATGCACTTAAATCCTAATGTTATCATTACGATGAACTACAAAAGATAATAACTGAAACAGCAAAAGAAGAGTTAAAAGTATTGAGACTCTTAAGATTAACAAAATAATATATAATAACAGTAGTTATATTATTACAATTTAAATATTTAATATAATACTCAATGAATTAAATGTTTTATTTGGTAATAAAAAAATTGTCAAACAAAAACTATTATAGCAAAGAACTATCACAATGAGGATAACAAGAAATGTATGAAATTTTCTAGATGATGTTTTTAGATTAAATTTTAATGCGTAAGTATTTATGTAAATATCTGTATCCAATTCCTATGAACAAGAGGAAATTCCTTTTGTGTAGTTTGTGTAGTTGATAGCAGGTAACCAGCAGATTATTGTTAAATAAATTAAAAAACATATAAAAACATTTGAAAGGCAATGATATAATGAAAATATTTCATAGCATACTAATAACAAAATTATTCCTACTAGCCAGAATGGAACTAACGCAACAAAATAAGCAATTATTCAATTGAATAACGTTTGGAACGAGAATAATTTTTCAAGATCATATTAAAAAAGTAAGGTGGAAAAAAGTGGAAATGCAATTGAAGAGATAAAGATACATCGGAATCAATGGAGCAGGCATAGAAAATAGCACGTGTCTGATTCTACTTGTGGGGCGGCGCGGCGTGCAACTTTAACGCTGAAGCCGATGCATCGCGGGTCTGCGGCGAAGTATCTAGCGAGACGTGCTGCGGTTCTTCCGCTTGGCACGCACGTGCCTTCGAGACATTTTCCGGACCACTTGCGCAGTGAGCAGGCAGCCCGAGGCATCTCTACTCGCGCACCAGCAACCAGTCATGGGCAGATCAAGATAAATGCTTCTGTAATTTTCCGCTCTATAGACGCATTGCAGCCTTTATTCCCCTCTCTCTCTCTCTCTCTCCCCCTCTCTCTCGCTTGCTGCTCGCCCGTTTTCCAAGATCGCTCTTTCATTATACTCGAAAAGCTTCGCGCTTTATATATGCACTCGGCGAAAAGTCGGAAAAATACAATAGCACGTACGTGTTCTTTTGCGACGTCTCTTATCACTGCGAGCGAATCTTGCTGGCGTAACATAAATTGATGCTTCATTCCAACCGCAATATTGCCTTTTCAGGAAAATCCTTATATGCTTCTGCTTTACTACGCACGTCCTATTTTTACTGGGATCCTCCCGGCAATACCATTGTTCACTTTGCACAATTGTATTTTCAATACTTCGCTGAGGCATCAAGAAAATGGCAAGCCTCGAGCTGTTTTCGATAAAAATTGCACATGCAATGCCTCGATGTTGATCAAAATAATAGCTTCTCATTGTTCAAAATGTCGAATGCCCATTTGCATTTTCAAGACTGCAATTTCAGTAAGAACAATAATGGCCAATCAGATGCGTGAGTCTCCAAAATAGCACTCGATTTCTATTCGATTTATTTTTTCTCGCCAAGCACGCAAAACAACCGTTCGATGTGCATAACTCTCGGAATGTCTTAATCGTTCGTCCGCTGGATTTACTCGCTCGTAACAGTTTATGATCTAGGGGCGCGAACGGCCAAATGGATTCGTTGCTGGCCGGGTGCGCAAAGCTTCTCTCAGCCGTGAGCTTGCTTGACTGCTTGAGAGAGGTAAAGCTCTTACCCGCAGACCATCTCACTTATTGAATATGCGGCTCTCCGCAGCGAGCCAATCTTTGATGCGAGTTGTGTTTTTATTTTATGCTTCTTCCTCCATTCACTAGATATTATTGTTGAGTTAGCTTTCGATAAAAGTTTATGGTGATCTGATTATTCGAGCAAATACATAAATGCACTGGTGTGTATTAAGAATATTGAGATTCGATTGGAAAGTTTGATTTAAGGTTTGTATTTCGCTCGAGTAAAAAATTCATAAATTGTTATTTAATAAACACGGCCCCTATAGAGTGACTCGTTATTCCGTTTTACATTTTAATTGAAATATACACACTCCGTATGATTCGCCATCAAAACAGTCGAGAAATTGCTCACAGGAACATCACAAGAAAAAATCGATCAAGTGAATAGCCGTTTGCTATAAAAAAATGTCGAATAAAATACGAAATTAAGCTGCTTTTAAAATCAGGCTACAAGCTTATTTATAGCGCACTCAACAAAGTTAATGAGAAAAAAATCTGCTCCACGAGTAAAACTAAGTAGCGCGTGCAGCTCGGCGTAGCCAGGAGGATCAATTAAAATTTTTTCATCGAGGAATCCCGTCACAGCGTCAGGGAGCATGAAATCGCGACAAAGTCAGCCGAGACGTGTCTCTTGCTTTGCTCTTTCTCGTGAAATAGCCGTCACCGTGACAGAATCTTACCGGAGGGCTCTTTCCCCCTGTCCAATGCCGATAGAATCCCGGAGAGACGGAATTTGCGCAGCGCTTGGCGTTGTATCGGAATGAAAAAGAAGGCTAGAGAAAGCGAGTTGCGCCTCGATTAGATGAAAATTGAAGCGAAGCTTGTGATTACCGAGCCCTTTTCGTATTTTATTCTTGTTGTTCTCTCTCTCCCTCCTTCGCTTTTTTCCTCCCCTTTGGCTATCATTACTCTCGTGAATTATGTATGTTATACGTAGCCGAAATCGCGTGCTCGCGCTCGGCCGCGTGGAAAAACGTTGAAGCGCCTGCCGCCGCCTTCCTTTCTTGTTTCAATTCTCAACGCACGTATCGCCAATTGCCCCGGCAATTTCGGCCCAGGTTTAATGGACGCCACGCCGCCGACGATGATTGCTGGATATAAAGCTTTGAATAATTTGCACACTGCGATTGCAGGCTATTGAAAATTACGAATATTGAATTCAAAGGACTTCGCAATGCTCGCTATGGGCTTACAACGCACGCGGTGCAATTTACGTTTTCAATTAAAATCTTTTTACTTCTGCGGTGAAGCGTCGTAGATGGAAAGAAGCGAACAATTTGGAAACGACAGGCCCGTAGCTTAACCGGCGTGACTATGGCGTGTCTCGAGTATCCGGGAAATTTCGTTGACGAAAGTTAAGGCAGGACAAACCGGAACATTCCTGGCCAGTGCCAAAAGAAACGATCACCCGCAGACCCCCGACCGGGGCAAAGAGTGCACAAAAAATGAACGTAAGAGTCTGACTGCCGCCGCCCATCACTTGATTTAGCCTCGACCGGTAGAACTTTGCCCAAAACTCGCGCGACCATTTTACAACTCGGTGAGTTTTCGCGCGCGGCCTACAGCCCATGCGGATCACGCGAACCCCCGTAAAGCCACGGAAACAATAAAACTAAAACTGCTGAATTGCCGGCTAAAAGTGTATAGGCGGACATGGGCGTCTCGTAAAGGTGTGGTCGACAGACGCAAAAAGACGAGGAATTCGCTCGGTGTTCTTTGTTTTTCGGCGAGAAGCGAATGACGAACGCACGGCCGCGGGCCCGTAAAATTCCAACTTTCGTCCCGAAAACAAAATACAAAGGGACGAAAATTCTCCACGGAATCTCATTTATCGCGCTGCAAGGTGCGCGAAACGAGGCCACTGCTGTACATATCCGAGCCGCGCGCGCGACTCAATATCGTAAATTTGGCGCCGCCGCGGCAGCTTGCGCCAACGTTGCTGCTGCTGCTGCTGCTGCTGCTGCTGCTGCCCGCGCCGCGCCGCGCCGCCCCGCCTTTCCCCGGCATTTCTGTGGAAGTCCGCGCCCGGTCGACAGAGAGGCTAGCAAAGGAAAAAAAATAAAAAATAAAAAATAAAGAAAAATAACTACTCTTTTCCGGGCAGATGCTCCGCCGCGCGGAAATTGTTTTCGGACACGTGGTAAAATGAGTTTCACGAATAGCTGGCCCGATCTTATATAATGCATAACCAAGCAATACGGTACGAGCTTGACCGTGCTGGCAATTGCTGCGATACACGGCGAACGAAACAATGCGATTTCATTAGATCGCGTCGGCGAACGCTTTACCGATCAGCGACCAGAAAAAGTTTCATTGGCTCAAACAACGTTTCTGGTCCACGTAACGGTATAGGTGGTACTTTTCACGCTGATTATTCTAATCCCAGTATAACACGTGTCGCCTTCGCAATATATATTCGAAAGCGTTTTCGAGGCGCGCACGAGAATATGTAAATGGATTCACGGAATCGCAAGTGACACGTGGCATTGAAAACTGAAATTCAGATGGTTTTTCATCGCGGAGGCCGTGTGCTACTTTTCATTTTTCCGAAAATATCAAGTTAAAGAAAGAGCAGGATGATATAAAATGCTCATGCCTTTTCCATTCAATAACCGTGCAATACGTCCTAGCAAGAAATGAAAATGGAATTGATGAAACTCTGCGAGTTGCGAAGTGAACGCTTACCAACCACATGCGGATCCTGTGTTCAATCAAACATTTTCCTGGAATGTGCAATGAATTGCCTCATTGACCTATTGCGATCATTTCTCCCACCCACAAGAGCCATAGCCAAATAGAGCAAAATGTCAGCCGTTCGATTTATACCCGCGAATCCGATAGCGCCATTATCTTGCGGAGGCAGTAAAGTTGGGGGAGGAAATCCCGAGGAAAGGCTGAAAAAAAACAATGCAACGGAAAGAAAGCCAAGCAGGTTTGCGCGTACGAGCTGTAGTAATTGGTGGGAGCTGCTTAAACGGGCCGACGATCGATGGCTCCATTAATGAGGATGTGGGGTAGTCGCACTAATTGCCAAGCGAGCAGCCGCCTCGCGAACGCTTTTTCTGGCCTCCCCGGACGGGCTCGCTATTTGTCGCTATTGCAGCGAACGACTGGCGCGGAAAAGCAGGCGAAAATTTTCGGCGCCGCTAGCGCGCTACGCTAATCGCGAACACAACGACGAGGGCATCGTTGCCATTGACCGCAATTGCCTTCTCGTTACTTCTGTAGTATTTAGTAAATGAACAATGATAAAATTGATTGTGTAATTTATTTAATAATTTCATTCACGAGCTAGCTGAACTCCAAAAACACTGTAGGATAAAAATTACAGAAAGCATAATGATATTCAATTATTAAGAACTCTGAAATTACCAATATTATAACTTCAATCGACCTTAGCTCGCTGAATATTTATTTTTTTTAAAGATTTGGTATCGGACAACGTTTCATTTGAAGCTTGAACAACCGCAGCTCTGTCATCCTAAATTTCCTCTAGAAATGCAAAAGCGGTATTTATAGATTAACCAGGAAGATACCAACATAACTTACATCCGAGGCATGCAAGAAAAACCACAGACTATAAAGCATCTCCAGCAGCAATAGAAGACCGCTACACCAGAATTCATCAAAATCAGCATAAATTCTCTGGTTTACATGTTCTAATCACAGAAATAATGAAATAATTAACAGACCTTTTCTCATTCAATATAAAATTAGCTACGCAGTAATTTATTCATAGAAAGAAGATTCTGCCGCCAAGTTTCGGAGAGAGTTGATCCGATGAGAAGTAACAATAGGACGCCATTGAATAAAGATCTGGATACTCGCGCCAAATTGAATTCACTCAGCAAAGATTATATAAGCTATAATTTTACAGCAATTATCTATGGGTATTAGTATGCAAAGATAAATTTGAGCTTGCCTTAAAGTAGGAGGAGAGGAAGGGAAAGTTTGCCGAACTTGTTATTGCCGCTGACATTCCGTTACTTCCTTGACACTTGATACAATATTAAAAGTTTTACGTGCTCACTCTCACTGCCTACTTTTCAATTAATCTCCATTACAAGTTCGTCCCTGTCTCTCAGCCTGCACTGTACTCCGTTGCATAATAGAGAAATCAAAGCAGAGAACGAGCGAGCGAGCGCGCTTGGTGGATTAATTATTCATCCGCGTATAACTCGCAAAACAACGCCGTCGCGGCAGAGAGTAGCCACTCATGGAAAACAACACCGGCCACTTTGCCAATTTCCACGGGGATCACTTACAAACTCGAGAGTGAAGCTCCACATGTGTACGACGTAACGACGAGTTAGAGAGATCAAGGCACTGAAAGTGGATGAAAACAAAAGCAATCGCCAGTAGCAGCGTGGAGCGCACGCGCGCGCAGCGCGAGCCGAGTCGGGCTTAAATTTTTAAGCAAGCCAACGAGAGCTAAGAGTGAAGTTGGCGCTCGCAAGTTTCGGCCGGCCTTCTCCGGGGAGACCCGCGGGGGGCGGCTCGTGTCCATGCTTCCAACGTCGCGCGACGTGTGTATAGACAGCGTCTGCTCGTATGTGCAAGGCTTTACGTTTGCTGCAGTCGCTGCTCGCTGCAATATTCAGTTTAAGACTGCGAGCGGGATTTCTCGCTAAGAGGACCAGACAAAACACAGCCCTTGCCGTATTTCCGGACTGCCTGGGCCGGGCTCTGGATAACGATAAGCCGCGCCGGGGATCATAATAAATTTGTTTTACTCCGATAAAGCAGCTTACCAGATTCTTCTTTTGCTTGCTTCACGCTCCTCTCGCAGGAATAAGACACTTGAACCAATTTCAAGCCAATCTTCCGAGCTACAAGTGCACTAGCGGTTTTTATGCCGTTACACGATTTACTCGACTAAACATCTATTATCTTCATCGATCGAGTTGATCGCAATCATTTATGTGCATTACTAGAAAATAAAACATTTTGACGTTGTTGAAGGACAATGAAAAACGAGCGATCCCTGTAGGCACTTTTCAACTGTACATTGTCCCTCTCTCTCTCTCTCTCTCTCTCTCTTTTTCAACTTTTTACTCGACGCGCAGTTACACGCGTGACAACTACGGCGCAGTTGCGTTTGTCTGTTTTATTCTTTTCTCCTTCAATTTTTAACGAGCACTCCAATACGTGAACTGGTTAATAGGGAGAGCCGAGAGAGTAAATGACAGCGCGAGTCTCTCTCCGGTAAAAAGTGCAAGCGCGCGGGAGAAGCGAAGGCTGTCGGAACGATTGAAGAGCCTCGCGCGCTCGCCCAGATTGGCTGCAACTCGAAAGAGGAAAAAAATGAATTTATCAAGAGGGAATGCTATTGCTCGCTCTGAATCTCTACCACTCAGCGCCAAAATAAGCTGACGTGGCACAACCCCTGATAAAAAAAATCCCTACTGCAGAACGGGCGCGCGCGCTCACGCACGCTCAGGTCTTGTGTAAATTTGTCGATGTAGATTGCCTTTTTACATCCTTTGAATATCTAAGTGACTATCTAGTGCTGTGCGTGCACCTTTTTTCCCTTGTGAAGTTTACCCAAGGTTACCCAAGGTCTGCAGCCCTCCGAGCGACAGCTATACGCGAATAATTAATCGGGAGGACCGCGGACACTGCCAGAGCTTTCATTGGTAATTATCGTTCGGTTTTTGCCCCGATCTCCCGCGTGATTTGTCGAGAACCCAAAGTGGACACGTGTCTTATTCAATGAATTACTTAGCGCGCGTGCGCCGCGGCGGACGAATTTTCCCGAAAAAACAGAGTCGATTTGCAGCTGCATGTACATGCACGCGCGCGCGCAAACGCGTGGCAGGTCAATGTAAGCCTTTAAACGCCGCGAAAGCTCGGCGTGATGAATGTGCCCGGAGTTAATTGGCCCGTGGACCGAGCGCATAAATATTGGGCCAAATCGCGCGCGTCCATGCACGCTCATGCGCGCGGAGAGACGCGTGGCACTTTCCTTATCGCCTCTTTGCGCCCACGGCGCACCAGGCGTAAATTATCCGACTCTCTCGGCCGCGGAAAAGAAGGCAATACACGGCACGCGAGCGAGGCGTTTCCACGCCGGGGCGGACTATGTGCTGGAATACGCCTCCGCGCGCGGCGTCGCGACTCTGTTTTTTGTTTTGTTTTATCTGTTCTTTTTCTCTTCTTTTTTTTTCGTTTTTGTTTTTTTTTTTTTTTTCTTCTTTGGCGAGAGACGGACATCGAGTGTCGTTAAACTTACATTTCCGGCTGGCCGCGCGCTGCCGACTACCTCGTAAGTTTCACGCTTTATGGATAGAGACAGAGCTGACGACCACTACTGCGACTCGTACAAAATTAAAGGACCGGCTCTATAAAAGACAGCGTCGTTTGTGCGCGGTTGTGCGCGGCGGTCAAACTCCCCCGCCGTCTCTTCCTTTCTTCTTTCTCGAAACGTCAGCTAACTCGAACGCAAAAATAATTTAAAAAGCCCACCCGGGGCAGCTTATTTGAAAAATTATACTTGCAAAAAGTCTGGCGGGGGAATAATAATAACGAAAAGAAAAAGAGGGGAGGGAGGTTGGGTAAAGAAACTGACGCTGCACTCCTCTCTACGTGAAAGTGTACCCTTTTCATCGTGTGGCTTTTATCTCTCTCACGCTCTCGCTCTCTGCTTCTCTTTCGAACACGGAAATTGCGTTAGATCTATTGGTAACGTTATGAATGTAGCTAGAGTAACTGTTTGATTTATTGCGTTCGTTTTGCCGCATTTGATTGCACTTTTATACCACGCACGCTTTCTCTCTCTTTCTCTCTCTCTCTCTCTCTCTCTCTCTCTCTCTCTCTCTCTCTCTCTCTCTTTCATTCAATTTTCACGTTCACTTTTTCATTTAATTGAAATACCATTTTTCCTTCTCAGCTGCGTTACTGACAAACTGCATCAAGTAACTATGCCCCGGCTTTATGTAAATAAATGTGTTTTTTAGAGAAATGTCTATATAGAAGAATAAGCGTATACGCAGAAGAGGAAGAACTCATAAGAGAGCAACCACATTGTAGCTACCTCAAGCTTATCCATTTTGTTGAAAAGACTCATCAAAGTTAGCGCACCGCAAATATGTTGAAAAGAATGTCGAGGAAGAAGAGTCGTCAGCGAGGATAAAGGGATGGCTCATTTGAGTGGCAGCAGCAGAGACAAGCTCCGTAATCGTTTTCTCCGCGCCTCATAAAAGTACATTGGAAAGACGCTGCCGCGCGCGCGTCTTCGCCTTCCTCTCCGACGAGCAAAGCGTTTTGCTGCGACTCACCGAATGAACAACACTTGCGCCTGTCCTAAAGATGCTACGCGCTGCGGGACAATGTTGCTGCGGAGATACAACGGAGACGTAATTAGCAACTTTTATGGCACTATTCTAACGCTTCGAGTAGTGAAATGTTTAGAAAGCGGAAGTGTCTTGTTAACTTGAATGTTCTGAGAAGTTAACGAATAATAAAATGAAATAAAATTTAGGATTGCAGTTCCTGCAGTCTAATTATTTATATATGTTTCGTTGCTCAGCGAATTACGTTGTTTACCTTTGCGTTAATGAAGATATTAGAATAGAAAATACCATTCGGAGAAGAAAGTTTAATAGAATGATGTTGTGGAGTGGAAAACATATTCAAAGTTTTGCTGATGAGAAAACAATGGTATAAAACAGTCTGCAGATTGGACTATCCGTAGAAGCGGAATTATAAATTGAAATGTTGAATGGCTGCCCGTGGAAGCCATCACTTTTCACTCAAAGAAAATAAAAGCATTCTCATTGGTGGATTAACATTCATAAATTAGACTGTCCAGAAGCGTACCCAAGTAAGAATTCTCTTTTCGAGAAGCGAGCCACGCCAAATCTCTTCAAAGAGTCAAACATTGAAACGGTTACACAAGCAAAAACGACTATGGTTTTAAGAGAGAATAATGTAGAGTTCTCCTGAAACTCGTGACATTAAGTTTGTTTATGAAAAGTGCTTGATCCGATTGTATTATGAATACTGTGACAATTTTGCCAGAAAAAATGATCGAGTTTGCTTCTGTTCATTTTTAACGAACCTTGACTCCATTCCACGAACAAGATTATCAAGTGAGTTTTAAAAATCATCCGGCAAGGTCGCGAATTTCTCGTAGATGCGCCGCCGTGTCGACCGAAAAAAGAGCGGAGTAATGGCTTTCCGTCACTCAGCGGCGAGGGAGCGTCGAAGAAAAAAAAATGAGAGACGGATAATAACGCAGAAAATGTAAGAAACAGATGGAATGCGTCGACATAACGAGCATCGCATATATGCGCGGAGCCCATGCTGAGATGTTTAGACGACTTGTTTACCTTCAATATATCCACGCTATTTCTCGCGCGCGGGAATCAATTTGTTTTCAACATATGCCGACGTGTAATGAAAAGAATAATAAATGCTCTCTGCCTCATCTATTTTTCTTCTAAATTTGCTCATCTTGATACCTCATGGCATTATTGATTTTCAATACTCACGATGTGATTTTTCCTAACACACCGATGGAAGTTATACCTGACATTATTATATAGAAATTTCGTTTCTAAAATATTCAAGCTTTTACCATTTTGTTATAAATCTCCTTTATTTAAAAAGCATCGTTTTAAAATATATAACATTGAAACTCTCATCTGAATTTAGTTTTTCAACAGAATCAATGAACGATACTATAGATCGCAATGAAAGTAAGTACCAAAGTCTAAAAATCGATCCTCATTGGCGTTGGACAATGAAAATAAAGAAAAAATAGAGGGTCGACCTTAGGTAAGTAAGAGACATGAAAAGAAACAAACTTAAAATCGATGGGAAGAATCGGATGAATTATCTACTTCGAGTCACGCTGCGACACTCGGTAATCTTTCTCTCTCCCAGTGGTGAACTGCTTTTCTTGCTTTACTTGTGCGCCACAAGCTGATTCAAGAATTTTTCAGCCTCGACCTTCTTGTACTATATATACATGCTCTTAATAAGCTTTCCTTTATAACTGAAGAAACGGGATCCTTCATCGATTTAGATAATTTCTTGGATGATACATTTGACATTGCAACTGTACGATAACTGAATTGCTTGATAAGAGCAAATGTGAATGCGCATGCATACCTACGCCAAGTATAAGCTTAACGGCTTGTACTCGAATATTTCATGGTTAAAATTTGATTCATAGGATCCTTTGACTTTTGAAGAATTAAGTTCTCTCTACGCCGGCTTCTCAAAAGAGCAAGCAGCGCGTGCTCTAGAAACTGAAATGTAAATTTGTACTCATACACTTGAAAAAGTTTTTTCACTGCAACTAGAGAGTGAACTTAGTCGCGCAGTTATGCACATAATAAATCGAAAAGTTTTATAATCGCAAAGTTACATTCAGAAGGACGCGCGCTCAGCTGTTTAAAATGCATAACAAAGCCTCTCTCTGCCGTGTAACTGTTTCATTAGAAAACTCTTTAAGCCACAGCAAACAAGAAACTTGCGGCGGGCGCATAAATCGATCCACCATTAGGTTACGCAACTCACGCTATTAAGATATTTTATTAATATCTAATGGCTTTGCCAACGCACTTGGCGAAACTTGGAATAAACTTTATAATTAGTTTGAAAACGATGCTTTCAGTAGTTGGCGATGATAAAAGCACTAGAGATTTTATCGATCCTGCGAAAGAAAAATAGCGACGAAGAGAGAGAGAGAGAGAGAGAGAGAGAGAGAGAGAGAGAGAGAGAGAGAGAGAGAGAGCGGGAGAGAGCACTACGTAATCGTAAGTTCTTCAAAACTGTAACTTAACTAGGTTTGATTAACGAGCTCTCATCGCGCGAGCCACTCGCGGCTGTACTCGAAATGAAAAAAAAAAGAAGAGTAAACTACGAGGGAAAAAAGCCCTGTCCATTTCAGCAGCGATGCGCTCTCGCATTAGAGAATATCCGGGTGGCGCCGCCGATGAACAAAAAAAGCTCGCGAGCTCGGCGACGTTTATTAATGCACTTTTTAATAAAACCGGATACAGAGGCGAGAGTCGATCAGTCATTGGGCGCGGACGCGTGCATGCGCATAAACTACGATCAGTCACAGCCGCGGCTGCCAAGAAAACTTCTTCCGACCTATTGCCTCGTTATCCGCGCTATTCGACCAGCTATTTTTCCACACATACACCTTCCGATGCGTCCACTTTTTTCAATTCGTTTCGTTCCAATTGAGCTTTTCCTCCTGGCCCGGTTGAAAATTCCAGTTTCGTCTCGGCCGTACCTTCGCCTAAAGCTGAGTTGAATAGCGTTTTTATTGACTTATAAAAATTTATACATTGCCATCGTGTTACACGCCGGAAGTTGATGTTTCCTTTCGCTCTGCGCATCACCATCTAGCCAGCCGGTAATGTTCTTCTTCAACCATACTTATATACAGCACCAACTTCTAACCTTGTAGTAGCTCTGGCTGGGGTGTCTACTTGTCATTTGATAAAGTCATATCACCACGATTCCGCACGAGATAAGAATCTATTTGAGCGCACTAGTGTGGTAATGTACTAAAATAACTTTTCAATGCAAATTCGGCCCAGAAAATGTATGCTTTTCTTTGTGACAACTTTGATCGAGTAGCTTTGTAAATTTCATTCAGAAACAAGATATTTTATGAAATTCTTTTTCCATTACATTGATCGCGTACACAGCAGGTTTCAACGGCGCGGGCGAATATTTATCGCAACACAGAAACTCCTTCCAGTTTTGCGCAGTTCACAACAGCGACTGAAATTTATTTGCTGTCCGTAGAAAAATAAATCCATACGACTCTGAGAGTTGCACATCCAATCAGAGCGACGGCTGCTTTTCCTCGTCTTGCCCAGCCGTTTATTTCAGCGGCGCTGCTCTCGATTGCCGGGTATCCAGCGAGCGAGGCCGCAGAAATGCAGTTTCCCTGTTCCCGAGATAGTCTATGCGGAATATTCGATGAGAGAGCGGTGAGCAATCCCGCTCTAGAGAAAGCCTACGATTTTCGATATACAGATTCTTTATAACCGCAAGCTTCCCTCTGTAGATGCACTCAGATTGGTCCATCAACGAAAATTATTTATTGCCCATTGATCCGAAAGCATTAGAATAAAACTATGCCTGACTGGCAATAATAAAGCTCCTTAATAATTCCGCGCAATTACGTTTTGTATTAACCAACAATTCTAAAAGCGAAGACTCCCCGATCAATAGAAATCGAATTTACGTAGCGTTTCAAATCGATTTTAATAGAAATGAATGTTTTGAATCGTTAGTAAACATAAAACGCAATTTTAAGAATTTTTGTCATTACAACGGCACACGCAGCTGGAAAATCAGTCGCTAGCTAACGTCGATCTAAACTTCTGCTCGACAGTACCCTTTAATTATAGACGAAATTATTGCGCCCCTGATTATGAGTTGTACCGATAGAAATGAGTTATTTTCTTAAATAACCGTCAACATTCAACACATTCATTTTTATAAAAATCCTATTAAAACATTGCACTGATTTAATTTCTTTAGATCTGGGCGTGTTCAACTGTTGACATTTTTTTATTTACGTAATCTAATCTTGCAAAGTGCTATTAATGAGTTTTTCGATGAATTTTCTGGGTCGATTTTCGTCGATTTCTCGCAAAGTTCCTTCAGCCCAACTCGCGATGTTTTACGACGGTACAGGCACATATAAGCTGCGTGACGCGTACAGCTTTTCATTTGAAATGTAAAATTCAATGCGTGTGACCAATGTGACTTCTCTTCCGCATTGAATGGGTGCGCCGATTTCTCTGTTTAAATGTTAATTTAACATAACAGCGAGTGCGAAATTAACACCTATTTATATTCATGCATTTGGCCATAAGTATTGATCAATCGACAATTAACATCGCGGCCGCTTATGTATAGCAGCCAAACAAAAGTAAACGTTTCAATAATGCAAGAATGTGCATTTCAACAAGCTCAATGAAATGTATTTTATCGTATATTAATCAGCTTTTGTAAGTGTGTATGAATGTAATTGCGAGCGTCAACGTATATCGTGGCTGTAAGACATATTGGTGCGCTCGCTACAGTGAACAGTGGCGTTACACCCATACACTGACGATGCGCAGAACTTATGCTAGGTATATGTTGGACCTCATCATTTATCAGGTTTCGGTTACCAAAATTGAACATGTGAAATTGGAGGCTAACGCGAATTCCGGCGCATTATCGAAATTACAAATACAGATTTTACTGATTTTACTTCTCTAAACGATCAAGCGATTTTGGGAAGTTGGCCAAATAATACAAACGAGAAGTCTAATGATGAAAAATATTTATATAATAAAAAACTAGATATTATAACATAATATTATCTTCTGCTTTTTTATGTTAAGAGCGGTAATGCCGGAAAGAATAGGAGATCTCACACTACGCGCATCTCATACTACGCAGTTAAGCATTGTGGAAATCAACATTATTGCACGCTCATATATTTGCTAGCCTAATATTAATCGTAATATAAAAAATAATTCAGTAAAACATGATCGTAAGATCAGCTCAATCCAATTAAAGAAACCGGCATTAATATACACTGCCCGTCAATCACTTTTGCCATGCTTACCTCAAAATTAGGCAAACTTGAAAGTTTTGTATCTCGGTCGGAAATCATCGTATCACAAAAAACCGCAGGGCATTTTAAAGGTAATTGCAAAAGCTTCCATTTAAGACGTGCAGAGACTTAAAAATGAAAATATGTGTTTTTTACAGTAAAAAAACTGATTAAAAAAATTTCAATTTTTTTAACCTCGACTTAAATCAATGCCAATTTAGAACCAGGCGGTGGAGGGCAAATCGACCGGAGGGGTTCGGAGGGTAATGTCTTTCCCTTTAAAATTAGCCCCCGCGGGGTTCTATCCGATGTTTTTTAACCGAGTTACGGCGTTTTTTGTAAAAAAAATAACCTCTTTTTTCAATCCTCAATTACTTCGACTTGCGTACGTTTTGGAAAAAAATGCCAAGGAGAAAAAAATTTCATTTTGTGCCCAAGAATACGAAAATAAAGTCAAAATAAAGAAATAGAGAAAAGATTTTTTTTCGGTTTTTTAGCGCATTAAAAAAATAAAGGAATTTAATTTTTTTTTACGCTTAGTTTTAGTTTTTTTGTGATTTACTACGTCCCTAGACATTTTAAAACGAAGCGTAAAAAAAAAGTTACATTCCTTTATTTTTTTAATGCGCTCAAAAACCGAAAAAAATGTTTTTCTCTATTTCTTTATTTTGACTTTATTTTCGTATTCTTGGGCACAAAATGAAATTTTTTTCTCCTTGGCATTTTTTTCCAAAACGTACGCAAGTCGAAGTAATTGAGGATTGAAAAAAGAGGTTATTTTTTTTACAAAAAACGCCGTAACTCGGTTAAAAAACATCGGATAGAACCCCGCGGGGGCTAATTTTAAAGGGAAAGACATTACCCTCCGAACCCCTCCGGTCGATTTGCCCTCCACCGCCTGGTTCTAAATTGGCATTGATTTAAGTCGAGGTTAAAAAAATTGAAATTTTTTTAATCAGTTTTTTTACTGTAAAAAACACATATTTTCATTTTTAAGTCTCTGCACGTCTTAAATGGAAGCTTTTGCAATTACCTTTAAAATGCCCTGCGGTTTTTTGTGATACGATGATTTCCGACCGAGATACAAAACTTTCAAGTTTGCCTAATTTTGAGGTAAGCATGGCAAAAGTGATTGACGGGCAGTGTAATTAATTGCATAACCCTTGCGAGGCAAAGCATGAAGGCCCACCTTCATTGCGATTTCGTAGGTCTATTTTATGGAAATATGCATTTCATATCGAACGATGGAAGAGTTTAATACGTGGGAAATGGTAATCCACAATTCTAAAGCGCAAATTTTCAGAATTTCTTGAAAAATAATGGCACGAAGCATAATTTATCACCATCGTATCGGAAAATTTTCAAGAATAACATAACAAAAATTGTTACTAGGGGGGCGGAGGGGCAGTTACTAATATGTTCTTTTTTGATTATGCAATTAAGGCCCAGCATATCTCGTACAGAAAAAGGGAGATCGCAAAAATAGTCGCGAAAAAGCAGTGCGAGCAAATAAAGTAGCGAGATCGGGGAAGTGTGAAATTGAATTATCATCGGCAGACCACGTTACGTTAGACGATTTCGATGTAATATCGGAAGAAAAAAACCGAGCGTGGCATCATAACCAAACAAGTGTCGCGGTCTACCTATATATTGTATCAAACGACAGAGTTGACCCAGTTAAGCGCAACATAAATGAGACGATGAAACGCAAAAATAGCGAGGTAAAATTACTAAGCTCTTCGCATTTTCAGCAAATTTTAGATATGAAAAGAGCGAAGAGTGTACGGCGTGTAAATGTAACTGCGAGCGTCAACGTTTATTGGCGCCACAGTGTATACGCGCCGAGTCTTCGTTACACCTCGTTGCGTTACATCCGTGCGCGTACGATACCTGATGGAGTATGGAGCTTACGTTAATAAACTTTATTGTTATTAACAAAGCAGTTATTGAAGTCTTCCACCTAGCACCACCCGATACATCACAGTAAATATCAGTGTATAGAAAATATATAAACGGGGCATTATTCGTTGATGTGGAGAAAAAAACCAATAACGTATTTTATTTGTCCAATTGGAATGAAAGCAGTACTTGGATCGCAATTGGCATATTCACACGTGTAACAAAAGAATCGATGAGAGCTATAAATTTGACATGGAATATGCGTACCCATTTCCAATAAATCGCGAAGATGCGAAAGGGAAAACACTCGAGACTTGCATATCGCATTAAACGCAATGTATCGGAGTAGTTGCAATTAAGGCGTTATCCAGATGAGCAGAGACATTTAGTTGATAAGTTGGAGTCAAAGTAAGTTGCAGCGAGCGAGAGTCGTGCAGTAAAGGGGAGTGGAATCGAGCGCGGGATATTAACTGGACGGTTGCGTCCGCGAGAGCGCGAGAGAGTAGTAGTGCGGTCGGATATGTGGCGGCCGCTGGGAGGGCTGCGAATAGACTGATGGATAGTTTCGATGTGCGGCCAGCTTGCGCTTGACTCGACGTCACCGCCAATGATATGATGGACAGATACACACGGACGAATCAATGTCGCAATGTCGGACTTGTGCGTGCATACCTAACCTATTCGATTCCGATGGGCTTTTATCCACATCCTCTGTCAAACCGCAATGCTAATCTGCAGTTGTGGCTTCTATGAGGACAAACTTTTTAATGCTAATATTCATCACCATTCAATCATTTTATGACATTAAGTACCAGTGTATTTGAATCTACATGTAAGTGTTATTATGCAATTGGAACATATTACGACAATGATTTCGAAAGCATTTAGTTCATCGTGTAACTATGCATGACGAAAAATAAATACATTCCTTAATTAAACAATCTGTGACAATTCTCTCCGATGTTACATGAATTTCGTGTACCATAAATAAATGTACAGTAAGCATAGAGAATAGATTTAAAATTTGCTATATTTCGTAGTAAAAATAACTATAAAACATAATAATTATGGATTATACTATGCCTGTAGTAAAAATTGCTAACTTAATAAAATTTAAATGTTGGAAGTTTTACTATGAAATATAGTAAATCTTACTAGAACCTATAAACATTACTACTGTAGACAGAAAATGTAAGAAATTAGCTCGGCAAATTTTACTTTCTATATACGTATATATAGCAATTTTTATCGGGTCAGGAAACTAAAGTAAAATGTTATATTTGATTTTAATTATCTATATTAATCTTGGAATTCTTCTTTGGAGCAGAGTATACATGATTCTATTATCAATACATTATAATAAATGACCTAAATACATAAATGTACATATTGATCCGCAAATTAACATGTAGTTCGCCTGTTAGCCGTTTAACCGTACATATTTTTACGTGCATGATTCAGAATGATATTGTCTTACATAATTATTCAATTTTAATTCTGTCACTTGTGAAAATTCAACCACCATCTATACGTTGTAAAATTATATATATGTTAAAAAGACAACTCGCAATTAAAATGGCTTTTTACAGTCGGTAGAGCATAAATTATTTAAGCTCCCGAATCACACGACGAGAAGGAAGGATCATTGAATTAATAAACATAGTTTTTCTTTTGGCCATAATACATTATTTTAAATAGTTAAAACCTCTTAAACTAAATACATACATACGTGATCACAACCACATTCATACAATATTCATACATGATCATAACTACATTCACACAATATTCATACATTATTTACATATTCGCATTTCAATTGCGAATAAATTTAATTCTTTTTATTTGACGTGGAGTGATGATTCCGAGTTTATGATAGTTTTACTATCCTATAATTCGTTGAAATAATTAATACAAAGTAATTGAGCTCAATTCGATAATGCTTACGTTTACGTTAACAAAGTCCGCTGGTTATTCGTAATACCGTTGTTATTTCTTGTATCACTAACA
This sequence comes from Phymastichus coffea, assembly GCF_024137745.1. Classification (NCBI taxonomy): domain Eukaryota; kingdom Metazoa; phylum Arthropoda; class Insecta; order Hymenoptera; family Eulophidae; genus Phymastichus; species Phymastichus coffea. The sequence continues at coordinate 1,570,925 of NW_026706849.1, forward strand.
AATTCGATGACGTAGTGAACGTTGAGGATCCCATGAGAACAACGAATTCAAACGCCCCGACGAAACTAGACACATAACCCTCCGATGCCTGTCATTGATGATTTGCTCCGAGATGATGATTTCCAATCTCGTTACATCACAGAGATGACAATTTCGGAGTTGACCTTGCCATGGATCCCACTTCGGAGACAGCGGCAAGTGCGACGTGATGCAGTTACGTTGGCGGGACGGCAGATCGAACAAAGCGAGCAAGCCACGATGTTCGTTAATTTTATTTAACTCACGCTCATGCGCAGTAATCCGCAACGAATCCACATACGCACACACGCAAATGTGAAAAGGCGCGAGGTTCAAATCGACTCGTTACAACGTGCAAAATATCAAATTAGCAAAAAACAGTGGTTACTGCGTACGAGACTCCAACCCGATCCTAATAATTTTTGCTTTAATCATTGTGAAAGTTGTTTAAGTCATAATAATTTTACTGATATTCTAACGATATATTATTGCATATTAATTATTATTACACAATACTTTTTATTATTTGTTATAATCTTTTCAATATCGTCATACAAAAATTATTATGTCCATAGTAGATATTAATGAAAGCTTAATTAAGTTTATATTATTTAAGGATTATTATATTTTACAGTATATTTTAGTGCAACTATAACACATTGTGTTACAGGAATTCTCTCAGCGTAACATTCTTTCGCATAAAAATTAAAACGAACCAGTCGTCGAAAAAACACAGCTATAAACTCGAGTTTGCTCCTTCTCATTTTCACACTTATATAAGTCGCGTGTATTCGGATTGATCGCTGCGAATGATCTCGCGTATATAATTTTATTAACGGCCAAAGCGAACAAGCGTAAAAGGATATTGGTGACGCTTGCCAGGAATAAGAGAAAACTAGCCGGTCGCGTGGGCGTTTTATTATACATGCAGTATAAGATCGGCGCACGCAGCATCCGCGATAAAGAATCGCCATCGAGCTCGCTGCCCCCACACGCGTCAGACGTACATTTTTCTCCTTGTGGAGACGAAAGAAAGAGGTGATACACGCTCGCATTGCACGAAAGCTTTCTTATATAAACTCGTGCTACGCGCAGTTACTGCAAGCCGCGAGTAAGTTTGGATTAGAGAGCTTCTCTTTATTAAAGCTTACTCTGAGATTTATGGATTAATATTGCCTACCAGCGTGTCTTACACGAGCGTGCTCTTTTTTTTTCGTGATAGCAAGTTTTGTGGGATGGTTTGTTTTTGCGGCGACTTACAACAATGTAGAAGCAGAGCACTCGTAAATTACGAGTTTTATGAGCGCATCTTTGTCGTCAAATGGTCAGACAAGATGAGAGATACATGATTAATGGATTGCCGAACACTCGAGGGAAAACAAATCGTGACTGTTATAGAAAAGCTTTGGGTATATTTAAAGACACGCTCGTCTGCCGCTTCACCGCTGAATATTCTTATCTTAATTGATGATCTCTACTCTTTTATACCCAGTAGCTTCTTAATTGTTAGACTGCACGTTCACACCGACCATTTATAAGAGTTGCGTCGAAGATCTAAAAACATCGTGAAATCTGCGAATCTGTCGATGAAAAAATTGTTTGGCATTTCATACAGTGATGCCGTTCGTTGAAAATCAATCTAGGCAAATTCTTAATGGTATTTCGCAATAGTCATCAGAAAATAAAATTTCTCACAATCGCTTTGTGGGTATTGAGTTGGAGAAGTGAAACGAATGCAGGAACCGTGAGGCGTGCGTCTATGGGAAATGAGACAGACAGAACGTGAAATCGGTGAGTGGCGTAACGCACACGTAGCGAACATTGCCGTATCGTTGTTAGCGCTTCCGCTCTGTCGTGTGACTTTCCGCACGCGAAGATGTTGCGACAGTCTATTAAGTAACCGCGTCGATTGAACGGAAAAGCATTCAGTTTCGTAAAGTCGATCGTTTATTTTCAATCACTGCCAGGTGTCCGCTGGCGTACGCGCAATAATTAAATTTACGTCCATGAAAATAGCTGCATCATTTCGAGTTTTTCAATTCGCAACATTTAACGTGTTGCGTTGAAATAAGGCAACCGCGCAATTTTCGCCGGGCGCATTACGAAGTATATCTCAGCGAGAAAATGTCGTGGAAACACTTAAACGCCGAGGCGCGTCGCTCTTTCCCAAATGCGGCGCTAGCATCAAGCATAAAAATTTAAAATTTATTAACGGCGCGGCCGTGAAATACAATAGTGCAAACAACTTTACAACCCTGTGAAAATCCTTAGCCGCAGAAATACCTAAAAGCCTTTTTCTCCCCAAATGCATTATAAACAGACCCGAAAGTGTGTGTGTGTGTGTGTGTGTGTGTGCGCGCGCGCGTGTGTGTGTTTGTAGTATGGCAAAGTGGAAAATAACGCGACGAGAGTTACGACTTAACAGCTGCTACTACTCGACTTGTTTGTGTATATTAGCCGCTCGTGAATGAAAACTGCAAATTGCGAGGGTACCTAAGCCGAAAACATGAATTCCAGCTAATCCTCGCAGGTGGAATTACTTTTTCGCAATGTATTTTTTTAACGGATTTACGAGTTGATGGGAAGGCGGGGGCACACAGGATTACTCGAGTGCGCGTTTGCAATTACGCCCCGAGAGCGCTAATGCGCTGACTTTCGTAAATAGGCGCGAGGAATTCACGCGCGACCAGTTTCTTTTTTACGACTCGCGTGTTGCATAGCCTTCAAAAGATTAGACTCTGCGAATAAAGTTTGTGATGCACTCTGTAAATTTACTACTGCTGCTCGACGAGGTGCAATTTTTTTTTTTTTTTTTGCGAGGGTTTCCGAGTATCTTCGTAGGTAAATCGAATGAAAAGAAGAAATTACTGGTGGAGTGGAAATTCCGGATGACGTCCTGCAAAACATAAAATAATAACGGGGCCAAACTATTCGGTATAACTAAAAAGTCTGTGTGGTTATTATTATTTGTGCTGTCTACGCAGTCAAATTGTTGTTTCGACGCACAAAAAGCCGCAAACAAAACGAAACATCAAATTTTGATCCAACTAGAAAAAGAAAAATGAAACAGAAGATGAACAAAAAAGCAAGCTTCACAAAATTGCCTGCTACAATTGTCAGAAAAAAAGCGCATACAATCTACACTTGACACAGTGTGATGGGCAGAAGGACTGAATAGCCAGTGTGCGGTAAGAGAGAGAGACAGAGAGAGAGAGAGCGAGAGATGGCCACGAGAGTGATATTTTCGCGAGCGCATCAAATTTTTTGTAAACTCGCGCTGACACACAGCTCTTCGCTTGCGAACAAAAGAAATGACGCTTTAACAGCGAGGTGAGCTGCGAGCGCGGATTATTTGACTGTCTCCCTCAGCCGCTCGCCAGAAAACGGTCAATATACGAATGACGTTTGACACGGGGGCTTCGCTAAACGCGAGTGACAAATAAAATGAGGCCGTGTTGACGGACCTTACGCGAGGGCTTTGTGTTGCTCTACGAGCGCGCGCACGAGAGCAGCAGCAACTGCCGTCCGATGAAGTGTGTTTAATTCGAAATTCGACAATTGCTGGTTAAATAAATGCACGCTCGCCGCGCGCGGCCCCGGCTGAAAGAGGAAAAAAGAGGGGACGAGGTAATTATTGCCGGGGTCAAAGCTTCGCGTTGTTTGACTGCGCACCCCGATTGATCGCTCCTGCCACGATGAATAATCCGTTACCTACTCACTACTCAGCACTGTCTCTCATTTTGTTTGGGGTATTTGCCTATTTTGGTACGCCGCGTTTTCTCTTACTGCTACTCACACCAACGGAAATGAGCTTTTCGTTGCAGCGTTCTATGCCACTGGGAATAAATGGCATAAGCGAATATGGAAATACAATGATACCTCCAGATGAATAAAGTGTTAGGGAAGTTAAAATTCACGTAAATTAAGTTGTTACAGCAGCCGAAAAGACAAAATGCTAAGTGGATTTTTGGCACGGCTTACTCGAAAGTTCCATGGTATCTTCAGAAATAATGACAGATAAAAAAAAATAACGTATGAAACTTTTTTTTTTTTTTTATTGTGTCTTTGATGTTATCAATAGAAATTTAAAAGTCTTTACAATTACTTCATAATAAATTCAATCTGGGCAATTTCAGCAATTGAACCTAGTAATGTATTATCTCTGTGAAATCTAATTGAAGGCAACATTTGCGACAGAGCGATAATAACACATTAACTATGGACTAAAAAAATATACGGTTATTTATTACAAGTATCCAACGAGAAAACAAATGTAGAATTCCATTCCAACGCTTTGGCGGCGGAAACTTCACTAAAGTCCAAGTTCAATTATTACGGGTGTGCGAGAAAAAGCACTAAAACAACGACCGCACGAACGTGTTCCGCGCGCTCTCCCTCTCCCTCAAGTTCAATCACCAGTAGCGAGAGAGACTTTGCGCGGTAACACACGTTCAATTGTAAAAGCCAATGCTTTCTAGGAAAAACGTGCTGCACTTTAGAAACAAAAGTCAGTCGCGCTGCTGCCCGCCAAAGAGAGAAAAACGCACGCTCCAGCTCGCTTCTCAATACAAACTTATTTACAGAGAGAGCACGCGGTTTGCCGAGCAATTAGAGCCGCGAGGGGCACACCATTGTCCAGAGCAGTGTACCTATAGTGTGCGTCGCCACTCAAGAATGCCGTTGACTCTTATGAACCCCACGAGCGTGGTCGCGCGCACACACAAGCAAGCGACTTTTACGTTTGCCGATGGGATCCATTTGAACGTCTGATTTTTCTTTTTTCCAGTGAATTCATTTCGTTTCTCTGCCGCTCACAGAAAGCCACCTGGGCTACAATACAACTAAGCATCACATAAGCTTTCACCTGGTCTATACGATGTATCGAGCATTAAAATTAATAAAATTTATTGTTGTCTTTTTCAGGGTGTCGTGGGTTTACTAACTAGTTATATTGTAATCTCCTGGTAAACTTATTGAAAGTTACGCGTCGCACTTGCCGTGAACAATCGATTGTATAATCCAGGAACACAAGAGTTTTTGATAAAGTTCTAAAAGCAACTTTAAAGTTCATTTATAACATCCATATCCAACAAATTTCAGCGTCAGTGTCAACACACTGACTATTCTAGCCGCGAACTCATTCTCAACGATAATAATAATTGATACGAACCATAACTTTTGCAGCCGTGGAAAATCGCCATTTGGGATATAATGTAGATAGTCTAGAAGCCAAAGGTGGTTTCGTGGTCGACGAGGGTAATGAGCTCCGCCTAAGTGCATTTTATATGTTCTGACTTACTAAATATGAATTTTTATGGTGCCTTATCCATAAATGCACAAGAAATCCACTATAAACACATCGCATACTTAAATGACTGTAAAAAATCATCTCAGCGCAATTCAAAAGTGTTCTGATTCTATCAGAATTGATAAGCGTTAGATAGCACTTGAGATATTACAATTTTAGTTGAACGGTCCTGCCAAACACCTACCTTGTTCATATACCATGCCTATACTGTGTTATTATTTGAATCTTAATATCTCCAATCATATTTAATATTTTATAGTCAGTGAAACATTTAATGTGTTTACAACTAATTGTTCGTGTATTTGTGGATAAGCCACCATCGAAATACGTGTTCAGCACGTTAAAATACATAAAATGAAGTTGAATCGAAACAGTTACCCTCATCGGCCGCCCTCTTGGCTACTAGACCAAAAGAACGTCAGCGCTCGGGGAATACGATCTGCGCGATCATAATATCCAAGCAATCTCGTACGCATTGGCCGAGAGGTATATGTGTGTAAGGTCTGCGCGCAATAACCACGTTACGTGATCCTCCTCCATGGCGGATTTCCGAATGGGTTCCGTTCAACGAGAGAGTGAGAGAGAGAGAGAGAGAGAGAGAGAGAGAGAGAGAGAGCTTAATCCAGTTACCTTGGCCTAGGACTTTACAATGCCCTGCAATGAAGAAAAATCGAAAGTTCTCCGGCGGGGCTGTATTGGAGAAATGGAGATTACAAATTGGACGAGTCGAGTCCTGTTGCTTTGGCTATACAAGAATAATTCGCTTTCGTTCTCAATGAATATACGTCAATGGAAAATCTTTCTGGAAAAGCATTGTTAACAGAAATTTCTTAGATATAGATCGTCGAGTACAGCACAATTGAATTAGCGATATGCCAACTTTTATTCCGAGAATTTATCTTTAAGATTATTCCGTTGAATTATAATTTACTGAGAACTGTATCAAAATTGAATATTAATAAACGGCGTTTCTGCGAAACAGGATTTTTTTAATAAAAAAATAGTCGGTTGCTCAATACATATTCATGGAGTGACTTTATAAAAATATTCGATGTAAAAGTAAGTCTTTCGACGGTACGAAAGCTTGAAAAAGTTTGATTGAAAGTTGAAGGTGAAGAAAGGAGAAAGAGCCGATGGATATGCGCCGAGAAGTAGCGTAGGTAGCTATCGACATGGACTAGAAAAAGCGATGGAATAAGAACGGGCGAAAAATAGAGAGAGAGAGAGAGAGAGAGAGAGAGAGAGAGAGAGAGCGGCAGAGAGGCTCGAGTCGGCTTTGGTGGCTCTCTCGACATCGCGGTAGTCGTGTGAAGGTCTGGCTTGGCGTGTGTAGAAAATCCCATTAAAGGAGTCGAGCCGAGCCTCCTCGACGCGCTATCGCGTAGAGATAAGCCTCGCGTCCTCGATAGCTAGATACTTTGCCAATTCGATCTCGCTTAATTTAAGAGACTACTCTAGTCTTCTCTTCGCAGATCTTCGCAGAATGGTAGGTGAGTATATATTATACCTATATATACTATGTTAGCTCGAAGAACCGTGATCCGATGAAAAAGCTTCCTTGGCTTTTTTACGAGCTGATAGCGGAATAGAGAGGTCGGCTGTGTCGTCGAACGACGTTACAGTCTTTTCGTTACTCGTATTTTAATAATGTTTCTTTTTTAATGATAGATCGTTTCGCATCGATATTTCATTCTCTTTTGATCAACACACTTTTTCACTTTTGACTGCTACCCGTATTAAAAAAGAAGAAAGTAAACACGACCAACCGCCGTTTTTTTTTTTTGGTACAAAAAAATTATGTATCTTCATTTAATGCCCATCCATCGACGAAATTCTTCTCAGAGTGCAAAGGAAAATGCGATGCAGCAAAGTATTGACAAAATATATTACCACGACAGTTCATCTGATAAATGGTTCAAACAGTGTGACGACACAAATAGCCAGCATAGTTAGGAACAAATCAGCACTCACGATTGCAACCTGCAGAGAGAACAGCTTGAATTATCGGCTCACGCGCGCGGGAATCAAATGTTTACCCGGCCATTCGTCCTTTAATAAACGGGCAGCGGGCGCGTGCCAAGTGAATTGCTGGCAAGTGAATTACGCCACCACGCGGCGCACTGACTCTCGCAATGTACACGCGTCGTGTATAATGATCAGCAATCAGAAACACTCAAGCGGCTTATCAGTTACTCGTGATCGATTGCATGGAGCTTGCCCCGGCAATTACCTCGTTGTCTTTTGTCAGCGTGCTGACCGCACGCATGATCAACTTAGTCGTACCCGTCTTGATGCGAATTATTGCGAGGAAAACGCGATATTCGCAAGAATAATTGAATCTTCCGCTTGAAAAATAATTGGCAAATGAAATGAATTTAAGCGTAATTTTAGAAACTACATACGCTTGTAGGTCGCTGCTTGCGTGCACACAGGATATCCATCAGAGTAATTCTACGTTATAATCCGAACGTATATCGAGTGTAGCTACAACGCGGAACGCACACACATGGCAATTATACGATACATCAGTAGCCGTTCCATGCTTGTTATCCGAACGCTGCCTTTTTTACGCTTCGAATCAAGATTCGCGTGCTTCATTACGCATTCAACGATGCTTGTTGCAATATGTTCTCCTGAATAATTTGCACCGTCGTTACAGAGCCCGTATGATTATTTCTCTGAGCGTGTGGATCATATTCACGGCTTTATAATCCGATTGCTTTACTTTCACGATTCTGACCTTATGCGTGCGCGCACCATGGATTTGAATATTGCCGAAATTGTACTTGGGCCGGTCGTAATTACGTATATATCCCGAACCGACAACAAATACAATATTCGCTGGTTAATGAAACTACATTCACAACTTTGTACGTAAATTATACCCCGGGCTCATTGATAAACCGCGCGAGCACTGACACCTCGTTGTATTAAAACGTGTGACACTTTATTCGACGCGTGGAGATTACAATGAAAATGTCGACGCGAGGAGTCATGCGTACAACAACAACGCCGTGATGGTGTATATGTGTGTGCAAGTTAATTAGATCCGAAAGGGAGATAATCAACCAGGGCTATATAGAGAGTGGGAGGAGGGGGAAGCTTGTAGTATGCGACCATGATGACGAAGGGATGAGAGTATGAACGCGCGTGCCACAGGCTCCGCACTAGATTACTATGGTTTTCGTAAACACGTTGTATAGTCGACTAAACTAAGTGTGCATCTGCCAACAGAAACCGCGCGAAATGTTTTAACTTTACCTTCGATATTCAGCTTCGCGCATCCGCAGCTACTGTCATAGAGGACAATAAATATCGGATAATCCTTACCTGCAAATGAATGAAGTAATGTTAATTCTCTCGCGATACGATCAATCTTAAATTAATTACATAAAAAGAATATATAGCGAGATGATAGGTTATGAAAAATAAGAAGCGTGGAAGAAGAATAAGGAACAAGCTGAAAATTAAGAAGAATTCTGGGCAGGTATGTATATATATATATATATATATATATATATACGTATATACGTGAGACCCGATAGTAGGCGCGCAGTATATACGTGCGACACGTTATGCTCGGTTAACTACCTATTCCGAGGAAGGGCTGCCGCCACGACGCGAGGAGGAGCAGCTCTTGCTCTCTCTCTTTTTCTCTTTCGCGCACGCTCTCTCGCGTTAATTAGGGATTTAGGGAGGGTTAAGGCGGCGCTAAGGACCTACCAGCACTTCTCGCGCACTGCGCTTGATTAACTCGTTAACTTTTATTCCACTCCTTGTTTTTCCTCTTTCTTTTCACGTTGCAGTCATCGTAGGCAACACTTTTGCGGTAACGAGTTACGCAGCTATCATTTATTGGTCTTTATGTTGTCCCGTGTGCGTCACTCGCAATTTGGCCTCGATAAACTCCTTCTCGCAGCTAGGTAGCTTGAAATATTCACGAAATCCTGTCTCGGCAAACAGGTACAGTTATATATATATAAAAAAAAAAAAAAAACTAGAGCAAACTTTTAATCCAATAATTCTCATTTTGTACGATCGCTTCTCTCAACTGATAATCAATTTTTTTCACGAGCACATCGTAATTAATACCCATGTCTAAATCGCTTTGAATTCGTTACATTTTTTTACGCCTGAATCAATTCAATGTGACTTTTCGTTCGAACGAATTAATTATCTACGTAGCATAATTACTACGTATATCACATTACTCACATCTCGATTTTGACGCGTACTATGCAACAAATACGCATGGTCATACATATGTGCATATATACGTATATGTAACCTGTTTAAGAGGAATAACTTTTGAATAGTAAAGGAATGGTATTTCGACTCTTGTTATTACTGATTTAAATTGTAATGCTGTAAACCATGTCGCATTTTTTCCTAAATTTTTAATTGGTAATACACTTATTAGTAAAAAATAACTCAGGGAACAATATTTTTATCGAATTAAACGTAACGCAACGCAGTTGATATTGATTGTTCCCAATGATAAAGGTATTCTTGTGTCTGTAATATCGACTGTATTATTTGTTGAAAATTTTTCAAGTAATCGATAAAATTATTGCAAAGCCGCAAATTTTGACTGCATCTTGCTATATTTGTTTTTACAATAAAACTCTTGCTCTTTTCGTTATTTTCCACTGGTGATTTGATTGCTGACCAAAAAACAGAGAATTTACCGAACGTAACGTTATTTTATCTTTTAAATCTCAAACCTTATATATAAATATACCCTTTTATATTTTTAATGTTGTAATAATGATTTGGCATGAAAAGTTATTTGTGCTTGTTTACCGAGGTGAAAAGACTGAACGTTGAAATAACTTATTCTAGGCTTATAATTTGATTCTAATCTATGTCGTGTGATTCGGAGCAGCAATAACATAAATACTACAAACTGCACGCTTGGGTTTGTACCTCATCGAGGCAGAAGAATCATAGATACCGCAGATCGAGAGAAAGAGCTTGAACAATCGAATTCAAAGCTAGGCAGTTAGAAGTTGGATTTCTAGAGGATTTGAAGCCTTTGAACTCTCACTCCCTTGCTATAGCTTCATCGCACTCGCTCTCTTTTTCCTCTCTCTCTCTCTCTCTTTTGCAAAACCACTCGACGAGGACTGTATATATGTGCACGTGTACTGTCGAGCAAACTCAAGCGCCCGTGAAGAGGTATTCACTTACAGCGCAACGTTACAAAGGAGAAGCCGTTCGCGTGTATTTCGCTGCGAGTATTAAAGCTTGCGTTATTTTTCAGTATTGCGACGCGCGTGTGATCATTCTGAGTTTTTTTTTAAGCGCTAGGGGAAACTATTTCAATTCGGGCGAAACGAAACGTTCACTCGATCCTTCGTGAAAAAGAAAGAAATCCAAATGAACAACTGTTCGCGCAAACAGAAACTAGCGGATACGCGAAAAAGTAATCAAATCCGATCTCCTACTCCTTGATACGCTCGTCGTGCGCGGAGTTTTTGCATCTGTCGGCGGCAGAGTAATAACGCGCCGCGCGCGTGCAAGGATTTCAGCGAGTAAGTAGTTTTTGCGGGTTCTCGCGCTGTAATCGTTCTTCTTGCGCTCGAGATTTATAAGCGTCGAGGATAACGACGCGTCAATTATTTCAATTAAAGGCGCGATGGACACTTTATTAACCGAGGCTTCTTTGTTACCTAGGGCTGATTGAATTCCCGAGTCTCCGTGGGGTGCCAAGTTTAACGCTGCGCTGGCATTTGGAAATTTTACGAGGGAGCACTCCTCTACCCTCCCGTTACTCCTTGTTTTTTTTGCCAACAGTTGATGATTGCTTGATTTATGGAGAACTGAGGATTTATGAGCTCACAGCGCGGTGATGCGCGTGAAACGCTAATGAAAAAAGTGACTGTGGAGTTAACAAGAAACGATCTGCTGTTTTAATATTGCTTGAGATTACTGCAATGATGATGTATGAGTTCTTCTTTTTTCAAATTCTTCGATAACTATTTAAAGGTTAATGAGAGTGATCGGAAGTAGATGTAATTTCAGTGTGGCTTCAGTTTTCAGTCGATCTGTTATACGGTTTTCCTCGAACTTTTATCTCTATACTCTGACATAAACTGTTACTTCATTTTTAGAGTTCACGATAGTTAAGTGCTCGAAAAGTTGACTATACTACGTTATGATCATATCAGTTGACAATTAGTAAATGTTCGGAAAGTTAACGTATGTGTATGAGGAAATATACTGATGCAAATAATTAGTTGAAACCGAAGTACTTGTTAGAAAGTATTTGCAAAATTGCAACTACATTCTAACGTGTTCAGAATTAAAAATAACTTTTGCAAAATGTATGCGCAGAATTCTATTTCACGAAATATTTGCAATAATAATTATTTTGTACCTCAAAGTTATCATTTTTGAAGCATTAGTTTTCCGATAGAATGAAATAATATCACGGGGAATTTCGTGCTGATTCAAAATAAAGGACTTCCAAAACAAGATCAAATTTTGACGAGTCAGCAAAAATGCTTCCGTTTGATTATAAACGCAAGCAACTCTCCTGCACGTATATTACATATATACAAAAGAAACGATTGAGCCGGGTACGTCAGTAAAATTGCGACATCTATCAACGCTTATATACGTACGCTTTTATGACTTCATTTGGCACGATATGTGCGTGTATGAGAGATAAAAGATGACCGCATCGCTGAATACAGAGGCCAAACGTTAATGGATCGCTGCGCGCTGCTGCAATACCTTTTTACATGTACAGGCGGACACTTGCATGCTGTATGCTCTCGAGCGCCGCGAGAGATAAAGAGCCGATCTGCCACTCAAAGCTTTGCTTTGCTGCTTCATTACAACGAGCTTTTCGCTTTTCAGCTGACGCGGCGCGAAAGTGCTTCGGCTTTCCGTGCGCTCGCGCTGCTTTCCCGACTGGCCGATCACACAAATAGAAGCCCGACCGCCGCTAAGTACCAAATGATTCGCAATTTATTCGGCGTTTACAAGCGCGATGAGATACAATTGAAGATCGCTCGGGAACACTAACGAAACAATAATCCCACACCCGTTCCCTCTTTGAAGAGGTACAACGAACGCACAGAGGCATCAGACGGTTTAATTAGAATATAGCCAAAGGCAAGCGTAAAGAACGGTAACTCAGCAGCAGCACACGCGCGGGGCGGGGGAGGGGGGTTAATTAGTCGTGCTATTACGCGCTCACGAGTGCAAACAGTGAGACGATTGCGTGCAAAGTTGGCCGTTCGCAGAGAGGCAGCGCGTAGCATTTACGAACTTTCGCGGGGTGGCAATGCGTAGGCGCATGCCACACAAAATTATCTCCGGATTGATTGCGTCTTTCTGTCTGTCTGTTTGTCTGTCTGTCTGTCTGCCTGTTTGATTCTCTCTCTCCCTCGGAAAGCTAATAATGATTTGGCATATTTACGTGTACAATAACAGTCGTCGTCGAATGTATTACAGGCAAACTGATGCGCCTGCGGTGCAAACGATCTACGCGCGCGCGGGAGTGTGTTTCGTGTCAAAGTGCCATAACCATACGCGCGCACTGCGCCTCAAATTAGAATTTCAATTCAATTAGCTTCCCCGAGTAGATTTTGCGATAAATACATGCCTGCATATGCATAGGAAAGATGCAAAGAAGGGAAGATCGCTGTATAAATGAGTAATTATGGTTCATCGAGAGCCTACGCCTTCGAACTGATTTCCTTGTTGAATCGCTAATTGGAAGCTCTTACGTCTGTTTGGTCTCTTTTGTCGAACGGGTTTCATATATGAGCCGGATATACCGACCGATTGCAATGAGCTTCTTACGCCGAGACAAAGCTCGACCTTAATCTTCGTCGCACTGATGCTGAAATGGCCGCCGTTGCAATTCGAGCGTGAAGATTAGATGATTGCTCGGCTTTGTAAAGGATTCAGACTGACTTATGAATACGTTAGACCAATGTGAATTTATCATTTTAATTCGCATTTAAATGACCGGTTTTGTTCGATTATTTCTATTCATTTGTGTGCCTAACATTGTTTTTAATTAGGGCAGAACTTGTATTTATTAACTTTTATTTATGATTTAGAAAATAATAAGAATTAATCGGTGGCTATTAATTATCTATAAGTGAAAAACTTTTATTTATTACTCACAGTATTTAACTTGTTACAATAATTTTGAATTATCTGAAAAAAGGGTTTTTAAATTCCAACCTTGGTTATTTATATTAGTAAAATAAGTCATTGCGATCGTTTCCTGCGTCTATATGCGATGACTAAACAATTAAAGAAAATTTGAATGGTCACGTTGCTAGTTTTAGCTTCATATAAGACAGATAATATTTTTTTTATACAATATTTAGAGTGTTTTTGTCTTATATTAAATCATCATCAGCGTTCTTTTTTCAGACTGAATAATTAAAGTAAAAACTTTTCTCTGACAATTCGTCATAAATATGCAGATTCACCTCCCTCATCATTTTTTTAAATTAGTGTACGGGGATAAAGTTTTACACGCATCATTATCAAAGAATAACAACATCAATGAAATATTGCCATCGAACCAAACCCCAGTTTTATTTATTGATAATTTTATTTGAACGAATTTAATAAACATAATATTATTAAAGGACAATGAATAAAAAATATGATAAATGAAAACATTAAAAAAAACAACAAACCAAAGATCAGAACGAATGTAACTGTCACGCTGACATTCGAGCGATAATCGCTAATTAAAAATTGTTGTTTGCTTGTCTTCTCAGCAAAATAAAAAACAGTCACAAGGCCTGTCTATCTCCAGCACGCATGATAACGATCGACTGGAAGGATACAGGCATCCTGGGTACCAAGGCTCAAAGGTAAAGGCAACAGCTAGCCGCGACTAATAATACACGTCGTCACGAGTCACGAGTGGCGAATATTGCCGCGCGCAGTGTCCCAGAGTCGACCTCCACGCGAGCGCGCGGTCTCTGTAAATATTGCACGGCGGCCATTTCTCATGGTAAGCACGAGTGCAAAAAGCGGCGCCGCTAAACGATCCCACAGCCGAGATATTGCGCTGCTGCTTCCATAGTGGTGCGCGGTAGTCCTATACTACGGCGCAGTGCGCGCACGTCGTACATCATGCCGCGGCTGCCTTTTTCCTCTCTTTCTCCCCAAGGGAACAACATCGCCGATGCCGATTTTTCGACTACCAGCGTCTTGCCGACCTAAGCTGCGCGTAACGATTTCATTATATTGTCGAGGCTTTACGACTTTCAAAAGTAGCCGAGAGGGAATAAAATACGTTCTCTCTCTGACAGGCGCTTTACGAGCGCTGTTTCGTCGAATGTTTTTCCGTAAATTACATGGGGATCGAAGACTTCTGTTTTGTTACGACACCTTTACTATCACGCGGGCAGACTTACACCTCCACGCTCAAAGAATATCGTGATTTTAAAAAGCAATGTGAATTATTGTTATTAACTTACTTGGATATAGCCATAATTTGTTCTGAAAGGAATTTTATATCTAAAAATTACCTATGTGTTGATACGGACCCAAACCTTCGATCTTCATGCTTTACTCAATCACTTATTTCTTCTAATAACATCAAAACAAACCTCCCAAACAAATTTTTTACTTGTACACAATTATATTTAGAATCATATTAGGTTGTAGAACTTACAATGTTGCGCATTATGCATTATAAGTTTACAAGACAGTTTTACAATGACCGCTGGTGAACGGTTTACTCCTATATAGATGTTTATTAGATATTCATACAAATATTATGAACATGTCATCCAGAGATTTGTCAATTTTTAGAATATTTATCAAGTTGAACAAAGTTACAAATTTTTTAGTTCCAGGCTACGTACAGGTACATTACAACATTTGCAGTCACTACATTCTAAGAAGTTATTGTTATTTATTCAACCGACTTTACTTGAAATTATCACTAAAATCTTTTTCTTATAAAAATAATTTGCCTGATACTATTATAAAAGATTTTTCTTTCACTCTATTTCACGATTTTTTTCTCGAAAGATTACAGCTATAAATTACTTATATTGCTTCGAGTTGACCCCAATATTTTATTTGAGATATGTATGTTTCCCTCCATTTTTTATAGATTAAAAAACGTGTTGGTTAATGAAGTAGAAGCAGGTCAGTAATACTCCTTATTTTTCAGCAACATTTCGTCAGCAATAATTCAGTTTTGACTGGCAATGATAGACATTCTCTAGTCTACATATAGTACGATATTGAGTGACCAGTTTGAGAAAATCAACGAACTTGCTGATGAAACGTTGCTGAAAAATAAGGAGTAAATTTATTTACTGATCTGATTCTCCTTCATTGATTAACACAATTTTTAATCTATCCTAATATTTTATATCATACAGACATTCAGTAATGAAAGACCATAATCGAGAACAGATTATGAGGATCTTTATTACAATATATAACTAATTAGGATAATATTTCGGATAGTTCTGATCCTTTAACCAATTTAATAAACGTATATTTATTAACAACAAACGCAACTTTCATTCATCTTACATTCACTCCCTTCAGAAAGTAGCAATACAATATGAGTCGATATATCTTACACTAATTATAATCAGGTCATTGTTGTTAATAAGGCCGGTTGAAATTTTCCATCGACAAAATAAAATAATTAAAAAAACTAGTAATGTTTGATACTATTTGAAAAATCAGCTAGCTTACAGCATACAAGTGAAAGCGATCGAAATAACTGTATGGCGTCTACTGAAAGTCCAAAGTGCCGATTAGGTTTCGCGACATTGCTGCTCAATGGCCCAACAACAAGAGCGATGACAACGACGGAAAATAAAAAAAAAATAAAAGATACCTTGTCGAGTGTGCATATAAAAGTCACATGTACGTGTCGTTGGGGATCTCATGAGAAACAATAACGATAAAACGGCACCCTCGTTGCGATACCCGTCAGGATTGTAAAGAGACGGTAGGCAAGTTACGGCTTCCGAAAACACTCGAACGAAAATATACGCGCGCACTTTGCCGCGATTGAACTTACGCGCTTGGGACTTGCACCGGCAGCGGCAAGCATTTGCATGGGCCATTGAGGTCCGACGTTCGTTGATAAAATTCTTGCCTGGTTACGCGCGCGCTCGCGAATAAATTTACGAGTGCTTGACGATCGAGAAAGAGAAACCGAGAGAACTAATGCGTTGCGCAATTTCTGTGTGGGTTTCCCTTTGTAAACATATGCTGATTCTGGAGCTCTGCGAATTTCCTGTGTGCTGAACCTATAGCAAGGTCAGATCTATGAAATCTATCTAGTTCGCACGATTCCATGAATGAATCAATGGAGCAACGGCCCACGATTAACGTTTTGCGTAAAACAAATTTCTCGATGTCAATCCACACTTTTTCGATAATCTAATTGCACATCAGAACAACGCCATGATAAGATCTGAATCTAAGCTTGCACATAAGCCGTCGGGAGCAAGCGCGTTTGGTAAAAAGCCGTGTCTTGATGAAACGTCACGAAAAAGGCAGACTTCGCAACGCAATCGTGCGCTCCATTTCCGTGATTGCCCGTATTCCGCCGAATGGAAAAATGCGCAACTCCCCGTTCCCTCGCCCCCTGGATTATCGAGGACAATCACTCGTACTCTCCGTCGCACTGGCAAAATAACAGGCGAACTATATGTATACGTATCGCGTAAAGCTACGCAGACAAAGGAGACGAATCACGGTCGCGACGAGTCGCCCGATAGAGATGACTCGGTGCGGTTTTTCCCCGTCGGAATATTCTCTGCGGAGTCTGATTGTAGACTATGGTGATTTGGGACCGGATGCTACGTTCGTTCGCGAACGGATCATTACCTATTTCAGCCATGTTTTTATCGTTCCCTCTTCTTGTTTACACTCATTTTGTATTTCACGACGCTCATGGTTGTAACGATCCCGCGATCCTGACACTCAAACAATAACGACCCATATATAAAAGACAGATTTATTAATCCCATCTACATGACTGATTATCACGTCGTTCAAATAATAACCGGCTTGCATAACGACAAATAACAAAATAATTACCTAGCGATCTTTAGATCGAATATATATCGAACATGCTGCCATTACTTTGATCCGTAATCATCGCAACCAAAGCGCATGACCTGATCAATATCTAATGACCTCTAGATGCGCTTTGAAGCGAACTTACAAAGCTTGCGCGTGAAATCAAACAGAATACTAATGAAGCGCTTGTACGCGTGCAAACAATGAGCCGCGGAAGTTATACTCTTTAACTTGCACATATATATGTATATGTATGTGTCTTGATCTCGTAATTGCTAAAGGTATCACAAATCGTGTTTATCGGTGCTGTTCATCGTTAGAATGAAGCAACTAAACTCTCTGCACTTTTAATTGCGCCCATAAATATAAAACTGCTGCTTGAGACGGTATGCAACGTGCATTGTGCGATATAAATTACATAAGCGACAGTCGGATATTTACGCTGTTACATAGTTTGTGTATGGGTATCATACTTTAAATAGCATAGAGATAATGTTACATATACTACCCATAAGTTGTAACAACATGACAAATTTTTAAAAAACAAGTAACTTGTGAATCGATTGATATTTGATATCGTATATTATGATTACCAAAAAAGAATAATTCAAAAGCATTCAAACAGCCATAATTTCAAGCCTACTTAATGCTAATTCACTAATGTGATACATAAAGTTATTTTACGAAGCAGTCACGTAATGATTTTTTTCTTGTGAATGTATAAATCCATACTGACGTAAAAACGATCCGGGAGACTAGTCAATTATCGGTGCAAGCTCTTCAATTATGCCAAGTGAAAACAGGTTTCCGCATGCTTTTTCATTCGAAATCGGTTACGCATGATAAAAAAGAAACAAAATAACGCTTGACAATTTCATCTCATAAATAAAATGCAAATAAAACCGAGTCGTGGTTCGTGCATTGAAAATATTCTCGATTACCGAGAATGCAAGAGTGTCTGAAATTCTAGAAAAACGACAGCAACACAAATCCTTTTCCTCCCTAACCAGGCGATAACTAAAAATCGAAATAACCATTGCTGTCGAAGTAATAAAAGAATTATATTCTAGAAAAAGAGCAATCTTCAATAACATTTTTTAGATGATCATACAATATTTTGATCCCCAGCGATCATCGTCATCGTTACAAAAAAATTTCAACTAGATCAACACAAAAAAATTTGTAGAAAACTAGATATTTGCTATAAAATATATAATAGATATAACTACTAAATCATCCGATCGCCAGCGATCATCTTCACCCAATTATCACTATATTTAATAAACTATCTGATCTGCAACGATTATTACTAAATAAATAAACCACTATTGTTTAGGAAAAGAAAAAAAATTCATATTCATACGATAAACTACCAAAAAAATTTAACTAGGCAACCACGATGATATTTGTAGGAAAGTTATCTAGAATTTGTCATAAAATATATAAAAGATATAGATAATAAATGATCCGATCGCCAGCGATCATCGTCACCCAATGAACATTATAACTAATAAACTATCTGATCTGCAACGATTATTACTAAATCAATAAACCGTTATCGCTTAGGAAAATAAAAAAAATATTTATATTCATATGAGAAACTACCAAAAAAATCTAGAATTTGTCATAAAATATATAAAAGATTTAACTAATAAAACATCGGATCGCCAGCGATCATCTTCAATTATCACTATATCTAATAAACTATCCGATCTCTAACGATTACTACTACACAAATAAAAGTATAATACTACTAAGGTTAACAGTAGTAGGTCACAAAACTGATTTATATTCTCAGACATTTGTAAGCAAAAAATTTTTTGGATAAAAGTTTGGATGGAGTAAGAGAACTAGTAGTATGCATGGGTGTTTTAGTTGAAGGAGAAATTTTACGAAGCTTTGAAGTTGATTGTGCAAGGTAAACGGTAGGTTTAGAAGTAGGAAGTTTAGGAATGCATGTTGAGGGTTTGATAAAAGAAGAAGCGATATGCATGCGCATGTTTGTTTGAGGAACAGAAACTAAGGGTTTGATGATAGGTTTATAAGGTTTGGTAAACGGTAGAACTTTGGAAAATTTGCCGTAGCGTCGGCGAATATGGCGACGTATTTTTTGTCTGAAAGCGGAGGTAGATTTGCAGATAGACAGGTAGTAATGAGAGACTAGAGCAGCATTCATAAGAGAAGAAGAGTCCAAGTAACTGAAAATCATTTGGGAGAGTTCGATAGGAAGGCTTTTGATGATGTCGAAGCCTGGGTTATAAAAGCCCATTGCGGTCAAAAGTTTTCTCAAGAAAGCCATGGTGATTTCCTTTTCGATATTTGGTGTTTGCTCGAGCAGCAAACTCGAGCAACTGATGCCAGTCCCTACTGCAGGGGTTTATATACCCTGCCAAGGTGTTACGTGATTGGTTGATCGATGCGTCCATTAGGAATTAAGCAAGTTCGGCTACTATTGGTCCATATGAACCAATAGGGAACTGTATTATTTATTTACGCTTCGCTGCCGAGGCACTTTACCCCCACCTATCACCAACGCGCCTCGACGTAATCCTCTGAGGCTCTCCCTTGATGCATAAACAATTTTTCAGTTTTGGACCCCGTAGCGCCTGATTTTCGAGTGGGATTAAAATAAAATTGAAAAATTAGTAATTTTTTTAGAACATTTATTAAGATATTATTTGAATAAAATTATTATACTCTCGCCATAGTATATTACGATACAAGTGCGGGAAAGTAGATTCTTGTCTCGCGTGGCATTTACGCCCGAGCGAAGCGAAGGTTGAATGGTACACGAGACGGGTAACTCTTTCCCGAACATGTGCCGTACCGTATTTTTTGATACGACGTGTGGAAAATGCGATTATTAACGCACTTCTTCTTTTGATTAGGGCTACGCTTTCCGATATGTCGGGCCCTTGAATTTTATGATTGATTTCGATAGCAAAAATCCTCAGGAATACGTAGGAGCAAGAATTTTTCAAAAAAAAACTATACTTTTTGAGATATTAGCAATTGTTTAAACAAAAAGTTAATAACTTTCGAAAAAAAATTTTTATTGTTTATTGTTGTAATTATTTCGAAATTTTAAGGCATTATAAGTATTTTGAACAAATCCGACTTCGATATCTTTATTAGTTTTTAAAATATAGCTGTTTGAAAATTTTTTATCATTTTTCTTTAATTGTTAATAACTTTTGATATAATTAATGTATCGTCTCCAAAATTTGGGAAAAATCTCAGTTTTATGTGTACAACAATTGTGCCAAATTAAAAAAAAATCCGTAACCTAAGGGTTACAAGTCAATCGAAATAGCCTAGAATTACCCATATATACCCAGTTGGCCTCAGCCATAATCATGAGTATAGTCGAGGAGCCTGCGGCTTCTCGACGATACTATCAGTCATATGATGGCCTGTAGATACTTTTCGACACTCCGTGTGGAAAGTGCGATTTTCTCACACGCTCGGCAAAAAACGTGCGTTAATAACCGCACTTTCCACACGTCATATCAAAAAATACGGTACGGCACATGTTCGGGAAAGAGTTTCTCGTCTCGTGTACCATTCAACCTTCGCTTCGCTCGGGCGTAAACGCCACGCGAGACAAGAATCTACTTTCCCGTACTTGTATCGTAATATACTATGGCGAGAGTATAATAATTTTATTCAAATAATATCTTAATAAATGTTCTAAAAAAATTACTAATTTTTTAATTTTATTTCAATCCCACTCGAAAATCAGGCGCTACGGGGTCCAAAACTGAAAAATCTTTTATGTATCAAGGGAGAGTCTCGAATACGTCTTCGCGCGTTGATAGGTGGGGGGTAGATGATGCCTCGGCCGCTACGCGGCCTCGGCGCTCTACCCCTGCCTATCACCAACCCGACTCGACGTAATCCGCTGAGGCTCTCCCTAGATACGTAAATAACTAATTAATACCTTCTTGGCTTAAATGATTGTTTCTTGTGATTGGTCACAATAGAAAATGTAACTACATCTTATTTAGTTGTTATTTATTTGGCATTGTCATGGAACATATTAATTAATATAATTATAAAATTATGGTTACTGCTTAAGTTCACTCAAGTAAACATACAGCCATTAGTACGAAACACCTTAAAAAATAAAGCTACATTACCACAGTAATATTTGTAAGAAAAGTAATGTTGTCTAGATATTTGTCATAAAATATATAAAAGATATAGATAATAAATCATCCGATCGCCAGTGATCATCGTCACCCAATGAACACTATAACTAATAAACTATCTGATCTGCAACGATTATTACTAAATAAATAAACCACTATTGTTTAGGAAAAGAAAAAAAATTCATATTCATACGATAAACTACCAAAAAAATTTAACTAGGCAACCACGATGATATTTGTAGGAAAGTTATCTAGAATTTGTCATAAAATATATCAAAGATATAACTAAAAAATCATCCGATCGCCAGCGATCATCGTCACCCAATGAACACTATAACTAATAAACTATCTGATCTGCAACGATTATTACTAAATAAATAAACCACTATTGTTTAGGAAAAGAAAAAAAATTCATATTCATACGATAAACTACCAAAAAAATTTAACTAGGCAACCACGATGATATTTGTAGGAAAGTTATCTAGAATTTGTCATAAAATATATAAAAGATATAGATAATAAATCATCCGATCGCCAGTGATCATCGTCACCCAATGAACACTATAACTAATAAACTATCTTATCTGCAACGATTATTACTAAATAAATAAACCATTATTGTTTAAGAAAAGAAAAAAAATTCATATTCATACGATAAACTACCAAAAAAATTTAACTAGGCAACCACGATGATATTTGTAGGAAAGTTATCTAGAATTTGTCATAAAATATATAAAAGATATAGATAATAAATCATCCGATCGCCAGCGATCATCGTCACCCAATGAACACTATAACTAATAAACTATCTGATCTGCAACGATTATTACTAAATCAATAAAACGTTATCGCTTAGGAAAATAAAAAAAATATTTATATTCATATGAGAAACTACCAAAAAAATCTAGAATTTGTCATAAAATATATAAAAGATATAGATAATAAATGATCCGATCGCCAGCGATCATCTTCAATTATCACTATATCTAATAAACTATCCGATCTCTAACGATTACTACTACACAAATAAAAGTATAATATTACTAAGGTTAACAGTAGCAGGTCACAAAACTGATATTTATATTCTAAGATATTTGTAAGCAAAAAATTTTTTGGATAAAAGTTTGGATGGAGTAAGAGAACTAGTAGTATGCATGGGTGTTTTAGTTGAAGGAGAAATTTTACGAAGCTTTGAAGTTGATTGTGCAAGGTAAACGGTAGGTTTAGAAGTAGGAAGTTTAGGAATGCATGTTGAGGGTTTGATAAAAGAAGAAGCGATATGCATGCGCATGTTTGTTTGAGGAACAGAAACTAAGGGTTTGATGATAGGTTTATAAGGTTTGGTAAACGGTAGAACTTTGGAAAATTTGCCGTAGCGTCGGCGAATATGGCGACGTATTTTTTGTCTGAAAGCGGAGGTAGATTTGCAGATAGACAGGTAGTAATGAGAGACTAGAGCAGCATTCATAAGAGAAGAAGAGTCCAAGTAACTGAAAATCATTTGGGAGAGTTCGATAGGAAGGCTTTTGATGATGTCGAAGCCTGGGTTATAAAAGCCCATTGCGGTCAAAAGTTTTCTTAAGAAAGCCATGGTGATTTCCTTTTCGATATTTGGTGTTTGCTCGAGCAGCAAACTCGAGCAATTGGTGCCAGTCCCTGCTGCAGGGGTTTATATACCCTGCCAAGGTGTTACGTGATTGGTTGATCGATGCGTCCATTCGGAATTAAGTAAGTTCGACTACTATTGGTCCATATGAACCAATAGGAAACTGTATATAACTATTAATACCTTCTTGGCTCAATTGATTGTTTCTTGTGATTGGTTACAATAGAAAATGTATCTACAGCTTATTTAGTTGTTAGTTATTGAACATTTTCATCAAACATGATCTTTATCAATATAATCGTAAATTTACGGTTACTGTTTGAGTTCCATCCAAGTATAACTATTGTACATCTGTAAACATTCTGCTGGTGATCAAATGAAAATATAAATTTAAGAATCATAACTACAAGAAAAAATCGGACGAGCGGTTTAAAGCGCCATATTAAGTGTAAAACTGTGCATCGTTATATGTAGATAACAATGAAACTGGTAATAGAAGCAAAGCTACGGTAGTATATCTAAAACCTAACATCGATAACCGTACAGAACTATATATTTTTATGTACCAACTGTCTAATTTTTTGTGATTAGATAAATTTGTCGGATATGTTAGTTGTTTAATGTACTCCAGTACTGTATTTACTAGATTTGAGAAAAACTTATTATCACTGGATTTTTATGGTTTCATGTGATCTCGATATGAGTAATCGTATAAACTGTTATTATTCTTAACCGAGCCATAATGGATCGGCGTATTCAGAAGCAAAACCGTGAAATACGTTCAATTAAGCGTGTGGCCGTTGATGGCTTAACGAAGCCTTCTATCAGCGAGCTGTAGGTAAGAGCCCGGTACAGGAAATAAAATATTAGCCTGAAGAGTGAGCTCGAGCCAGCAACCTGCACGTAAGTGTGGTGTAATTCAGACATCGAGATGGCCTTCCGGTGTCGGACTCGCTAGTCCGCGTTTTCTTTCATTCGACGGCGAATGACCATTCGCATGCAAATGCGCGATAAGCCGCTCCTTATTGAGACGCCCCCGTAAGCGGATTTCGAGGAGCCCGCCGTATCAGATCGTTAATGGACTTGCCCACAGCAGTCGCAAGCTGCTTCCAGTCCTTTTCCTCCCTGCTTCACCAAGACCTCGATGTCTACTGCTGCTGATCATTTTTAGCAGTCTGGGAAATGATGCTCTGGATCGATTGTTCGCCGGCCAACTTTCATGCGATTATGGATTCGCTGAGGCTGGATTTTATCGCTTACTTAGCAACTTTTACTTTGGGATATAATTTCGATATTTACGCAAAGGCGTTTCTTTACGACCGAGATTTATTTAGAAAAGCTTGATCATCTTTTTGTAATGTAAAGATATGATTTGATACAGGCAATCAAAGTAGATTAGGTAGTATATACTTTTCATTGCTTGTATTTCAACGGCGCAAGAAATCTTATATTATCATATAAAATATTAGAATCTCGGCGGCAATATAACCTTCCAATGCGTGCTGTCGGGCTTATTTATAAAAACACTAAAGCAGATAAAGGCGTTAAATCAAACGCTATTTTCTGGTAGATACGCCTTTCATGAGTACTTATTTTTGATAAAGCAATGATTGTCCTTGAACATATAATCTGAGTCGAGATAAATTTGCAGCAACGGGTACACAAACTTCGTCTATCTATCGCTATTTGTTTCTGCGGGGTATATCTTGACGGTAAATGATAGCTAAATTTGGCAAGGAGCCGAAAGTGTGCTACCTGAAGATTCATCGCGAATCATGTAGTTCAATAAAGGTTTTGCTTTTAATCCTCTCGCGTGCGAAGACATACTTAGTAATCAAGCCACCGCCTCTTCAATATATCAGTGATCCAGTTTTGTATAATGAAGTTACACGCACATATGCCATTAAAAATAATTGAGCGTGTGGAAACGTCCCGTCGACAGTAAGCCGAAAAATATGATTAGCGGGCGTCCGAAACTGCGTGCGAAATTCCGAAATTCACTTGTTGCCGACGAAAGTATTGCAACGCGTTGCAAATAAATATTTTGACATATTTTAATGTTATTATCAGTTTGACTGCACATGGCCAACTGACTTATCCCTGTTTACGGGCTCTTCGATGATAAATTTTTATAGACGGTTTTTCAAATTATAATTGTTTATTGAAGAGCATTTGAATTCAATTAATTACATTCGGAGATCCCGTGCGATATGTGCAATAAAGAATCACTGGAATTTTTCATTTAAAAGAGAAATTTATACAAAATATGCATATATACCGCTGGAAATTTCGAGCTATTCAATCATGAGCGTGTATATGTGACGGATGTTATTTCCAGAGGACTTATTGATTTACACAACTGTAATGCCTGTTATTCAAACGCACGCACGTTCAAAAATGAATTTTTCTCGACAGAACTCCGATGTTCAATTGGATTTGGTTGTCAGCTAAGTGCATCTCCGAAAAAAACAAACAATCAGAAAGAAAAAACGAAAATAATGCCAGTTGAAAAGCAAAACGGCAGCGATGTTGTACTGCCGAGGAAAACGCAAAAGTTTTCAATGAAAGCGAATCAGGCAGTCGGTGTACTAATTTCAGGCGAAAAGAGTTTGCGCAAGAGCCAGCTAAGCACAAAGCTTCGACGCGAACATATAAAGCGGGTGCTGAAAAGCGCAGCGAAGGCGAGCACGTTTTTCGTTTATTCAATAAACAGGTGGTGTTCTGGCGCGAAAGAAATAATAGTAGCTGGTCCACGAGCGAAAGAGAGAGAGGAGGCTACTGCCGCCAGGACCTCCACGGAGAAGCAAAGCACGAGCGACAAGAAAGATAAACAAGCATAACCCGCTGGTATGACGTAAAATAATAACGATGAAAGAGAGAGAGAAAGTGAGGTTGGATGTTATTTAGCATAAGAATGCGGAGAGTTCTCACGATTAGTCGAAGGAGGATGAGAGACGAGAGAGCGAATGGTGTTGTACACGAGGCGAAGGAGGACGAGAGAAAAAGCGGAGAGAAGGATCAATGCGGCACTCTGCAGTGTTTCGAGGAAGCAGAAAGTTGAATTGCGAACCTGCTACGCGCGTTTGTATGTGTGTGTATGTGTTTGAGCACCTATACTTCGCAAAGAATGATTGCCTGCTAGACAAATGCATTTTTCGATATCGACAGCCTTTTAGAGATGTCGAAGTATATAAATTCTGAAGCCTCTGCGTTTTATAGTTTCAACGCGAGACGTATAAATCAATATAAATATCCTTTGTTAAAAATCAACGCTTACTCGCAGATATTCAACAACTGTTTTATCTGGTACTTATCATCCAACAGTACCGTTAATGAAATTAATACGTAATGGCTTCGCCAATTTTTCATCATTTTTTCAGGTTTGACGAGAAATCAATTTCCAAATTTGCTATAGCAATTGATCAATATTACGATTGCGATGGAATTCAATATAACGATTAGAAAAGCGATAAAAGTCAAACATCAATTCCAACAGTCAAAATTCTTTCCTATGCCATAAATCAAGCAAAGCTGACGCAAGTGCTAAAATAAAGTTCTGTGAAATAAAATACAAAAGTGCTGTTGGGGAAACGGAGTAATCATTTTTCCCCCGTGGTGCTCGTCCAGCAGTCGAACAGGAATACTTTTGAAAAGTACAACTAAATCAGCGGATTGAGCGTAGCTGCACAGTAGCAAAATGTTCCAAGAGGGTCGAAAGGTCGAGGAATTCCAGGTGCAATAAACGCACTGGGAAGTCCAAGAGCCTGGATTTGTCCCCTTGCTGGCTTCGTCTTATCATATTTTCTAGACTGTATTGAAACCCTGTAGCTATCGTTACTCATATGATATCCCGTTGGAAAAGCGCGTATATTATACATGATATATCATAACTTTTACGATTCCCAGAATTTTCGTTGACAGGATTTTGAAGCTATTAATATTATGTAACCGTAATATTAATTCGAATACGTTTTAACATTGTTTCGTAAAAGCTCTCTCTCCGGTTTATAATCAAAACAGCAGGTCCTAAAACAGCGCGAGGATCTGAAATTGAAGCGGTTAAATTGCTTCCAGACTACCGTGCTCTCTCTCTCTCTCTCTCTCTCTCTCGCTCTCTCGTTCTACTTGGTGAAATATTACGGGGCAAAATCCAACGGCAGTCTAAGGGAAATATTCAAAAATTTACGAGGGTGACTTCCGCGTGGGAGTACTTGCGCCTCTGATTACTTCCCGGGACAAAGGCTGACCATTATCGACTTATACATACTTTTCCTGGGATGTAAAAGTCTAGTGCAGATAAAACAAATAAAGAAGCGGTGCGAGAGATCAACAGGTAGTCTTAGCGACACGACGCGACGTCTTATATATAACCTACGAAATTTTTCGTGTGTGCCTCGAGTCAAGGCAGTGCGTTCATCTAAAGGACTCGGCTCTACCTACGCAACAAAATTTCTTTCCTCCGAATTCACGCAATGCCGCCCCAGCTTGAGAAACTTTCCTGCAAGATGCATATAAAGTACATTTCTAGTGGGTGCCACTAGACTTTTCGATGATTCGAGTAGCAGATTCATGGTGGCGCGACATTCAGAATTACTGATTTTCCTCTTAATGACTGGTAATTTACGTTGAGCATGGTAAGACCTTTCTCTGGGTGATTGATGAATTGCTCAATAGATCAAATTATATTTTCATTGTTTTATTGCAACGTTACGTCTCTCGCGCTACTAAACTTAGCCAGACTAATCGCTAGTGCAGAATCATGAAATCCGCTCATTTATTCATTCATAATTATATAATCCACTAGTCGCATACATGTACTATAGAACTTTAGTATCGGAGTGGTTTATAGCATAGTTTGTGCCCGGCTACGAGTATTTTATAGTCACATATTCAGCGCTATCACTCGAACAGAAAAGAAACAAACGGACCAGGAAGTAAGGCGGATAAATCGAAGGATGCGACATCGTCTTATATAAGCACGTTGAGAATTGGACCAAGGGATTAGATTGATCGGATAGTGGAATGTCGTCGTGAATGTTCAGCGTGACCGCCGCTGCACTCGTGACTATATAGCCTCGCGATAATGTGACGGATGAGCAGCTGAATGTGGCCATCCTCCCGGCTCTGCCACTATCATTCAATCCCTTCATTCTCGTCACGTCGATGCTCACTCCGCGCCGGTTTCCAAATATAATTTCGCTCCATCGAAATCGCACGGATACTTTGAACTTTGATATCCTGAGCGCGGGTTTTTTATCTGTATCGTCATTCATGATTACAAATTAAGCACACGCGCAACCTCAACCCAATGATTGTTCTAATACTGGCGTTGGAATCCATGAAGATTAGATTTATGTTGCGAAAAATTTCCAGAGTTTAGATATTAAGCTATAGTCTCCAGAAAGCCCATCTATGCATTTCCATTTGCCTCGAAATTGCACAATTTAGGTGCAACCGAAGGACTCGTAGGCTGGCACAAACTATCCTATAAACCTCCTTGTCCCCCTTTAAATGGCTTCACTCCATAGTAACCGTATGTCACTAATTGATTATATTATTATAAGTGAATAGATGACCGGATATTTTGGTTAAGTATTGAGAATTATTCCAGTGATATTAATACACCAAATCATAGTACTGCGTCGTTTGAAATAAACGTGTTACATTTACGCCGAATAATAAATTATACTTTACACTATACGAAATCTGATGTAAAAGCTCTCAATAAAGTTTGTTGTGCATTTGGAAGTAGAATTGTTTAGCTTTCTCTCTTTGTTCATTTCAATTTTAATAAAGTTTCAAAACAGAGGTCTGCAATCTCATGATCGACTACGTGCTCAGAATAGATGCTCCTTGATTGCTATTCCCATGATTCCGGAATGAAAGACACGCACGAACATGCGAAATTTATTGAAATATTCAAATGGATAGATTTCTGCGCTTTTTTCGGTTTTTATCTAATGCAGTTATATCATCTTCCGTAATTCTACCGTTTTACTATTGGATTGAAACAAATAGATTGAAAAACTTGTGTTGACTTGATTGAAATAAAAAAATTAGGTTATTGAGTGATAAAATAAAATAATGGTTCAACATTTTTACAATAAATTGATGCCGTGCTTTTCGTTGCAATTACTTTATAATCTATTTTGAAACATAAGAATTTGCAGATATTTGAAAAACTAGATTTCACTTCAGTAGTAATTGACTTTATTTTAAATAAAGAAGCAACATGTAAGTTTGAAAGAACAGTTTTTCCTAGTCATTAGATTGAGCTTGGTCACTATCAATTATGGATTGTTATCAAGGTTCAACTAGAAAATTAAGAAAACAAATAGTGGAAAATGTCTTTTACATTGTCATTACACATGTCTCGCTAAATCTTTGCTTATCTTAGCGTCATTTTTAAGACATAAACATCTACTTTCCAAGCAATGTCATCGTAAAATTATTTAAAATTCTATGATGTTTTTGAAAAAGTCTATAAGCCACGTAAACATTTTTTGAGACATTGTCATTCGATCGGTGGGTCTCCATTTTTATCTTATCACTTAATTCAATATTTTGATTAAACATAACTTTAATTAAGTTATTAAAGTTTGCAATGTATTCCTCAAGTAGAGGACAATGTAGAGTGAAAAAATACGATATTCAAATACTGTATTTTTTATATCAAGTTGAAAGACGTACCGTTGTATAAATTAGTTTTCTTTTTTGAAATTGAATATTTTATTTTGTCACAAAATGACGAAGTCTCACATTTTTCGCACGCTAAACACCATCGAATTAAGCATCTTCTATAAAATTGCAGCTTGCAGATCAATAAATTTTATCAGACAAATAATACAGTATATCGAACTTCAATATTTTGGTCGCATACTATCAGAGAAGCGCAACACGCTCAGCAACATCGATTGTCTAAAAGCACAAGTGCATAAGCAATATCAGACGCACATATATTCACAGACGTAGACAGCGAGAGGCATAACGTTCGAGCGGCGCTGCCGCCGCCGAAGATGATGGACGAGGCCAACGAGGCAGATGTGATGTATGTAGGTGGACACTGGAGGTGCCAGGCGCACACGCCAAACCGCAACACGCCAAGACACTGACGAGTGACACGAGGGAAGGAGAGAACACTTCCTGATCTCCGCCCGCCTCGTGCACGTACGCGGACGCACCCGCAGACGCGCGCGCGTACAGACGTATACCTGATTAATGCATTGTCTAGCCAGCGCGCTAACTGCGACGCCACGGCACAGCGCCTCGCAGCTCCGAGACAGTTACTTATATCGCGAGAGCGTGCACACGGATTTATGTCAGCTGCGACGTCAGCAGCGTCCGCCAAGCCGCACGACTCGACTATTTGTGCTGCCAGTGCGTAATCCAGCCACATGGCAATGCTGCTGCTGCACGACCGAGTTATGAAACTGTGGAAGGTATTATTACGGGATCGTTTCTCTTCCATCCTTTGAATGTTGTTTGTACCTTGGTATAAGCAGACATGCCGCGGGGTCTCCGTTTCAATGTTTTCCGCTATAATATGCGCAAATCGAGAATGAGATTCAGCGCATTCTTGCAACTCTCAAGGTCGCCGGCCTCTGCGAGAGTGTCACGCGTGTTTTCGGTTGGAGCTTCAAAGCAATTTAGTGAACGCATTCTGACACAGCAAAATGTTTTGTACGTTTCTTTTTCTTCTTCTTCGGTTGGAGAGTTTGAATATAAGTATAAATAAGTCCTTATCTACATAATGTGACTTGAAGGACAAAAGAAAAAAGAAAACAAAGGTTTCCCCAACATAAGCCGTACTGCGGGACGCATCACTTTTTTTATTGCTGCACTCGCTTTTCACATGAAGCGTTTCAAGAGAATAAATCAACAATGTAAATATGCAAATTTTGTTTAAACAGCCGCTACAAATACGTCCACTGAATAATCACACACCGCTCATAATTCTTCATTGATTAATAGTAATAACGAAAGAACATTGAATTTGTCGCATAAAGTGATAAAGCGTACGGATCGTTAATGTTTGCGTGCCGCTGCACTAAATGTATCTATACGAGATATGAATTCACGATGATATCGGTGTACGCACAGACAGTCATAGCGCGATGACAGCATACATATTCAATATCTGTATAACATTGGCAGTGTATGTGATTGAATGACGCGCTGCATATCGCTGCAATTCCTAATCTCTGTCGCGCTCGTCATTCAAAAAGTCAATGTTGACGATTACACTGCGACGACAGCAATCAAGCCGATTCGAATGTCAAGAGTCGGCGTGGCTTTACTTGCGGCAATTTACCGCTGAACACCCGCGCGTTTGTCTTTCCAATTTATTTTAAACAAGTTTGAACTTTACTCGAGGTAAAAGAGCAATGAATGTTCGCAGGAATGCTCGCGGCAGTAGTTTGTAAGACTAACTGCGAACGCGCGTCTCAGTTGCTCCCGAACTGAGCCGGCGCTAAAGTAAGTACATCGGGTTACAATCCGAAGCGCATGTCGCGCGCTAAATGTAAGTGGTTTGAAACTCGGTGTGTCGGCACCTCGTTTCCATGAAGCGGCCCTCGACGATAGATGCTCTTTACAAGCTTGCCGTTGTTATACGCTAATGATAACACGCGACGCGAGATAACTGAGTCGACGTTTGCACGCCCTCGCGTCTGCTTCAAGTATTACCACCATCCCTTTCACGTTTTTTCGCGAATCACATCTTTATACTTCCGTTGCAAAGTTTATTTTAATCCTCGATCAAAACGCAATTCTTTCCTCTTCGCCAAAGACTTATCCAATTCGTACTATTTCTTCTCTCGTTTCCTATCTCAAAGCTGCCTCTAGAAATTAAAAAAGTTAGGTCGTTGCGCATGCACTTTCTTCAATTGAAGATAAAGAAGTTAAGCGCTAAGAAGAGAAAAAAAAGGCTATCGATTCGCAAAGCATAACTTTGAAAAACTCATTAACTAGAGAGAAGGGGGAGGGGGGGGGGCACTTAAAAGTCAAGGATTTTAAATGAAATGAAGCCTGCAGCAAAGTTTTTGCTTAGCTTGTCAAAGAATAATGCGACATGAGGATTTATTAGATTATCGATTGGACTCCCGACTAGTACTTCCGCACTTACTGCCTAACAAGAACAGCTCTTCGGTAAAGTTCAACTTCTCGCATAAGTACTATAGCGCAAGCTGCTACTGTTAGCTGTCGTTCGTTCAATCAACTTTTGCTCAAACTCGATTGGGATCTCGCAAGTCGGTCGACGCGTTTAACCAACGTTTGCGATATGCGTCGACCATCAGTCGTAAAATTCTGATCTGAGCTGGCGGTAAATTTGCACTTTTCGGCGGCTCTCAAATTCTTCGTGAAAACAAAAATGAAAAGAAAAACACCTTTATCGAACAATAAAACACGATGCTCGTAAAATTGTGCGCTCAAGATTCACTAGAGATGCAAATTCATAAAAAACGCGCGCGAAAGCGTCAAGCCATTGGCCGACGCAGCTGTAAATTCTTCGGAGGTCGCACGAGGGTCGCCAATCTTTCATCGGAACCGCTTGCACGCCCTTCAGCTTTCGGCAACCATCCAAAAACTTGCGGCTAATTGAAATTAATATTAATCGTTGTCACAGCTTATTTCCAGGCAATTTCACCAGTCGCGTGGCGTCTCTCTGGCTTGATCTGCACGGCAGCAGCGTAGGCGAACGTCTATGTTCTTTTGTGCTCGTGGCACGCACGAAAAAAAAATCTGTCCCCACACGTCGTAACAGACTTTATGCCTCGCGACTTTCTGCCTAGAGAGAGATAAGGATGGGTTACGGGGACTTTCATTACCGCGCCTACGCGCCTTCACTTGCTTCACTCGCTAGACTTTTGTCTTTGATTTTTATTGGGATATGCTGGTCTTAACTCCTTTTCTTTTCCTTTGCCAGCTTGAAACAGTGAATTATTCTTTTACGAGTCGATACAAATATCTTAAAGACGAATAATAATTATTATTAGAAGCATAATACTGTCAATGAGAATTCAACATTCGAAATATACATATTTTCAGAAATTAAGCGTACACTGCTTTCGTCAAAAGAGATATTTAATGTAACGACTCAATAAGTCTGTATCTACCATTTAGCGTGATTAATTAAAATTGCGCTCTCGCGAAATCTCGTTATATGCCGTTAACAGGCTCAATCTGCAGTCTTCGCAAACACGGAAGAGCACAGTTTTTATCGACTTGGCCGTATTCGATTTATTTTTTATTGCAAAAAATAATGGATCGTCAAAGGTACGCGGCAGATAAATAAAAATACGTTCGGGAAGAGCAAGAGAATATACACAGAATACTGTACACGTTCAATTCACTGTAAACGTCTGTTTGAATTTAGCAGTTAACTCGAAAGTAAACCTGATGGAATTAGTTTGAAAGTTTACTCAAAAGCACCTGTCAATTGAATTTAAACTCGAATATCTCATTACGCTGCTGCGTCGCTGCTCATTTACATGTATAATCGAGCTTGACGTGAATCGCAATGAAATTGCAATATCAGTAAGCTTTATATTTGGTTGGAATTCTAATCGTCTCCATAACTGTTGTGGAAACCAAATGACTGAATTGATTTTCTCGATGGTAATGTAATAAAGCCTAAATGGGCTATAATTTAATTTGTAATGTAATACGCATCTAATATAAAGTCGCATTTCTGATGAGAGGTTAACAAACACTTCGTAGCACAGAGAGAAAAGTAGGAATTATTGAAATCGCGTTTCGCCGATCGATAATATTTGGGGCCACCGAAATTTATTATTTAAACAGATGTACAAGGCAATTTATTATTCGGATGCATTAACGTACTTGAAAGCGCACAAAACAGCATCGCAAAATCAGCAAAATGTCACTTTAAATTAAAGCCCGAAAGAGTAAAAAAACAATCGACATTGAATATAAAGTCCAGGCGTTGAAACGCCGGATTTGTCGCTCGCGAGAAAATAAAGTAACAATAGAAACATACGTGCGAAGATATCGTAACGGATTTTCGGACGACGCGCGGCGGGCGACTGTCCGTCAGTTGGACGAATGAATAACGACTCTCTGGCTCGCGTTGCCATGACTCATTCGCCATTATTTACGCCCGTGCTTTCTTTTCACACCCTCGGCGGAGCCGCTTTTGCTAGCCTTTCTCTCTCGCTCGCATGCATGCATGCACGCACACACACGACGAGAGTGGAAAAGTTACGTCGACACGTCGATCGTTTGTCTAGTCATAATTACGAAAGAGAGGGCGGCCAGGATATACGCGAGCGGTTCGCGTGCACGTGCAAATGCAAACGCGCGTAATTAATCGGACGCGCGCGCCGAGTCACTTTAATTACCGGATTATTCGACGCGCTTTTCAATCATTGGCGCAAATACACGGCAAAGCTCGTTGAATCCCTTTGCGATCGCGCAAAGTCCCGGGCGCCAGTGTAAGTTTCGTCGAGTGATCGCCACGCCGGGCAAAATTCCTTGTCGTCGCGTGATGCACACACGAGAGGCCCGCGCAAAGCCGGACAAAGTGATTCCTCAAAGCAGCGCGCGCGTAAAAAGAATTCCAAACGGCCTCGACTTTTCTCCTCGCGCGAGCGCTGTACGGCAATAAAGCAGTCGCAAGTTTTGCCCCACATCCTAGCTTCAACAAGACTGCGGCATTCGAGAAATGCCAGCTCTCTCTCTCTCTCTCTCTCTCCGTCTCTCTCGGTCGATATATATTTTTCAATCCGCTCATTACTGCATTATATTCCTGCCCTTTTACATTCCAAAATAAAAATGGCCGTTGAAGCTACTATATGCACTTCGTATGTATATATCCGCGTGCGCGCGAGTAGTGTTCCCGCGGGAGTGAAAGTTGCCTCAGCGGCGCGGGCGCTCGTTAGGGCCAGCTCAATAAGGAGCGTTTTAATTGGCCGATACACGGCGAGAAAACGGGCCTTCCCCTCCCCCTCCCTCCCTCCCTCTCGCTATGCATCCGACGCCTGCACGCGTCCAGCAGCGCTATTGCCTTATTTGGGCGATGTATCCTCGGCGCACGCAACTTGCTTACTTCTAATCTCCAATACCTATACATATACGTGCTCCGGACTCCGCGCTAGGTATTTCCGATTGATGCCACATTTTTACACGTATAGCTTGCGTCGCACTGATTGACGTGCTGATCTCGTTGCGCGACATTCATTACAGGCTAACCCCCGTCAAATTGGCCTAGAAATACTAAAACTGGTCGAGCTAACGTTCTCTTCTTTCAAAGTTTCCGCCTTGATGCACAAAACTCGGCAATATTCTAAACTGCACGAAACCGTATCTCTTTGTTTACATTGCTAACAACTGTCCGAGCTAGGTGGATGGTACACGAGTTGATTAACAATATCCTACTGCCATAATTAGCATTATTTCTTTCGATTTGATATTCGGATTTTTCGAAGTCAATAACTTGCGAGTCGGAGCAAGTTGAACAATTTTGACAGAAATGTCGAGTACTCCACATCGCAGGCACACTTGTGAAAGTAATGCCGTTTCTAAAGTCAAACGAGCAGAGCTCGGCATAGTGAGTCCGCGGTGCGCGCATTGTCATAGTCTGTACAGCCAAGGGGAAGATAAATTCTCAAATTTTTGCGCGCGACCGACAAGTTTACAACTAGCTCGCGCGGGGGTTTGCGCGGCTAACAAATTGGAAACCCACCACGCTCTCAAAACTCGTGTAATTGTAAAACTTAGCGCGGGATGCGGAACTTCAAGGATTATATTCTAAACTAACAAGCAGCGAAAGCCTGTAAGCGTATAAATGTGAACTTTCGATTCGCTACGGATGCTCTTATTCACTTCTGTGCTTTGGTTGAACTTGACTCGAGTGACAGTTGCGCGACTTTGTCCACGCTGTAATTTAGATTTCCAAACAATTTCACGATGGCTC
The DNA here is from genome assembly GCF_024137745.1 of Phymastichus coffea. Classification (NCBI taxonomy): domain Eukaryota; kingdom Metazoa; phylum Arthropoda; class Insecta; order Hymenoptera; family Eulophidae; genus Phymastichus; species Phymastichus coffea. The sequence goes on from NW_026706849.1 coordinate 1,606,990, forward strand.
GTACTTTCGACATTCTATTCCCATTAATTATTCACTCGACGGATGCCTGACTTTCTTCGTAACAAATTTGATTTCGATCGCGCTGAAGAAACGTGACTGCGAGCGCGGCGAAAACAAGCGAATTGATATTTGCACGAGGATACGAGCAACCGTCGGCTTACGTTTTGGCCTGAAACAGCGCCCGGTAAGGCTAACAGTGTCGTGCTTAAAAGAGTTACCGGAGGAAGAGAAAGAAAAAGTCAAAATAATAAGAGCGGAATTATGCAGAGAGCGGCGGTATGCGCATGCACACGTGCGAACAGCGAGAAGGAAGCAAGTTTCGCTTCATTAATCCTTGATTAAAGCGGCTAATTAGGGTCAGTTTCGAATCGAGCACTCGCTCCCTCTCGCGCGCCCGGCCCCAATTTCATTAACAACTTGCAATTAACGGGCCAATTAGCTGTTCGCGAGTGAGTGAGAGAATGATATCGCCAGCCCCCGCGACTTTGCATATGCATGCAGCCGCGCGCGCAGCTCCCACACGCGGACGCGCCGTTACGTACGGCCGACTCAAAGTCTCTGTCTACCGGCGCGCTCGTCTATGCGCGTACGTGTGACTGAACTAACGGACGGATGCGTGCGCGTACGCGCGCGAGCGAGCATTGCGTATCCGATGCCAAGCCAACTGATGCGGCAAGAAGATGCTAATCAGTCTTCCGCTCGCGTCGACGGCTCGGTTTGCCCAAGATCGCGCGTGCACACATTTCGCGTGCCATTATTATCGCGCGATGCACCCCATTTGAATACGCGCGCAGCCGCCGTTTAATACGACGCGCAAACCGCTTTCTCGCCGGCGTAAGGATTTATTCCCGCGAGCATTCGAGACGCTTTGCTCCGATTCAATTTGTTGCGAGTTGAATAATGCTCGCGCTGATTCTCGAACATAGCGACACGGGGCAAGGGGGCGGGAGGGAGGGGGGGGGGCGTGAAGAACAGCAGGATTCGCGCGGATTACCAAAGAAAAGCGAAAATCACGCAACGGCGCAGACGCGTTGACGGCCCGCTCGCGTCTCTGGCGCGTCGAGCGCGAGACAGTCAAGAATTTATGCTGATTTCACATTGTTGAGTGACCGTTTCAATGAGCACCCGCCCATGGAAAACGACTGCTGAGAGATATAACAATAAACGCGTGATGAGGGAACGCGAGCGAGCAAGGAGATTGCAAGGAGCGCGAAGCATATTGCTATACATCTGAGTTCTCGAATGTCGTAACAAGCGCTCTGCCGGCATCTAATGTTCATACTGCTACATCTCTGCAAGGAATTCGACTGAAAAATAAAGTGAAATAAAGAATTTGGCGCGCTGCGCGCGCGTATACGCTCGTGCGTCTCCGTGAAAATTTCAAATTTAAAGTGAGAGAAAAAAAAACTCGCTTTTCTTTTTTTCTTTTTGTTCGGATAGTACGATAAAAAAAAGAGCCAGATGTACGTTACGCCGAGAGTCAAAGCACCGAGAGAAGTACGAAATAAAAGAAGCCAATAAAAGCGAGCTCCTCGCCAGCTCGCGGGTACCATGGGAAAGACAAATGCAAAACAATAAATCCTCGCTCGCGCAAAGAAATACATATCTCCACCCGCGAAACGGCGCACGCACGCACACCCGTGTGTATATTTTCGCGCTCGTCTAGAGTGATAAAAAAACGAAAAAAAAAAGGAAAAAAAATAAGTATAGCCCAGCCGCCCTTCAATTATGCCGGCCTGCCGAGTTCGCGCGGCATGTATAAACAATTGAATGTCCTCGAGGACCCATGGGACAGGTTATACGACGCCGCCTGTTGGTTTAGTATCAAATCAAACATTTAACTCCGGTCTGTGTGTGAGTTAGCCCAGGCCTCGAGTCGTACGACGGTATACATATATTTGTACTTGCGCGCTTGTCGCGCGCTGAAAAACAAAATTACAGCCAGCGAAAAAATATCGCGTCGCCTTATCTTCCGCGCGAGCCTCTGGAGACGGACACATTGGCGAGTAGTCTGACGTTTTTTAAACGCCCAATTGTTTATCAAAGTCCAATGGTGCTTGACATTGAAATATTCATTGCTACCGCGCGCGCATGAGAGAGTATGGCTGGTCGCCGTATAAATGATTCGGGAATGTCACGTATAGAGGTGAGCGCGAGGCAGGCAAATTGAGTTTCATGAAAATTACAGCGCCGAGACAACGAATGAGAGCTCTTACGGCGGCATGCATTAAATCATTTAATTTATTAGACATGCATATATCCCGCCATGCAGATTTATCGCTCCATCATTTTGGAGCATTTAATGATAGGTCTTAATGACCAGTCTATGAGGAGATAAAGCTGTACGGCTTTTGCGGATACTTATAGCGCGCAGTTTCAACGCTGTTATTAAAGCCGAGAGCCGAGAACTGAGCTTGCGTATTTGTTGTGCGTACGGCCATTTTGGCGTACATCGCGTGTCAACGAGTCCATTCATCAATGCCCGTGCACGCGACGAGTTCATTTGCAACGCTACGGATAGCTATAATTTAACATTTGCTGGAAAATATCGCGTCGCTTGACCAAGCGCATAAACTACAGGCCAAGATTTAATTACAACTTGCAACCGCCGTATTTTACTTATAATAGCGAATGAATGGCTTGCCTTCAAAAGAATAATGCGAAGATTAATGCTTTGCTCGATAATACAGCTTATCCGTGTCAGTTACTTTCATCGAAAAGGAATTTTAATAAAATTATATCCGTAATGAAGGATTCCCTTGGATATGTGAGTTTCTCTTTTTCGTCCTCTAACAAAACGACAATATGTATACGGAACAAGTCTAGTCGGCGTGATAATCCGATTTAATTAAAGATTTGCATTCTCTCCGCACGCACGTACTCGAAACGGCCCAATCGAAACGCCGTCGACGGTGCGGCGGCGGCGTGGCGCGGATTTTCTCACATAACTCTTCGATGGCTATACGTGAGCTGAAAGCTCAAATATGAAAATCTCTTGTGTGGCTACGATACACCGTGAAAAGTTCGATCAGCCGTCGCGGCTTAATTACCATTGCAAGTTCGGGGTCACCAAATACTCTTTTCTTTTTCATTTTACGATTCGTGTCTTTTTATCTCGCGCTTTAACAAACTTCATCCCCTTCGCTTGCACGGTAAACTATTTACTGCAAAACCACTTTTCCCATCCAGAGCTTCATTTCCCAGAAGAGGTGCTCGTTAAATTTTCCTGAATGCTAATGCATCCGATAGAGCTTTAACCCATATCTTGTGCAAATAGCTCTCCTCTGTGACTTTACTCAGCCGTCTTATGAATAACTTTTTCACGAGCGAATAACCCTGACAACTCATCTTTAAACTGAAAATCAAATTGTAAGTGATAATCCCAAAGATAAGAATGCTCTTACTGTCAATTGAAACCGATGTCACGTTTGAGCCTGCAAGATATTATGCGATGAAGCATCATCAGCGTCTAATGAATGTGCGCCACTTGGTCGAATTTCAATTCAGTCGAAGCAGCACTCGAGCAGAACAGAAACAGAAAAGGAAAAAAAAACCTGCGCGCGCGTCCGGCACTCGTCGGCCCATTCGGCATCCACGAAAAGAAAAGCCGCTTTCTCGGTAAAAGCACGCGGCGCAAGAGCTCGAAAAGCAGCGGGCAAGCCTCGCTCCCGTTTTTAACGAGCATCGCGGTCGAAAAAATAAATTCGAGGCTCGCGGGCATACGCATTGAATTGGAGCTTTCGTTAGTATCGGAAAATGTTGTCGGGAGTAAGGAAACAAGAAGAGAAGAGGGTGGGGGAGGCGGCGTTGGAGCATAATTGCCTTGCTACAGCCAAGTAGAGAGAGAAACATTGGCGCACCAGCAATTTCGGCTGCGGTCGAAAGCTCTACGTCATTCACGGCCAGCTGAGCCTCGCAATCGCCGTATACATACTCCTATATAGCAGGCCTCTTTCTATGCGATCCTTCCGCCCCCCCCCCCTTCTATCGCTGTTGGTTAACCACCACGACAAAGCGAAGCCAACTCATCACGCAGATCATACACGCTGCGAGCCCAGCCCTCTACTCTCTTCTTAATCACCTGCCTCTCTTCCTAATCATATGACTTGACTGTCAGGATCAAAAGTGCTTTGCTTCTACTTTGGAATGAGTAATAAGCTTACAATAATGCTAATCTTCTCTACCAGCGCTACAAATTTGCCTTATCGAGGATTTGGCTTACACCTGGTGAGTGGCTCTTTCTTTGCAAGAGATCGAGTCTCTCTTGCCTTTTTGTTTTCGACTTATGCGTCCTTCCGTGTATTATGGAAGATCGACGTTTATCTTTTCACCATAATATCGCACTAAATAACAATAATAGGTCAGTGATCCTTTGATCATAACTAATGCACAGGTGAAATATAATCTTTCAGCAGGTACAATTGTCGGCAAAGATTTAACAGTATACAAAAGTTACGCTTTTTGAACGTTTGTATACAACGTAAAACCAATCGTTTTCATTCGAAAATAAATTTATTTTGTGAGCGAATTGTCTTGCAGCGCAGCTTTCTATAATGTCAGTTTAGTCTGGGTTTGTTGTTTCGAGAGACATTTTCGTTCAAAGACCAAAGAATTTTCAAAATATTTCATACAAAATATTCCTCGTAAGTCTCGAAAAAGGACTCTTTATTTTATTTATATGCAAAAGGCTTTGCAAATTTCAGAGAAATCCATATTCCGGAGGATTCAATATTGCCTTCTACGGAAGTATAAAGATTAGTAGTAATCTTGGCTCACAAATAGAAAAAGATGAAGTCTAGATAGTTGAATAGTCCTCAAAAACTGAAGAAGTCGTTTATTAATTCAATTCGTTAAAGCTTTAATAGATTGAATTAACACGAGAAGTTACAAGAAGGTGAACATCCATTTAAAAAACTGAGAAGCTAGAGAGCCTGCACGTGTCAGGTACTAGAAAATCAAGAAAGAGGAAAAAATGAGGATTAAAGCGCAACAGCCCGAACGAGTGTGCCTCTGCTGCTCTCACCCCTGCTCACTCTTCTCTCTCTCTCTCTCTCTCTCTCTCTCTCTTTGCTCGATCTCAATCTTTCTTTTCCTTTCTCGCACTACAATAGCCCGCGCGAGCTTTGCTTTCACACTTTCTTCTTCTTTTTTACCTGCAATGGTGCTGCTTTATTTTTATTTCAATTTCGCGCTGCACTGCACACTTTTCAAATCTTCCACTCGCCGATTGGATAGTGCTTAATGTAAAGTTTGTGATTTACTTCCCGCACGCAAACAATCTGCTTCCACGACGATGATGTTATCGAGCGACTTTGTAATATAGCGTGTACTTCAAAGAAACCCATCACGATATTACATAGAACTATTTCGCAAAATTAATCAATGTACGTACTTTGCCGTGAAGTCGTACGAAACACTTGCTGCTCTAACGAACTGTTGCTGGTATCGATTCGGCGCGAAATCAAAGGTGAAAAGCTACGAGAAAACTTTCAAAGTATTATCCGGAACAATGTATCAAAGCCTTTAGCAAAATGAAAGGCAAAATATTAATTTACTTTGATGTCTTGCATACGTAAGCGGTGCTTGCCAGCGAGTTTACCCAATCGACGTAGACTTCTGATAGCACGACGTCGACAACCTCATCGCAAGCTAATTGCAGATTAATATCCGCGGTGACATTTTCATCACGGCCGTGCGTTATAAGAGTGAGGAGCGTCCAACGTCTTTGGCCGGGCGTCCGTTAGCGCAACAAAGCGCGATTTAATTATCGGCACTAGCCTCCGTTAAATTCACATTTTGTCCCAAGCCGATGGAAGTTGGCTGTACGCTGACCGCGCCGCGCTCATATCCGTAGTCGTCGTCGTCGTCGTCGTCTCGAAAACTTTGCGAGAGCGACCGTCTAGCCGTCAGGTGTGGACCCTGCTGCTATTGCGGTCGAGCTATACAATTTCTCTGCTGGTCATATTATTCATGATACTGTACTGGTGGTGAATTCATAAAGGATCGACGCTATACATGCAAGTCGATATGCAGCTACGACAATGGCTTATGTAAAATGATGAGTTTTGTTTTGAATTGTTGTGCCGATGTTGATTGTCTAGAGTTGTCACTGTTATTGCAGAGTACTTGTATAATTGTTAACTTCATTACCAGTTTTACCTCGAATAACAGATACTCCACTTGATTTCAAATTGTTATGCTTCTTTTCCCCTATTTTACAGTGATACAGTGATTTTTCGCTGACATTATCAAGAAACTTGGCGGAGTATGTGGTGATTTATTACTTGACGGCTTGAAACTTCTCCCATACTCTCTATAAAGTTGAATACAAGTGCAGGAGCAGAGGCTCTTTGAAAACTAAGTTGTAAGAGAAAAAACGACTTTTCAAGAAGAAATTCTTGAGTACAGGAACAAGCCTCACGATCGTCGAAAAGCTGTCTTTTTTCATTTTTTGCAATCCATCAATGTATGTAGTAGTTTCAAGCATAAATATACAAAAGTAAATATGAATGTACGAACGCAAATAAACTGCTTGCAGCTAGATGAAATTGAAATTTAGTTGCATAACGAATTTCAAGAATCAGTATGAAGAAGCCAAAACTTAAGCTGACGTTAAAATAAATGGAGCACAACAGTTGCAAAAGAGTGAGCTTACAGCGAAACAATGATCGCCAGAATTAGACGAGAGGAAAGCTGTTGCAAATGATTTGACGAAGCGGAGACATATACGTATACGCAAACGCGCGCGTGACTGCAAGCTTTACGGAACGGATCATTACGTAATCAACAGGACAATCCATTAATCTGACAACGTGTTAAGCGCGATAAGCTCCCTTTCATTTTCTAGCCGTGTCTTTCGCTTGGCTGATTTTCACGTTATCACATTGTTATACAGCACGATTTTGCGCGTAGGCTCTTCTCTATACATTTACACATACACACACAATACGACAACGCGTTGCTCCCGTATGTCTCACGTGGCGCTTAGGGTCTTTACGTTACTACATTCGAGCTCTTCTGTTCGCTTATATATAAGTGAAATTGCAACCTCGACTGCATTTTTGCAGCTACTTAGTATTAAAAAAATTCTATTTTTAGATTTGCTGCATGCTTTATCTGAGAACGAACCTCAATGAATAGAAGAACTTTTTTTGCATTGCGTTATTCAATAAAACACGCGTATGGGAGGAAATTGCAAGCACGTGTCCATTCTTAGACGAGGAACAAGCTCCAAAGTGACGAAGAAAAGAAGGAATAAAGAAAATTAATTTGAATTTCTAAGTTGAAAATGACATGAATTACTCATCTGCTTATCAAACAATGTTATCTCGTCATGAAATGTCATTTCTCAGCAAATGCGTTTAATAAATTTTTAGCTGTCTCGTCGGTGAAGGGAGTGAGGGGGGGGGGGGGTGGAAGAAAAAAAAGTAAATAAATAAAAGAGCAGAGAATGAAGAAGGAACGAAAAGTGTAAATTAGTAGAAAAGGAGAGACAGAGGGGGAGAGGATAGAGCGAGCGCGCGGCGGCAGAAAAGAAGAAATACGAAAAAGAAAAACCCGACTACGGCGGGACTCTCGCTTAATACCGGAGCGAAATGATGTTTCCGGCTCTCTTTTTCTCTCACCCTACCCATCCTCGTTTTATAGTGTGAAAGCTAAAGTCCGCGCGAGATGAATTACAAAAGTTTTTCAATACGAGAAAATGCGAGAGACACGGAGAAACACCGCGCCGTTTTCTCGTTACAACGACCGCGGGGCAAAAACCTTCTAGCGCAAAATGTGTATTCAGAATTATGCTGTTATCTTCGTAAATGCCCCGGAAATGAGAAACAGCTTTTGGACTGACGCGAATTGCCGGTTTTGAAGACGCTCCGACAACCAACGCGCTCGCCAACTATCTTATTTGAATACTGATATTTTTCATGTATAAATAAGCATCCCCGCACGAATTGGCGCTTCAATTCACTTTTCCATTTTCGTTTCCACTTTTACATCCAAATTCATCTTCATTCTCTCTAATCTATACTTATTAATTACTCTCATGTGAGTCGATGTCAATACTATGTCAATGACAGATTAAAACGAAAAATTCATCATTTTACTCATTATTCTTTTCATTCGGTATATTCTACACATTGATTACACGATTATAACAATAGATTTAGAGTACTTGAAAATGTGCAGTAGGCTGACGGCTTTCAGGTCACAGCAGCAAGTGCATTTCCGTAACTCTGACCCAGTCACTGAACATCGATACAAACTGCTGTACTTTTGCAAATGTTAAAAAACATAAATAGTCAAGTCATGATACAAATGAAGTAAGCTTTCCACTCTTCTCGGAGCTTTTCTCGAAAATAATAGCGCGCCCGAGCTAAGTAATCTTTTATTCGGCGCTAAGAAGAAGAAAGAAGCTCGCCTCTCGTTAAAATAAAGCTTGCGCAAGTTTAGAAATGTAAAATTTATATCAAGTAAATAGTCCATTTATATCAAGTAAAATAGATATAATCTCTTTTACTTGATATAAATGAACTCGAGTGTTATAAATTGCACAAACAATTGTTAATATCAATATTTGGTAGAATTGCTCTTCTTATAATTTCATTAAATAAATTAAAAGATACTTTACTCACTAGCTCGTTTATAGAAAATTTATAAGCTAATAGTTACTTACGAATTAAAATCACTCCAGACTGATAAAGTTAACCATCTTTTATATGAAGCTTCTGGTAAATTGCATTCACTAAGAAACTCATTTCCGTATTTAACTCCAAATAGAGATGAACTCCCCAGAATCTAGCTCTTTTAAATTTAAAGCGTAAGATTTGTAATATAAACTACAGACTTTTTAAAAGCTCAAAGTCATCTCCTTACGAAAGCAATGTATACCTAAGCTTAACGCTTGGTCTAATCAGCGAAAAAGAAGAAAGACGAATAATAGGGAAAAAATTTAGTATCAAATGAAAAGAATCATTAATGTTTTAACTCAGCGAACAAAAGCCGTAGGGCTGCTACTGGCACAGCCAAAAGTTAGACCGACGAAAAAGCGAGACGCCTCTCTAATTTTAATGTTTTCATTAGGGGAAGCACTCGAGCTCTTTGCACGAAAGGAGGTGGGGGAGGGAGGGGGTACTGGCCGGGAATATGGGTCAGTTTGCGAAGCTATCTCGCGCGAGCGCTTTTTTTCTGTCTCTAGCCACCCGCGAGAGCCGAGCGCCGACGGCGGAAGCGCCGACCGTATAAGGAGGAAAGCCGCGCGTCATTGCCAGACGGGGAGAAAAAAAGCGCTAGGAAAGAGAGACGATAGACTGGAAGATGCGCGGAAATGACAAGCGCGCAGTCGATGCCACTGGGTATGTGCAATCATACTTCCTCAATCATCGCTTGCTCTTACATTTTTTTCTTCTTTTTTGCGATAAATCCAGCTATCTACAGATCCCGTGTATATTCCAATCATTACTTTTTAATGTGCGATTGTAAGATGCAGCTAGTAATTCATGAACAGCACTTTTAAATCAATCATCGAAATTATTTCATCTAAAATATAATCACTACAAATTAATTTTCAGAAGAATTCGACAATTATGAATAATTACATCGAACATTTTTAACGTCAGATTTAGGATTGAAAGAACAGGCATCGAATATTTACCTAATTGTATAACGGTCCCTTTTCACGACAATTATATGACGTAAAGGTAAAATACCCAGTGAAAATGAATTCGACAGCTTTCATCTCGATGAAATGTTTTTTTAACAAGTTCGTTAACCGTCAAGAATTTCGAAAACGATCCTGGTTGTAATATTCGAAATTACAGTAAAAACAAGCAAATAATATTGTAAGGGCAGCGGTAAGTAACAAAAAAAAAATAAAGCTTTAGTGCAGTAGCAGAAGCAGCAAGCCGAAAGCAAAACGCTCCAGCTTTGTATATGTCGACCACCGCCGAAGCTGTGTACGTAAGAGATTGATGGCCGAAAAGCAGCTCACAGGCAGAGAACGAGCGTCGGGGTGGCGCAGGTTGCACTCGCGCGGGAGAGAGAAAGAGCCGCTCAGAATTCCATAATTTGCATAATAAGCGTGTACGTCGGCATTCACTCTTCTCGGAAGTTAAAACGTTAATGGTGCACGAGCTTTTTTTCCTTTATCTGTACTTTCTTTTTTATTTTCTCTTGCTCTCTTCTCTTCCTTTCGGTAGTAGTAACAGATTTTTTTTTCTGTTCATAGTTGCTTGCCGCGCATGCGTGATGCTATGACGCGCTGATTCGCAGTTATCGCGAATCCGCGCGCGTTGAAGTACGAACGTGGCAAAAAGCTTCTTGTCCTCGTGACAAATTGGTTTTCGCGCAGCTGAGCAATTTTGGAATTAGGTAGAAAGTGTTAAACAAAAACACGTGAAGCGAGCGTTCGCACGCAAAATGAAATTGATAGCGCGATGAAGCTTGTTTGCTCCCTCGCCACGCAACCCGGCAAACTTTACTGCAGCCTGCTCGGCATGGGCCAACTTTTTGTTTTTACACGGTACGTGTGCAGTGTATCGTGCGCTGGCGCACGTCCTCGTCATTTTCGATAGGGTTCTGTACCGATATTGAATTTTTTTCGGCAAAACAAATATCCAGAGTCCTTGCCAAAGTGAACTATCGAAAATTTGTTTTTACTACCACTCTCGTCGTAAAAACTGTCCGCATATATATACTCAACATTTTTACGCTTATCATGGCGCATTTAATCGCTCGTTCGATTTTCTCTTGTCTTTATGATTCTTAAATTATTATCTGCATTTTATATCCAGCGGAATATTTACAAATGTGCAATGGCTGTATGTTTACTTGAATGAAATCAAGCAGTAACCATAATTTTACAATGATATTGATTAACAACATGTTCCATGAGAATGCCAAGTAAATAACAAGTAAATAAGCTGTAGTTACATTTTCTATTGTGACCAATAATAAGAGACAATCTTTTGAGCCAAGAAGGTATTAGTAGTTATATACAGTTCTCTATTGGTTCATTTGGGCCAATAGCAAACGAACTTGCTATATTATCATTGGCAGCATCGATCGACCAATCACGTAACAGCTTGGCAGGGTATATAAACCCCTGCAGCAGGGACTGGCATCAGTTGCTCGAGTTTGCTGCTCGAGCAAACACCAAATATCGAAAAGGAAATCACCATGGCTTTCTTAAGAAAACTTTTGACCGCAATGGGCTTTTATAATCCAGGCTTCGACATCATCAAAAGCCTTCCTATCGAACTCTCCCAAATGATTTTCAGTTATTTGGACTCTTCTTCTCTTATGAATGCTGCTCTAGTCTCTCATTACTACCTGTCTATCTGCAAATCTACCTCCGCTTTCAGACAAAAAATACGTCGCCATATTCGCCGACGCTACGGCAAATTTTCCAAAGTTCTACCGTTTACCAAACCTTATAAACCTATCATCAAACCCTTAATTTCTGTTCCTCAAACAAACATACGCATGCATATCGCTTCTTCTTTTATCAAACCCTCAACATGCATTCCTAAACTTCCTACTTCCAAACCTACCGTTTACCTTGCACAATCAACTTCAAAGCTTCGTAAAATTTCTCCTTCAACTAAAACACCCATGCATACTACTAGTTCTCTTACTCCATCCAAACTTTTATCCAAAAAATTTTTTGCTTACAAATGTCTGAGAATATAAATCAGTTTTGTGACCTGCTACTGTTAACCTTAGTAGTATTATACTTTTATTTGTGTAGTAGTAATCGTTAGAGATCGGATAGTTTATTAGATAAAGTGATAATTGAAGATGATCGCTGGCGATCCGATGTTTTATTAGTTAAATCTTTTATATATTTTATGAAAAATATCATGGTAGTCGCTTAGTTCAATTTTTTGGTAGTTTATCGTATGAATATGAATATTTTTTTTCTTTTCTTAAACAATAACGGTTTATTCATTTAATAATAATCGTTGTAGATCAGATAGTTTATTAGTTATAGTGTTCATTGGGTGACGATGATCGCTGGCGATCGGATGATTTATTATCTATATTTTTTATATATTTTATGACAAATTCTAGATCCTTTTGGTAGTTTCTCATATGAATATAAATATTTTTTTTATTTTCTTAAGCGATAACGGTTTATTTATTTAGTAATAATCGTTGCAGATCAGATAGTTTATTAGTTATAGTGTTCATTGGGTGATGATGATCGCTGGCGATCGGATGTTTTATTAGTTCTATCATTTATATATTTTATGACAAATTCTAGATAACTTTCCTACAAATATCATCGTGATTGCCTAGTTAAATTTTTTTGGTAGTTTCTCGTATGAATATAAATATTTTTTTTCTTTTCCTAAGCGATAACGCTTTATTTATTTAGTAATTATCGTTGCAGTTCAGATAGTTGATTAGTATTAATTGGGTGACGATGATCGCTGGCGATCGGATGTTTTATTAGTTATATATTATATGACAAATATCTAGACAACATTACTTTTCTTACAAATATTACTGTGGTAATGTAGCTGTATTTTTTTAAGGTTTCGTACGGTGTTTGTTCTAAGCAATAACGGTTTATTTATTTAACGATGATCCTTAGAGATCCGATCGTTTATCAATTATATTATTAATTATATGACAATGATCGATGGCGATCTGATAATTTATTAGTTATATTCACGATATATTTTATAGCGCAGATTTTGATAACAAATTTTTCATAATGTCAGTGTCATAATGAACACAACAATATTTTTTTTCGTTAATTTCTGTTTTAAATAAATATTCACCCAGGAAGAATTTTATTTCATAGAAACTGTTGTTAGAACATTGTTAATAGTAATATAATTACTTGATTCATTTTAAATCATTACTGATTTCATGAGAATTGTCGTTCAACGATTAATGAACAGTGGAGTATTGTTTGATATTCGAGACAGCTATTCATTAAAAGAATGCGAATAATAGCAGTAGGCGTGATTTAATGAAATAAGTTAGCATCACTCGCTGTAGGTATAACGTGAAATAATCGATCAGCGAAAATGAAACTGAGAGACGTAAATGCCATATTAATTCAGGAGTGAATATCGGTAGCAGGAATCGTGGACTGGAATAATTCGTAGTGCAGAGCCGAGCTGAGACGGGAGCGGTGGCGGGAGCCGCGCGAAAATGACAGAATCCGATAATTAGATCCCCCGGAGATGGAGCTGCGCCCGTTTGTCAGCGACCCAAACTTTCATTACCGCTTCCCGCTCTCCGACAATTGCTAGCGAAAAACCTTTTGGGAGGGCGCGGAGCTGGACGTAATCGAACAGACGTCGGATTACGCGTTTATTTTCGCCCGGATCCGCGCTCTGAGATTCTCCGATATAGTTGGAAAATTCATTATGTCAAGAATAAAGGGGTTTACGTGGCGATGCACATAGCCTTCAAGTATACCATCGATTCGTTAGTCGTTGAGTCACTTACTTCACCGTCTTGCTTCGCGTCATCTGCCAATCCGCGGCTCTTTTGCCTTCTTCGATTTGCTATCCGACAGATGATCTCAGGCGCGCGGTGACGAGTCCGAGATTTTGACGGCTTGCCGGGCATTCGAAACGAACAAATACATTGAAATTTAATCGCAGAACGGTGTGCGTTATAAAGATCCTACGAATTGGAATTGTTTAGCTAATTTCAAGGACGATTGGACTGTCCTCCCAGCAGAACGATACATTAACACGCGCGATAATGTTTCACCGCGATGCAATTTCAGTGCCGTCTGCCGCCACGGAGTTATGTAACACGCTCGCGTAGCCATCTGGAAATAGATATGCCGCGTCAGTCTGAATTTAATTGGCATAATCAGCAGCAGCGCGGCAGCGTGCGCGCCCGCGGAGATGAAAAATAGGCAGAGAGACGACTTTTCGCGCGCCGCGGACGAGCGGCAGCCGGCGCGATGCAAGATGTTGGCGGCTTAGCTAGCGCTGCAATGGAAGTGCGCGAGCATCGGTGCGTTGAATGCCAGTGCGCCGCGCGCTTATCCGTTTTCGGCGTAATAAACTAATAAATCTCTCGCCCTCTCCGAGCGCACAGCGTCAGTGTCCGATAAAGCTTCAGACTGGGAAGAGAGGAATCGCCGTGATAAATGCTCGCCGAACGGAACTGCGCCTGAAATCCACAGAAGCAAATCGCTCTGCGTGGATATTAAAGTTGGGCGCGTACATTTGAGAAAGTGACCGAACGCCACTGCCCTAAGTGAGTTTTGATAATGCGATCCACCAGAACAACCGATTCTTCATTTTTATGGTCTTTTCCCTCCTTCACCTTCCTGAGAGAAAGAGGGATAGATTGTCGATCGAGAGAGAACGTACGCTCTCTCTAAAGTTTATTGTACGCTCGTGCATAAAATTCTCTTATTCAGCTGTGATTTTTACTGTTGCAGAATGAACAAAAAACTTTTAAACGTGAACGAGTCAAAGCGTGGAGAATGAATTCTTTTCACTCTGAATGCCTTCAAAACGTTCTCATTAGTCTTGTTTGCTGTACAATTTCAAAGCCATTTTAATTTCGGCATTCAGATAGCAGTCCTACCAAGCGAAACGAGGCCACCTACAGAAAACTCAAGCTGAATTGTTTTGAACAACTCTAAGCGCTCATCCTTCGTAAAATAGGGGAAGGCAGGAAGAGGGGAGCTCCTAGAGTACCTCTCAAAATCCCGTGTAAAAACTGCGAGTTTGCCAAGGAGCCGAGGAAAGCCCGTGATAATCGTTGCTTTCGATTGCTCGATCGCTTCGTCGCGATCTCGAGTCGAGTAGCACAGTCGCAGCGATGGAAAAATTCAAGAAAAACTTCTGGTCGAGGCGTCGCTGCGCTACAAGGGATGCACACCGCGCACGCGACGTCGCAGTCTCTCCCTCGAGCGCGCGTATAGTTTTTCAGCCTCTGCCGTTGAAAAGCGCGCGTCACCCTTTTTTTTCTCCGCCCGTCTATTCGCGTACGGCGCTCGCGCTGCATCCACTTTCGAGCTTGCGCGCTTGCTTTCCGAATCTCTATATTTCTCGTTTCCGCCTCTAAGTGCTTTCATTCTCAAACTGACGATAACATCGCCGAGGGTACATCTTTTGAATTTTTCGTTTGCTTTCCCTCTATCGCGGTCGCTCTCTGCGCGAGGCCCTCTCGGCATTTCATCCGTCAGACATATCGCATGAACGACTCAACTACAAAGACCAGTCTTATCAATGTTTAGAGCATTTTTTAGCGTTGTGCGTTTGCTTCCAACGCAAAAATTTATTAACTATCGTTAAACAACGTTTTCATCATCTACGCGTGTTATCGTTCATGGTTGCGTTGATTTGGAATTATTTTTAGGGTTCTGTTTTCATCGCTACGCCACTTACTTCAAGAGAATGTTATGTCGACGGTAAATGCATCTGAATAAACGCCGTGTATTACTGGCTAAGTTTATCGTTTTAAGTTATTTTATCGTTTCAAATTACCTGACTTTCAATTTCAAATAACAAATGTAATACCCTTATATATTACTTTTGATAGATCGGAAGCATTGATAGTCATGTTCAAATAAATTTCAAAAACAGATGATAGCTCGAAATCACGAAAATAGACATGTAGATTTGCCGGCATTAATACTCGGCGATTGATCGGCCTGTTACCGCACAATATTACTTGCTTCAAAATTACAATATAGATATTGTTACTAAACGTTCATAGCAATTAATTAACGGCTATTAAATTAATCACTGACAAATGATGAATCGATGCTATAAACAGATACGCTGCTGCACTTTGATGCATAAACTACATATTTACCTTTCGACATTTCGCTTTCTCTGTTTACTTTTCAACGTCTACTACTTCCAAACCACTCCTCTCATCGATATCGTTCCTTGACCTGTAAATTCCTTTCCTCGACTTAAAGAGCTATATCGCGGGCTCATCTTACTTTTTCATAGAAATTTGCATTTCTACTACGAAATACTGCTCTTTTTCTTTTCGTCAAAGTACAAGCTTCTATTCAGTCTCAACTTATACCGAAAGTTTCTCGCTTTTAATGTTTAAATATTGTTAATTGTTAAATATTGGATAAATATTGGATTTTCTTCGAAATTGGAAAGGATAATCTATGTACAGGAATCTCCACGAATTTCAAATTCCTGAAAATATAACATCGTTCTATAAATTTCAATAGTTAAGCAAGTTATTCAGATGTCAGAGACAAGAATTATTTATTATGCTGAATCGATCAATTATTACATAGTTAATTATGCAGAAAATTGGTGTTATGAGGAACGTGTAGCTTCATTCATCACTGATTAAAGCTATATTATCAGAACATTGGTTCAGTGTTGCGAATAGTGCCGATGAAGATGTGCATTATTTATAGACCGTTACGCAAATGTAATTTGCACAAATGATTTATATTCATCTTGCAGTGGGACACAGAGATTCTGCAATTCTCTGTAACGAATTTTTTTACTCTTAAGTAAAATAAACGAACCACTTGGTAAACCATATATCTGCGATGCCAAGTGTCCGTAAACATCAGTTGTTTTTTCAACGGTTGTTGATTTCTTATCGATGCATTGACTAGCCAAGAATTAAATTTTTTTAGCGAACAGTGACCATCAGAAACGCTTATCTACTGTTAACCTGCTACCCCGAATGGCCATAAAACTCTTAGCGATGGCTTTGTCATAAAACTTTATAGCTAGAAGATACATTACGAATTGCTGGGATGTATTTCTCTTATTTCCGGATGCTTTTACTCCTCATAAATATTATCAATCATCGTAGCGATGTTTTGCCACGACGACGAAATCCCATTCTCATAAAACTGTTCGTAAAACGCGTGATTGAGTCATTAGCTGCAATTTCCATGCACAGTGTGGTAGTAAATTTTATATACTTTTGTGGTACATTAAAACTAATGGCGATTGATGGAACGATCAAATAATTTTTTATCGGCACTTTGGTAACGATGACACCTGTGATGTTCTCAAAACTAAAACTTTATTCTCGAGAACAACGTATTCTAAGAGCGTCAGAAAAAGTAAACTCGTTTCTCTCGCTGCTATGCGTAGAAAAAGTATGCAAAGTTGACACATCAATTTCCAAAAGTTCAATCAACGGTATAAATACCGGTGCTACTCAAATTCAGTCGCCGGAATAAACAATTATAGCGAATAGCGTTAGACAGCGGTGCGTGATATAGAACAGTATAAACAAAGTTGTCGATGCGGCTTGGCTGCGCGTGTGCACGTCGGATGTGAGAACCGGTATGACCGGCGACACGGTGCGACACAACACACGCACCAGATGCAGAAAATACCGCAACAAAGAATAGAAAATACCAACCTTCCGCGCTGAAAAATCGCCCGAAAAGCCTGCTCTGTTTACGGCTATCGACGGCGACCTTAACCTCGTCCGTACGACTCTTTTTTTTCAACTGACACCTTGTCGCATGATTACGAATCCTCGAGAACGGCACTGAGTACGCGAGAAAATCACACAATACAATTACAAGCGACGAGCACCAGGCAGAGCGAGAACGGTCGGCAATGTTGACGAAGCGTGCACGACGTCGACGAACGAAGCGTCCCCCACGAGAGCCGGCACGAGACTGAAGCCCAAGGTAGAAAACTGGCCGCCGGCTGCGCGCAACTCACCGCTGCGCCGCCGCGTACGCCAATTCCCCTCCCTCCTTTCCGTTCTAAACGCACGAGGTTCTCTGCTGGACGACGCGCTCGCCCTTTGAGGTAGGTCGCGTTATCTTGGTTTGACCGTCGAAAGCTAAGCCTTGCTTGCGCCCAACGGGACCAATTCCATTTTTGCATACCCGCGACCCTTTAAGCTTCTCTCTCTTGCTGAGCGGCTCGATTAAGCCTGAGCACCCACGACTCCGATTAGTTAACGAAACGAATCTACAGAGGATTGGCTTTGGCACCTAAACTTAGAAACATTTTTCACTTTTTATAAATAATAATTACCCGTCCCTTCTGGTCGATAAAATAACTTGCACCTATATCTTCATCCATGAGCGTTCGCGCGCTCGCGCGGGACGGTTGATATGTCAGATGTGTGTGATGACAGAATAATTTAGAAAGTACTTTGAAATGTCATATATTGAAGTTACAAATTTTGAAGCAAACAAAAAATATGCATATAAATGCACTATGCAGATGCTGTCAGTAAACTGAGGCTAACTGCTCTTGTCACATATAAGAGTCCACTCACGGCTCTGACGTTCCTTTTCATGACTTTTCGCAGAGTCCAGTATCAATCTATAATCTGCTAAACAGTTGTCGACAAAAAGCATATATGCTCTTTCATGATTTGAACAGAAAACTACCCTGCCTTGTACTGCCTATCATATACACTCACACATTTTGATAACACATATCTACAGTTACCCTTTGAAAATTAAATACGGTTCTTTTTTTCTAAAGAAAAGAAAGCTGAATAATGCCTTATAGTGATGAACCGCGCGCGCGTACGCAGACACACATAAAACAAGTAAGGAAAAATGTTAAAAAAGTAAAATTAATAGAAGAACGGATGAGAAGGGAAAAGCGAGAACAAACGTAGATAAGAAAAGAAAACAATAAAAATAACAGTAATAGTGGAGCATTATTACATAGGCGGGTCGCGTACTGCTGCTACATAGGTATTATTCAGAAAGCGCGCATGCTATTGCTGCGACTCGTTCGTGTGCGTGTATGTGTACGTGAGAGAGAGAGAGAGAGAGAGAGAGAAGCATCAGCTGTACGCGCGGCGTATATATCGTGGAGCACACGACTGAACGGTAAACGTTGTACGGCAATTCGAAGCTTCTACAGTCATACTATACTCTAAGGAAGGAAAAGCTGCTGCCGTAGCCAGATCACATCTTTCTCAATGAACGATATGCGGCGTAAGCAAGCAAGGAGAGAGAGAGACAGAGACAGAGCGTCTCCCCGCATAGGTCACTATCGAGTTGCGTGGTAATTTTTCAACGACACTCAATAGGAATTTCAGTGTGCCAATTAAACAAATAAATCGAGATACGTTGAATAAACGTTTGATCGCTTTGTGCCGAAGAAAAAAGATTTGCAAGATATTCCATTTCATTGGAGAAAATTTTATCAGTGGAATAGGCTTGCCGTTCGAAAGGAAAATACTGCGCTAGCGTCGAGCGGTTTTCAAAGTTGACTCGTTTAATAATACCCTTGCGACTATGCAACCAATCATTTCACAAACGTCAAAGCTATAAAAGGTATCAGTACCTATATTATAATCGTCAATTAACTTTAAAAAGATAGCATATAAGAGTTCAAAGTATACCGATAATATCAACGCCAGAGTAGACGCGGCACTCTCACGATCAAATAATGATAGAGTAAGAAGCCGCCGCAGAGATATAACGAACCGAGTACAAACGAAAATGACACAGCGTGAAAGATGAAAAGAGGAAGATATAGATAGAGAATAAGAAATAAGGGATGTTGCAGGATGAAGAGAAAGAGAAAGAGCGAAAGAAGGAGGGGGGGGGGGCAATGACGAATGCGGATAGCAAGCGAGAGAAAGCAATGGTTCGTGCGAGAGTGACAAAAAGAGAGAAATATAGCAGCGAGATTCGACGCGCTCTCGGCGACATTGTGCACGGCCATTCAGTAGTAATTTTGGAACAATGCCTCGCCGTGCGTTTTCTATCGGTGGAACGAACGTCTCCTTACGGACACGTGCGCGCATCACCGCTGATCGCACGTGTACGGCTCAATGGCATATCCGGAATAAAGACGAGTTCGCGCTTTTGATGGAAGAGTATCCAGTCCGCGCGTCATCTATCCTGGCTTGACTCTCATTCTATCCACTCCTGTTGCTCTTTTTCCACTGGGTTGGATAACTTTATTTTACTGTTCTTATAGATTTTGCGTAGTGTAAATCCTCAGTAAGTGATTCTTCAGCTTTTTTTTACGGCTTGTTATAACTGAATCATGTAGTGATATATATATATATATATATATATATATATCCATTGATGCAATGAATCACTGAATTTTGTTCGATCTGAATTATACTAAAACAGAAGCAATGCAAACGAATATTCAAAAATATCTAGTAGGCTCCGCGTGTCAAAATAAAACAGCGAAAGGTCGTATATCAAATGACATGAAACTTGTCTTTCTCTAATCACATTCGCCGATTAAATTTATATATGAATTCAATACACACAATGTCATTGTTATGTGGCTTGGGTTCTTAAACTATATCATCGGTAATCTAAAATATGAACGTACTTAAAAGTTTTTTCATTTATTCAAATATATTTACAACGCGATTTTTCAAATTTAATTTTTAAGTCATTCATAAGACACAAGCAATAAAAAGTATATATAAAACGTTTTTCATGTTTTACTCTTTACAAGAACCATTTATTTGTATTATAAATATTAACGTCTCAATAATAACTGTAAGATCGTGTAAGCAGTTGCATACAGCAGCAGCTCAACATACATGAGACTCCTTGTTACCCGGAGGACATCTCCTGTACACCTGTTATACTTGTCGTTTTCTTTACTTTTTGAACTCTCGATGCACATGTGCAACATTTGCATATCTGACATATCAGTATATACAAATGCTTCCAAAATGACTGTACATTAATAACATCGAGTAGCTCCTTCATATCACTGATTTTTCGAAAATTCTTTTGATTTACACTGCTGATTTAATGACAAATATTAAGATTATTCACGAATTGCCATTCAAGTAATTATCGAAGAAGTGTAATTTGACTTATTGTAATCAAAATTAATTAAGCTTTAGTGCAGCAATACATTTGGTGTAAATAATATTGATTATTGCAATGAAGAATTATTAAAATTGTGTAATTAAAAAAAACTAATATTTTAAAATGTTTAAATTTCTATTTATCAATCGTCAAACTATAACATGTCTTGTATTGATCGCACTCAAACATAGTTGTTTTTATTTAGATTACATGTAGATTATTAGCAAAATCACTTAGTACTACTTAAAAGAAAATAAAATACAATAAGTAAATTCTCACAACAATAGTAGACAATAACAAGTAATCGAAAACGTTTGCCTTTTCGTTGAGCTTGAGAGATACAACGACTTCAGTTAGATCATTGGTCACAATATTATTTTATGAACTAGAATTGTCTGAACAAACAAATCATCTTTTTAAAATAATTTATTTACTTTAATTTATCTGATTATTGTGATTTATCTCTTTTATAAATAATTGCAATATCAGATTAATATCCGATATTTTATACTCCAATAAATGCTCGATAAAAATGTATTGCACTATTTGAATGACGTTTTCTATATGACCAATATAACCGCGTTTATTATAGATTTAATGGACACTAAACTAAAAATAAAAACGCAGGAAAACATCGATTAAGTTTTGTAGGAAAAACTTTACGACCTTTATTTAAGTTGCTGAAACTCCAAACTTTCTTTTCGCTGAATCAATATTTCTAGTATAGAGGAACCAAGTTCGTATGAGAGAAGTTGTCTATGTATACAAACGTCTATTTGTCGATTCCTTTAGAAAGATTGCTTTTTTTCTGTATATGTACGTTTGCAATAACAATAAGAATATCACGCGTGTGAAAATTATAATTGACTCGTGAATATTTACTGTTTGAAAACTTTTTGAAAAATTCAGTAAACAATATTCTTTATCTTTCTAAAAGTGAATTTATGATATAATTTTTTCACCGAACCTGGTAAATCACCTCTCTCTGTCATTCAACTTTATCGTCATACATTCGTGAATATGGATGAATTTATGGAGATTTGAGATTTAGTAACGTCGCTGATGAGAAAAATGTGTACAGAAAGGGCTGCCGATTGATCGCGTTTGAAGAATTACGCAGCAGCTGTGAACATAAAAAATTCTATTAGAAATTTAAAATGTTTGAAATTTATATATTTGTTTTATAATAATTTTCAATATTTGTAGACTTCTTACATAATTATATTAATTTTACCCTGCAAAGATCTAGTATGCAATTTTTTAAGTAACTTATTTCATCGTAAAAATGGTAACGTAAATCAATCGCAAAAATGCGTCGCATCATTTACCCATAAATAAACGTATAATAAAATATATTGACAAAAATTGTAAAGGAGGAACTCAATTGTTTAGTTTGTATACAATATTCATACCATAAAACTATACGAGTTGCTTAGAAAAAACACGATCTCTTCTGGTAGTTTCGATCGAAGAAGTAAAAACAAAATAAAGCAAATCAGTTATTGAAAAAGACCTTCAACAGGAGCTGGTGCTTCAGCCGGTGCCTCAGCTGGTGCATCAGCTGGTGGCGCGGCTTCCGCCGCCGGGGTGTCCGCGGGTGGTGCAGCCTCACCACCTTCAGTCGGAGCGGCTCCTTCTGCCGGTGGAGCTTCGCCTCCCTCAGCCGGCGGAATGGTTTCACCTTCAGCCGGCGCGGGTGCTTCACCTCCCGCTGGAGGTGCTTCTTCCGGTGGCGCTGCAGCTATAATAATCAAAATGACGCTTTTATTTACTAACATTACACTTTTTTTCACTGTTGGTGGTCATGAAATTGAACGTATAACAAAATTTAATCTTTCCTATTGTGTTTTTTACTTTACTTTTGAATATTGCTAATAAGGATGTAGTGTTAATTATTTATTAAATTATTTCAATAACATTTTAACGAACTTCAATGACAATGTACTACATATACAACTTTTCTTTACGATATCTGCAGTCAAGACATTTAAATAAAAAGCTATATGAATTTCAACTTCATAAGCTCTCTTCTAATAATATTTACTGAAATAATGAATAATTTTTGTTGGAAATTAGAAATTTAATTTAAATGTATTCGAAAGGAAAGCCTATATTTCTTCTGTAATTTATTTGTCTACGTTATAAAATTTATTCGAGCATCGTTGCACACTGAGATTACCCTTGCCAACTTCTGATGCAATGCTATCAAAGCACTTATAAAAACAAAAAGAGCGTGCATTCGAGACCTTAAAAATAGCCCCGGTAGTACTCTTACAAACGCTAGCAATGCTTATTGCCACAGTGACCCTCGAAGAATGCAGGAAGAAGAAAAAAGATAAAACTTCGAACCGATATAAAAATAGAAAAACTTTTATAAAGAATCGAAATAAAAAGGTTAGTTGTAACATCGATTTTACAATCGAAACAATAACTAAAAAGTGTCAATCAAGAGCTTTTTCAATATGATTGATGGTTAAACTTTTCAATGATGATGTATCTGATATTCATTTAAGCTTGTTCTATAAGTAGATTGAATCAAGAAAGAATTATACGTACCTGGATTCAGAATGTAGAAGATCTTGTTACACAATTCTACATCTACATCTGTCACTTCTCCAGTAGATTCTGTTGACTGTTCCATTGCCTTTAGTTTTGATAGAAGTAGATTGAGAACATTCAATGGATTTGGTGGTGGCGGCTCTGCGAAATATAAACATTGTGATTGTACATGAAACACAGCTAAGTTAACTAGTCTAAGAAAATGATTTCATAAAAGTTAAAAAAATGTGAGTTCACGTTTTAACATTTTTCATTTTAAATGTAAATAATGATTTTTAATAAATAAAATGCTTTTAATATAATACTAATAATAAAATACTTATAATTGAAATAAAACTGGAAATGAAATGGAAACAACAATGAACTTTTTTCGTAAATTAAATGAACATTTTTCATTTTAGTTCAAAAGATAAATTTGAAGCAACAAACATATTTTTGTTATTTGATAAACAAATCTTGCAAATTTGTTATCAAATGAAATTCAGAATTTCAAATTCGAGTCGTATAGATGTTACAACAACTCACACATGTTGAAAGTTAATAAACATTTACTTATACACTTACGGTTATCTTTTTCAAGTGGTGGTAGTGTTATAGTCATTTTGGAAAATTGGCTATTATACCAGTAAAGTCACAAGAATGAAACACGAAATTTGAGTACAGTAAGACTCCAAGTTGCACCCTGCCCAATGGACACCCCGCGCAAGAGTGCACACAACTGCACGTAGTACAGACAATTGAGTTACGCAGACGCGGCGGTGACGTAACAGTGATGTAATTAGCAAGAGGAAGTGGTAGGGTTAGACTATCATAAATTAAGAGACTTGAATTTTTTCGCAGATGGCCTTCCCGACAAGGTTGATGAACCATGTATTTTTCTATCCTTTTTGTCAGATACTCAATATTCAAAAGTTTATTATTTATATTTATTTAGACTGAGGAATACATTTGTTGAATCTAGTACTTTATTTCTTTCAATGCAATTGTTTAATGAAATAAAAACTTGATAATTGAATAATAATAGTATACTGAAGAAATATTCATCAATACATAATTATTATTCTACTAATATAATACAAATATTATTCGATAAGTAAAATTAACAATATAAATGAATTATATAAAAAATATAGACTTAAATTTGATTTCATATCTAATTTATTCCACAAGACTTAACATATTAGCCAAAATAATACAAATAATGATATTTAAAAATGATTATACATCATGTTAAATACAATAAGGATGTGTTATAACATACAAATAATATACATTTATTCAGTTTCTCAACAATTAGTTATAATTAGTAAGATAAAGATTTTATGTTTATTTTTATTACATTTTGTTACTTCATTCTCTAGATCACTAAATAGGATTACGTTACTACTTAGTAATCTATTTGAATGGAGCTACTCATATAATTGCGATCAAACTTCAATGAAACACCTAAGTGTTCGATTTTAGGTAAATTCGTTTGATCATACAAACGTATTATTTTTAATAATCATAATTACATGTTGTTATTGATTTTATAAAACATTGACAACAAATTAAATAAAAATATTTTTGGTAACATTAATATTATTGATAAGCCAGATTCATATATTTTTTGAAGTTAACAGTTTTCTGTAAATTGACTATGATTGCAACCAACACGAAAAATTGCAAACGCAGAAGTTAAACAAATAAAATCACTCATCAGATATTGCTTATATTAATTGAATAACGGAAAGGTTTTCAGTATTCATTTATACAAAATGCGTGTTCAATAAATTATTACCTTGTAAAATAAAAAAAGTATGTAGAACAACGATGATTTAAAACAGAAACGATTACATAAGTAAAATCTTGGAAAAGTAAAAAAATGTTATGTTAGTTATACATAATATAAGCTGACGTCAAATCGAATCTACCTTTAGGTGGCTCTGGTATTGGTTCTGGCTCAGGTTCCGGTTCAGGTTCTGTCAATAAGTAACATGTTAAAAATCGGAGCTGTAATAACTTTTGTATTATTTTGTATGAATAATAACACAGGTTAACAAATTTTATAACCAAAAACTAGCTTATGCCTTCTCGAAATTTTTCGGTGCGGTTAATCCAAATCCGGCGTGCTAATTACTCCATTACGTCAGAATTCTGAGATATTCTAACTTAAATCTCCAGAAAATACTACTTTTCTCTGTTTTTGGGATCGAATAATTTAAAGAGTTTTGATTTTATTCAAAATCCGGAAAAACCATCAGAAAAGCAACTTTTGAAATTTTAATTTCATTACTCTAAATTGTCAGCCCTATCTATGGTGAATTACTGGTGAGTTTGAGGTTATAGCTTTTAGCCTACTTGGATGTGAAGCAGGTAAGTTCTACTTGTAAATCATTACTTTTATAAATCATCCTTTATTCACGATAAATTAATTTTAATAATAACCGAAACATTAAATGCTGTAATTGTTCTTCCATATAATATAGCTATTGGAAAAATTTGAAGTTTCTATATTTTAATCAACGATATTTCGAAGTAAAAAATTTAAATAACAATTTAAAGTAGAGAAACCGAAAGTTTAAAAGTTGCTCTTTCTAACGGTTTGTCTGGATTTTGAATAAAATCAAAACTCGCGAAGTTATTCAAGCCCAAGAATAGAGAAGAACAATGTTTTTGTACTTTTGTCTAGAATGTCGCGAAATCTTGACGCGATGGAGCAATTTTGATACCAGATTCAAATTCAACGCACTAAAAACTTTTGGGAACGTATATTTTCTTTTATGGGTCTGAAAGAAACAGAAAATTTGTTGACCTGTATAATCTTCACTGATTTGAAGGTATTTTGTAAATGCTAACTTCAAGTAGTAAATTGATAATATTTTAATGCGATTTTATACATTTTTGTTTACTATGAAATTTAATTCTATACTTAACAAATATAGCTTTCTACATAATACTACTTTTCCATTAACCGTTTGACTGCTGAAGACGTATATATACGCCCTCTATTTTTAATTTTTTTGCCATTATTTTTAAAACCCTAAGAATGGCATCAAATTTTCAGGTACTCTTTTGGTTATTGTCAGTGTTCACTAATCGCAGCGATTGACTAGTGAAAAATACGTCGTCTATATCTAGATGGATTCGGCCGACAGCGTACCGTAGTCAAAGAGTTAATTTAGAAATCATGTAAGTCAAAACTGTCCAACTAATAAAATTAAAAATTTAGGCAAGTTGGATTGAAAAGATTGAAGGTTTTAACTATTTGCCCATAGATTGGCGATATAAGGTACATGTACATTAGAATTAATTCAATTTAGATTAATAATAACTTTTTGAATGTAATTCATACAAATTGAACAATGTTGAATATTTTGTGTTATTTGTATTTCATTATATTGATACAAAATTTCTTGTGTATAAATAAATACCTGGTTCAGGTTCAGCAGGAGGAGGTGGCTCTGGTGTTTCAGGAACGGGCGATGGTGTCGGCTCTGTTGACGTAGCTTCTGACGTAGTTTCACTTGCGGGTTCCTAGTTAGCAGATATATTGTGTTCTAAATTTGATTTAAAATAACAAACATGTTTGCAATAAAATACTATACATCAGACATGAATAAATCGATAAATTAAACTTTGATTTACTATACTATGAAGTATGAATATTTACCTGAACAATAGATTTGTACGCGATTATATTTAACAGTATGATTTCTGTATCCATTTGTTATTACGGTAAAAGAATTTTTCTTTTTTCATTTGATTAAATTAATATATAATTCCGAAATTCGATTTTTTCGTTAGTCCCTTTAGATATGTCAGATTTGGCATTTTTCGTTTTATTTTTTTCTAATTTTGATATTTTCTTTTAATATTGTTTTCGGGAAATTTATCGGTAGGTAATTTGAACTATGCTAAATTCAATACATCAATATAACGTGAATATAAATTAGATAGAAGCTTATAATTTCTTGAAGATTGTGATTTTTTATTCATAGTAAAGAATAAACATTAGAAACTGATCGGCTAAGCTAAGTAAAAATTTGTTTTTCTATAAAAAACAATGCGAACATTATAATTTGAATTATTTGATTGACATAATCTTATCATTCAATAAATATTTAATTAATCTTATGAGTATTTTGTACTGTTTTAAGACCGTCTTTGATCAAAACAAATGATTAATACCCAACATGCATGCCAGTAGTACATTTCATTAGAAGAATTCGATATATAAATGATATAATTAAATATCTGTCAAAGAAACCTTGATCTCGAACTTAAATACGAACAATTATAGTCAGACAAGCTCGATAGTTGAGGATAATCATTGTTATTGTATAAACCTGTAATGATTTTGAATCCTTGTTCAAAATTGTATTTTTAATGGTGTTAATTACACGAACCTCAAGAATTTGCCGTTGACGATATCAGTGTATTTAATATATGTAAATATAAACATACGTGCTTAACTTTGGTACATAAATCGCACGTTGTATACATTCCCATTTTGTTTTTAATAGAACGTAATTCATTATGCACAAACATATTAAACACAAGCTATGTATTTAAGGTCATTTTTTGAACCTCAACAGTTAAACCATCTGCTATTATCTGCAAAATACCTTAAAAATTGTTCCATTTACTAAAAAATATAATAAAATGGATTTCAACGGTTGTTGTACCTAGCAAATAGAAATAAAGTTAATAGCTAATAAGGTGCTTTCAATAATAATCAAATTAAAGACAATGCTAGTATCCTAATTTTGTCCTGCACTTTTCTATGTCCCTACAGTTCTATACATTTCTATAAACTTTTTTTGATTAACAGTATATGTATCAGAATTATGAAATACCACATTTCTTAGTTTTATATTAAACAATATTTATACTAGATTTATGTTCAGACTTGATATCAGTATCAGAACTTCCGTTCATTTAAATAAGTATTTTTAGCCTAATTTAAGTTTAGATTTAAATGCAACTACAAAATGAAATCGGCTGTATTCTACTATTACACACCGAATTTCATTAATGGTTTCAACAGTCTCTCTATACATGCAATAGCGTGTAAACTGAAAAAAAATGATTTCGATTTTATGCAGAATGATATAACTAAACGACTAAAATCGGAACTGTAAACTGATTTTTTTTTATTTTGTCTGAATTTTCAAGTCAATATTATATTATTGATTATATAAATACAATTTTTACCAACATCATATAGATTCTTAATACCCTTTCCCCAGTTCAAAAAAAGTGTTATCTGAATTATTCTAATGATCAGGTCTAATATTGATAGTATTTCTATTCCATTTTAATTTAATTTTCTTTTGGTAAATAATTTAAAATTCTGAACAACATTTCAGTGAATATTTTAGCTAATTCATTCATTGACCATTATTCATTCTTCATGTATATTTCTTTTACCTTTATTTTAATGGTATTTTAATTTTTTTGCATTTTAAGTTCTACGAGTGAGTATCTTATTTGTTCATTATTTTTCACATCATGTAATCAATACTGATAAAATACTTTACCTGTATTCAGTGATTAGGTATCATAAATCATAAAAATTTAAGGTTTCTGAGGTATTGTCAAACTTTTAGCAGGTTTTCAAAATATTGTTAATCAATAAGATACTTTTTTTTTTATTAGCATACCTGTTTGAATATTAATAGATTGTATAGGTAACAATATTGGCAGAGGATAAAGGATCATAATAA
The DNA here is from genome assembly GCF_024137745.1 of Phymastichus coffea. Lineage (NCBI taxonomy): Eukaryota > Metazoa > Arthropoda > Insecta > Hymenoptera > Eulophidae > Phymastichus > Phymastichus coffea. The sequence continues at coordinate 1,636,018 of NW_026706849.1, forward strand.
TAAAAACACAGTAATAAAACATTTAATCAAATTATTGTTCAATAAGAATAAATTTTTTTCTTTATAATTACATTATTAAGTATTAAATATTTTCACGCATAGGTATACAACCACGAGCAGGGATTCAACCAAAAATCGACATGTCATTATTATCGCGCAGTTTTTACATAAATTATTGACTTAGATAGCAGTCGCTTTGGTTTGAACATCTTAAAAATATCAAGAGTGTTTTAGCATTTACAAAAAGGTCACAGTGAGAAGAAATTGGTCGAACTGTAAAAGATCATAGGAAATAACAGAAAAAGTAAAAAATATCAGGGGACAAAAACACAAAAAACGTGGTGTGTATGGATAAGGATATAGTGTGTATTTATTATGCGTGTGATGTAATTTTTACGAAACGTGTTCTGCCACTTCCTCTTCCTTTACCTTTTTCTCTTCACCCTTCTTCGACCATTCAGGTTTCTTCTGCAAGTACAAATAATCGAGTATTAGTCTCAAGTAATGATGATAGTCAAATGCAATATTTGTTTTTGCGTTTTGAGTTTCATCAAGATGCGTTCTAAGTAAAAAAAACTCTATGCTTAAGTACTGCAATTTTTAATTTGAAACGATAATTAAACTAAATAACATTAGCTAATTCAGCACTCGCTAGATTGCATTTGAAATAAAAAAAAAGTTTTCAGCAGTTTTATAACAATTGAATATCTTCTAATCTCCATCATGCTGCATTTACTTTTTTTTAAATTATGCAACACCATTGCGAAATTGTTTATGCAAGCTATAAAAATAAATAAGCATTTAATTATGATTATGGTAGCAAATCATTCTAGTTATAAAATCGTATTATAAAAGTAACTGAGCTAAAACATCAAGCAACAAAGCTGCACGAAAGCTAATAGTCGCGCCTATTCATCTGACTGCGCTAGCTGAAAAATTTCTGATCTAATTACGTTTTTGCTTTGAATTTTTACCTTATCTTTCGAAGCATTCTGCAAACATTAAGCAACGTTAATCAACATAAAACAAGAACACATACATTTTGTCAGCTATCATGTTTTCATTATAAAGTATATTGCAGTTTAACACTTATCAGTTTGGAAAATAATATCAAACGAATACATTTTTCAAATGGTAGTATTATACATTAAAATTATTAATAAGTCTAAAATATGAACATATTGATTATTGTTTCCTTAACATGATTAACGGTTGTTATCTATTATTGATACATTTTGAAACAAGTGAAACTTAGCCAACATTTTTCTAATGTATTCGTCTGAAACGTAAAGGAAAAATGAACAAATATAATTAGGGAGCTTGGCAGCCGATTCATTATAAATATATTTAATAATACATTTTAATGATATTAAATTGTATTTATTATTGATTCTTTTTATAAATAAATGTGTGCTTTCGCGTTTAATTATTCAAGTTCTTGAACGAAAATATCGGAAAATCTTGAAATAAGACGTTACGAAAGCTAAAAGAAAATCTTAAATTAATATTATAAATGAAAAGATTAAAACAAGTTATTAAAACTGCATAAACGAGGTGAGTATGCAAAGCGCTTTTGCAATTATTGTGAAACACGGAACGCGAACAGAAGTAAAATACACTGCAAAGTAAATCTCACCTTTAACAACGATTTCTGTTTCAGAACAATTCTTTTTTGATATTAGTAGAGAAAAGTATAGTTGTTTATATTAATAGAAAGTTAAACGAAGATTATGCTATATTTCAAAAGTATTGAAAGATAGTTACGTAGAGCTTAAGATATTACGTTATAGAAAATATAATAAAAATTTATTAGTTACAATAGAATTTAAATTATTCGTAGAATAAAAAATTGTAACTTATCATTTAACAAAAAATCACAACATTTAAAAAAAAGTCACCACGAAACTGAAGATTCTATTCTATTTCTAAATAAAAACGTTCAAACTAAATTTTAGTATCATAAATAAAAAACATGTAGGTAGGAAGACTGTTACAAGTCTACAAAAAAACGGTATATTTTAAGTGGACAACACATTATGGACACAAAAATATTTGTCAAAAAGGTTTCAAAAATCAAAAATCCTGGCAGACTGGCATAGTAACGAAGACAGAAAATCCGATTACGGAAATGTTTTCTCAAAAATACAAAATATACTTTTTTCAAACATAAATAACTTTTTTATCGTTATTTAGATTCGATTCGCCAAAAAAAGCAATTGAAGAAAAAATTAAGTAATCAGCGTTGAAAAGATAAATCCAATTGCATTAAATCAACGTTTATTGAGTTTCTTATCTCTTAAAGCTTATAAGCCGACGCACAACTTTTATTATTAAATTAAAAATCCAAAAAATCTTATAAGAAAAAAATACAGCAAAAATAGATATAATATGAACAGTTTTGTCGATTCCAATTGTTTCATTATGTTTATTTTCGTATCGATGTTTTAAATGAAATCATTGGCTTATGCACGGTGTCGGTGGAAAAAAGTAACAAAAGTATGGTTTGACGTGAAAAATACATTTATAATTACGTGTGTGTGAATGTACGTTTTATTAATGATTTTAATTTTTTCATCCGACTTGATCTTTATTTAGTCTATTTTTGGCGGTTTTAACGTAATTATTTTAGTATGTTTTTCTGAAGTTGTTTATTGATATTCTACTTCTTCGTCTGCCATTCTGCCTTCTCGGACTTCTTGGGCTGTGAAGAATAACACATAGCCTAGTCAACTAAAACTATTACTATTTGTTTTAATTTATATTCAGCCCTTTTAAGGAACCAGCGAATTAAGAATATAATTAATCTTAATAAATTTAAGGATATGTTTAGCTCCTTAAGCTAGGCTGATATTTGGTGGAACCTCAGCGCGTTAACCAAGATCATTTATTGTAAAATAACCTTCCAAAACAAATGTTTTAGTTACGAGACATTAATACATCAATTATTTGATCTATCAAATGTGCCAATAGGAGCAGGTATTATTATTTGTTATATAAAGTAATACTGTAACTAACATATTCTATAAAATAATTTCTCTTATAATTTTTTATAATAAATAAAGTCCATAGAATTAAAATTATATCATAGCAAAAATATTAGTTTATGAGATAATTATTAAAGTAAATATTATATTTCAATAATATTTTAGAGGGAGCTTAAATTTCCAAAAATTTCGTTATAAATTTAGCCAAAACCTTCAGTCGAACGTAAAAAAAAAACAAACGTTGGAAAAAAGATGTATTGAAAATAAATAGTTACGGGAGTTTCGTATACAATTGTCAACCGCCGTGAAGATATTTGAAAGCATGTCAATAGATTTAGTCTTACCTCCTTGTCTTCTTCCTCTAGGGTGAATTCCTTCTTCTTGACCTGCTTCAGTTGGTTACGGAAGTTGAACTCGGCCGCCTTCTTCTGCAGCTTGGCGAACTTGTTTTCATACTTTGAGACCTTCTTCAGGGTTGGCTTCATGCTGTACGAAGTGCAAAGAAATAAAGAAAAAAGAAAAACCATTAGCAATTATCCCAAGCGCCCAACGTTTTCTTAGCTTTTTAAGAAGAAGGGATGGTTCTCTGTTAATTAAGGCAAAAAGTTGGCGCACAAATCTTAAAATACGACTTTTTATCAAGTCTTAGTTAAAAATTTAAGATTATTCATCCATAAATCATTATGCTCATCTAAATGACTCTAATTCGGTTATATTATTCTAATGTCAGCATTTGCTATGACTAAATTAGTTTATTTGCTGGACGGTTTCATGATGAGTTTTATTATTAATGAAATTATATACTTATCGTTATTGTATTTCACACTTACAATTTGCCTCGAAGATCATTGACCTGACTGTTCAAATCCGCAATCTGTATAAATAAAAAATATATTAGCTACAGTATCTTATCTTCAACTTTTCGCTAGCAAAGCAAACTACTAAGCAAAAAAAAAAAAAAAAATAATTCGAATAATTGAGGATCAAATATTTTTTTATCATAAAAAGAAAGAAAAATTATTCTAATTTTCACATAAAACATAATACACTATCAAATTTTATTTTAACAATCAAATAAAATAATAAATTATAGAAGAATTTATAATTTATTACCTAATGCAGAATCTTGAGGCATCAATACGAAGAAAATATAAGTTAGATTTAATTATAAAACATGGTTACTGATCACACCAAACTTGTTTTCATTATTAAAAACTCAATAAAGCACAACAAGCATTCTTCTACTTGCTTTTAAGTTTTCAGTAAGCGTTCGACATATTACTTTCGAGTATTGAAAATAAGCAACAATGATTTAATAATGAAAATAGGGATAAAATGATGGTTTAGTGATAGGTAGTAAATTGTGAAAGAGAAAAGTGACGAGAAGGATGGATTTATAGAAATGTATTCGTTTTTATACAAACACTGAATAGTAAAACTGTAGATCTAAGTACAACATCAACCATATAATTTACAAAAAACTTTCTAAATTTAAGATACGGATTAATTTTTTTCATACCGTCTACATTAATCACTAGATATTATTTGAAACATAAAAATCAAATCCTGATTGATTAATAAACGTGGTGAAACTACTCGAGTTATCTAATATTTGAACACTATTTCATATAGCAATAAATGTGAAACATATTTCTTCTAGATAGGTACAGGGTAACATAAAAAATCTTCTCACATGTTCTTTCATTCTAACAACACGTTAGAAGCATATAAGATGAATAATGTATTGATGACAACTCCGATAAAGTTGCCTTTATTGCATTAGAAGTTTAAGCTGATAGGGCAGTAAGTAATAGAGCTTATCCTTAAAGATATCTGTACGCAGGTTGATGACAGGCTAGCAAAATCGTTGGAAGATGCAGGGTGAATATGGAATCAATAATGCTCATAACGTTCCAAACAAGATTCCAAAAACCAGTCTAAGTATTGGAAAACATAGTACTTTCGTGAAAAAAGAGCAACGATTAACTATTACACTGACGTTTGAAGTGATCGATTCCATACTGCAGAACATTAATATATTTTTTACGAGGGGAGAAAGAGATCAATCGCAGCAAAGTTCCACACCCTGGGGCAAATGGTAAATCGAAACGTCACTGGTAACGACGTCGAGGGGAAAATGTGGTGAATGATGGTCCGGCAATGGTCAGTCGAGAGTCAAACCAGCTGGTCATGATCAGCTCTGAATTCCTCAGGATTGCACATCACTATGGACATGCCTTCATTTTTTTCAATTAAAAATCTCGATACCTTTTTAATTTTCCAAAAATGGCAAATGTACTTAAATACTCACAAAAATAAAGACAACAATAATATCAAATAAAATTTAGATTAATAAAAATGAAAACATGTGCCATAATCCCCTTGATGTAGCGAGTTGCAGTCTCATTGTAATAAAATAGAAGAAATTACGGTAGTATTCATTAAAGAAAACGTTGATAATCGGCTTATTGTGCAATCTCGCTAGTATCTAGAAAGGATTCAACTACTTTTTCCACGATTGGCCGGTTAATTGTAAACACTTGGAAAATCGGTAACGTGCGTATCGGTGCAAAATCGATTTTATAGATTAGAATTTTTAAGGCATCTGGTCATCGATTACGATGTTTTCTCCTTACTCTTTGTCGTTTCTTTTAAACTTATTAATTATGCTTGCTTTGCTATTGTTAACGAACTTTACCACTATCGCACAATTCAAAGTTCAGTTACCGTAACTACCTAAGTGACTTATATAATTGTGTAGATACAAATCATTTATAAAATTAGTTTCGAGTCGGGAAACAATTAAGATAAGAGAGATTCAAATGGTACGTTAGTTAAGGTATTCAGTTCGTATTTTATTTAATGCGAGCCAGGCGTGCCTGGAAAATCCGGATAGTAGAGAATTTTACAGCATGGCACTTCTTATCGCATTATTTGTCATAAAAATTATCTTGCGACTAATACATGCGTCCATTTTTGTGAGAGCCTTAAGTGCATTTTTCACGTGCAGTAATATATTGTACTGTTGACAAATTAAAATTCTTATTTTATTTAATTTAAATTGAAACATTTCAAAACACTTTCCGTAATGTCATGTGATGAGCAGTCATAGTTTCATCCAGCGACGAATATATGAAGTGCCATACTCAAACACAGTTTTCGCAGCTTAAGCAAATGCAAAAACAAATTACCGTATTTTAGACTTAAGCCGGCTTTCTATTCGATTAAATAATTCATTTTCCGTTCAATTATATTTTGAAGAGTGATTCGTTCATTAATTTTAATTTTTTATATAATTACGTCGAAAATCATATTATTTTCATTCATAGATATCGATATAAGATGTACTCATTCGATCCAATAAGCATTTGAAAAAAATAAGCCATGCAGTTGTTAGTCGATTCGCGTGCAAGCAATAGTTTTAAATTTCAATTGCCATATCTTATTTTTTCTATAACTTCGATTTTCTCACAATTCGCAGAATAAAATAATTTCTATATTTTCTGATTTTGCACCGTCTGCACGCATGATACATTCTATCATACTGTTGATCCTTATAACCGAAAATTTGTTTTAAAAAGAAAAATTTGTACTACAAATTATAATCTATCTCAATTGTATAGTGGATTAAGTTAGTACACGAAATAAATATTCGATAACCTGTATTTCTTCTGTAAAAAGCAAATCAAGATGAACGCCACTACTACGAAGCACGAAATGAAGACTATAAGCTTGCCCAGCCCTGAATTGATACAAAAAATTAATGTCATCGCGTTTCGATAAGATTTTTGGCTTTGTCATTGATTTATCATTAAGTTAGTACAAAGCTGAACAAAACGTGCTGCAGTAAATAAAAATAGTTATAAATAATAAATAATAAATAAAAAAAATCCAACAAAACTAATAAATGTAAAAGAAGTTATGTAACGTTAAGATAATAATAGAAAATAGAAAAAAAAACAGCTTAATAGTACGATAAAAAGATGACAAACAAAAGAAAAGTATAAAATATAAAAAAAGCAAAACAAAAAAAGAAAAACAGGCAAAGTTTGAGTATCAAAATTGAAAAAAAGTAACGGCACTTCATATACTTCGTGACGACGAAAATGTTATCAGGTAAAAAATATCGCGAGCTTTATCAAGAGACAAAAACATCTAAAAATATTGAAAAAAAAATATGATCCTTGATAAATAACAGGACTGACCAAGATTATAGAGGACTGGCTCATTAGCATTTCCCTACTAAAAAACTTTTTCATTTCGTTTGTTTTTATACAAAGAACTTGGTAGAAATAAGTTTTATAAATTTTCGGTTTTTTTGATCAAATAGTATGTATAAAATACTTTAAAAGTAATACACAATTATTTATAAATAAAATATTAACCATATAGGCATACTATTCGATGGTGATATATTCTCAAAGAGAAAAAGTAGCTAGTGATTTATTTTCGGAGGAAATGATTTGATTTTGCGTGTGCAAAATTATTTCTACATTTTTGTTGACACGGAGAGAATTTAAATGAGGTGCGAATGAAGCAAATTGTAAATGATCTGCATTTTTTGTACGCAGTAAATTTGAGTAAGACGCTAGTGCATGCGCTCATCAGGAATTATTCAGTCTCCGGTTTTTCAAAAGTATTTAGGGTTCCTTTTACTATAGGCTCGCACATTCTCTCCGCGTACTATTTTCAGGAGAGAAAAATAGAGAGAAAAAGGGAATTTTAGTTTTGATGTAACGGGAGCAAAAAATGTGGTATATTTGCTCAAAAAACCCCTTTTTCTTTTAGTTTCATTACAAATCATTAACGTTTCCATAATCAGTAATACCTCAAAGTCCCTTTTCCGAACTTCACGCTCCAAATCCCACTTCTGACCCTCACAAATGTAGACGCGCTCATGATACTGTGCACAAATCCGCTTCAATTCGGCTATAAACAATATGGAGACAGACCAAACTAAGCATCTATTAACTCATATTGTCAAGTATAGAATAAAAATTTTACTTCGATGAAAAATTCTTAGTGGTGCGGTTATGTTTATATCATATTTTACACAAAAAATAGATGTGTAACACTGTCACATTTGTAAAAATGTCATTGCTAGATTAAAAATTGGACTCTATTAGAAGAAAAAATCTTAAAATTAAAACCCGTGAGCTGCTCTGAAAATTCTCTCTTGAAAGGTTTTAGGTGGTAAAAAAGGGGTTCTGGGCGGTTTTGTCGTGCACTTCGGAGCTCAGTAACTGCGAGTTTTCAAAATTAAACTGCACGTGCATAAGTGGGCTGCATATAAACAAAAATCCAAAAAAATGAAAGTAAAAAACTGGGATCAACCGGTAAGGAGTTATCGATCAAGTGTCATTCCTAAATACTAAGGGAGTGCTCGGTCAAAATGAACAAAAAAGAAATATAAATATGGTGAAAGTGAGATAACAGGTAAAAACAAAACATAAAAGGAAATTCTTTGGTCACAAATTAACAATTTCATGGTTAAACATATAGGATTGTATTTAAATGGGTGTATTGTTGATTTCAAATTGGTCATTTCAGATACTGTGTACATGGTTGTATCTGTTTGCAAAATGTAAATGCGTGATTTTTGTTGAAACGCTAACTCTTCTATTGAAAAAAATAAACTAAAATAACTAAAAAAAATCAGTAATTCAAAGTTAGAGTTTTGGTGTGGGAACTGTGAGATTAGGGTTCCACGTATAATTTTTAGGATTTTCCTTTGAGATGGAGACGGCTAGATACCTCGAATTCTTTCATTCTACTTGTCCGTTCAAGGTCCCATTTATCACCCTCGAGATCGTACATTCTTTGCCAAAGTTCAAAACAAATCGTCTGCAGCTCGGCTAAAAAATAAAAATTTACAAACAAAAATTTTGACGAAAGTGGATTTCTGATCCTTTACACATACTCTATCCATACCATTGCCATCCTTATATTATATATAATATACAATGTGGCTAAGGTAATTTCTACTGATTTTTAAGGACTTTCCTGGATATCTATGATATGGAATTTCATTCTTTCGAGATTTCTAATTTTCATATTTGTTGGAAATCATTTGATCAATGTAATGTGAATATTACGGTTCGCTGATAAGTTTGACAATAAAGTGTGGATTGTTTCCGGATCAGTAGAATAGCGTTGAAAAATATTTCATGGTAAATTTGAACTGTCACTATTCTTTTTTAAAATAGTACATTTCATATTTGTTCAATTTTTTGGTCAAATTTCAAGTTCAAAATACTGTTGTAATTGCATTGTTCATTCAAATGTAAATAAAATGTAGGTGGCGAAAAGCTAAATATTGTAAGCGTAAAATGGATTGACAGGAACTTTTAAATAACATTACACTGATGCTCGAAAAGTTCAGAGAAAAACGGTCGTTGAAACAGCTGCTAATGTATTGCAAAATGTTTGTAAATTATTAAAGTGCAGCATTTTCTGAAATGTGAAAACGCTCTCTGCCGCGAGCGCGCTGGTTAAGAAACTTTTGTCTCCGCCTCTCTAGCGCCCTATGCGCACATGAAGCAAAGATTTGCCCATGAATACGTGATGACGCGAAGCTCGCTTTGCACGGCCAAGTGAGAAAGAGAGAATGAGTGAAAAAGTTTGAGTGAACACTGCGCAGGCGACAAGTTCAATATCCGCTTCTATATCTCGTAAAATCCTGCTGTACTACTGAGATTACGTTCTTACAAAATAGTCTGCAGTTTGTTTCTCGTTGTTTATCAAATTACGTTTTGTAATGTTTGAGAAATAATAAAAAGCGCATCAATTGAATAATTGAAAAATGTGTTCTAATTAAGAGTTTCAAAAATGGTAACCGTGTCAGTTGCTTTTCAAGTATTTAAAAATCGTTGTACTCGCGACAATGGAATACTTAATAAAAAGGCCAGATAATGAGTAGCAGTGATAGGTAAAGAGAGAAAGAGAAAGATAGCCAGAGATAGAGAGTGTAAGAAATGGATGTGAATGTCAATAATGAATGAGCCATGTGTATACTGCGGCTAATACTGCGACACTACGAAATACTACAATACTGTGGGGCGGCATTTCATTCTTGCGGTACTGCGATACTACGCTGAGTGAACAAATTATTCATTGGAGCAAGACTATTGTAACGCAATCAATTACAAAGCATGTAAAATTGTGAAATATTTCATCCAACAACTATTTTGACGATTAATCAAAGAGCAGCATTGATCAACGTTCAATAATCTGACTTCTAACGAAAAATTGTAAGTTTATACATTGAGACAAAATACGTAATAGAAAGTAATTAAAAAATTGCAATTAAATTAAATTTGTACTATGTCGGCTCGGCATTAATTGCACTACCTAGATAAACGATTATTCAGTAATTATTTATAAATGTTCAGAGCCCATGATTTTTTAAAAGAATGACCTCAAAATCCTTCTTAATCACTTCGAACTCAAGGTCGTACTTCTGCTCCTCGAGGGCGCTGATCCTTTTATGATACTGGATCACGATCGACTTCACGGTCGCTGTCAAAATGCGAAATTTAGTGAGTCGACGAGCTTTCGTATTTTTATATTTTATTTCAATTGATCATTCACAGATTTGATTAATTTTTTAACTATAATATTTTTAATGGTAGACGATGTTGTTGCTTGGAATTTAATTTGGTCAAGCTACGTATGTCCAAGATTAAATGCGAGCAGCTAGAAGATTTCAACTTTGATTGGAAAAATGCAACGAACGCGGCAAAAATGCAAGCTGAGTAAATTTTAAATCCCATCCGATCCTGCATAAATCAGGAAGCTTAATTAATTGCTTTAAAATCGAAACTGTGTTCGAGCGAAATGAGCATCCGAACCTCTGGCTAATTAAAGAGTTTGAAAGAACCAGCGACAAGGAAAGATTTCAGCGTGTGCGTGGCGACTTTTTTTTTTTACGTAACAAATTTTTTTTTCTTTTCAGTAATGATGGAATAAAGGTATTTGGTGTAAGTTCAAAATAATAAAAAAAAAGACAGAGACAAGTAGCATAGTAGACGTAGACGAAAGCGCGTCGCTTTGTTCAGAAAAAAAAAATTCACTGACAGAGAAAAATAGAGGTGAAGAATAAAGTGATGAAAAACAAATTGAAAAGTACTGAAAAGTATAGCATAGACATCGACGTATGATTAGGCTTGTAGATAGACAAAATACGAAACAAAGACAAACATAATTTTCGAAAAATTTGCTACGCTTTGCAAATAAATAAATTGAAAGACATTTGTATTTCGTTTTGTTAGTCACAATTTTGTAATATTGTGAGTTCCCGAAAACAAAAATAATACATACTTTAAGACGGTCGACCAAAGATACAGATAGAAAAAAAAACAACGTTATACAAAGAATACCTGTATTCAAAAGCAAATCTATTACTACACAAAAATATTTTCGAACTTATATTTGCTTTTCAATACGTGAGAAGATCACAATTTAAGAAAAAAGATAGTTTAAAAACCTCTGGTTAAAAATTTCAATGCTAAAGCTCTTGTTGTTTAAATGCGAAGTCCGCAACGTTATCAAATACACGAAGATTATTATTGAGAAAAAAAGACGGAAGAATTAAAGTAATTATTATTCATTAATATCGTCGTTTGACGCTCAAAGATAAAGAGAAAAATAAAAAAAAATTAGAAATAAAGTTGCTTCAGATAGAGACCAAAATTCCAATAGATACGCGCTTAAAATGTATACCTCGTAATCTTTCTTCTTCACGACATACTCGATGTCGAATTTCTTATCCTCCAATTTGCAGATCCTTTCATGATAATCGCGCAGCACCCGCTTGATTTGCTCTGCGCGTTTATTGAAAGTTTAACTTATATTTTCATGCTCAATCAAATTTTTTATGGCAATTTCGGAATATTACAAAATATATATACTTTAACTCATTGGTAATAACTACCAAAAGATCTCTAAATCGACATATATAAACTACGAAATATTTGATAAATATTTCGTGCTAGATAAAGTAAATAATAGCTGTTTGTGTGAAGTGTAATGTTCCTACTTTTAATAAATAAAAATTTGTTTTTGTGTATGTAAAACTATAATAATAGCTAAAAAAGAGATGATATTAATGAGAGACATTGTTGAAAAAATAGCATTTAATTTTTTGATTTTCGATAATAATGTTACCTACTTAAAAAATTGATATGATTAATTTTTATTTTTCAGTAATGCTATAGAATTTAATTAAAAAATGTTATCGTAATAGATCCATCGTACACAATTATCATCTGTTTACTATTTTATTACTTTTCGAAATATTTGACGATGGATCTGTTATTGGTATTGTAAAAGTTTCACATGCCCTTTTTTCATGCTCTTCTTAATTTTTCGATATTTGACTGCTTCATATTAATATAATTTTCGACTGTGTTAATTTAAATGAAATATTTGAAAAATAATCATACTGTTCGTACAAATAATGAATGTCCAGTTGCTATATAAACAGAGAAACGACATTAATAAGTGTCATTGTGGACTATCTTTAGAGAAAAACTGAGCTTGGTAAACGAGCGAAAAAAAAGGGAACGAAAACGAGATAAAGAGACGCATACGCGGAAATTCCGCTTTGCAAAATACCTTCGTTAGCGTTGTCGACATCCTTGGGTTTCCCGCAACGCTCCTCGATGATACGCCTCCTCTCAGCCGCTTTTCTCTCCTGTTCCTTCTTTAATTCCTCGGCAGCTTTCTTACGCAACAAGAGCTACAAGACAAAGATTAAACGGACTTTGTAATCTTTTTCGTTCGTGATTAAGCGACTCGGTAATGGAATAGAAGGCGAAAAGTTTTTCCTGTAGAAGATTTACAGCAATGATCAACTTTACTCGCTTGAAATTGAACACTGTTAGTACTCAATTACTAACAAGTACGTCATTCATATACTGAATTTATGAAAGGATTGTCATCTCGAATAATAAAATATTCCTATTACTTAGCTGAAAAATATTTACGTACCCTGAGTTTCTTCTTGCGGTCAGGAGTCATGAAACCCTTCTTTGCCTTCTTGGCCTTGCTCGCCTCCTCCAAGCGGGCACGGACTTCGGCCCTTTTCCTGTCGGTCTCTGCCTGTTTCCTCTTCTTTTCCTACATTTTGCAGTGTACAATATTCTTTTTAGCTCCAAATAATACTTTTTTTAAACAATCTCTTTTCGCGTTAGAAACGTTCAACTCGAACATATAAAAGTTCAAGAAAAATAATAATATAATGTAAACAAAAATATATAACAATAGCAGTTATTTGATGTTTTATGAAAAAAATGCGATTGCTTTAAAGTAAAACAATATTATTGCTTTAGTAAGAAATTGAAAATAATTTTTGAATAATCCAGAAACGACGTCGGCTCCATTTACGTACATCCTCGATGCGCTTCCTCTGTAATGAAAAAGAAACAAAATACGAATTAGAACCGTTGTGATTTTTTAAATGTTTCATTATAATTGAAAAATTACATTTTTCTTCGGATTATGTGAAAAAAAAAGTAAAACAAACATCAAAATAACAATTTCACGCATGTAGAATTGAAGAGCTCATAGAAAAAAAAAACAAGTAATGTATGACAATAAAAGTTGTGCTGATTTAACATTTCAAGAACTAGACAAGCGAAACTTTTTCGAAAAGTTCGTCCATTAAAAAATAATATTAACGCAAACAATTACACGAGGGCAGCGTTATTTCATTAAAATTTTTCATCAGCCGCTACCTCCGCCGCATCCTCGCGCAAAATATAATCACATAGAGTTCCAATTTACGTGCGTGACACAAGAGAGCTAAATGAGTTTCGCTCGAGCGTTATAAACTCGGCTGAGCGCCAGCCTCAGAAGAAGCGCGATAAAAAAAAAAATAGAAAGAAAGAAGTGGCAGGCATTCGGACAAACACACAATCGCGTTGGTTTAAGGGCGTTAGTTTTCTTTTGTTGTTGCTTGGTAAGTGCGATTCGCAGCTCTGCAGATTAGCGCAGGGTCATGCAGTTATATATCCGCGTATGCACGTAAAAACGGTGTACATGTGAGAGGAGAGTGTTTCTACTTTACCGCTGTGTGCTCCAGTGGCGTAGGTGTTGAGTAATTTTTTGTGTTTTTCGCCGACCCCCGTATACCACAAAGTACTTTAACGACTCTCGGCCCGCTAATCCCTCACCGTCATATAATGGCTACAAACTACTACCTCGGAGAATCCTAGCTTTTAGTAAAGCCGCATTGATTTTGCTTTGATCGTACTTTATTTCTCTCAAAAGCAAAACCATGCGAATTTGCAAACGAGTACTTTGGATACGGAAGTCGAGATTTATTGTTGAATTTGTGATTAATAATGACATATATTCGTCTGATTATGTACATGTACAGATTATATAAATAATATATTTACAAAATTAGTTCTACATACTACTTTTATCTGTGGAATTAATGGTTGTATGAATGTTTAACGACGATTTTCCATATTGGTATTTTTTTAAAAGATAACGTGTCATTTAATTATTGAGGCGTATATGGAAATTCGCATCGATTTATATTTACAAAACGTATAGATAAAAAATTAAGGATGACTGGCAATTACAGCAACTACATAGAAAAAAAATAAAACGAGTTTGATTCTCGCTTTTCTTTGGTTCCTCGTCAGGTGAGTATCTCACTGCGCGCGAGAAACCTAGTAATCTGAAGTCTCTGGCGCGCAAGAGAGAAGAGTTATAAAAAGCGTAAAAGTGGGTGACGAGCGTCGCCTCCGTCTCGGCCAGAGAGTATGTATGTGTACCGAGGGCGAACGACTCTCGGTTGGCTTTCTCTAAAGATATAACTATCACTAGCAACAGCTACGTCACTATAAGACCAGAAAATCGGGGGAGGTGTGTTGTACAGACTCTCTTACTTACTCGAGTTTGCTTGCACAAAGTCCACTTCAAAACAGTCTACGAGCGAATCTAAATCGGTATACTAGGTTAAACTTGCAAGCTTCAGTATTCGGCAAGCAATTTTCAGTCTATCCAACAGTTTTGTGCTTAATGAATCTTTATCTCCACGTAAATGAACATAGGAAGAGTAAATAACGGAAAATTGAATTTTCGCCCTCAATCTTGAACGCGTTCAGAGTGTAACTTGCACTTTGATACTACGGATGCTGGTACGTACAGTACATACACAGCTTGGACTTTGTGAAAGCAAAAGCAGAGTGATGGAGAGTTCCGTCTATATTTACAACTTAGCAAGATATTCGGTAAAAGCAAAGCTGAAGCGATATGCCGTACCTGTTAATGATTTGTATACTGCACGCGTTCAATGTTTTCCCCATGGACAAACACGGAGGAGTTGACATGTCGAAAGATTCCGATTTAGCGTTGTTTGTTCGGGATTTGGGTGTGCGTTGATCCGGAAGATGACCAAACGAAAAACATGAAAAAAACAAGACCGTTCCTAGTTAGTCATTTGTTTACTCTGAATACTCTGGTTTGTTTGTATGTGAGTATTCGTATGTTTATGGAGTATTTTACTTGAATAAAAAAAGTATTTGTTTCGACAAAATGCAAATTGACTATTCTATTTTCGTAGTAAATATGGGTTCCATTACGATAACAGGTTATTGCTGAAATAAATCGATCAATAATTACTTACAAATCAATTAAACCATTAACACTTTTCCAAAGTAATAATGAAATCTTATTTTGATTTTTCAATACATACCTAACCTCATCGTCAGCCATGTTTGAGTCCGGTTGTTATTTACAGCTACCTGAAAATAAAAAATCGATAGTTAACGAAATTCATCAATTTCACCAAGAAGAACTCTTCGACTCAAACAACCAAAAACTTTTTTTTTTTTCGAAATGACGTGAAAAAATTGCGTTAGCGAGAATGCGTAGTGCGTGAATCGTCGGCCGCGGGTATAGAGTATCCGACTTCGCTCAAAAATAGTCTTCCCTCTTTTCCTCTGCCTCTTACTCGTGTAGCTCACGGACATGCATCGCGATCCAAATTTGGTTACTTACAACGCGGCACGCGCCCCCGTCCACGTCGCTTGCGCACATTTTGTTTGTCTGATTACAGCGATTTGCGTAAAAATGTTATTATGTCAACGATGTACGCGTTGAATTTATAAAGTCGGCTTTTGGAACACTGCAATCAATGCTAAATATGAGACATTTTCTTATAAAACGGACACAACAATTGGAAATATCGCTAAAGTTTTCTAGAAACTCCATTCGAACGTATTGGACATCGCATTACAGTCATCGCAATATCGATTCGAAATATAGAATATATTCTGATAACGATGCAGCTTCAATAACGCATTCATCCTAATTATGACCACAGTTAAAAAGGACGAAACCACATTTCATTTGTAAATACTGGACACTTCTGTTAACCTTGATAAATTTTTATATATATAGCTTCGAACTCAAAATGTCAAGCTCAAGTTTAATTTTGAATTCAAAGTAGTATTTATAAAATCAAAATTTGTTTCCATTGTAAATACTACTAATTTCCATTGTAATCATACTCAAATTATTTGAAAACGTTCTACTGGAATCTCATTATCTTCCTCGCCGTGTAAATGCGTATAAGTGCTTGATGAAACATTCTAACGACGGAATTTGATGTATTTTACGAAAGCCGCGTTACGAAAGGAATTTAGTGGTCTACGGAATGTAAGAAAATCGGACGAGTACGTTTTTTTAATGACATTGAAGTATTTCGAAACGACATAGACGGAAAATGTAAATATTTATACGCTTATTTAAAAAATATTTTTTAATAGAGTGTGCAGACATCCCTTTGACTACACTTTGATTCAAATTGGCAAGTTTTCCAGCGAATCGCAACGAACTCGTATCACTTTCCTAAAACGAATTTACAAGTAGACGTATACTCGCGTAGACGACGTCGATCTGTCGAAAAGATAAATACAAGCTGTCGGTGGATTTTCCTCTCGTTCTCTTTGAGCTTGCGCAAGTACTGGCACTCTTTTCAACTAACGAAACGAGTTCGATAGGAAAGGAAAAGAAGATGAGAAGGAGGCCTACGCATTTAACTTTGCAGATACCAATCGTCGTACGTCGCGCCCTTCATACAATTAAAACTCTGCTAGCGGGGAACTGCTGCTGCTCGCTTTTATTACAGATAGACTGATTACGAGCACGAGATTGTCATATGAGTTACGGGACACGTAAGAATTTTATAGTTAAGTGGAGTTTGATGTTTGAATCACGGCTACTGGGTTAGAATGTTAATTCAGATTTATACTCGGCTGCGAGAAAGAATGTGAAAGTAAGAAGATGAAAGAAATGGTAGTATAAAATCTTAGACGGATATTAAAATATTGCGATTGTAAAAACAGTAGCTGCTCGAGAGAAAAATGAAAGATTTTATGGAGATTACAGGACGTAAATTAGACGTCATTTTCAAAGCAATTGATCGATATCAAATGATTACTTGTACTTTTTATTTTTGGTTTTTAAACAAAATTAAAAAGAAGTGTGAAAAAATAAAAGCTAGATGCTATTGTTATTTTTTCTTTGGCCTATAATTTTAGTTTTATTAAACCGTTGAAAATGAGTCGAGTAGTTTTTCAAGGTATTATTTATAGAAATTGAGGTTACGATTGAAACTCGAGATGGTGGAAATGTTTGCGAATAAAAACTTTGATGTTTTTACGATGCTATTACGCAGCACCGTTTTTTACAATCGTGTGATTTTTTATCCGGAATTCATGATGTAAAATTTTATGTAAAATTTCACAAAATTATTATGGGAAATGCAATTATTTGACATTAATCTTAATATGTCGTTTTTATGATGAGATTGAAATTCATTTTAAAGATACCAATGCATTTTTAGTCATATGATACTGAACGTTATAATATAAAAAGACGAAGCTTGTAAATCCATCAAATACTTGAACAAATAGAAAAGGCTCCCACGCGTGAAATTTCGTGGGAATCGAGCTTGCGTCCAATGGTTATGCTGTAAACATGATCGCTCGATTTTTGTGGGCTGTAAAAATACGCGAGCCGCGCCGGAGCTTTTATTTATAACGAGCGAACGAAGTCGATCGGCCAGGCTGCTAAGTATAGAAGAGCCGAAGGTACGCGAGCAGCCATTCCAAGTCATGCTACCGCCACCGACGCACCGTGCATAACGCTGAGCATTCTGCCGTCGGAAAAGTGAGAAAACGATACTCGGGCTCAAAAATAGTGGCCGCCCGAGCTACGATTACAATTTTTTTTCTTTTCGCGATCTACTTTGTCTTTTCCATTCTATACACAAGTAGTTTTCTCGCTTTCTAAAATTTTTTAATAAATTCCAAATGCATCGTGAAAGCAGTTTGCACACGCATGAAGAACTCGATGAACGAAAAAAAACAAAAAGTAATGCTTATTGCCTCCATTATTACTGAAAATATCGCAACTGTTGTATAAAATCAAATCGTTCGCCTCTTCTATCTCACTTTTTGACGTTCATCAATAACATCATTGAATTTTCAATATTACAGTATAAAATAGGAGAAGATCTATTTTAGTTTTAGCAGTCTAATCTCAGATGGATGCTATTATGTACACTAAATTGATTAAATCTAATTTCTGAAGTGGTCGAGGAAATGGCATGTAGTAGATGTCTCACCTATTTTTACATCTGGATATTTAAAAACGAATCCGTTAAGATAAAGTATAGTTTCTGATAGACATATTAACCTTATCTATAAGACAAAGTAAATTGACATAAACTTTGAATTATTTTGAACTCGAGCAACGTATATCTCGATCAAATAGTAACGAAACACAGCGTTTACATATTGAGTTTTATTAATAACCAAGATGAACTCTAGTGCTTGTCTAATTGGCAGACCAATACCGATTTCTCTGCCAGTTGTCGCCCCATCCGGCTAATAATAAAAATACCGAATTTGGCCGAGTTATTACATCAAGCCATCCGGAATCACTGGCAGATCATTCACATTTTTTTCTCTCGTATACGACAGTCGTCATCGACGCTTACCTCATTGTCAAGGCAAATATGTGTACTACATTTCACGATAGAAATAAACAATGGTCAATGCACCAATTGCGAAATTCCATACACTAGTAAATTCACGGATAATCGATCGTAGAAATGAAGAAGAATACGCGAGCGAAGTTGATATTAGAGAAGTTAAATATAAACGACTGGCTTGTGTACGTAAGCGATGGTAAAATTAGAAGCATCCTCGAAAGATTAGCTAATACAGCACCGGATAATACGAGTTTCCATGTAATACGAAAACTGGCAAATAACCAAATTATCGTTAAAAACAAAAAGTTGTTTTTCAATAAACTGAACTGTTGCACAGTCGTCACTCGTTTATCCTTCAAGGCCTGACACTCGCACATAAAACAATAACGATCAGCTGTACGCAAACCAGAGGCGAAAAGGGCGAATCAACAAGTTAGAACGAGATTTAACAAAAAAAAAGAAAAGAAAAAGAAAGTTCCACTTGAAACGCAAAACGAACACTAGTTCACAAAACTGCTCGCCTATGCTCGAAATCGGAAAAATCACTATATCAGGCGGTGCGACAGTCCCTTAACACAGAACTGAACAGTGTGTAGATAGACCGAAGTCGAGAAAAAGAGAAGAATTATCAGTTCCGCTTACCTTGAAGTTGTACACCGAACGACTGTCTGCGTGTGACTAGTCAACTGAGCTTGCGGCAGCTGACTGTAAGAGTCATCGGCTAACGAAAAAAACTATAGCCGTTGCCGGGAGTGAGAGCGAGATAGCACCAGCGTTTAGACAGAGACGAAACGTTCGGCCAACAAAGACGATTGGTTGCGACGGTTTTAGACGAGACGCGGGCCTCTAGAACGTCTCTCTCCCTCTCGCACAACTATTGCTAAAAATAAGTTGCTGCTGAAAACGGAACCCCGCCAAGCGCCACTGCCTGCTCCCGAGCCCAATGCTCAGGCTCATATCCTTTTTCAATTTTTATGAATTCTATTCGGCTTTGTTTCTTTGCAGCTAAGCGCGACCTCTTCTTCGTTGCTTTTCATTTTTTTTAGATCTCACAACAAGGCAGCGCAAAAAAGATGTGTACTTTAGGACGGCAGTTGCGACTTTGGAGCTCTATAAATAACATTGCTATTATGGAAACAATCATCGAATCCAGCCTATCGAGTTTGAACAAATGTACAATATATTTAATTACGATAGACTCATCAATGTCTTATGTTTTCGCTTTTGTGTTTAGAAAATGTATTTCTAAGTCTTTAAGTAATCCTGAAGAAAGATATTCCTGATGAATTCGCAAATATATGTATAAAGTGTATAAAAATATTCGCTACCTATCATTTATAAATAATGAAAGTCAATGAGAGGCTTAATAAAGAAGTTCTTGATTTGTATCGGAAATTTTGAATTTTTTAAAAGATACAGACTTATTTATAATTTAATTCTTTCAGTATCGCACCTAAAATCTGCAATGTGCAGTGAAAAATAAACTCGCGAAGGGAACGTGCCAAAAATAAGCCGAGAAAATGATGTAAACTAATGTAAATTTTTTAAGTGACATAGTTTCTTGAAGATATATGTAACTAGAATTTTATTTTGACTAACTCTTTGAAAATGAATTTGTGCTAAAAATTACTACAAAGTTGAGAAGCAAAAGTTCACTGGTGAGCTTAAAATTCGAGCTGCATATTAAAATTCAAGTGCAGACTATCTCGATTCGCCACCGTTCCAGGAATTCGTCATAAAATGTACGTTCACTCAAGCGTGGTGAATGAGCCGCTACGTTTTGAAAGTCACACGCGGTAAATTTGTTTTCGCAACTAGACGAAGGTACGTGTTCGTAGTACTAAAACCGTTCGTGGTATTAAAACCTTCGCGTGTTGTCCTAGTTAATTCGTCTCCCGGGCTGATGTGCTTTTACTATCTCTTTTATTGTCGATATGGAAAATTGACTGCAAGGGTATCAGCGGATTAAGATTACGTTTTATATATTCTTGCGTAATTATCAGATAATGATTTAACATGAAAAATGGAATTTTTACTTCAAGAAATTTGACAGTCTTTAAAATTTTGACCAATCGGTAATTGAATAATTTATATTATTTTTATTGCTTGAAGAATTTTCGTTTTTTTATTACAATAACTATTTGGTAAACATGGACTATGTTGGAATTTTATGATAAGTATCTACTTCACTACAGATTCGAGGACGTCAATACCAACTAACCAATTATTTTTCAAACAATAAAATGTCATTCTGATTATTTATTTATTCACTTTGTTTTTAATTATCACTTCTATTAACTAATAAGATCTTTTCATTTTTGTACTGTGATTGATTAAAATAAAATATTTATGTTTAATACGACATTTAAATTACAGTGATATATGCAATTAATTCTATAATTATTATCAGCTGTCACAATGTGAAATAGTCTCTTGTGTCAATTAATTAGGTATTGTTTATTTTAACCTTGCTTGAAATAGGAAGTGCTGGCAGTTGTTCCAATAATTATTGGTCAATTACGCACTTCAAGTTCCGAACACTCATAAAGACAATACTGTATCGCAATAGCCATAGTCAACAGCTTGCACATCAACTACGATCCGAGCCAGTTTAATTAATCTCTCAGCCAATAAAATTAGGGGGAAGCATAATCGTGCGCGCTTCGTTCAAAAGCTGTCCAAGTTCAATTGGTAAACGAGCGTTAAGCCCGCAATTGCGCATTGAGCAAGTGCACGCTCGCATGGTATCGGTTTTTCGTATTCCTGACGCTTGATAGTCGATTCGGCGTCGAAGCGTATTCGGATATTATTAACAGGCTGACGGAAATTTTGGCCGCGAGCCAAAGGCCTGTTTAGCTGCGATCTACGTGAATATTACATGCGTTGACTAGCGTAACGCGACGGGAGCTTTCACTTTTGTTCCATTCAATTTCAATTTTTGCCCTTTGAATTTGTATTCATTTTCTATGATAGTTCTTTGTTTATTAATGAAGCGTAAAATTTTATCTGCTGTTTATAAGCTGATTTAATTTTGTAAATGCCATTTGTTTATTCCTCATTGTCGGTTAAAGTTAGTAAAGAAGGAATTTAGATAATGAAAAGTAACATCGTTCGTGAATTAAAATGTGAAGGTTACATCTTTAAACTATAGTTTGATCAATGTACGTAAATACGTCATTAATAATAATCGATGGTTTACAAAGGTTAAAATAGTACACTATATTGTCAAACAATCGAGCAGTGTTGGCCACGTCGTTTGTCGGAAGCTCAAGCTCAAGCAGCGGCCACCTTGATACAGCAGTTTTCGTCGATACCGCTCAACGATAAGAGCTTGTAGTTCAATTGCAATCTTAACATTGGAGATGGCGAATCAAGCTACGGGTGAAGTATTCTTCTGTATGTGTATTTATTATTTTTGCACATAACGTTTATGAGAGAATGTTAAAATAATCATTATTCCCGATGCAAATCTTAAGGACCATAACAATTAGCATTGACGAAAGTGAAAGGTGTGCGATGCAATTCAATTGCGCAATATTTTGAATGTATTTACTTGTGTTCATCGAAATTAAGATGAAAAAATGGAATATAAACTTTTGTTAAGCAACGTTTAATACATATGCAAATACTATTATTACACTCCAGAAAAATATTTGCTAAACATTTTTTAATAACAGCAATATCACCATTGATTATTTTTTTACTGAAAGCATAGATTCTCGTTTACTTTGTAAATGTTGTAGCACGAATAAATGTCGCAGTTGATAAAAAGAAGTTAGATCGGGCAAATTAATGTCTGTGACCAAAGCTTGGAAAATGTAATCACTTGTTTATTGAATTTATTTCTTATTTTACAGTAAACATTAACACGATGTATCTTAAAGTCTGTATAATTAGAAACGTTTAATTGTTTATATTTCTTATTATTCATGATTATCTAATTAAAATGAGTTGTGAAAATATTTCTTTAATAACGTTTGTCATTATAGAAGTTATAGTGGTAAGTGATAACCAGTTCAAAAACATCACAAGTATAATGAATGGATGCATTTAGCAATAAAAGTATTAAAAATAATCAGATAAACTGTGAGCGTAGTATAATTGAGTTTCTTTTTTCTCCTTGATTTGCCAGCTCAGCGTACACAGCTAGATAGACAATGGTATTGGAGCAAAGCGGGCGAATCTCACGCGCAGATGCACGCCAATTTGCCACTCGGTGCGACAGCAGCAAGCGATCGCCCACCGCCACCGTCTTCTATTATTCAGCTAGTTGAGGTTCCGGCTGCTGCTGCTTCGTTCGCGTTTAAGGCAGTCAGCCATGCTGCGTTAGCGTTGTCGAATATTGCCAGCGCTGCTTCTACTGCACTGACCCATATTGGTTACGAGGGCACCTTTTCGCTCCCCATTCAAATTCAATTTGTCGTCCTGGAAATTGTCTTCGTTATTACGGCAGCTGCTGCGGGATTTGAGGTCTAAACGCAAACTTTCATTCGTCAACGACTGTACATGCATTGTTGCATGATTTACGTCTGCAAAGAGAAATAGAGTCTCGCGTGAGATTAAGCTATAATCGTACTGGATAAGCTAATATAAAGACAAAAATAAACATGTATTTGCAATTAAACTAATCAATGCGTACTCTTAATTTTTCTCCATGGTAATGTGCCACTAGGTATGGGTCGTCAACGCCAGATGAAAATAAAAATATTGGATAGTGCTGTAGTTTGCGGTCGCTAAACCGACTATACACTCACTCTACATCCGATATTATGTAGTTGCAACTGTGTATATGATCTATATTAATTTGCAAACATAACATTTGAAAGAACCATTGTAGCGTAAGCTTACAATAGGTGTAGTATCATCATCTCAATATACATCATAAGAGTCATTCGACTCTTTATTACTGCACTGCTACACGAGTGTATGTATGTATGTATGTATGAATGTATATATGTATGTGTGTGTGTGTGTGTGTGTGTGTGTGTGTGTGTGTGTGTGTATATATAATAGATACAAAAATATGTATTAAACTATCATTCCTAGTACTTATCACTCAACTAATAATAGGTTTCAGCAAGAGTAAATGTAATTAATAATTTATATATATGAGTAATACTTCAATCTTATATATAAGTTAAGTGTTATATATATTAATAAGTTATAACTTGAATGCATATGCGACATTTAATGTATAATTGATCTTTCGTGTTTCAAAGTTTAAGAAAAATTATTTCCATCAGTCTTCATTTGGGCGATACTTCCAAATTTTCCCGAAAAAACAATCAAGTAAAAACCTTCAGCCAGGTAGATGCAATGTACAAATATACGTGTATGTGTGTGTGTGTGTGTATAAGATCTGAACCATTGGTTGGCAGGCTAAGCGCGGGGAAGAGCACCCCTTTCAGTGGCGGGGTGGTAGTCGACGGCGGTGTCTATTTTTGGAAAGTGGGTCACCCATAAACCCGAGGGCGAGCTTGTCCCGTGACGTCACGGGAGGGAGAGAGAGAAGAGTACGGTCGTCCTGGTAACAGGAACGCCAGGTCAACTACCTGCGCTACTGCTGATGCAGCCATGAGCACTTTTCGTTTTTAGTTGTCTGCTCTTTTCCCCTTTCTTGAACAATTTTAGATAGCTTGTCTGATTCTGAAAATATGCAGCTATTGATAAAGTTAAATATCAGCTGGTCGCGGACTTCATTGATCGTTCGCTGTTTGATATTTACATCGCAGCAGTGCACTGCTTCAGAATCTAGATGCGTGAATATCGTATACTCGAGAATGTTATTTGACTGGTTCATTCGACATCACCGATTGTACATTGATACGAAACTCAAACAAATTTCTAGAAATGCAGATTTCTCTTGGTTACAACTAAAGATATTTCAAAATTTTCCTTCTCCGGTTATTTTTTTTTCTTGTAGATAAATAAAATGGAACTATATAGAGGTTTTATTTGATATTCTCCAATGACTTTAATAGTATCACGGAAAATTAATTAATTTTATCACAGGTATGTGTATCATATATATTTATTTTCATGTATTGTCGTGAGCAGGTAGTCTCCTTAAATTACTTCATAAATTATTTCTTCTTTAATCCTTCTTTTGCGAACATTTCAAAGAGTTAATTTGTATTCAGTAACTTACTTGTTCATGTTAATAAATTACTCAATCTGATCTTTCACATTATTCATGCTATTTTTGATAACTAACATGAAAGAAAATAATATTTTTTTCGAAATAGGATAAGTAAGTAGTAAGTAATAAGTAATTCGATAAGTTAGTATTAGATAAGTAATAGGATATTTACAATAAAATTATGGACAGCTTGTAGAATTTAATATCATTTTGAAGCTGTTGACATTTGCATGTATGAAATTAATTTTAATTAAACAATAAGATTAATTTCCTATGAATTATAATGATATTTCAATGATAGTAGATTAATATAATTTTTTTAGAGATTCTCCAACAAATTATTAAAAGATCAAATTAGCGTTAAATAAGGAAGCATTTGAAATAAGGAATCCAATACTAGTTCTTAAAAAACATATTTTGATTTGAAAAATAAAATACAATTTTTGTAAAGGGACCCTTAAAAAAATAATGGAATACAAAAGTATACAATAACTAAATCGAACATCATTCATTGACCTGCAGTAGGGATTTATCATCATTTTAGTTGGATCAATAACTCAAGTTTTAACAAAAGAGGCCTGGGCTGAACTAGGGACATGTTACGACTTATCTGACAAGTGTTATCAGACGAAGGACTCCAAATTGACGATTTCAATATATCAATATCGGCATCTATATTTCTTTTCAGAATAACATAGAGTACGAATATCACAAAGTTTTTAATTAAAACACTTGAACAATCTGTAATTGCGAAAATTGAATCAAACCTATGTTTTGTAATTGCAATTTATCACATCTTGAGAAATACATGATTCTATAAATATTTGTATATGTAATGCAGAAATAGAATGGAAATATAATATTTAACATCAGTAAAAGAAACAATATCTTAATATATCATACGAATGAATTTTTTTTAAATTCTATTGCAAATATAAATAAAATTTCTTTTCTTGTACAAATATAAATAAAATTATTTCTGATTTTGTTATTATTGCATTGAATTTATTCAATATTTTTATATTCATTTATTTTTTTCTAGAATCATTGCATAACATTATTAAAATTCTTTCATAGTTTTTATTAAACTTTTATTATTTCATTTATTTACTTATACAGGTATGCAATAACAAAAGCCAATATTTATCGCGTAATTGGAAAATTCTTAATTTTTATAAATATATAGTGGATTTTACTGATAAATTCAATTCTTTCTATTCAATATCTATCACAAATCCATATTCCCAGCGGGCATACTATTTCAAATATCTCAGAGCGCGAACTGTCAATATAACTTAAATCTGATTTATGAGAATAATGTTCATGCATAACTATACTTATTTCTTCGAATGCAGTTTTATTTCATTTCTGCACTACTTGTGAAAATACTTGTAAAGTCATGTATTTGTGAAGGTGTATTGCAATTTCTACAAAAATAGTTCAGCGATTTGGACGAGGATGATTTAATGGAATGAAAACAGTTAAATCATAGTGAATATAAGTATATTAATTTTTTAGGACGAAATCTCTGATGATATTAAAAAGAATGTCAACTAAGGTTTTCAAATGTCATGGGGTATGAAAATAATTATTGAAAGCATAATCAGTAGAACAAATAAATTTTGGTCGGCCATCTTACACCTTCAACCTAATTCTCAAAGCAATAAGATATTTCGAATGATTTTAATATAAAAATGCGAATCCCTACAGCTATTACCTTTTCACCACGAAACATGCATCGACGCGTACTAAAATGAAGGGATGTTATCTACGTCATCGCAACAAAGTCGATTGAGTCTGCGGAGAGCATTGCGCGAGAGCGCAAAAACCGGTCCATACCGATGAAAACGACTTATTTTCGGCAGCGGAGGATGACGCGCGGCGCAAATGCGCTCGAATTTAAGCGGAAATTTCTTTCAATAAACCAATCCTCCCTTTTTGTCAGCCTCCTCTTTGGTCCTGAGCGTAGCGTGCGAGAGATTTTCCGATTCTCTATCTCTCTCTCTCCCTCTCTTTCTCTCTCGCTTGCTTGCTTGCGCCTGACCCAGATTCGCCCGGGCAATGACGTTGGGCGTGACGTCATGCGAATCGTGTAATCTGGGTCGTTAGGTCGTCGAGCTACACCGATGCGTCCCGCGATATGACTCTACGCCACCACCGAAAGAGAGCTTCCTGAAACAACGGTCCACACTACGACGAGGCTACACGGGCGTCTTTTTTTTCAAAAACCTTCCACTCACGAAAGAAGTCAAGTCCAGCGTTTCTTGAGTTTACTCTGGCGAATTCACCCTCCAGATTTGTGCTACTCTTATTTAGGTGATTTTCAACGCGATTCGCTGCTGCTGTAATTGCTGATATAAATTGTTTGCTGATATATTGCTAAATAAAATATTCTTTCCTTTCATAGCCATATCAATAGAGAAAATATTCAACGTATTTTTAATGCATCATGCGGCATTTGAAATACTTATAAGTAGCGTGATAAAAAATCAAACGTTTAACGATAACGAGATACCAAAGAGGGTGGCTAAGCTGTTCTCTAGTTATATCGTGTGTATTTAGCAGATATTATCAAGTCTCCATTATACAAGTATAGCTCTGAATCTATTCTTGTTTAGAAATCGACTGTGACGAATTAATAATGACCCCTAAATTTTTATTAAGTGAGCGTAGCAACTGGATATCTAGTGTCTACAAAAATGATCTAAGTTTGTTATATGAATGTGAACGAACGTAAACATGTACGTAAACTATCATAAATTAAATCATTTATTCGATTCCAATATTTCATTTTCGTAAAAAGGCTTGTGTATAACAGTAAGGGGTGCTGACATTCTATAGATTAAATAAACATATTTTACATTCATATTCAGGATTATATTTCAATATAGATTCATCCTACCGAAAAATTAGCGATGTCATTTCTGAATACTCACAGTTTTTTCTTTCGAATATTATCTTGAATCTGATTTATCATTATATGGAAATGATAAATCAGATGGCAGATTCTCTATTTTGAGAAATTAAAGAAACTACAAACCAAAAATTGTCGATCATTTGATTCTGTGATTCCAAAAAAAAAATCGTTTTCGACTAGTGGCTTTTTAAGAGAAATTCATACAAAATATGGAATTTATTATTTTAGATAATTGAAATTTATTTCGGATTCTGTAATATATCAGCTTTGGAAATGAAATTCAAAAAAGAAGATTCTTAGTAAGTTTGTTTCACAGGAAAATCAAGAAATTGCATGAATTATATATATATATTCTTTGGTTCAGATTGATCGAACAAATTTTCATTGAGAGACAGAAAAGATAATATCCGCGCCTATGCTATAGATCTCGGGAAGTCTATAAAAATCTAAGATCTCTTGTAAGATTTATTTAGTCAATATTCAATTTTCCAATTCAACAGTATGCATAAACATACGATTTAACTTGCTTTCTATTTTAATTTATCTCCTATAAGTGAACTCAAATTACCTGAGATTTGACTTGGCGACTGAAATATTATAAATGCATTTAAAAATCTGAGAAATATATCTTTCGTAATGAAATAATCATTCCATTCCCAGTGAGAACATGGATTATTTAGGCTGTTAAATCAATGAAAAGATAGATTAAATATAACGTATACTTAATAACTTCTGACGAAGAATTGAATAGGTAGAATTTGAAAATGAAATTGTTTTCCTCGATTGATTAAAAATCCATTAGAATAGCGTAGCTGTTGATGAAGTGGTGAAAAGCTAATGCAGGTTAAGTTCAGGTCGTCATCGTTTGCAGTATATATATTTCGAGTGACGTTTGAGAGCGCTCGCGGTCTAAAATAACTTTTCGCCGTCAAAAT
Organism: Phymastichus coffea; assembly: GCF_024137745.1. Taxonomy (NCBI): domain Eukaryota; kingdom Metazoa; phylum Arthropoda; class Insecta; order Hymenoptera; family Eulophidae; genus Phymastichus; species Phymastichus coffea. The sequence goes on from NW_026706849.1 coordinate 1,665,008, forward strand.
AGACGGCTGTACATTCATGAAGTGGCTGATAAAAAACTAATCGATCTCCCCGTTTCCATGCGATTTAACGTGTTCTATTTTCATAATTCATAATATTCTTATTATAGAATCTGTTATTATTTTTTTGAATTTTAACATTCTTCTACCACACCAGCTTGATTTTCTATCGTTATTCAAGCACACTCTCAGATTTGAAATGAATTTTATAATAATAATATTTCGAAAAAGCCATATACATTCACTGACCTTGCAATATTACGCTGAAATATTTTTATTTATTACTTATAATTTTACAGATTTTTTACCCTATTTCGTTATCTTATTTGAAACAAATGCAACACACTTTAGTACATTGATAATTATTGATGATTAATGTAAATTCGCGGATTTAGCTTTAGAAAATCAACCTTCAGTAATAAGCCTAAGTGATCACTGTAATGACAAGCTTTCGTTATATATTAAAGATAATCATTCGGACGACATATTTGAACTTCGTGGCTACCGAACAAAAAAAAAATGTCCATATCAACAATTACAAAAATTTTAGTTCTCTAACTAACGAAGATAACTATCGTTTTTCCGAATTCTAAGAAACATACGTATGTATATAAATTGTGCCGCATATTGAATCGCGTGGCTGTCAATACGTTAATACTTATTTTGTAACAGACTATTTTGTAAAGTTCATTACAGTAGATATAGCTTTATAAAATAAAGAATTGTCATCGGTCAAAGCTTTTCCATTTGTCAGTTATAAGTATTTTAAAAAAATAATATAATACTGCTGAATTAGCATAATAATTTACTGATAGATTGGTTTTCGCAATAAAATTTACTTTCTAAGCCATTCATTAATTAATATTTTCTTTAAAAGGCGATAAAATCTATATCAGTTTAATAGAGCCCTCTGATATCTTTCAGTGTTTATATCCATCCGTTATAAATTTACTTAATCTTCTATACAAGTAATATTTTTTAATATGAGGTGTCAGATATAATACTGCATTAAGATATAAATATCGTGAAATTCTTACGTTCATTTAAACTGATGTTCAGAAATTCAAGAGAGATGAAAATAATGAATGTAATTATTTTGAAAATAATTATAGGTAGTTCTGCAATGAGCATATTTCGTTTACCATTTTTCTGTACATCACGATATCAGTATATGACGAAACCTATTTTAAAAATCTACTTGTCATAGAATTGAAAAATTTTTTTTCTCCGCTACAGTTAGAGCTCCCCGACTTTTTTCCTCTTTAAGCATGAAGTGACGATAAATACTTGTGAAAATTAGAAAAGTTTGTAGTGACAATTTTTTTCTTGACATTTTTGAATATTATGTAAAAATCACTGTAATTACAATAGATTTGAAAAGTAATGTGAATAGTGAAAGTTCGATGTCGATTTCGATTAAATATTATAATTTTTCATGTCGCTGTTGTTGATTGAAAAGAAAATGACGTGAAAGAAATCATCCCTGTTTTCAAGTTTAGGAAAATTTCACGTATACTGTGTACCTTAAATAAAAAAAGAAAAAAATGTTAAGAAGTTCTAATGAAAAAACAAATTATTTCAATTCTATACCTCTAAAAATAGGGTTAAGATCGATGTTATTAAATGAAAATTAAGATCAAATCATATTTCTATAAAATAAAACGTATCATGAAAATTCCAATCATTAAATAATTATCCTATTTAAAAATTTGTCGATCAAGTGTCCAATGAAATACTACTCGAAAGAAGGAAACGAAGGAGGGTTGCTTATATATTTTTGTGATTAAACACGTTATGTAGAAAAATACGTAAACGCTCGATCATCAAATCACACACTGACCAGAAGCTACTTTATATTAATTTCTGTGAATTGTATTTTATCCATTTTAAAAATAAAACCACATGCAAACACAGTGGATATCATAGATTGATTTGATCTCAACATCAAAACAAAGGAAAAATAGTTCTAACACAAAAGGACGTATCGCCGAAAAGAAAATGTGTACAATCATACGTGGCTGGAAGGTGAAGCTATGAAAAAGGTTTGCAGGCAGTCAATAACCCGCTGGCTCTGGCCGTGACGTAACGCATGGCTGGTAGTGGGGGTGTATAGAAGGAGGAGGTTGGCTTGCTTGCGCGCGCGTCCCCGAGAAAGTAGGTCAGTGGAGCTTCATTCACATTACGCGGCCATTCATGAGATCTGCTAAGCGTTACACAGCTTTCCGCCGTCGCCGTCGTCGCTCTCGTCCTTTGTCGTCGTCAGGACCTCGTGTTGTATGCAGCAGGACCCTGCTTCTGCTGCTATATGTCCCTCGTATCCCAGGTCGCGCCTACGCACGATGCGCCACTTTCGTGATGCTATGTCACTCTCTGTGACGCCGTATTCCCGTTTAAGCTAAACTGCACTACAAATTATAGCAAGATGTCCTCAGGGATAAACCAGATTCGACCGATATTTACTCATATGTAATTTTGAATGGAAAATATAAAAATTTTATTTTTGTTATGTTGTCTTTTGATTTGTAGTTGGTTCTACGTTCTTTGAAATGTTGGATATTAACAAAATAGACTTGGTTAGTACACTGAATAGTTCTTATTAGTTATGTTTTAATTTTCAGTGGTATAACGGAATGAAGTAAAGTCTATCTTAAAAGATGAAAGTTCACTAGAAAAATTTTTTTTCACATGTTTCATTTCTCAAATCCATGAAAGTATACATTCTTGACATTTTGTGCGCTGTTAGCAGTAACATTGTGCATTGTGTCAGAAAATCCAATCAGTCGGCTATTTAACACGTGATATTGCTTTTCATACATTTCTTAGACCGTTTTGAAAAATGAAAAGATATTACGTAATTAAATAATGTTTAAAGTATAATTGTTAATGGCAGGATAAGCAAAAACAATAATTCAAATGATGACATGTACTAACTACAACTTTGTTATCATATTAATTCGCGCGCATTTTGTCCCTTGACTGCCTATGGGATTCATCAGCGTGACATGACGGGCGAACACTGCCATGTACGCAAGTAAAAGTACATAAATTTTCTCGTACCAATTAATTTTCAAATTGTCTGTTCGTTCGTAACGCCGATCATGTTCGAAAGTCTCGCTCAAATTACGTTTTCTCTTTCGTACGGCTCTGTTCAATTTTCCACTTTTTCCGTGTGTCCACTCGATTCTTAAATGCAAGGCCCTGTCGTTGTCATTTGCCGCACGCGAATATTTACATTTAAAATCTAGGCTAAGGAATCAATTTTATGACTTATCAAACATCATGTTAACATTCAACTGAAGAACCGAGGACTGAGAAGTGAGACTGAGGAAGTGCTAACAGTATATTCGCTTACGCTCAGAATACATCGTATTGAGTAAATAAAATTGTTTATCTAGAAATACTTTCCACGAAAGTAAATCTTTAAGAAGCAATCGAGCACGCGATCGTTTTTTGCCATATTTCGTGGAATCGACAGTTTACTTAATTAAATTTGACCTGAATAACTTGAAAATGTCACTAATAATTTTTATCTGTACAAAATACTGTTGACCATTCATTAAAGCTTAACATTTTGTAGTTTATACAAAATTCCATATAATAGTTTATAATTTTGCAATTTATAATGTACAATTATAAACTATTAATCGCCAAAATAATCCACTGGATTAAATAGTACGTGAATTACAAACGTCACATAATATTTATATAAAATTTATGAACTTATCAATTGTATGATAGAGAGATAATATCAGGATCAAAGTCAAAAGTACTAAAAGTTACATTACAATTGTAAGTTGACACCTGACTGTAAGTACATTTTCAGATAAACTACAGCATTAACATGATGATATAATTTTTCAAAAAATCATTAAATTATCTATTCCTACATTAGTCTAATATTAGTTAAAGTCAAGCTTCACTTTTTAAGTAAATAGACTGGCAGGAATCTACGAGACACCGATTTTCATGACACCGAAGAAATTATTCTTACAAAAATTAAAATACTCTCGTTTCATATAGTTTTATTATCTCGATTAGAGCCTTTTTTTAGCATTTACGAGATATTATATATATATATATATCTAATATATTGAAAAATAAAGTCTCTCATCTGAATAATTTTTGAAAAAGTAGGTCTACCGTAATTTAAAAGCAGTTACTGTTAGAAAAATGAGAACAAATCCCTTAGTTCGAAGAAAAATGGTTGAAAAGTGTTTTCTGAAGTTACACTAAAAGAAAATTTGATTTAATTAGTAAACAACCTTCCTAATGAAATTATTTTCAAGAGATTACATTTATGAATTTTGAAGTAGCATAACTCTTAAGCTGTTTATCTTTCTTTAATTTTTTTTTCAATGATAGATTAGATCTAAATTTTTTATTGCTTACGGTGAACTTATATTCATAAAAGCTACTTAGGTTAGAAGAGGGACTCCATTTTGGTTGAAAGGATTACGCGTATACCAAAATAACAATACCCAACCCAGGTAAAATCCATGATACATCAAATAAAAGCAGATAAGATATAGCATAATTGGATTCACATGCGGCATACGGTATTGAATAACCGAGAGACGGAAGACATGGCATTTTCGGGGTAATTTGAAAGGAAGACGGAAGCGAGCTGCAGCCGAAAGAGCAGCGGCGACAGCATGCAGGGTGGGCCAGCGATAAAAGGAGTCGGCTGGAATAGGTAGACGTCTATATAGGTAGAGAGGGTGGACGACGACGTCGGCGTCGTTCCACTTTTTGAAATTCAAGCGAACGCTGTCCTGTGCGGCTTCGGCTTGGACCCCAGGAATAACGTCACGGGAGAAGAGAGGCGTACTTTGAACCGTTTCGCGAGAGGTGCATCGACCTGGAACCCCAGATCGCGTTCTGGCCAGCCTGCCGCAGCGCGCGCGGGCGCGAATATATGTGCCGAGGACGAGTTTTCCGTCTCGCTCGTTCGCGCGCGCAAGCATAGCCAACTCCGTTGACGTTAGCTGCGTAACCGAGGTGTGCGCAAGAGCTAGCATACTCTTTGTTACTATCAACTGCCAAGATACTTTCACGAATGCTCGGTCTACTTTTTATGTTTGCTGTTACAGGAAAATCAGTGAATCGTGAATATGTTCAATGATTATATATCATTACTCAGTTGCTTGTTTTTTTTCCATCTTTCTTAATGGATATATTTATTATTCATCCTCGAAGGTCATGTTTTTCCCGTGAATAGATAATTAATATTAGCAGATAGCCACATAAGTATCCAAGTCACAATTGCACATTGCTACAACCTTTTATTTTTAAATGTAAAATATAGAGAAAAGGTTAATTGGTCTTCAGAGATATTTTATATTATTTATTTAATTCAGTTAAAACGTTTCAATATCATTCTGAAAATAATTTTGAACAAATTTATTTATAATGTAATTTGTGAATAATTTACTATACTAAATCAGTTGATTATTTCGAATAAGATCTTGGTCATTTTTTCTAATTCAAATAAAGTTTCAATTTAGATACGAAGCTGACTTTCGAATTTGTCTACTGCCGTTATTATTTAACGACATGATTGAATTTAACACTCGAAAATTTTGTTATTAAATGCGAAAAGAATTGCTAATCCTTCAAAAATAATAAATTCGTACAAATTACTGCATTCTTCAAAATAACGGCAACATAAATAATGTTTGAACGCGAAAATATGAGCAGACTCTGGAAAATTTACTGCTATCGAATCAACGAGAGCCAATTCAAATACTTGGACAAAAGTGTGTCTGGCGAGAGCGGCACACCATGCGACAACAGGGAAAAAGGGAGAGAAAAAAAGTGATGCCGCATTGCCGTGCGAGCGCCACCGAACAAAGTGTAGGTGTGCGAGCACGCGTGTGGATGTGAAATGTCGTCATCGCTCGGTCGTTTCATTCACGGAGAGCGAGGATCCAGTGCTGCCGGAGCACCGAGCCAGGCCAGCCTGTGACCTGCATGCGACGAAACTGGGTGAATGAGGCATCCCTTCTTCGTTTTTACTTGCGCTTCCACTCTCTGACGCTGGTTCAAGCGTTACTGGCCTAAAGACAGCTTGGATTGACAAAGCTGTTACTCTTCATCATTTTCTTTCTCCAAAATGCTTAATCAAACTCAACGAATTTTTCATCAACGATATTACTCAAAGTTATTATTATTACTCCATGCTCGTCGTACTTTGATCTATTGACAAACTTCACTTTCACTTTCTAATCTTTTTACTCCTCATAATTTGGCGCAATTGATTAGCAAGCAATTGAATATCATGTAACGTTAATAAGTTAGTCTTATAATGATTCCACTTGGAATCAAATATATAATTTATACTCGTTGATACTATTAGTTTTATTATTTAGACGTGTCTGTTATTTCCACGTAAATTATCGAAACAATTACAGAATATAAGGAAATATAAAAATCGCGTTCTTTCAAAATAATCTATTAGTAGTTATTCATCATTGACAATTGATAATTTATACTTATTTTAGTTAATAGGATATGGTTTGTAGTGCAAAAATACAGCGTTGATGACTTTCCAGTAGTGATAAACTTAATTTTAAATAACATTGAATAAACTATACTAACTAGATTCGTTGCAATATTTTTTATAATAGAGAAAAATCATATTATGTCATCTCATTTGAAATATAAACAAGATCCCAATATTACAATCTTAAGCTTAATTTATAGCTTGGAATTGAATAGATCAATAATTATTATAATGCCTCAATCATAAAAATGTTTTATCTTACATCTTACATTTTATACTTGCAACGCTTCACAAAATTAAAAAATATCATGGATTCTAACGTTCCAAATAATTTATGTATAATTAATTATATTACTTATGTGTTACAAACTGGTAATGAAACGGCATTTATCGTGTCTTACTTTTTTTCATATTCCACCATATAAAAGAAAACAAACTCAAAAGCTCCTTGACATCGCAGTTGAAGGTGTTTTTTGATGTTGAAAGTTTCAACGTTGTAGGTTTCAGATACTGCAGAATTATTCAATTTCATTAACAATTTTTGATGGAAATTTTATTTTAAGACGAAAGCTTACGAATTTTAGAATTCGTTTTAAAGAATATCTCTGATTCTCAAAAAATCGAGCAATATTTTACTTCACGCATCAGTCATTCAAGGGAAGTTGTAAACTTTTTTAAACTTAAAAGTATAGTGTATACGTATATATCAGAACCTACAATAATATCTAGAAGAAAATAATGAAGAATATAGAAAAATTATAGCCATGACTTGAAAAATTATATTTTGAATGACAACGTGCGGGCAAATGTGCACGGTTTTATTATACACACAAATTATTGTGCACCGTAACATATCATAAAAATTGATACTCATTGCTTCACGCCATATTACTGTACACAATAGTTTACATTATGAATAAACCGTGTACAATTGTCTGGATGCTGGTTTGACAATCCACTTTATCATCAAAAACCAAGAAAATTTATATTTAGATGAACACTATGGGTAAACATGGATGTGTTCAATAATAAATTCAGTCATGATGCATGTAAAACATTTTTCTCCCACACCATTTAAAAAAAATGGTGGGGGAGGTGGGTTTACATACTCATGGTTATAAGAAACCAAGACTAATGCGTATAAGTATCTAGTGTACCTCTGAAGAGTTCCACGTGGAATGGAATGGAAAAAAATGGAAATAAGAAAAAATACAGAATTGCAAAAATGCAAGGTAAACTTGCGAGCGGATAAGCGAGGATGTAAGTTGATAGTTGCAGGCCACGTGGTTGAGGCGCGCGCGGGACAATTGGCGCGTCGACGTCATCGAGCGTTGAGCCAATCAGCCGGCAGCTCCATTCAAATGCTCCCGCCCGCAGCGGCGCACTCCTCTCGCTCTCGCTCTCTCTCTCTCTCTCTCTCTCTCTCTCTCTCTCTCTCTCCCGAGAGTCCCGTCACTCTTTGCGCCCGCACGACTGCAGTTCGTCTTCGACCACTGAGGCCGACGCGCGAGGCTGCTTCTTCTCTTCTCACTTTCTCATCCTTTCTGCCATCCTTTTATTCAACTTATATTTACTTTCTGCTCTCGCATAGCAGAGTTTTGTTGCTCCTGAAAATGTTATGTGATCCAGTGCTTCCGAAGTGCAAGCCTTGCTTTTTGCGTCCTTTCGTTTGTTGTGCACAAATGCAAATGTTCGTCTCTTTGTCTTTCTTGCATGCCCAACTCAATTGTTTAGTTGTCTTTGTTTATCATCGTATCGAGGTTCCTTTTTTCATTTATAATGTTATTTTTGTATTTTAATTTCCAGTTTCACAATGAAGAATTCTTTATACGACTAGAAAGTACTTTAGTAGGCATGTACTATTTGCTATTAATCTCATTGTCATACAGAATTAAAAAAACTTTGTAGAATTGCTCTTATCATCTACATTGACAAGTTCGATAACAAAGTTAAAAAAGTAATATCTTAAAGAAATTTCTTCAATGCACACTATCATCACAGCACAACTTGCCAACTTGCAATTTCATAATGTAGAACATTTTACTTATACCCCCGAGTAAAGGCAGCCCGAAGAAATGTTTGATCGTAGTGCTAGATAACACATAATACGGACACTCGGTTATTGACACGGGTATTGCAGTGATTTTCCATGATAATATTCTCGTTCGAGTTGGACTTCTCGATAATTTCAATAATTTTCTTCAATTTAATACGGTTGTCAGGTTTTTTAGGCCATATTGTTTATTCAATGGATACGAATATTTGATCGTCCTCAGTGAATCATCGTTCTTAATATGAATGGCAACAAGGCCAGTGGCTTAATTATGCAGGTGCAGGAGGATCATGCTACGAACTGGGTTAAACTTTGGTAAGTTATTTTGTATTTATAAGAAAGTTAATTTGACACTGTAACGAAAGCTTTGCTTTGAAATTCAGTGAATATTCTGTACTTTCATCCAGTTACATTAACATTTGGCATCGTAACATTCCTTTTTCCATGTTTTATCACATCAATTTTTAATTAAACCAAGTTCCAAATTAATTTACACAATTATTCAAATCTAAATAACGTTGTTCAATTAAATTCATTTAAAAAAATAAGCGCCTATGTAAATTATTTAATTGTACTTATGTAACTATTGTCTGTGAAAAGTGTATTTCCGTGCGGTTTGTTCTGCGCTGTACTGCGCACGTGTCATTGCCTTTTGAACGATCGATTTTACTGCGAGCCAAATAAATGTAACTGCTGGCTGCACGTATAAAGGTCAATATTTATAATTTCGAAAAGTTCTAATAATATAACATTATTTCGTTTTCTTCGAGTAAATAAATTGCAAACATTCTAACGTCTTTCTTTTTTCAATCAAGGATAGTATTACTTGTACGGTCAAGTTCGAGGACTGCACTGTTAGTTTCCGAAGTTATTTTAACTTTTTCGCATTATAATTATTAGTTTGAAATTCGTCCTCAAATTTGTAAATTCAATAAACAATTTTCATTGAAACGATGATTCGATCGAGAAATTCAAAATCCTTTTTAAATCCTATTAAAATGTATGGAACTGGAACTGTACACAATTTATTTATCATACTATGAAGAACCATTTTCGAAAAATCCGTATGAAAAGTATTTATTTTATCCGTCACGCAAATAAAAAATTTATCGGAATAATGTTTACAAACAGTGCAATCCGAACACGTGATGAAAGTAACTTTTTCACATTCCGTGCGACCCTGCATCACATTCATTGTCTAATTAAATAAAAATGTCGATACTAATAAACAAAATGGTTCGAATATTCACGATAGAAGTATGAGTAGTATAGCTCGGTCTCCAGTCAGACAATCAAAGTAACGATTCGAACCAGGCATCAAAAACTAAAATGCAATTCCCTTTCGACCTGGTTTCTGCCTATTCTCGTAAAATACCTTGCTATCCAAAACACAAAACAAAGAATAAGAATTGCTGTAGTGAAAGCCTCGAAGTAATTGTAGAATATTCGATTTTAGCATTCCCAACTTTAACATTAGCCATGTGCGTACGAGAAAATCCGAAATAGAGAAGCCGAAAGTTCGAGCTATCATGGCATTTCGGTGCGATACCGGTTTGTTGGCATTAATTGGGTAAAAATATGTGTGCGCAGCCCCGTTGATCGGGAGGTGATGATACACGTCACCTCAAGAGGGGCAGGAGGGAGTTAGTGACGTCAGGCCAAAGCTGAGCCACGATTGGCTCGACTGAAGCTTACGTCACAAGTGCGCGTTCGCGAGTGCATCAGAGTTCATAGTTCTACTTTGCCAAGGCTGTATCAGAGGATACAGCCACGGAAAGAGAAAGATTTACGATTTACGGTATATATGTGTATACTACATGTGTGTGTGTGTGTGTGTGTACTTATATACATTTATTTATTTACTTAGATTCGATTGTTTGATAGGTCTGAAATTTCTTTTTTTTTTATTCTCCATTTTGGTTGGTGGTTTTTTGTAACTTTTTATTCAACGAGAACGTGCTACCCAGTAGTTGCAAAACTTTAGAGAAATACTGAGCCCATGGGTCACGTTATTTACATTATTTTCCCCGAGGTAACTATACATTTTTATAAGTTACTAATACAGTGTCTTTTCGTCTACTTCCTTCATTTTCTATTTATTTTATGGTATGCCCTAGGATTAATGATTTTTACCAAACACGCTTGTGACGACAAAATAAAATTTATCAAAATTTTTGAACAAATACCTTTCGTTTAATAAAATCTTAAAGAGAGAATAAATGTTTCCTCAAGATATCCTGTAAATTGCATTGGCATTCTAACATCGAAGTGTAAAAAAATCCTTCAATATGCGGAGATGTAAAGGCCTTCATTGTATCAACACTTTTTTTTTCTTTCTCTGCATTCCTTGATAATCTTTAATCTTGGTGTATCGCATATGCGAGCATCGAGTGAAGCGCACTTCGGAGCACATGCGAGGGTTAAAGTGAAGCTACCCGATAGACTTTTTTTCACTCGCAGCTTTGATTCTATTATAGAATTTTCTACAATTTAATGCATATTTTCATGATCAAAGTTATTTTAAATAAAACATTTTTTTTTTCACAATAGACAACATAAACCTTTTGCAAAGATGTTAATGAAATAAATACCAAGTTATTTATATTTTTATTATTTCATATGATATTGTATTGCTTGATTGATAATAGGTTTTGAAATTTTTCTATTTTATTCTTCAACGAATGGAACAATATTTAAAATATACTAGTTTAAAAAATATTATTATACCTTTCACGAAGTACTTTACATTCACATTTCAAGATTGTCCTTATGAAATATATATTAGCAGTTGGATCAAGACATACATTGAATTACCTTTAAAACGATTACAAACGGAAAATACATTTGGATCATTTCATTTTATAATTAACAAAATCGAATCAAATAATAATCTCATTAATCCATTCATTCCATTCACGTAGTGAATTGGGAGCGTAAATCGATTATCCCCCCTCCACTGTTAACGAATAGCATTTAATCCAACAAACCGCTATCGAGTTGATAACTTAAATTTTGTCCCCAGAAGAAAAGTGTACAAGTGCTTGCCATCAAAGTATAAAAACGTCCGTAGGAGTAGGAAGGAAAAAAGGGATGCAGCGCCGGCGCGTGGAAGGCCAACGTCGCGGCGTGGCATGGGGAGAAAGAGAGAGAGAGGCATGACCCGATGACCCACATTCACGTTTGCGTCATTCACAATCTCGCCCCACTCTCGCGTGCCGATATGCACACGTTTCGAAAAATGAGTCGACGGGCGCGCCATGGTTCACTTTTATTCGTTGCAGCAATTTTTTTTCTACGAGCAAAGCGCAATCGATTAATGTTTCCCTTATTAGTATTTCGGATAATTTATTTATCGAACATGTTTTATCTAAATATATTTTTAACCAATACTTGATACACAGATTCGTGGAGACTTTCTTTGTTCTCACTAAGACGCAAGTTAAAATCTACGGCCTCATGACTTGTGTTGATACTCTCACCAAAATGAATGTAAAGATTGAACAAGTTATAGTATTATTTATTGCTGTTTGCAGTTTACAAATTGAAGAACTTTGCAGGTGAAACAAAAATACGAGTTGTATTTTACTATCATCTGCATCTATGCGCAAATGTTACTGTATCCGAAAAGTGTGTATTCTTCGTCTACATCTCTGTGTTAATTTTGTACCTCCTTGAAGCAATTTAAAAAAAGTTCGAACTATCATTACAACAAAGTATTAATCTTTTTAATATTATTAAATCCGAGTCAATCTATGACGACAAGAATAATCCCTACGATAATAATAATCATACCGTAACGATTGTCCTATTGAATTTTTCGTGCCAAATCGTATTGCCAAACACGTTTGCTGTGACATCGTCCACTTTAAAATAATTACGAGATTTTTAATTAAAAGCAATTGTGTTATCGCTGCCTTTGAGTGTTGATGAAGTTGATAATTGCCAAGTGAAGCTGTCAATGACGTCACAGTCCACTTGAGCAGATACATGCTCATGCATCGGGTCGAAGCGAATCTAACAGAGGCTCTGCTCACCAGTCTATTTTTAGGAGCACCCTCCATGACTCGACTACTCGTTTCGGCGCGTGCGCCAGACGAACGACTTGCAGTCGCAGCATCTTCTTGCCAGTTGAGTTTGCTTAACTTTCTTTCAGAAGAAGAGAGCTTAGTCCTCTATGCTAATGATATGCACTTGCCAATTATGATGCGTATTGCTGTAGTTTATTTCTTAAGCTATTGACCCGAGGTATTTTTACTCACGCACAAGTGCATGTGGGTATAAAAACTACATTTTTATAAAGCATGCGCTCGTGCGTGACTTCAATTCTACGTTCAATTGTAATCTTGACCTCGAACTGTATTTTTTCTTTCATCTCCTAGTTCTAAATTTGAAAAGTTGATTTGGTTACTGCCATATTTACAAATAATTGTTGATGTTGTTGTGACTGTTATTATTATCACCAATCAAAGTTTACTATCACCATATTCTGCAACTAAAACGATCCTTTATCTATATGTAAACTTTGTTCATAATTACAAGAATGAGATTGTTCAACATCAAGCTTTTTTAAGTACACTTCCGTTAATGGTTAAAAATTACCCATCAGAATATGACCTGGGCTACTGAAGATGATTTACAGTATTTTTTTACGGGATTCGATATTATCTTTACAATGGAGATATACACGCACACACATATTCAATTTTTAATACTGTTTGATATTATAATTATCGATGTCGAAGTATCATGTAAAGCTATTGATTGATATAACGGCATAACCATTTTAACAAGAATGATCTGAATGAATTGTATAAAATTTGTTTCGTTGACACAACAAAAGACACAATTTGTTTTTCAGTTTAAATCATATTAGGAAACAATATATATATATATATATATATATATATATATATATAATGAAGTCTGTTGGAATCGTTCCATAGAAACGGCTTGCTATTGCGCACAGTCTTGCATTAAAGATGAAATCGACAAAAGTAGAAGGTAAACAAGTTAAACGTATAATGGCGTACTTCTATTCCAATATCGAGATTTTTATTAAAGTTGAAGCATTTGCACGATCGTGTCGATAGTGTGAAATCGATGTTAATATAAACGTTGGATATTTTTGAGCTCATACAGAAGATACAGAAAGAGAAATGATAGCGAACGTGAGAGCGAAAATATGGATAGATACAAAAGGGAACTATAGTCGGTTGGGCGCTTAGTGAAAGTCGATAACCTTTTCGTAGAGCGCGTTCCGTGAGCGAGTGGGTGAGTTCAGTGGCCCGCGAACTCTCTGGCGAGCGGCGCAATGTGCCGAGAGAGAGAAAGAGAGAGAGAGAGAGAGAGCCAAGCCAAAACATCGGAGGAGCGCAGGCGTGTTTCCCTCTGACGTCACTTTTGCCTCTCTTAGGGGAGGAACAAGAAGAGGCTGGAGGGGAGAAATGCCACGTGACGTCATTGGTGCGCGCCGTCATATATGCCAGTCAGCGGAGCGAATGCGCGCTTGCGAGAACGAGAGGTCAGTCGACGAAGTGCCGTGGCCAGGCGAACAACGCCACACCACGTTCTCTCTTTCTTTCTCTGTCCACCTCACTGTTTCTGCCTTTCCTCTTTATATGTTATACTCTAGACGTCTTCTCACATTTCTTACTTAGTAATGCTGTTTACAAGAACGCAAGTAAAGGATATCTCGAAAGGCGCTTGATTTTTATTTATTTATTTTTTTAGCAACAAAGCAGTCTGTTTTTCAGATGCTTTGTGGGTGATTTTTTCTTCTCGAACACTGCAGTGACGTTTTAATCTAACGTATCTTTTTCTTGCTAATTCTCGAGTAAGTATGACTGTAAATCGCACATTTTCTAAACTGAATATTTTTAATAGATTTCCTTTTGTAGGTGTTCTTCCTCTTTGCGTTTCGTTGTGCGAAAATAAATTACAAGCATTGTTGATAAAGTTTCAGCGGAAAAGCTTTACTTTTGTACATTCGCGGGTGATTTTCAAAATAAAGGAGAAATCAGCGTAAGCAACGCTTCCCCTCGGAGTTACGTGATAAGTGAACGGCACTACCCGAGCAGGTCGATAAAGTAAGCGACGGGGGTTGTATAGGTAGCGCGCAAAACGAGCGCAGGTAAAATAAGACACTGTATCTTGCATTATTGAGAGAGCTAAGGTAGCTATACACGATACTTCTACGCCTCGTTTGATGGCGCAACTGCTGCCACTTTTTTCCTTCGTGCGCCTGACTTGAACAGCAGCTGTACTACTTGAAATGCGAATGCAAAATGTAGTAGCATTTGGCTGTAAGGATTAGTTTATATTTTTATTCAGTCGTGCTTTAAAAGTTTTTATCACCTTCGGATTTCTTATGACACAATTGTAATTTAGTTGAATGAACATGTTAGTTAATTTATATAATAATAATAATTGAATTAAAAAATGAATTGAGATATCGGTAAATTTAGAAAAAGTTGTGATTATTATTAAATGTATATTGTTTTGCAAATACTTGTTTTCTTGTCGTTCATTTCGTTGATATATTATGAATAATTTTCGAATTTTTTAGAATTAACACGCTAGACATAGACTATTTAAAAAATTTATAAATTAATCCGAATTACTAATGTGAGATGTTTGAATTATTTTATTTTGTCAGCGTCTTTTTAAACTATTCTTGGAAAATTGGAGTACATTCTGTTTAAAATTTTTTAGTCATAAAAGTATAAAAAATAATTTTCGCCGACAAATATTTTAATATTTTACGATATCTTTGAAAAACGGGTAAAACGTTTTCACAGCATAATTCAAGCATATTTTTCAAATTTGTTTTAATGTCACATTCATAAAATAAATATTTCTTGGTATGTAGTAAAGCATCGCTCTCTTTTATCAAAGTGAGTCAGATACCTGTTAAAAAGAGGACAACTTAGAAAAAGCGTTTTGAGAGTATAGATTGCGACTGAGTAGCCTGTTATGCTATCGTAATGGTGAGGGTAGACTAAGTACGTCGCGTAATCACAATGATCTAGGCTAGGCACTATCCACGCCTATGAGTCCTACGGGGCTTCTCTCGGTAGGGATTAATCCAGTTTACCTAGCGCGCAGCGCTGGGGCTTCTCTCTCTCTCTCTCTCTCTCTCTCTGTCTCTCACGTCTAGTTGCTAGCAAATGACGAGCTACATTAACAGAATGCTACATAAACAGAATTCGAATCCACAAAGTCAAGCTTTTTCAATTAATTTAGATGGATTACATTTGTTTTCTCATTATTCTCTATTTACTTCGGTTTGTTCTGTTCGGGGCTAAATCCAATATCAATTGCTTATAAATTTAATTATGATATTAATCAGATCTTATTGCCTGTACATCATATTTTTTGTTTTACTTTAGAATCTCTATAAAGTCATGTATTGATTTCTTTCAATTTTTAATTTAGTCAATTAAATTGGATCGTCACATATGAGAGGAGAAAAGTTCATTTGTCAGCTATAAAAACATATCGCGAAATATTTTTTCATTACAGGTAAAATACTCTTGCAACGTGTTCGCGATACACTTTGCAATCTTCAACACTTTAAGTAAAGTTTGAAAATCTTACAATTGATACTTCACCACACGAGAAAAGATCAATCGTTTCCACGCGCAAGCAAGATCCGGTCAATAGCTACAGTTGACATCGTCAACTTTTGGGAAAGATGACAAAGGATACGTGCATATAGAATACCCCTCGCGGTTACAAATCTGGCACCATGCTGCACTGTACTGTATTATGCAACGTTTTGCTATTATATTGGCGTAGCGAATGATTTTTTCCTCTTTTTACCTTATCCCAGACACTTATATATACTTACATTGCCCTCAATAACTTTATTACCAACGTCTCGATTGATTTGATTTTTTTATCAGGTCTGCCGAGATCTCGACGTGCAGTGAGTGTAATTGAATTTTCTTATAACACTAATATATTTTCTGAGTTCAGTTATTTTATTTGTTTTCCTTTTACAGACTTATATAGTATTGTTGTGGTTATTACTACCATTATTCTTCAATTTCTTGCATTTTTCCTTTTGCATGTAACTATGTTTTATAAATCACTTTATTTACTGGGACAATATTGAACGCATGTTAGTCATATTCTATATCTTAAAGCTTTTTTACTTTTAACGATTAGCAAGAATACAATGCACAATAAATTCAGCAAGAAGTAAATAGAGCAACAATGAAGATCCAACGGTGACTATCGATGGAAGAAAGAAGATTTATAATTACAATAGGCAAGCCGTCTTATGTTTCTGTCTTATTTCATTGTACATTTGCGATATGAAATATGACATAAACTTAAGGTGGTTACCTATATAACCAACAGTTTCATCATAATCATAAGTTCAGAAGATTATTATATTACTTGTTACATTGTTATATAATTTACTGTTTTGTTTGATTTTATTTACTATTTTTAATAATAATTTGTAAATATATTGAATAAGTATTGCTTATTATATTAATATAAATAAAGTTATAAAAAAACCATCCATTTCTATTGTTTTATTTATGACCTTTATAATAATTTTACCCCATTTTCTTTTGTATGTCTTAATATTTTCTTTGCTACATTATGAATAGATACGTAGATAATTAATAATAAATAGTTATTTGTTTGAAAATATTCAGTTGATCTAGATCAAAACAAATATGTTGTAAGATGAACGATAAAATATAGACTCTTGTAGAACGAATTGAAAAAATGAAAATATTAGACGGTGTATCATTTAATTTTTTTAATGGAGTGTAAAACTCTTCGTTAGACAGTACCACAAATGATTTATAAGTTTGATTCTGTTACTTTTCGGGTGACTGAATCGAAAGAAAGAATTAATAAGCATTAATCTAGAATATAACAACTAATTGAACAGTAACACGAATTTGAGATCAATTTTATTAAAAAATTGTTACTTCAATTGAAAAAATGACATGTGTTGTAGGCTGTATTATACTCCGTATAAGAATACTATGTAATTAATTCTTTTCTCGTTCTCAATAATGCTATCATAAAAATAAACTCATTATTAGCATTTAAAAATATATTTTATTTTATGTACAGTACATGTTCGACTACTGCATATGTATAAGACATTGATTCCATGATAATAGGTATAAGCGTAGCGTGAATTCTGTATTTATTAGTTTGAGAAGACTGATATTTAATTAGGTTAAATTTGGAGTGTTAGTAAACTTAAAACGGTTTTATACATATCATAACACATAAAACTGTATGGATTTGTTTACATAGAACTTTAATTTTTCTTAATTTTAAATTTTAAACAGAAAAATGTATAAAAATTTTATTGAAATGATAATGAAATTCAATTACGAATCTCAATAGGAACAGTGGATGAACCTTAGCGTTTTCCACAAGTTGAGGTCCGACGAGTTGGTTGGTCTAAGTAGTAAAAATCAGTTTTAGTCAGGCCGTGCAAGTGACAGTAGAAAAGGCCCAAAATGTAGGTCTAGACATATGCGACGGACAAAACTAAAGAAAAAGAGAGAGAGCGAGAAAGAAAGAGAGAGAGAGAGAAGCCAGAGGGGGGCACGATAGAGTGAGAGAGAGGCTAAGCCGAATCCTGCCAAGTGTCGCTCGAGAGCTTACTCGACTAGTATTACCCCGCGCGCACGAGGCTGGGGGCACTCGTTCTCTCGCACACCCTTCCTCTTTTGCCTTGGCGCGCTCGCATTCCACCCTTATTAGATTCGAGCCTACGACCAACGGCTTGCTTTCCTTTCTTTTATTTTTCTTCTCTTACATCTTTTTCTTGTCAGTGCAATCACTTTTTTCAACAATACTATTTCTATCAATATTTAACGAACTATTACTCTTGCAAATGTCTTTATTTTGATCAATTTCTTGTGTTTTTATCTTTACGTATCTATGGTCCACAGATACATCGATTAATGTATTCATAGTTATGTAAACCATTATCTTATTTTTGTTATTTCAAATATTCAATAATCATTTCTTTTTAACAAAAAGATTTCAAAAATCGATGCCTTTATAACTTTTAAATATTCATTGTCATAATGTCATTTGAACGGTGATGAAATAATGTATGCATGTTAACAGCACCAAACAATCAAACCCGCGGATCTAGTACCTAAATCTAATATTACTTTATCAATTACATGATTAGATAATTATTTTCATTTATTTTCACGAATTATAAACACAATTATTTTTGTTACGAATATCCTGAAATAATGTTTTTTTATGAAAGAAATTTCATTTTTGTATAAAAAAATTAATAATTTGTTGCATCTTCTGAACGCAAAAGTATTGAAATTCCAATGAAATTATAAGGAAAAATTCTAGCAACTTGAGCTTTTTACTAACTTACTTCAAGCATAAATTGAATTATAAATTTTACTTGCAAGTGTTTACAAAACTGTTTATGATACAAAAATAGTAACGGCAAGTCAAGTTTATATGTTGTTAATTTTTTCATCTCTGAAAAAAGATATGCAAAGCTCGAAAAGGTTTTATTGTTCAACACACTTACACGTAGTGATACAATCTCAAAATCTCAGATTATTCAATCAAAAACTAGCTTAATGATCAAACTTGAAAGAATCATTGATACAGAAGAGATACGCGGACACTAAAGAAAAAAACATAGAAAAGTAAGAAGTAGGGAAGATTGCAGCAAAGCGTGTGAATAGCATTATGATGCCGAAGAGACACTAGAATAAGATCGGAACGAGAGCGCGCGCGGCCAGGCTAATTGGGTCGTTCTAATGCCGAATCCCGCTATTTACCGAGGGCAACAATTGCCAGGCTCTTACACGGACATAACTTTATGTAGGTGTGCGTACGCATAGATTCGAGTGCAGTGGCGGTCGCTTGACGTTTTTAAGGATTCACCTCTTCACAATATCATTAAACACGACCACGCCAAAGGCCTTTCCCGTCACCCCCCTCAACGTTATGTAACATCTACGTGTGGATACCAAGTAGACATCGAGCATATTACCGATTTACGATGAAAATCATGGCTGTCTTCCCCTCCCATCAGCAGAGAGATGGTTTATAGGATAATCTCAATACTGCGGCGTTAACCTTGACTTTGATAGCATCGATGATGATTTATATACCGAAAGACTGATCCTATTTTCTAGTATGCAATCATATATTTTCATAGTTTGAACTGATTTTCCGTGCCAATATATATCACGGTAAATTTATTTACAAATAAAAAGTAATTTTATTCAACTTGTGGAACTATACGTAGGCATGTGGAATACAAGTCAAACTAGCTGATTGTTTCAGCTGATTGCAATTAACTCTAGATCTCATCAAATACAAAAGCATACCGTAAGCTAGTTCATTTTCATTTTTAATGATCAAAATTCGCTAAATGATGTCAGGTAATTATTTATTTTTCTTTTAATTATAACTAATAATGCTTTATTAATGGTACATCAAGATGATTTATCGATTATCGTCACGGAGTTGAATAATAAATTTATTTACAGCCTATGTCAGCGAATCAAGTGAAAAAATAACATTTAGTTTTTAAATAAAGTATTTTACAGATAGACAGATGTAAGGAAATCGAGAAGCAAGAAAAAAACAAACTTGCTTGGCAAGCCATGAGAAGTATGAAAATCAATGTGTCTGAGGCAACGCGAACTCGCCCCCTCCCGCCCCTCACACACACACACACACACGAGCGCGCGCGCGAAGATACGATTGCAAAGTTGAAAGGAAAGAAAAAAAAGAGGAACGGTAATTGAAGCAGTGAGAGAGTTGTGTGTTGATGTCGTGGTAAAATACCTCGGACGTTCGGCTGCAATAGAGTAAGAGGGAGAGCGCCGGAGTAGCGCAGGGCGTCTCGGCGATCCGCGCCGCCCCAGCTTGCCTCGTCGTCCGATTGGTTGACGGATTAACGCAGGCCACGTGGGGACCCCCGTCGGCTATATATAAAGCCCCGGGGCGGCCATCGGGCCGCCGGCAATAAGTTCTCCACTCGACATCCGACAAGTTCTTTCATCGCGAGTGCACACACGACCTTCGTCGACAGACTTCTGTGTGACGTTGCTTTCACCATATCCAAATTACTGTGCGCGCTCGTTATGCCCTTTTTCGTTTTTCGTCTTTATTCGCAATGGTGCAGCCGATCGCATGTATAGCTGTCTTTTATAGTTGACGCGAAAACGAAAGCGATCGATAAGAACCGCGTATCGTGTATGCATATTTTTGTTATGTTTGAGCGATGCTACATACTGGGATCCACAAATCGGACGTTGGTGATATAGCACAGTTCGAGTTGGCACACCGACGTACCAACACGTTAACGTTGAGTATTCGCGTATCCAGCTGCATTACGTAGCGTGTTGCTTTGGCTGCCGTCACGATGTTTAAAAAGAATAACATGAATTCTCGGGAGAGAGAAAGAGCGAACGTTATTGAAGCGCAGGTGAATACAATATCGATCGTAGTAGTCGTGCGCGGGTCTCACTATCTTCCGAGGTGTCTATCGCGGGGGCTGACATACACACGTACGTACGGTGGAAAATCCATTTCCATGACGTGCGCGAAATTTCAGGTGCTTCAAGCCCAAGCAAGTGAAAAGGAGGTTGACGCGCCGCTTAAATTCGCTGTGTTTTGCCTGCCAGCTCAGCTAGTTTCGCCACCCGCTTCCCCCTTCTTACCTTCGGATATTGTTCTACAACTTTGGCTAACGGCTGTTGACTTCGCAAATCTAGGACTGATTCGACACCTTTTTTCGAGAACGAATTATGTATCTACCGTGAGGAATAACATACTTTTAACGATCCTTTCTTTACTCATTCGCTTGTTCTATGTACACCATTATAGGTGTTGTCAATATGAGTGCATGTTTAAAATAATGTCTAGTGATGACTGAGAATGCGGTAGTTGAATGAGTAGATAAGTGTATGATGTGGTCAGACGTAATATGTGCTACTTCGTAGAACCCTCAGTTAGATCTGTAATCTATGTCACATTTTTTTGTAGTTTGCACATTTTTATAAGTTCTTCTCTCTAATCAATATCAATACATAGTATAATGTAGTTTTTATCTCAGTTCTAATAAATCAACAATGAAATATAAAAAATCCACTGCATTCCAGTTAATCGCCTGTCTATTTTTGTTATCGTCATAATATTTTATTCAACATTTATCGTATTTTCTGAACCTTCATTGCACTTTATAAATGACAATTACAATAATGCACAGTAGAAAATATATTATATCAATTATAGTTGAGGTCAGTATTGAAATTATAGTAAATGAGTTTTAGAAAATTGTCATTGAAATTGTATTTATTGTATATTCGTTTCCACCATTAATATTTTTTTCACGGTTTCATTTCGATGATCTGCTTATGTACAGGACTGCCGTCATTCTTTAACTAATACTCTCGTATAACACAAACAAAATATTTTATATAAAATACACAACGGAATAAGATGCAATATATTTTTATATGATTTCAAACCAATATAGTCCATAACAGCAAGCTGCTTCTTTTTCGTTGATTCAAGCAAGAGAAACGTAGTTTAGTAAGTGAGAACGTTGCTTGAATATGCATTCAAAGCTTATTTTAGCGATCTAATTTATAAATAAAGCCGGATCCAGAGATTTTCACGCTATATGATCTGTCGTCTGTTGCCAAGCTGTAGACAACTTGGTTACAATAAAATCAACGAGCATCTTCATCCAGATATAATCTCACCTAATTTGGTCAACGTGTATCAATAATTAAAACCCACGAACGGTTCGTTGTCAAAGCGAGTAGTAAATCGATGCGAGGAGAAAAATCGAGTACAGCAAGCCATGAGCCAAAAAATCGGCCTGGTAACGGGCGAATACAAAAAAAAGTAAGCCGGGTACGAAGTCTCAGGGCGAAAAGTAGGCAAAGCTCGAATTCAAAAGTTATTTCTCCACAAGTCGACAGTCAGTCAGTCTGGTAGACAGGTAGGGCTTGGCCGAAGGCCTTTATAGCAGCAGGCAAGTCAGGCGCGAATATGAGACAGTCCACTGGCGACGAAGAGATCGAAACCGTTGAATTTTGCATTCGCGGCTCACAGGCTATCATAGTCAGCGTGCAGCTATATGTCGCGAGCTTCTGGTGCGTCTATAAGTGATCTACATTTATAAATGCCTATCACGTGCTGCTACGGCTCTTACTGATGAATATTTGTCTATTCGTATCTCTGTGCGATGTCTATGGATGAGTAGTTTTCTGCGGTTTTCTTTGGTGAACAGTCCAATTCTCCGACTGTCACGCGTACCGTTGAGACATTTGTAACCGATATTCTTGTTTGTCATACATAATATTAAATTGCTACTTTGTTTACAAGTCAACCATTTAAATATATGTTAATTTCGTTGAAAATTGAAGATTCATATAGCAATGGAAGTTTTATTGTGTTTCCATTTTTCATCGATCACCGAATGTCACTTTTGGATCCGTGTGATATTTGTTATATATAATAGCATGAAAGATGAAGTTGGAAGTTTATAAATATTTCAAATGAATTGAAGGCATATGTATAATTATAAAGCTATTGGTAACTATACAAATATACACTTATTGTTACATTTAATAATTAAAAAAAAAACAAAGTCAGATGGGTAGTAAATATTTTGTTAGTTACAAAAACGTTGAATTACATTTAACATTTTGAATGTAATCACTCATAATCAAATTGTCAAGAATACTGCAAATTATGGTCATTTATCACAAATTTTTAGGAATTTCTAGCTCAATGTCACAATGAGAACAGTACCATTTCATCTGATATTTTGATCGATACACATTCAAAATTGTCTTTGCTCAATGATTAATTTTTGAATAAATCACTAACTAAAGATGAACATCATTGAATTTGAAAACGGGCTCGTTTTACACCTGTTATCGACTCTAGTACCACGTCCGTCTTTACATTGCCATGCGAGTCGTCGGTCATCGAACGAGACCTCCTTTTTCTTCCGACGCAGCGGACAGGAACTCCGCTAACTCTGCTTCTCCATAATTCAATTACGACTAGCTAAATGATGGTGATAGTGAGTTATTCCATACATGTAAGCTCTTTAATGATTCTCGCATGATCCTTGACACTCTGCCATATATTTATTATTTGAAATCACTTAAAAATACGAATTGATATATCTCCTTTTATTGCCGTTATTTATTTATTTTATCAATCGGTCTTTTCAATTTTCATTGTCAGGTAAATAAAGTATTTTAACGATTTTTAAATAATGAGCGTTCGGATGCAAGTTGTAAGTATTGTTCGCGCGGACGTCCATACTATCGCCGACCAAGACGTTTCACAATTTGTTCTCGCAAACGTTATATTAATGCGAATTTCGAGTTGTTTCAGAGGCTCGAAGCTTAGGACGTTGACGATGGCGCAAGAAAGGAAAAGAAGGAAAACGACAGGTATGAAATCGGTACTGGACCCCAGTGCAGCTGCTGGCCACTGCACAAGATTAGACATAAGACTCTTGTGCGTGTGACAGCGGCTATGATGGGGCTTCCATGATACAGCTTAAAATTCAACGGAGGAAACGGGACACCGTTCGCGCGGAGCGCACGCCGAGCCCGGAAAGAAAATAAATGCCAACCGAAGGTAAAGAGAGTACGGCGCTCGTCGCGCTCGCGACCGACACGCGAGTATCGCTTACCTTTGCGCCCTGGAAACCAGAGATCGTCACGGCCCCTTCGATTGGCCGCCTCTACGTAGGCTCTTGCGCCGCCACCAGTCTGCACCTATATGCTGCCAGCTCACTGAGGCTTCTTTCACTTTTATTTTTGTGTAGTTTGATCGGACGCCGTGCCTTATCACGCTGGAAAACGATGCGCGATACTCGACATTGCAATTGCTTCGTGAGCGTATTTCACGGACATTTGGAATTACACGAAAAATGATCAATCAGGATCTTTCGATATAATCTTTATATTATCAGCCTCAGCACTTGTATTAAAAACCACTTGTTTGAGTAACACATTCTCGTTCGAAACATTATAAAAAACTATTTGAGTATGATTAATGCCAAGCTAGATGTTACAGTCAAGGATCAGGATCAATATCAAGATCAAGATCAATCTGACATCAACAGTTTACTTACGTTCAGCCATTGCAATATAACTATCGCATTTCAACGTAGTAACAAAATTATATATTTATATTTACGATTCTAAAACTCTTTTAGTTACTTCTCTTGTTTATTTCTTTGTAGTTATTTAATGGTCGACTTCGTTTTGTAATTATTCAGTACACATATGAACAGCCACAGATGGATTTTTTCTACTTTCCAAAATGTGCTTTACGTTTGATAGTGTTTTATTTTTTTCACAAATGGTTCAGTATCGTTGTGTTACTGGTACTAAGTCAGTTACTTGACATCGTCGCGCTGCTGTGCATCACTGTATAAAATTTTGTGAAAATAACAACTATAATTAACAATCTTATAACAGTGGTCATTTGATCAATATCTAAACGCTATTGACTGGATCAGCTTAGAGGGGACGAGTTAAACAGTGAAAAGTATAAATTTTTTCTACTGTGTTGTAAAAATTTTTCTATTTAATAAAGTTATCATTATAAACATTTCTTCATCGTGAAGTACTCAATAAATGCTTTTTTTGTTCCAAAATCTCAATTACGAGCTCTAAAAATTCCTCTTCACTGTAACATCTTATTTTTTAAAAAATTTTAGTTTGCCACGGTTTTTTTAACGTGCACTGAGTGAACGAAAATCATTTTTAATTGAATCGTTTTCTTCCTTTCATTAGATGAGATTGATACAAGTATTAATAAAATTAAAATTAAATTAAAAGTATTAATAAATCAGATTAATAAAATTCTTGTCTTAATCTGGAGACAAGGATCTTGATCGAAAGGAAGAAAATTAGCCTTTAACAATTTTTTTTGTTTTAACGTTCAGAAAAGCGTGATAAATTAAACGTTTCCCAAAAATAAGATGCTCCAGTTAAGGAAACTTTCTAGAGCATCTGTTGAGATTTTGAGACTTAAAAAGAATAAAATAGACGTATTTACCGATGACTTCGAGATGGAAAAAGTAATGTTCGTGATGATAATTTTATTAGAATTTTTTTCATACCACGATAAAGAAAACTTATAATTTTACACTGTTTAACACTAAATGGCCTTCGTTAAGCATTTATTATAATAAGATAATGTACGTTGCTCAACATGATTTTAAACGTGTAATATATCCGATCACGAATTCTTTCATCAGAAATTCATATTAAACCTTTATCAAATGAAACATTTTATAAAGTGGCTCTTGTGTTGGGATTTTTTCCTAGTATTTGAAAACTATTTCATTTTGACCTCGAAATGAACGCAACAATTGAAAATGTTAAAATATTTTGTCTTCACGTATACTGAAAAATAGCTTGTCTTCATAACAGATTAATATTCTTATATTAAGAAGGAATGCAAATTTAATGAAAATCGAGTTAACCCTAGATTCTTACTGATTGAGTATTCCTTTTGGAATTGGTTATAAGGTGAAGACTAAAAATCAACGAAGACCTGTAGAAATTATGATCGATGCATAACCGCGAAAGTCGTTTTCCATAAAAATTCTGCTTGCCCATAACTTGTTAGGTTTTGACTTAAGTCTCGGTCAGTGAAGCGATACAATAATTGTTTATTTAATACTCAGTGGCGAATTAAACTTTTAAGGGGATAATAAATAAAAACTTTTAAAGGGAAAATAAAATACACGTCATCCAAACATTTTATTAAAAATCCAACATGTGTTAATAAATGATGAATTAATCATATACATTTTTGATAGAACTAATTAAATAAAATTTTTGCTCTTGATTTAACAAACTCTGCTACAAAGTCATTGAAATCAACCGTTCGCAATAACTCGGCTTCTATACTTAATACTGTCAACGATGACAATCTCTCATCCAACATACTAGACCTACGTTTTTTATCCTCTTCAGGACAGAAAATGACCTTTCTCATCCACAATTAGTTATTGAAATCATTACAAGTATTCGGTAAGCAACGTACGCATTAAGGAATACTTATGTCATGTTTTGATCTACTATCCAATTAAAAACCTTGAAAATAGATAATACACGGTCATTTATTCTATTTACTTCACTTAAACGATTCGAGGACATTCCTTCGTGCTGAATTTTTAACAACTTAGTTAACTGTATCAATTCCATAAACAAGCTTTTTTCTAAATCAATTGAATAAACACTTACAAGAGTATCTGCTTTTGTTTTTAATTCATCTTCATCAATAAATAATAATTGCAAGAAGAATCTAAATAATTCTGTAATAAAATTATATTATAAGCTACGCTTCTATTTTTTGATCAATTACTAATTTATCAATTATCACGTAAATGTGATGATTCGAAAATTATCAACCCCAAAGATAGAACTAGGCTGTTGAACTTCTTCATCTGCTAATTTATCGTTATTTTTCTTGTATTTTTCATAAGAAAATTCTTCAATAATCAAATTATTAAGACCTTTAGCCGTCTATTCGTAATAAGTGAATTTATCGCGCAAGTCTTTAACAAAATTTACTAATAATACTGAAATCTTATTAGCAGTAATCAAGTCAATACCAATCTTCTGTAAGTATTGGCTGGTAGCATATAATCTATTCAAAATATCATTCCATAAAACCGTCGTAAAAACATTTTCTAATTTAAGAATATTATTTAAGATATTCTTGTCGTACTTTCATTTTTTGATCCCTGTTAATGGCTACAATTTCTAAAGCTTTACAAATACTGTCAAAATTATTATATAAAACTTTTTTTTTACTTTTTTTTTATATGACCATAATATATATTATGTACCTTTGTCAGCCTCGTGTTTTGGTTCTAAATTAATGGTTTTTTTCGAAATCAGCGTACAATTCAAATTTAACTGATTTATTTATATTGCTTTCTTTTACACCAGTAGTACTTGTACTTTGATACTCGCGAACCATATGGTAAGCAGAAATTTTGTTTGAAATAATATAACCACAAGGTATAACACATTGATTGATATTCTTCTGATTTGTATTAGCTATCATTTGTTCATTTAGCAATATTTACAGAAAAGGATTAAACGTCATATGAAATATGTATTTATCAAGTTAATATTTTTTACATCACATATTTTGATTGCGTAAACACATATATAAGTCCACATGTACATGTTTAACACGAAGGTACTGTAAAAACATTCGAATTTTCGTTTTGTAGCAGAACTTCCTGCAATTACTTAGACAAAAGCATTGGTCGTGATAACTAAAATTATCTGATTTATTTTCATTTGTAGTCTCTACAAACGATAATGCTACAAGAAACTTACGTACTGTCGAAAGTTTTTTAATTGCTTAATCTTTTTTTTTCAATCTCCTTTAATCTGCTCCGCTGGGATAAGTCCGACGAGACATGATGAATACTTATCAAAAACTTCTACTCATAACGTCATTTATTCATAATAAAACAACAAATTCTGTCGAAACGTATTAATAAAAACTTTTTTCACCTTATGCCTATCTAAATGTGACGCTCTGCATGAACATATTTGCGAAGTCGTTTGTTTTTAAGCGAACTGTGCGCACCGCAGATCAACGATTCAAAATATGCACATCGTCGGCTTGACCGTGTTGAAATTCTAACCATGGCGGTTATATTTAAATAAAAAGTGTAAATACAAGTTGTATGGGTATTCATATTTCATAATTCATATTTCATAATATTTTTTTAAATAAATGAAATGACTAATTAGGGCACGATTGTATATAATGTTTAAAACTATTAGGAACTATATATAAATATAAGTACATACTTTTCTTCATAATGAAATATAAAACGTTATAAAAATTAAGAAAAATTAACTTATTCATTTAGAAAGTATAACATTTCTTTATTATCATTAGATTTGTTTTCTTGCAGTGCAAGGCCGCCTAAAGCGGATATGACCCGGGGCCTCAGCCCTGGTAAACCCGTACGTTAATCCGCCCCTGTTAATATTCTTCCATATTTTAATGATATAGCAAAAAGCCTCTACGTTTCTTTCAAATTACGAGATAATAAGATTGTTATGTTTAATCGGATAATTCGAATAATAATTTGAATGCACTCATTATGAAATAGTTATTCTAATTGTATTGTAATGCAATACTATGTATCTTTATTAAATATCATAATCACATGTTAAAAAAAACTTTTTATATAGGCCTCCGATTGGGAAAAATGGATAATTGG
Organism: Phymastichus coffea; assembly: GCF_024137745.1. Taxonomy (NCBI): domain Eukaryota; kingdom Metazoa; phylum Arthropoda; class Insecta; order Hymenoptera; family Eulophidae; genus Phymastichus; species Phymastichus coffea. Next base: position 1,693,850 of record NW_026706849.1, read on the forward strand.
TTAAGTCAGCACAATCGCAAATAAATCAACTTTAAGATCTAAGCTGTAGTATCAAGAATAATCGTCTCAACCGATTTTGCCAAGACGGATGTCAATGATATTATTTTTGAAAATTTTGATATTGCATTTTTGATCATGTGTGATATGCGTATAATAGAATAAATCAATTAAGTAACTTTAATGCTTGTTTTATAAAATATAGTAAAAAGAATGTTTAATACGTAAAAACTTTAGATTAACTATAGCAAAATGTTTATGCACAATAATTAAAATGAGAGTAAATAATACGTTTATTATTTTGATTAATACTATATTTCAGTAAAATTGCTCTGCATAGTTGAATATTTATTTTTTGTTTTGTTTATACATTTTTTTGTTTAATTTAATTAGCCCCGATATTTTTTATTTGTCATTCACTGTTTTTTACAACAAAGGATTAGTGATTACTGATAATAATGTCTTATTTATCAATCTAATACCTGATAATTTAAAGTGATACGGCGAATAGCGTATATTTACACGATATTTTACTTGTGTAGCAAGTATCAGAAAATGCGATTATTATTAGTTAAAATACTAAAAGATATTGATTTTAATTGGGTAATTGAATGAGTCTATCATCTATTACATAAAAAATAAAGATGAAACATTTTTGTTACTTTTTTATCGCCACGAAGAAGCAAAATAAATAGAAATAAATTCATGTCGAGTTGTTTATAAATTCGTATTTTTCTGAAATTTTTCTGAATAAAGTATGATAGTCAACTATTATATTAATAATAAAACTTATAATAATGGAAGGAAGGGAAAATAGTGCAAGTTGGAAATTCACTTGATTTTTAATTTTATTCAGCAACGTTTTGTCAGCAAATTTGCCGACGACCTCTTCAGGCTGATGTCTCCCGTAGTCAATTCTTGTAAGCTAAAACGCTTTTGTTTTGAATTTTGACTGTCTACGAGCTACTTATTTTAGTTTACAAGAATCGACTACGGAAAACATCAGCCTGAAGAGGTCGGCAAATTTGCTGACGAAACATTGTTGAATAAAATTAATATTCAAGTGAATTTCCATCTTGTACTATTTCCCCTTTCTTCCATTATTACAAATTTTATTATTTAAGAAATTATAAGGGAATCAAGACAATATTAATATTATATACATAAAAAAAAAAGTACAAATTGCAATCGTTTGATTTATTTTTAATATTTTTCTTATTGTAAAGTCCATTGTATACAAAAACATTTTGTAAATGTTCAAGGTGTACAAGTGTCTAAACAAAATAATAAACCTTTCACTACTTCATGATGTACAACCAGTAACATCATTCAAATAAACAATCATAAATAACACCGATCATCATTAAAACACGTTGAATTATGATCAAAATATATATTTAAAGGCGTTTTATACTTTTTTCGGTAAAAAATTTTGTTTGTTAGATTTTCATAAATATGGTGTACATTTAAAGACTAATTAACAATATTTTTTTTAGAAATAAATAATATACGTATTTTAGTTATATTTATATATGAACTAATTACACCAAATGAAAGTTGGACATCATTTGAATATACGTATAATTTTTTTATAATATTATAAAATATAATTATATTTAATTAAACATGATTGATGTATCAACACAAAGAGTAGACGTTTTTTAAGAGAACTTATTAAAAAATCAGTAATATAAAGATTAATAAAAGTAATTACACAATGCTTTTCTTCACGAAATTATCATATAAAATATTTATATTTCTATAAACGTATGTCTCTAATTCTATAAGATCGCAATTCTTAAGTCACATTTTAAAGCTATGACCGGATATAAAACGCAATGGTTAACAAATTGTTACATTAAAAATTCAATCAGACGCCAGCTAATAAGTCATTTTCGGAATTCACTGCAAAACATTGAACGCGCTTGCAATTTTTACCATCACTGTCACACATTATACTTTCATCCTCACTCGAATAATAATTATTTAATTTCTCAGGTAAACTTGTGATCCCAATACACCATGTTGTGGTATCACTGATATCTGATCCTATAACATTCATAAGAATATTGATGTGCTTTTTATACAAAAACTATCATAACAAAACTTTTTATGACAAATTAAAACTGTCGAAACTCAACTGGTACATCGGGAAAAAGATGAAAACTTAAACAATGTGCACACAATAAATGTGCAAAGAAATTTCTATAACATAAGATCTCACTCATTTGGCATATTCGTATATAACGAGTATAAATAAATATAAATACAAATAAGTAAAATAAATTAAGTCTATCACATCTTACAGAAAAAAGCACTAGTTGTTGTACATTATAAAATAAAATAATGAGTTGATAAGGATATATTTTACATTTGAGCGATTTTTATCCAAAGAAAAGATGCATTGGTCAGAAAAAGTTGGTATATTGACCTGGTCGAGTTGTGCTAAATCTTTCTTGACAAGCAATTGTTTGTAACATAGTGATAGCTCGACCATCCATAGCGTGGGGTTCTACTCGAAGTGTTTGCTTCAAGTGATGAATCGCGCCAGAATAATTTCCTTTGATATGTAGTAGTGTACCATACAAAAAATTCGTCATTGGCTGAAAAAAACAAAAATATATATATATTATATTACAAGCAGCTTAATTTACAACTTATTTCGCGAATTATATAATCGAGACTCACTTCAACAGAATTAATCTTGAATGCTTCCTCGGTAACTGAGAGTGCATTATCGACGAGGCTAAATTTGTGACTAATTGAGGCAATGCTGATAAGAGGGACGTCTCTAAATTTGTTAGGCACGGTATCGAGAGCAAGCTGAAGACAGTCTAGTGCATTGCGAGGTTTCCCGATGACACGCCAATGCAACGATGCTAGCATCGACAATACCCACGGGGCTGCAACTTTCTACGGATAAATATACAATTGGATTCAACTTGTATTTATGTAAAATTCTTAATTGACAATAAGATTATTAAAAGAAACTTAAAATTTTTTATAGACTAGAAATTAATTATTATTTTCTTATTGAAAATTGTTTAATCACAATGAATAAATGCTACCGTATAAATTTCAATAACTTACGGAATTTGTTGCCGTCAAGATCCGTTGCCCAATTTCTGAGATCTCAGCATCTTCGACTCGATTTTCGACTAACGCTGTCAGAAGTGGAGTGAGACTAGAATCAGGTAAATTATAACCTGTGGTAGCTTTCACCAATTCAGGTGGAATATACTTTCGATTGAAAATCTTTTGCACTTGACAAACTGGTGGATACCATGGCACTGGATGTTCTTTGTCAGGTTCAATGCCAATCAGTTCACTGACAAATAGATAAGTTCTGAAATAAATAGTAATACATATAATTAATAAATACGTATCACATCAATGGAACAATTTCTAGTCATATTCGTGTTTAACTTAAGTAGTTTATTACATTAAATATTATAAGAATAATATGAGAATTGTTCATATAGCAAAAGTTTCTTGGAAAGAGGAGAAGTAACGGTGCTATTTCGACTTTTGTCCTTTTCATTGTGGGGATTTAGAAGAATTAAAATTTTATCTACTTCATGAAATGAAATGCTACATTCAATAATTAAGAAATTATATCACTTTAAATTATCTAAGTAATGAAATAATATCTTCAAATATTGTAGAAGTTACATTTGGATGTGTCGTCTTCTATTTTGTTATTTGAAGTCAGCATCTTGTTCCATTAACCGTTTTACTACCTTGTATAATCATTTTGAAATTAGATTATGTTCTTCATAAACGTATGTCATTTAGATAGCAAAGAAGATATATGTCAGTTTAATATAATGTTATAATAACTATTGAAGGGATAAAAAGATTTGTTTAATTTGATGAAATAATAATACTAACACATAGCCTTTATTTTCAGGTGGTAAGTACACTGGCACATACTGTTTCACATCAAGAACAAAAGGTATTAAGCTTTCACAGAAAGATTCTGTAGGCCAGTCAGGCTTTTCAAAGTTTTCATTGGAGGGTTTTATTTCTAAATTATGATATTTCGGCCTACCAGTAGGTTCCATAAAAACTGACGAAAATTTTGAATAATCAGGCGTTTGACTTAAATGATCTAAATTTTCTGTAAATAAAAGAAAATGTAAAGACTACGATAGACTTTAAAATATTTCACTATAAAAGTTCTTTTCATACCAGTTGTAATTTTTGTTTTTGTCATTCGCTCTCTAATTTCTTTTGCTTGATTTTCAACATTTTTCAATACTTGTAAACTAACTCCAAAATCTATTTGTAACTTTTGAGCTAACATTTGTCTTTCAGATGTTATATCACAGGATAGTACTGACTCATCTTCTCCTCTTTGCATACAAGACTGACCACGGCTATTTAACAGTGAGTTCAAACTTTCATCATGAATTCCATTTTGAGATGTCAAAAATGGCATTTGCTTTATATCATCCCATAGCATTTTTTCTTGAAAACTTAATAATTCCGTTTGTTCATTGTGATAGGTACGAAGTTCCGTTAAAATATCAAGTAATTGTCTGGAAAAATGTGCATATGTATATAATATTTTAATTTAACAAATTGAATAAACGTAATTCCTATTGTGTATACTTACTGGTGCAAAGCACTCAAAGAACTCTCTAATTTCAAATTACAAAGGATATTGTGTTTCGCGCTTCGCGCTATATTCATACTAGGATCTAATCTTAGAACGTTGTCGTAGTACTTAACTGACTTATTATATTGTCCTAAATGTGCATACACGTTCGCTAAAGCGAAATGATGTAAGCTTACAGTTGGTGCATATTCAATTGCAGTTTGCAAAATTATTGCTGCATCTGCTGATTGGTTAGCAGCATACAGAATTCCTCCAGTTGTTAAAAGCGGTATATCGCGATAGCGTCTAGAAAATTTTATCAAGCAAATTTTAATTGTTAATTATCAATTACATTTTTACAATATTTATCTGACCATTATTTATAATTACCTTGGTGCTTTGACAATCGCTCTTCGTGCGCATTCAAGTGCATTATAAGTAACACCTTTAATTCTCCAATAAATACTAGCTAAGTTCAAATGTAACCAAGATGTACTGTTTTGATGCAGCTTATAAGCTAAATTATGACCAAGTGAATTCAAATCAAGATTTAGAGGAGTAAATTTTATCAAATTTTTTTCTTGTGCCTGTTTCAATTTTTTTCTATTCTGCATAGCCTGGCAATTGTTACCACAATGAGTAAATTCAAATTGAAAAATTGAAAGATTTATAAAAATAACTTACTGTGAGATGTTCAAAAGTATGCATACTAAAGTCTAATGGAAATGTTTTTCTACAGTCTGGTATTCTTATTCCATCATCCATTGGTATATCATCAAAACCAAAATCTTTATCTCTGTCAAATTTAGATTGATATTTGAATAACTTTTTAAGCAACAGAATAAAATAAGATTAAGCACTGACCAAACTTACGTTATTCCGTCTCTTGTATTTCCATTGATAACTACAGTTTGATCAAAATCTAATCCCACATTGTATTGTTCCCTAGATAGGCAGTCAATGTCAGTCATATGCAAACCATTTTCAATGTCAGATGCAGAATGTAGGCCCACAAATTGATTATCTATTAGAGTCTTTCTTGTTTTAATGCTTTCAAACAATTTATTCACAGAATCTAGTCGATTGCCTTGCTCCAAAAATGAAAGTAAATCATTTGGTCGACGCATTTGAAAAATTGAATCAGGCTGAAATAAAAGATTGAAATAAAATAAAGAAAATAAAATTTTAATATACTAAGATATATAAGTGCAACAAAATTTTATTTTAATAAAACACCATAGAAAACTGATTTGTCACTTATTACTCAATATTTAACATTTTAGCATGGATACTTCTATTTATTTTCTAGATTAATATTAAAGAAAACAAAATTTTTACTTGATATAAAAAGATGTATACAAAATTACTCACCATTGACTGAATTCTCACATTTTCAGTGACAACCCAATGGGTTGCTGCCCATATTTCAAGTAAGAGTTCAAATAAAACAAAGAAAAATATGTATGGTATGAGGCTCATCTTCATTATGTCTTAGATCATTTTATGTATTTATCAATCGAAATAATTGTTCTTTTTCTTATCAATCCTTGGAATTTTGTTTTACCAATATAATAACTGATAATAGACATAAAACTGTTTAATTTATTTATTTCATTTCAATGTAAAAATTTGATATATCGTGAATATTATAGCAACCTCCAAAATGTATAAACATTATAATTTTCCTGTACATTAGTACAGTATTGCTTATCTTGTACACTTGTGGTTATCACAAATTGTTCGTTTATTTCACTATCGTGATGTAAGCAGATGACCTATTTGCAACTGCAATAAAAAATACCTAAATGTAGAATTTTATGTAGATATTTCAATTCCAATCCAAAAATTTTTCAATCGTTGCGTTTAATTGTAAATAAATAAAAACTGCTCCATGCTGATAAAAACCGACATCTCGCCACAAATAGCTTCGACAAATTTTTAATTACATCCACTTGTTTGCAACTTACTTTCCAATAAAAATAACACACTTGAAACGATAATATCTCATTTAAATAATTAGTTATTAATTATTTTTATTTTTTCGCCGCAAGCCTAATGCACCGCTAGCAAATGACGCCATATTGGGTAAATATATATTAAATTATTACATGGGGTGTTTTCGGAAATGAATTTTAGCAAACTGTTCAGTAACGATCTGGCAACAGTGTACCATTTTTTGAACGAACTGACGTTATGTGCACGTCGATGTCTGTCAGCAACGGAGGTTGCAATTTTAATTCGTAGCTTAGTTCAGATATAGAAAACTGCAAAGGATGCTTTTGCTGGTAATGTGTACAATTTAATCTACAAGGAATATTCTTTGATCCAAAATTGAACTAAAAAATTCAATTATTGTAAATTAATAACAAATCGTGTTTGCAATGTTTATTTATCATCAAGTTGATGTCTGCAGTAAAAATGAACTTGTTTAGGCCCCGGTCCCATAGGTTGTATGTACGCTTGCGTACAAATTACGAATGCGCACCAATCACACGATTCCAGTGCAATCACTAGAAATTCGTAGTTCTAGTTATTAATACCAACAGTCGCAACAGGTGATTAAATATCGCTAACTGACTTACTCCACCATCTTTTGAATCTTTTTTTTCTCGTAATCATTTGCTCAACTAATTCTATGTATTACATTCCTATTTCAACTACTTGAACTTCTAAATTGATTAACAAATTAATATTCTCTGCCATGTATCTATTACACAGAAAAATGTTATGACCTACACATTGCATAAATGAATATGAATGTATTATTATCACATTGATTACTTACTTAATTTATAGTTTGATTTACGATGAACAACAAATTTTTTTTAAACTTCAGTCAATTATGTTATTTTTTATTAGTAATTATTAGTTATTTCGGTAAAACAATTTTGAGGTTAACAAACTGTATTTTGTTTGCTTAGTTAGCAACATTTAATCATCTGTTGTGACTGTTAGTATTGTAACTAGAACTACGAATATCTAGTGATTGCACTGGAATCGTATGATTCGTGCGCATTCGTATGCAAGCGTATGTATACATATGTGACTGGGGCCTAAGATTCCGCAATAGGCAGATTTTAGATCCACGATTATTTACTGTAAATGACATTGTAGTCTAGAAGATATTTCACAAAAATAGCTTTTGAATGCGATAACTTAATTGTAATTACGTAATATGTTAAATAAATTACTTGAGTCAAATGCCACCCCAAATTATAAGTTTTTTTTTATATAATTTAAAAAATCATATTTTAAATACTTCACAAGTGCGAGTGATAAGTAGAGACAGAAAAAGTTTTGAAATTAATTATTTTCAAAATTTAAGCGGACATGTTCACATTTTAAAATGTAACTAACAAAAAAAAAGAAAAAGGACTAGAAAAGACCTTAAATTTTTAATTTCATCACCGTTAGGTTGTCACATTGCGACTTTTATTCTTTTTCGTTCTCACCGTTGGTATCAGCGGCGAAAAACACCGCCAACTCTGATCCCATGATGGCGCTTTCTATGTCGCTATGTGTGTGACTGTGTGGTATTGTAATTATTGACGTTCATACTCTGCGAGTGTATAAGTAAGAAGCACGAAGTTGTGTGCGACTAGTATACATGTATAGCCGTTCTTGTACCAACTACGAAGCGGCAGTCTTATTTATTATCTCGTTTGATTAGAAGTGATACATTTTGCTATTTAATCTTAAATATATTTATCCTTGGCCAAGATGGGCGAAGATTTCAATGGAGGCAAGTAATCTCTATGTAATTTGATATAAATGCATCCTTTTCAATTTCGCATTTTTCGATACGAGTCTATAATACTTTGCGACAATGGCCGCTATACACCGCTTTCTTATTACCTTTTACCTTGAAATTTATTTCTCGTTATTCGATAATCTAAATAAACTCTACAGTTTTACTTGAATAAAAATTCGAATATTCTAGAGCAATTTCCTTAAGTTGTATTTTCTATAACCTTAAAAAGTATTTGCTTATTTTATAGCTATGTTAAGGAATCATGTATAAAAGCATAATTTTTTCATCTCAATTATACATATCTCAAATTTTTGATGTTTATTATATGTTCAATATAAATAATTATTGGTGACATCTTTCAGAGAGAGAGCGTCAAGAGAGGGACAGAGAGAGAGATCGAGGCGACAGAGACCGAGACAGGGACAAGGATAGAGAAAGGGATAGAGGTGGAGATAGGGATAAAGATAGGGAAAGAGATCGTGGAGAAAGAGACAGAGATAGAAGGCATAGATCTAGAAGTAGAGAGCGAAGGAAACGTTCAAGGTCCAGAAGCAGAGACAGAAGATCCAGAGATCGCAAAAGAAGTTCTTCAAGAGACAAGAAAGGTCGTAGTTCAAGAAGGAGAAAGCCATCTCTTTACTGGGATGTACCTCCACCAGGATTTGAACATATTACACCCTTACAGGTATGCAGTTTTGCTTCTGCATATATAATTACTTTATAATCATCTTATGATAATTCAATCTAATTAATATTTTTTACATTTCAGTATAAAGCCATGCAAGCTGCAGGGCAAATCCCAGCAAATATTGTAGCTGATACACCACAAGCTGCCGTGCCAGTTGTTGGAAGCACAATCACAAGACAGGCTCGGCGATTGTATGTTGGAAATATTCCTTTTGGTGTAACAGAAGAGGAGATGATGGAGTTCTTCAATCAACAGATGCATCTTTCTGGTTTAGCACAGGCAGCTGGAAATCCTGTTCTTGCGTGTCAAATTAATCTTGATAAGAATTTTGCGTTCTTAGAGGTATGCATTTGTAAAAATTTCAAATTTAATATTAAAAAACAAGTATTACATGTTTCACTTGCAGCATAACCAAATTTATAATTATGGAATTTTTTTTACAGTTCCGTTCCATAGATGAAACAACACAAGCAATGGCTTTTGATGGTATAAACTTTAAAGGACAAAGCTTGAAAATTAGGCGACCTCATGATTATCAACCCATGCCTGGAATGACTGACAATCCTAGCATGAACGTCCCAGGTATATTTACTAATATTGAGAAAATTATTTTCTATTACAGAATCTTCCTTATTTTATTATAATTACTGTACAAATGTATAATGAAAACCAGTTTGCTAATTTTTTTTTTTTTTTAGATTCTCCACACAAGATCTTCATAGGTGGTTTACCCAACTACTTGAATGAAGAACAGGTACGTAAACTATACCGCACTATCTTAGCAATCTATCGCACTTTTTCAAATCCAATTTCCATTTGTCGACGTATATTTCGCTGAATATTTTCAATTATAAGTGAAATTACGTTTACGGTATTGGAGTGCGGTAGTATTGAAAATTGACTTGCCAAAATGATTGAACAGTGCCAGTCAATAAGTAAAAATGAAATACATGATAAAAAAAGCCCAAAGTATTTAGCTATCATTTAGCTCGCTGGTTTCTTCATTCATGAAGGTGTCTCTTGCTCATGGAGGTACGTATGAGTTTCCGACAGGTTTCAACGTCGAATAGGATATTTTTAGAAATAGCGTAGGAATGTCGCAAACCTTTGCATTTAAAATTCGCGATCGCGATTTATAAAAATTCGTAAATGCAGTTAGATAGTCGGTAGAGCCGCAATACATGGTGCTGTTTTTAATTCATAAATTTGTTTTTAAAGTAAATTGTTAGATTTTTATATAATTAAAAAGTGTAATATTTTAAATTTTTTATAAGAAATTTCTATTCTATTTCTATTTATCTATAAAACAAAAATCATTAAATAGTTACTTTTGAAAACTGCATTGTATCAATTTTATATTACATTTTGTGGTCCATAAAAGATACAGTTACTAGTTCTCTTATAAATAATTCAGTTATATTTTGAAGAAAGTTTTTAATTTATCAAATAATAAGTTTAGGAAATCATAGCTATAAATTTTTCACAAGTTATACACCATGAAATCAGTTTAGAGACGTTACAGCTCATGTATATGATGTGATGCATCAACAGTGGAGAATACATTCTTTTTTGCAGCCTTTTTTAGGCACATCGGGGAATCGACTGACGACAAATCATGATAGATGAAGGGGAGACCAATATGTTTTCAATTGTTTTTTTTCTTGGTAAAATCAATAGGTGCTATTGCAATGAATATAATAGAGAATAAAGTCATTGCAATGGTATAACGCTAAACATCTGACTCAAATTGAATATCGTACGGTAATGTTTATTTAAAAAATGAAAATTTACGAATATTAAATTTATTGTTTAATTGATAGATATGGCATAAATGAATGTAGCTTTGATTGTCAATAGAAAAATATTGTAAGCATAATTTTCTTCAAAATTTCATGAATATTCTGTAATGTTAAAGTTGAAGCTTGGTCGGCCTCCCCTAAAATTCATCTACTATCTCTAACTTCTTAGCTCGAAAAAATGGAAATGCTCGAAGAACGTAGAAAAGAAAGGGAGGGAAAGTGGGTTTGTTTACAGGCAAAAAGTAGGAGTCAGTCTTGATCAGTGCGACAATCATGTCCTTGTTCTGCTCATTTATGAACAATATAAGGATAAATTATCACAAGGCTTTAGACTGATATCGTACCTACTGCTGGAGAACGATCGAGACGGCGAAGATGTTCTTTTTTTTATTTATTTAGGTATGGGTGGACTCGACGGTCTTTTTCAGGTTTTTTAGCCCAAAAGCGCAAAAGAATGAATGAGAGATATAAAAGAAACAGATTTCTAGGAATGCCAAGAGAGACAGCGTGAATTTTTCCCTTTTTTGCAGCAATTTTCTTTCCAGGCACTTTCTTTTCAGGCTTCGTCTTCGAGACTGCCTTTCTTTGATATTCATGCTTTACAGGGCCACGCGAATATGAAACGATTAGGAAATAAAAAAGAAATTCGCGTTTTCCAGTAAAAATTGTCAAGTGAAAGTGTATATCGAAGAAAAACTGATCATCAAGATTATAATCTTTACAATTGTACATTTGTAAAATAAAAAAAGAAAAGACAATTCCGCGACGAGAAAATAAATCAGTGCTTCCCTTTCTCCCCATTTCTTAGCTTAGGGTCGCGCCGATCGAAAGCAAAAATTGCTTACCACTACTTCTACCACTACTACCACTACTACTACTGAACATGACAATAAAGCACACTGCCTGGAGAGAGGCTTGCGCAGTCCCTCGAGGCAAGTACCTGAACTCAATTCTCTCATCTTACGGAAGTGGACATTAAAGTATGAGATGACTGAATAAGAGAATATGAGAACACACGCCGTAAATTTTTCAGCCCTTCCATCTATTCGTCGCTAGATAAGCATACATAAGAGGGCAACGTGTGTATGTGTGTATCTTTGAATGCGTACGAAATAATGAGCGCGATAAGGGCATGAAAACTTTTTGCCAATAGTATTGTCTCGATGCCGCTTATCGCTCTTGTAGAATTTTCAGAGTTTAGGGCCAAGTTAATATGCGGGCTTGTAAGTATTCTCAGTGGCTGGTGAGTGCAAAATGGTCAAAATAGCTCGCGGGCATAAGAATTAAGTTTGGTATAAAAATGCAGGGCGCGAAGGCAAAAAAAGAATGTCAAACCCAAAAGAAGGCCGTTGATTCGTCGATATTTTACTGTTTTGTCTGTTGAGGAGGCTTGTTACAGTGCAAAATAATAAAATAAAGCAGACATCGAGAGAAGAGTCTGTCGCCATGCTTGTTGAAAAGCTGCGCCCCTTTTTTTCTCTTTTTTTCACGGAACTTCTTTTCCGTTTCTATGAACTTTCATTCCATTGAAGTATTAAAGCGTAACGCGAATATACAACGGCGGAGTGTAAACTTCCGCGTTCAGTTGTAATATCAATACCATTGTTAAAACTTCTCTCGATGTAGAGCTAAACAACAAGAAAGAAAGTCCTCATTTGATAATGTGATCACGAATGAATTAATACAGGTGAAGGAGTTGCTGATGAGCTTCGGACAATTACGAGCATTTAACCTGGTGAAGGACTCGGCGACAGGCTTATCCAAAGGTTATGCATTCTGCGAATATGTTGATGTGTCTATGACCGACCAAGCGATCGCTGGTCTCAACGGTATGCAGCTGGGCGACAAGAAACTCATTGTACAGAGAGCCAGTGTTGGCGCCAAGAATCCTATGATTGGCACTCAAGCTCCAGTCCAAATTCAAGTACCAGGTCTGTCCATGGTTGGAAGCGCTGGGCCTGCTACAGAGGTTTGTCTTAGTCTCTTTGTGCTACTAGTTTTCTATTCACGATTTACAATCCTTGTCATTTTTAGGTCTTGTGCTTGCTGAATATGGTCACACCGGAAGAATTGATGGAAGAAGAGGAATATGAAGATATTCTTGAGGATATCAAAGAAGAATGCAATAAATATGGTGTTGTGCGATCAGTCGAAATTCCCAGACCTATTGAAGGTGTGGATGTTCCTGGATGTGGAAAAGTTAGTGAGCTCTTTGACTGAGTTTTTTTTTATACTTTGGAAATATTGAATTTTTATATTGAGCAAATATAAATAAACGTGCTTTCAATTTTTTAGGTATTTGTTGAATTTAACAGTGTAATCGATTGCCAGAAAGCACAACAGACGCTGACAGGACGTAAATTTAATAACCGTGTAGTGGTAACTTCATACTTCGATCCAGACAAGTATCACAGAAGAGAATTTTAATTCAATTTACTTGTATTTATTTTCTTAAATTGTGAATATAGTGTCTAAAATTGTCTTCATTGATCTTTTATGATCATGCGATTTTTCATTAGACACATTATAATTGACTGACATGAGTTGATTTTTAACAACTATAATATTTTTGAGGCAAATTAAAATTACATTATGAAATACTATAATAGCGGTATTATTGTCAATATTACTCAAAAAATATGTCTCGTTCGTCTATATGACGAACATCTTAAATGATTGAAATTTTTAAATAATACATTAATTTGTATTTATACATATATAATAAATTAATTAAGTCTGTATTTTGTCATCAATTAAGTCAAAACTCTTACAAAATAAATCATTTACAAAAGTAAAATAAGTTGATTATTTACGATTATAATTATTTAGTAAACGTATTAAATATGCATCAAACTTCATCTTGCATTGCTGGTTGATATGACGGCACTTCGCTAACTTCAATACTGTCAATCAATAATTTTTTCATCACAAAATATGCGGCTGCTCCGACTATTAACATGCTCAGGCCAATTAGAACGGCAATGGACCATGCTGGGAGAGCTGGAGCTCCTTCAAGAAAACAAAAATAGTTCTAATTCACTTTTAAGAACAGGTTCGCTTTGCGAAATACAATATCAACGTAACTTACTGTAATATCGTCTTGTTATAGTTTTACGTCCACGTAAAATTTTTCTTCTTGCTTCGGCTTCTCCCAAAAAGATTCCCATAATAACTGGAAAAAATATGTTTAATAAGAAAATAAACTGTAAATGGATAATTTATATATCGACCGCAAAGATATTTAATTAATCGCTCATTTGCGTAATATTGTATTTTGAACATTTGATCTCTGATCAGATTTACGAGCCGTAAATGTTACTTTATGTCGATCATTCAGTTTTATGCCAATTAAGTAGCTATTAATTAATATGAAAAATCTTTATTAATAATCGTTTATTACTGAAGAAATATTTCAGTTGTCACATGGGCTAATATATTTTCAGGTCTTAAAATTGATAAAATAACGTGTATATATGTAAATTCATTAGGAAAATCACATTTATATTACATCTACTATAAATTAGAATATCAAACGTTTTTTATTATATCTGGTTTCTCAAATGAAAAAATACGGATAAGTGAGTCAGCTCGTTTAAAAAGTTACTTGTTTTACGCAGCTAGACCTAGTCTTGATAATTACTGATTTGATAGTATAATACTTACGGAATCCAACAGCCAAATAATACAAAATGCTTTTTGTTCGCATTTTTACGTATTTTTTTCTTACTTTGGTGGAAGCAGGGCCAAAAATTTGAAGCCAACTGCGTGCAATGCAAGTAAAAACTGGGCGAGTTCTTATCTTCCTGGGTACTTTGTGAATCAATAGCAAACTGATAAGGTTCCTCCCAGATAACAAGTGTTATACTATCGATATTATCTTTTATGACACGTCTAGATATTTTCACCTTTACGTTTGTGGAAAAAGGTGTAAGTTTGTTATTTTTTATAAATGATGTGCTACTTTGAATTTTTCATAATGTGTATTTACATAAAATAGAAATATTTGAAACTGAAAATATATTTGAATAATTGAGAACTCATTCAATCTTAATTTTGATTTTTTGGGATATTATATAAATAACAGTTGTATGTAAACAAAGAATTCAGATAAAATAAATACGTCTATATTGACTATAAGGATAAATATATTCATGGTTTTCATTATTTTTGATATCTGAATTTCTTGTATAACTATGTGAATATTAATTCAATTCCTATCATTACCAAAATGTTCTCGTAGTAAAAAATGACAAATTTAATTTCCGAAGTCGATAGCGAAGCGCATACATGCTTGCAGTGAATTTGCTATAATGCAATTTAGTAGGAAATAAAATAATTAACATCATGAATTAATGAACTTTTTAATTTTATTTTTGGATTCATTTCTTTAATCGTTTTAACATTTCCTTCTTTTAATTTAGAGGATGAAACTGAAAAGAATTTTAAGCTGAAAGCTCTGACTGAAATCAATAACTGGTATCGTATTATTGAAATTACAGATTTGACGATTATGGCTTTAAACGGTTAATTTATCTTTTAAACCATTCCACTTAAAGTAAACTACTAGTGTTAAATCAAACGTGCTACACATGTTCATTCCTTGTTTGCATTAATATTCAGTTTGATGCTAGAAACAAATAAAAACTAGTACCGATGAAATTGAAAATTCAAACTATACAATAGATGTAATATAATTTTGTTGACGATTAAATATCAAATTACGCTGATACTCAGATTCAGCAACAATTTCAGAGCCCCTATCTGAAAAATCAGAACAGGTTCAGAACAAAATTAAAGCTAATTTCAGTTTTGAATCAGTTCTAATTTTGCCTTGATATTGCTCTGATTTTTTTCAAAATCGTAACTGAATCAGAGAAAAATCAGAGCAGATTCGGAGTAGATACAGAATAAATTCAGTCACAAAGTTGAAAATCTTGTAAAATTATTTATAATAATAACACAACATAAATATTATGCCGAACTTGAATTAAAGGCCAACACAAACATGACATTTAAATATCGGTAGAGCATATGTAAACAGGCAAACGACTAAGAGCTCAGGAACAAGATCATGGGAATAACAAATTAAATTGGTTCTTACAATCAATTTTCAATTTATTTAACTATGTTATGAATTACGTGATCACGCTTACACCATTCGCAATACTTTGATACAATAAAGATTCTAAATTAAACGATTATCAGAATTATTACAACGTCATTAACCGACATGTCGTTTTCACTAAACTCTTTCTATTCTCCAATGAAATTATTAGAAAAAGTGCGTCTTACATTATTTTTTCTTATTATCGTGCAATAATCCACCGTTAGCAGACCAATCCTCCATTGTTTAAAGTGAAGCGGATGAGTTTCTCTTAGTTTTTCCTCAAAGTCTGTGGTGGACTTGCAGGTCCAGGTCGCTGTCAGTAGTTGATAATTGCAAGATATCTGCGTACGCGTGTATATGCTTGTAGCCGTCTGTAGATCTCTCTATGAATCTGGTAGGCGGATAATCCTCGGCTACAGTTGACTCACACACCACGTCCTTGTCACAGACAGCGAGTCTACTTTCCTTCTGCCCAAGCGCTAGACTGTCATCTCTTTTAAAACCTCGGAGAGGGATTAAGGGGCGCTCATAAGCAATTCTGGGAAGAAATTTGGTACGCAAGACGGCCATCAATAAGAGAGAGAGACCGCTCAATACTCATCAAAAACGACTCAAAATCCCACTGTTACAATCTTTAATAAAAATGATGAAAAAAACGATATATAAACCATTCAATTCTTATTATTCGTTTAAGGCAATTGGAATTGAAAACAATATATATGAATTTTATATTTTACAGTAAGTAAAACACAAGAAATAAATAAATTTAGGTTGATAAATGATATATAAAATTATTTTAATCGTTGAATCTCAATAATTTTTAAATATAAATAGTAATACTAATTAACGTTATATAAAGGAAAAAAATCATGAATTTTTCCAAGTTTTCTTTTTTGTCTTATTTATGTATGTTTATAAAAGAATTTATGAAACATCTATGCTCTTCTGACTGTTATTTAATTATCAGTGATTAAATATATGTAATATTAAATTACACATATTTTCAACATTGTACTGGACGTAATTATGGATAAACATCTATAAAATCTAATAATGTAAGCCTCAATTTTTATTTTCTTACAGTTAAATTGAGCTATAAATGATTAGACTTCCATTTAATTAGTGGTTTATAAATTTAATTATGGGCTACTTTAATTTCTTAGAAATTTGGACAAACAGACAGTATATTGAGGACATAAAAACAGGTTGACATCGGAGAAATTAATGAATACGCATCTGCAGGTAGGAAAATGTGGGAAACTTCAAATTATACCAAACACTGAAATGTATAGGAAAAGTATATTCGTACGTCTAAATGGCACTGACAGACGGTTGAGTGGCCATGCTAACAGAGCACAGGATAAATAATCGGCGTGCGGACAATGGTGCACGGTTTTATTATACACACAAATTATTATGCACAAAAACATAGCGTAAGAATTGATACATGCTGATTCGTACCATATTATTGTGCACAATAGTTTATGTGTACAATAAAACCGTGCACAAATAATCGAGTGTCGAGACGCTTGGAAAAACTGGCAGACAAAAGGTGCATGCCAGACGAAAAAGAGTTGAGTGTCGCCTGACTCTTGGGACAGTAGTAAGTTCGCATGAATATAGAGAGGAACCGTAAATCACGATTGGGCGAACACTCATTATATGTGATAATAGCGAGAAATAATCGACACTCTCGCTTGTCGCTTATGTATGCGTAGGTGAAGTTGTAACATCCTATCGATGGAGGACGAAGCTGTTTGCCTTAAGAGTACACGCGTGCACGGTGAACAGCGAATGACTGGGAGATAATGCGACAGGCTCAAAAAGTAGCATATAGATTAGTGTAGTAGAAGGGAGAAGATGCTTCCGAGAGAGCTGCTACGGCAAACTTTTTCGACAAGACGTTTCGATTTGCCGACTTAAGAACCCGGTCCCATAGCTACGTATGAATGCGGACGGATACGGACGCGAATCGCAACTCTAGTAACATCACTAAAAATATCTAGTTCGATTATTTAGTACCAACACTACCGGTAGTGAGCAAAAGTAACTGTTGTTTAAAACTGTAGCGCCGAACGTACCACATTTAATGAACGCTTATCTAACCTTTACATTATTGCAGTCTATAAGATGGCAAATGATAGAGAATTGATAGACTTTCAACTACAATTAGTGGAATTAGGTCTTAATTTTATGGAAGTACTTGAATATATGAGAAGAAGAAAAAATATATAAATGATATGTATTAATCATCCCAAAAGCTTTTTTTACATTAGCATACTCATCAATAAGCAATATTCATGAGAATTTGAAAAGTAAATTGTAGACCTGACATTTGAACATTAAATGTGGTACGTTCGGCGCTACAGTTTTAAACAACGTTACTTTTGCGCACTACCGGTAGTGTTGGTACTAAATAATCGAACTAGATATTTTTAGTGATGTTACTAGAGTTGCGATTCGCGTCCGTATCCGTCCACATTCATACGTAGCTATGGGACCGGGGTCTAAAAAAAGGACACTGGATTATTCGACATAAATTTTTTTTAAATGTTAATTTTGCTGTTGTCTGGAACGGTTCAATCAGTTTCAATGAGAGTGGAGTCATTCGAAAGGGTTTATACTAACGAGTTGGTCCTGTTTTATTATTCACTCGATTAAAATATAATTTTCTGAGTAATTCACAACAAAAAATGAAATTGAAACCTGCCTTTTTCGGAAAAATTACTTAATTGGTGTATCCCACACTATTTTCCGAATTAACAGATTTGTCGAGTGTTTGATATTTCATGTTGATTGGGTAGCTCTGTTCGTTGATACGTTGGGTTGAGTCGTTTACAAAGTTCACGATACGGATATCTGTCTACGCTGATAGATTCTATTTGTAACTGGCAATTGGTTGCAAAGTGATGATCTTGTTGCTCTGTTCACGCGTTTCTTTCGGGTCTGTAAGGCCCTCGCCACATATGCGCATACGCGCGCGTACGAGCGCGTACAAACGCGTACAACTCGCTAAAAATTTTGATAGTGCCAACAACAGAAAGTTACTACTATTCCTCGCATGCCCCAAACGAACACACTTACTCCCGGAACAAACGTATCATAACGCTATATTATTGAAGGTTATGTTACGTTTGTTCCGGGAGTAAGTGTGTTCGTTTGGGGTATGCGAGGAATAGTAGTAAGTTTCTATTGTTGGCACTATCAAAATTTTTAGCGATTTGTACGCGTTTGTACGCCCTCGTATGCGCGCATATGCGCATATGTGGCGAGGGCCTAAGAATAGCTTGCTGAAGGAGGCTCCAGCGACTACAGCAAAAGTCAAAACAGCTTAAACAAATAAAGTTGTACAACGAAGTATATATTTAGTATAAAAAATCTTATAACTATTTTTTAAATAGTATTTGTTCAAAAGTAGTCACTAACATGACATACTTTATTTATATATTTAATAAATAGTCACTAAATTGATATTTTTTTGCAATAAGCCAATCAGCAACTAGCTTTAATTGATACTGCATATGGCAATACGATGTTCATTTATATCTAACGTAACCTAATTGCGTATCGCGCAGTCATGAGCTGTGTTATTTATTAAATTTGAAATTACCAAAATATTCAGCCATAAGTCATTAAAACTTTTAATTACGAATATGTAACATATTTCGCATAATTCAAACTCGCTCGACTTTCTTTAACAGCAAAACAAATACGGCTGCCGTTCAATCGCCGGATATCCGAGGAAACTAAGCGAATTTCTTTAATGTACAATATTACACCACGTGGACCCACTGGCAAGTCTCCTTCAGAACTTATGTTCAGAAGAAACATAAGAGACCGAACTCCGTCAATTAATGATCTCGTACTAGATACTGTAGACGAAGAGACCAAAGACAATGACATAATACGAAAACAAAAAGGAAAAGAGAGGGAAAATACAGCTATAGAGTCCAAATTCTGTGATATTTGTCCTGTCGATAAAGTTCTGATTCAACATATGGTAATATCAAATAAATCATCTACTTGTTTTGATATTGATGAATTTGAAGTGGTAAAAAGGAAAGGAAAGTAAGTACTTGTAATGAAAGATGGGAAAGTATGAAGAAAACAAGTGACTTATCTAAAGAAAATCGAAAGTGATACTAATATCACAGGTTTCAAACAAATCGAACAACCAACTTTATCTAATTTTAATCTTGAATATGGCACATCTACATTACTGTAACTTCCCAATATGAATAAAGATATTGAGAATCAAGTGGAGCTTGCGAATTAAGTTTCTATTGAAAAACAGAAAAACTATCTATCGACTCCAACTCCAAGAACAAGTATTTCAAAGAATCAGCAGACCACTCTTTTATCTCCGAAAGTGACTTCATTAAAACTGAAAAGAAAGAGGGATTATAGAGACCTGTCGAACGAGCTTGAATATCGCGTGATGGTTACATAGCAACAGGCGTTGTTTTGGGTGGGTGCGCGCTTTACGATTGGATTATGACGTGTGTTGTATTGTAGTTTAGCAAAAGATTACTTAACGTAGTTTATTTTAAATATAGAATTCATTGATTGTAAGAGATCAATAAAATAATTCTTCTCATTACAAATTTCTGTATTTATTTATTTATAAATATCAAATGTACATTTACAAGGTACATCAACCAGTTCCAAATAAGGCGAGGATAGTGTAATTGGTCGGCAAGGTTATATATACAAATAGCCACTGTTTTTTGGGATGCACGTGAAATTATCTTCGTCGACTATTTAGAAAAAGGACAAACAATCACTGAAAAGTATTATGCATCGTTATTGGACCGGTTAAACAAGAAAATAAAGGAAAAACGTCCTCATTTGAACAACAAAAAATTCTGTTTCAAAACAATGCACGAATGCACCGACGAGTGCATCATTGCGTAGTTACAATATCCAAATTTGAGGAACTGAAGTTCGGATTAGTATACCATCCAAGGTATTTATCAGACTTGGCCACTAGTGACTTTTGTTACTTCCAAACCTAAAAAAGTGGCTTACTGAATAACGATTCATCTCGAACGAGATCATACCATAAACAAATGGTTATTTTCCTGATGGCTTAAGAAAACTCGAAAGATGCCTGGGAAAATGTATCATGCTAAAAGGAGATTATGTTGAAAAATAAAAAAAGTCTTCCCTAAAAAAATTGTTTTTCAATTTCTTTCTAAGGACTTATTGACCTACCCTCGTATGTCTGCAGATTAGCGGTTTGTTGGATACAATTATTTTCATAGTTATCTTTCAAAGTTATCCATTTTCATAAAATATAATATTAAAAAACAAAGAAAATTATGTCTATTACTCATAGTTAGCATATTTTCAGTTTTTATTTGTTTTTTCTTCTGACATCTACATTAAAAATGGTAACTATATCAATTTGGAAATATTATTAACGTGGAAAAAAATAGAACATGTATTGTGGTTACGATTTGACGGAAAAACAAGGATCAGGAATTTTTGATTGGCGAAAAGGAAACAACAATTTTTTCGTCGATGGGCAGTCAGGTAGACAGGGGAAACAAAGATACATCTGCAAATGAAGTACAAGTCGAAATTAGTTTTACGAATTATCATTTTTATTGATAAAAAAAATTGCAAGAAAAAAACAATTAAACAAAAATATGACAGTCGTGTAGTTTTTAATAACGTGATTATCGCCAAACTGTGCGATGATTGATTTATTTTTACAGAAGCATTGCCTCTCAACACTCATTCTAAAGCTTTCGTTCCCCATAATACAATTTTATTATTGGTGAGTAGAGGATCTAGTAGTTAAGTTTTTTTTTAATTTTATTTTTATCTTGTGTAGCACGCATCATCAAAAAACTTACAGCGAAAACAAAACTTCCCATAACGACTTATGAATAGGAATTATAATAATAATATAAATATAAATAGCTGGCACATATACAAGGCATCTCAAACATCACGTTTCCGTCATTTTGGCCAAGAAACGAAAGAATCTTTCTCAAACGTGTTGCTTCATTGCTATACTTTCTCATTTGTCGTTTTTCATTATTTATTTATTTATTTTTTGTTCAATATACATTCGCTCTGTTAATGCGCGCTTGCTTACTCACCCACATTCTTACAATTACAATTATTTTTTGGTTTATTGTACACTTTCTTCAATACCCTTCTAGCCATACGTAATTTTTTTTTCTTACAATTCACGTTCATCTTCGTTATGCATTTGTTATTCTCCAGTAATTATTCATTTTTATTACGCTTATAGTAACGTACAGCACCATTTTGACGCGCATCGGCAGGATCGTAGAAAATCAGTTTACATACTTGTTTGTTTTTTTTTTACATTTGTCTCTGTAACATGTTTTTCGTTTGCCTAAAACAAGCCTTTCATTTTATTTATTTGTAGATGATATTTGCAAACTTTCGACGTGTTGTATAGTGTATTATCTGTTTCATATTTTTTATCTCGAATAGGAACAGACACCTAATGTAGAGATGCTCTATTTTTTTTTATAAATAAATCTGTCGAGATTAAATGCTTCGAGTGAACTCAAATTTTTAATTTCAATGACTTTTTTATACTTCAGATAAGTTCAATACACGTAAATTCTATATTGAAATTATTGTATGAGGTTAAAACTGGAAATGATAAAAAAAATGATAATTTAAAAACTGTTCTTGGCCTAGCTTAGTTTAAATAGTTTTAGATTTTGTTAATACTTTTAATTTACTTTTATAATATACATACTTTGACAATATATTAAAACAATGTGATTGATCTGATTCCACATTAAATAAACAAATAAATAATAAATCATACTTGTATCTCGCAATTTAGTTACATATAGCATGCTATTAATATACATTAAACAGCGTAAAGACTTACGCATAATCAAAAAGAATATAACAATACAAAATATTCTAAAAGGAATGATGTATATTTTCCTAAGTATTTATCTGAACCCTTTACTATGTGCCGATGAAAGATTCAGAATCTATTAAAACGATGACCTATTATCAATGTTGACATCACACAAGATTTCACCTGAACTTTTGACAACTCCTCTAAATAACTTTTGTTTTTCAATGACATCGCTTTGTAATACTTTCTAATTTTTTTTACATTTTAACATCACCACTAAGAAGACACTTGATATAACGATATGGACAAATCAATAACAAAAATACTAATAGAATGCTCATTACAGTTCACAACTAGTATGTATAATCTTTCTAAAAAATATCCGTGACGCCACTCAATGTTTTAAGTACCAAAGCGCTCAATTTGACACTATTACTGAAAAAACTGGGAAATGAAGTTTGGCAACCAAGCATTATTCGCGATAAAAATAAATAAACAGATAGAAGATATATACGCAATAAATAGTATAATTTTGTCATGGACAACAG
Organism: Phymastichus coffea; assembly: GCF_024137745.1. NCBI lineage: Eukaryota > Metazoa > Arthropoda > Insecta > Hymenoptera > Eulophidae > Phymastichus > Phymastichus coffea. Next base: position 1,717,202 of record NW_026706849.1, read on the forward strand.
AGCATTTAAAGTCTTCATAGTCTCTGCGTAATCTACATCTACGGATAATTAATAACTTTACTCTCATAGACTTATCAATAGTATGAATTGCCCATCTATAAACTATGTTCTATTGTACCTAAAATCATTTTCTTTCAATTTGAATACTTTTTCGTTTCGAATTCGCAGTATGATAACGATTTTTTTTAATTAATGGATGGCATTTGCTTGCGAGTCGTTAACAGACCTATAACTACCTCTTTGTGTTTTCTTTCTCCCTTCGCACGTCAGAAAATGCATCGATTGCACTAGCATTCGAAGTCTTAAAATCTACTGAAGCATAAGATGCTTTTGGCTTGGCATATTGCTACGAGTGTTTTAATTTTAGTTGATACATGTTCCGTTGAAAATTAATCCACGTATTGTATAATTCTTCAAATGAAGTTCTAAGTGAAATAAAAATAATAGTATTAATGGAGTTTTCATTGGACTATCAAAAATATGTTTGCTTTCAATGTACTTGGAAAAAGGAGAGTATATAGAATCGTATATGTATTCCATGAAAAATATTGTTTATACAAACCAGAATTATTTGTAAGTTCAAGCTTAAGCTTTGTGTTTTATGCTTTTTCACAGTATTACATCAAATTATGAGAACCATGCCTTCGTCGATACTTTTTCTTTTTCAGAATTATAATATTAATTTCTAATATTATGGCATAATTATGATGTAAGCATAAAAAAATAAAGGCAGCTCTACGAATTCATCTCACAATGCTGTGAGTTGCTGTTTTTTAATTTGTTCATGTGCATCATCTTTAAAACACAATTGTAATAATTATCTATTTTCTTTGTAAAAATCTGCCTTAAAATGTGTTAAAAGTTAATTTGTGAAACTGGCTTTATAATGGCTTGATTATACTAGTAAAATGTTAAAATTGATATACATATATGAAAGAAATATTCACAGTGATTTTTTTTGTAGAAAAACGCTTCTTCTTAACAATTCTTAGCCTAAAACGTAGTCTAGCAAAACTTGACGTTTTTAATATCGTGAGGCAATCAAGGTAAGATATAATAAGTTATTCAGGCAATTATTACTGTTACAATGAAATATCTATTTACAATTAAGAAGCGAATAATAATACGTCAATAAAATTCTGATAATACAAAAATCGATACAATTTCAATGAAGTCATCAATGATTGAATTATCGATGGAGTATGTCTAAGAATAAACGACCGACCAAATACATTTTAATATATCTTTCCCTATATATACAATTTACATTCTATGGAAAAATGAATATATTTACGCTTGAAAGTTTTGAAAAATACGATTTTGAGGCAGATATTTATATCGTCACCATCGACTACAAATTTTCTGCACGTACGACGAAGAAAGAAAAACCGCCTGACTGTTTACCCGACCTTTTATTTTGTTTAACAAGTATACTAGTTTAGTGACAAGTGTACAAGTATAATATATTCGCTGAAAAAATAAACTAGTAACTGTGATTTTCAAAAAAAAGAAATTGAAACGTCAGCTAAGATCATCGTTATTTCGTGCAGCGCAATACAGTATCAATTTTAATTTTCATCTCCCTTACTTAATAAAGACACTATAAATGCATGCTGCCATTTCATAGTTATTTTTTACCTCATATATATATATCCATTTGAATATCTCGCACCATATTAATTGTAGCTATCAGTAAAGAGCATAGAATTATATATTACCGAATAACCGTGTGATTATTCTTGTAAGCTAAGCGTTTGGATTTACCTTGTGGCTAGCTGGCGTTGCGCTCTAAACTGTCTTTCATCGTTTCACTTTGGTGGACAGAGCCGTGATTAATCGAGGGCTCATTACAAATACTCTGCTGGGATACCGACGTTTTAACGGCAGATGTTCCACCTTGTTCGTCGATCACCGCTCGATTTGCACGATTCATCGAGTCGACGGAAGTATCACGAGGTAGTGGCGAGTCCAATGACAATGGAAGTATCCCTTCGCGGACGAGCGTTCGTTTGAAATTCGCTAACGTATTTTTTAATGTGATACAAAACCCTTTAGACGCGGGTATCAACGGAAATTCCGGCAGAATAGTGTTCTCTGTAATTAAAATGTTTGATTTAGCGCCAAATTAAATTCACTTGAATTGAAAAGTGTAATCGCTCACCAATAGGAGCTATCTCTTTGAACGTGGTAGGTGTGACTGGGGACAATGGATGTTGATTGTTATGCTGTTCAGAAATTTCCATCCATAGCTCGAGCCTCTTCAATAATTTGTCAGAATGCTTTTTAAAATGTTGCATAATAACATCTTTAAATATTAACGGAGGATACTGCAGCAATTTTGTTTGTGATTGTACGAGTTTCAATGTAACCATCTCGTTATACATCCTTGAATTTTCTCGACCTTGCTGAGAACCTTTTTGTTTTTCAAATCCTGCTTCATTGAAGTATGGCTCCGCCACCAGTATTAGACCCTAAAAGTTATATGATTTGTTAACAAGTTAAATATAGGCTAAGCATAGATTCTAATAATATGAATTTAACCTGAATTGACACAATAACTTGAAGAAGAGTTGATGAATTTGTCCACACTTCCGTGCCTCGACCCGCCCAAGTTCCTAAAAGACTCACGCAGACTTTTCCATCTTCGTATAAATTTGGATTAAGCCTATCACTACAATACGAGATGTAATGACAAAGTGGTGGTGCAGCTGGATAATCTGCTGATAATTGGAAATCAAAGAAAAAAAGTCCGTCTTCGTAAGGAGTTTTCTCAGGACCACGCATCATGACCGAATACAAATCCATCCTGTCCTCAAATCCTTTTACCCAAATGCCTTGAGGCAGCGAACTTTTCAACAATTTCAATTCCTTAGATACAGTACGAAAAAAGTTCGGACGATCCGTCGGCTGAAACATGGTCAATTTGAACTTGTGGTTATCTGGTGCTGTTTCTTCTATCGAGAAGCCTTCGCCTTCTAGGTAGACTAGCGGAGGAATTTCTATTGAGGAATCAGAAGGCTCCGAAATGACTTCCACTTTCTTATCTTCTTCTTTTTTGAGCTTTTTGTTCGGCGACACTGCTTTTGAATTATTTTGATCTGCTGCATCTGATAATGACATCTTCGAAAGACCAAATCTTTTGGAGACTTCGGCATGGGCTAAAACTGTTTTAGTACAAAAATTAGTTACCACACAATGAATACAATTAATATAATACAGGAAAAATATTTATTTACCTAGTTGAGCCTTTATGAGATTGCAAAGTTTAACGCATACGTGTGAAGATCCAACTAGAGCATTGCCTAAGTTATCAGGAAGTGGGGACTTCGGTTGATCAGGAATGGGAGATCGATCGATGTTATTCACATCCTCGCTGAGAAGAAATTCTCCACTCGATTCGCTAGACCCGGATTCTTTTTTCGAATGTTCAGCGGAAAATAATCCCGAATCCTCTGGATTTCGATTGATATTGATGAAAAGCTGATTCGTATTTTGCTCACCAATTTTCGAATCTTGATTATGCTGGTCATTTATCACAGAATCATCTTCCGTTAGTACTACACTGATTTCTTCAGAGACGGATTTTTCCAATGAGGTATTAGTACTTGTATTTTTCTGAGCATTCAGAAGTTTGGAATCGGTCAATTCAGAATTGATCTCCGATCCACTTTCTGCTTGCGTAAACAGTCTGTTTACCTATAAAATGAACAATAATGAATACTCAAGTTAATAAAAAAGATGTTTTTTACTAATATAAAAATTGAACAAACCTGATCAGCCATTCTTTGTGCGACATTAGCGCGTCCCCTCTCTCTCACTCTTTCGAGTAATCCTTGAAAGTGACTCTCATGGAAGAAAGATGTCCCCATAAGCCTATCCATGTACCTGCAGTCTTTGTAAACTTCCAATAACTTCCGCATGACTTCAGTCGTTTGCAGAGCAGGATTTTGTGTGAAAATCTCCTCGAGTCTCGACATAGCAATTCTTGCTTTCTCGATGTGCGCTGCAAGCTTTGGCTTGATATTTTCAGTTTGTTCGGCACTGCCGTCGTTGTCGGCGATAAAGCAGTCTTCGAGTTCTGTCTCCCATGAGCCATCCGACGAAACATCATCCCACAATTCACCCTCATCGCTGTCGTACTCGCCTACTTTGTACAAGTCCTGTGGCCAACACATACTAACATGGCCGTCTACCCACCAGACCTTGACGCGACCCTCAGGATAATTGTCGAGGACTTGGCCTGCCGTACATCCAGCGTCTTCACCCTCGAAATTTGCAATGCGAATGACTAGAGTTCCTGGACGGTACTGGAAGTCTGGATGATCTTTCAGATCGTATACGCTTACTTCGGTTTCTTCCAAAAATGTTGGCCTGTAAAAAATATAACATGCGTTAATTTTTTAAATCTTATTGAAGCAAATATAATTAATTTAAAAAAACAATTTTTGTTGTTGCAACTTACTGAGGACTTTGACTAGATGAATAAGTTTTGAACCACTTTATTCTTGCTGTTCTTCCTTGATGATCAACGCTCTGAACGACGCCGTACATTCTAGATTCCTCCTTCTGGTCGACAACAAAATCACCAGGAAAGAATTCTTTATCATCCAGATGATGAATTGGATACAGTTGAGTAGAAGGTATGCCTAAAAAATATTCAATCCTAAGTATAAGGCTAAATTATGTACAATATTAGAATATATGCTTGATAAATTGAAAAAACAACTATAAAAATGAATTAGTGATACAATGACATACCGAGTTCTACAGAGCCGTCCTGCCAAACAACGTTAGCTTTTGTATTTGTGGAAAGAGTTTCAACAACTATTTTAGTTCCAGGTACCAAAGGAGGTGGTGGAACTTTCTTCTTAGCTTTGCATAATTTACGCTTCTTCAAAACTTTTGTCATTAGTGCTGGACCTTTCTTTTTCTTTCCCATCGATGATAAACTAGAACAACCGCTTGATACCTGCATCAAAAGTAGATATTTAAAAGTGATTCAATTGAAAAATTATTATTGTTTTATAACAAAATATATTTCCCACCGATGCTGAATCACTTTGTGAGCCAGTGTCTTCTGTATCCCAGTCATCAGAACTTTCAATATTTTGGTTTATGTTAGGTGGTGTAAGTAAATTATTACTTACATTGTCTTTTTCCCTGTTAACTTTGTTTTCATTGTTAACTTCAGGATGCTCATTTTTATTTTCCTGAGATTCCTCTTTTATTCTTTTGATCTTTTCTTCCACAGCTGCCTTTGACAAATTAATATTACGCGATTTTCTTGGACTGTTCTTAGGAACTTGAAATATTTCCCTTTGCTGCTTACGCCACTGTTCTCGCGTTATCACATTCTCATCACCTTTGATCACATAAAAATTTCTGTCACCCACTTGTAACGTCGATGGCTCGAAAACATTTAGCAGTTTTAACTTTTTCAAGTCCTCGCCTTCAACTACGTATTTTGGATGCGTTTGGTCTGACCAAGCTCCATCCTTAGAATAAGCTCTACATTGCCAGTGAACACCTACCCAATCAGTCTCGACTTTTTCAACAATAACTTTCGTTATTCGCTGCGGCTTAGATTTTCGTTTAGCCTTCATTTCTTTTGTACATTGTATCCATTGAGCATCTTCCAGACAATGTATTGGACCCCATAAACATTGTCCTGGATAAAACTCGGATGAATGAGGGAAATCATTATCCTAAAATAAAGATAATAATGTAATGATTCTTTAAATAATATATAACACATAGATAAACTTAAGTGTGTTAATATTCCCATTAATTAGTCACAAAGTCTTAGAAGAATTAAATTAAATTATAAAAATTTCGAGAATTTCAAGAAATAATTTAATCATTTTAGTGTACAAATTAAAAGATAAATTGAATAGTACATACTGTATCTCTTTTTTCCTCAAAATGCTCCAACCCACGAGCATCAATCTCATTGATGACACATCTAGAACCATCAGGAGTGGCTAGCCACAATTTAAAGTGAACCATTCTGATTCCTCCCACCCAAGAATCCATACATACTGCAATGTCTGCAGCAAATTCCTATAAAAGAATTTTCAAGAATTTTAATATGTAGAAACTATATAGATCAACTATGCTAATTTATGAAAAAAAATAGTTTGTCTACCTCAAGAGGTACTAAATCTTCACTTCGAATATTGGTTAATACTTGTTTTGTACCAATAACTTGAACACAAGCATTTAATTCAATATCACGGCAGTATCCTCTTTGGGTATCTTTTCCTTTAATCATGCGTCTAACAACATCTCCGGGCATTAAAGTTCTGTCAGCTAAATGAACCTATAATCATTATTGTGAATGAATAAGAATATTTTATATAATTATTGTTTAACTACTACTTTTGAACAAGCAGCTCTTATGATTTAATTTATTCTTCTCAAACAAGAATAGTTCTATTTGTCTGTAATTAATTGTATTTGGAAGATTGAAGAGTATTTTTCATCAGCAGATGATGTATTACATTGAATTTCATTACATAAATTAACCTTAGGAATGAAGTACATTTACAAGTTGCAATGTTAGATAAAATATCACTGTACACAAAAATTAGAGTGACTAGAGAGATCAGAATCTTGGATGTGTACATATGAATCATCAAAACATAGAACTTTATAGACTGACCAATCCACATAACACAAGTATGACAACATGCAGAGGTCATCGAGATATCCTTAATCAAGATCGCGATAAACGTACATATATATATATATATATATATATATATATATATATATATGAATGAAATATAGAAAGAGAAAAGAAATCACAAAAAGGGTTGTACCTTTTTGGAATTGACGAGATCTTCAACACCGGATGGATGCCAAACAACCCTGATCTCTCCTTTCTTCCTCTTGGGGCTGTCCTCGTTGCCGCTACTATCGTCGGAAAGCTCGTGATCATCGTTTTCCATGACAATGCCAAACTCGACATTGGAGCGTTTGTCCACCCTATAGACGACATCCTCGTAGAAGTACTGGCTCTCGGTGCCGAGCGATGGACTATTGACGCTCGGATTCGCGGCCATAATAGCTGCTGCTGCTCGCTCCAACACCACTCATACACTGCAGCGTATACGAAGATGATGTATCGTGTAAGCTCGTCTGTAATGCCGGTCTGCTATTAAATTTCGTTATTGGCTAGGCCCCTCTCTCTCTCCTGTCGCGCGGGCGGGCGACGGCTCTTGTGCAGCCTTCTTTGAATACAAACTGCGTACGTTACACACGTGTGTGTACAGACCTCCTCTCCGTCTGTATTTTCTCTCTTCTTCCTTTGATTTCCCCGTCGAACCCGTCTCGCCCTCGACGTTGTTCTCGTCGTCCTCCTCTCCTCTCGTCACAACGAGAAGCCTCCTGCGGACATTGGATTCCGCTCACTCGCGCAACCCCCAACTATTAGACGCTGATGGCGACACTGGTGGTGAGGAGCCGCGATTCTTTCAAGCTTGCTGTTATGTTCTCTTCTGCTTTGCATTGTGTTTTATTATAGGCTGACGCGATGGATATACACTATCATCTTAGCAGAAGACTAAATACTGTTACACTGTTGATTTTCGTCAATTTTCATAATTTACATGCACGTGATCGTAAACGTTGCTTGATATGAGTTGAGTATTCGCTTATAAAAAGACGAGTATCATTTTGGCGAATATTTATTTTTGATGAGATAAGAAATACTTGTGAAAATGAAAAGTACATGATAATCAAGATATGTAATATAATAAAGATCATGCCAATGGAAAATCAAGTTTTCATCTAATTGAAATTGAAAAACGTGCGGTTAGAAAGTTTGATAATATTTCTGTAGAATTAAAAATAAAATATTCCTCTATCGATATTTTAATAATGTCTATTGCTGTAAAAAAATTATATTATTATTTATTTAATATAATATGAATAAAATACAAACAATATTTTAATATTGTATTTAGTTTATTAAAATTATTAAAGTCTACAAATATTATTGCACAAATTGTTTAGTATAATAATTGTATTTACAGATATATTATATATATTAACTCTGCAAATATCTGAGCTATTTTTGAAAAGTGAAGGACTTAAATTACAAGAAGTTCTTGTTGAAAATTGAGCTCATCAAAATTGTAATGCATAATTGTTGAATATGTTTTGATAGTTAGTAGAAGAATATTATTTGAATGTATATTGTTAAAAATGATTGTTGCCATAGTGACATTTTCTTAGAGTTTTTCAAATAGACAAGGGCTAAGATGTATTTGTTGTTTCTAAGTCAACAGTTCTTCAATAGTACAAAAATACTTCAATTTTACACTGCAAAATGAGTCCGATAGAATCCTTGTCCCAAACTTTGGAGGATTGTTTGTACTTCTGTTTCATTCTTATGATAAAATATGTGTGCTTCAAAATTGGTAGCTATACTGCAATTGGTTTCACTGAAATTATATTGAGTATTAATTTCATGTATTAAATTTATTCAAACAATTGAAAATTCAATCTATAAATGATTAATTACCCAGAAATAAAAGCAAAGTAATGTGGAAAATTAACAGAATGTCCACATGATGAAATTTCCATATAACTATAATCAAAAATCACCTGAAATTCAAAAGAATAAAAAAATTAAAATGCCATTGATAGATGCATAAAATAATTATGTATAACTTACTTTATTATCAAAATTTTGTGTAATTTTTACACCAATTTCAAGGCACTCAAACCTAATCGGAATATATTTGATATTTCCTATATGTAGCAGTCGTCTTATTCCTTTCTCAATTTGTTTAACATCACCTTCTCTACCAACACATATTGATCCACAATAATCAAATAGGCAACCAGGTTTTCCTTCTTGTAAGGTTTTGTCTTCTTTTTGAGGTGATGATGGTTGTTGCGTTTCTAGTGGTTTCATGAATTCTAATGCAGGAGATCTCAACAATTGTTTCATATGATCAAGGCCTGAACTTTTTATTACATTAACAATAGGTGCAAATGTTTCTTTTGTTTTACTATTACGGTACTAAAATATTAAAATTTTCACACATTTTGGTAATAATTGCACCTTAATAATATTTATGGTGATAAATTGCATTACCTTAACTATATGAACAGAAATAGGAAGACATGCAGTCTTTTTCATTATCTTATGAAGATTTGCTCTAGTTTGAATTGATATGATATTGCCATTAATTTCATCCAGCACATCCCCAACTTCTATCCTTTCCTGTAGAAAAGATTAATTTCCAGAATATATGTAATATTTATTGATTCATTTAATAAAATTTCATTTAATAAAATAATACTCACATCCTCAGCTGCAACAGAATGTTTTTTAATTTTTATAATCAATGTTTTACCCCTTGTAAAACTGAAAAATCACTGATAATTTTAAGTTGCCATACTCACAAAATATATTTCTCTATTATTAAATATTATTCTTACCACACTGATAAGCCAAGTGTTTTGCAAGGCACAAAATCAAGACTACAACATTCTGGCAAATCCCAAGTGTCATCTAAAAAACTTGCGTTTCTTAAATTTAATCTAAAATTTAGTCTACTGATTTGCAATAAGACTGAATATAATATTTCGCCTAAAATTTCGTCGCCTAAAATGCTGTTTGGACTATAATAATCTAAAGCTAAAAACGGTGTCCTTACCTGAAACGGGAAAAAAGAATTCATTACATAAAATATTGTTCAAAAGAATACAGTAATTCAAATTTATAGATAATAAAATACTGTTAAAACTTACAAGATAACCAACTGGAACGTGTAAGCATTTACGATTTAAACATGTTCGTATTAAAAGCCTCAGCCTACCACTAGATTCTTGAACTTTTTGATTCTCTAGTACAGTCTCTACTATGGACGTGTAAGAAATTAATGAACTGTAAAAATATAATTTAAAAAACGTTGATTTTTTGTTTAAACATGAAAAAGGAATGATAAAATAATTTATATATATATAGATTTAATATTTTTCTTTACTCTTCTCTTCTTCTTGATATATCTTTCATCCATTGCAAGGCATCTGGGAAATTCGGAATACCCATGGGATTCATTTGTATAGATACCCCTCTTTGAAAACATTTTTCCAAGCATCTACAGAAAAGTGTAAGCTCTTCTGTCTTATCCGTAATATCAGCACGATTTTCTGTAAATCTTCGAGTGTAACCTGCAATTTTAATAAGAAATGGATAAAATGTTTGCAAATGGTTTGACGATTACGAGGGCTATTGAGTCAAAAATTCTGATTTCCCGCTATGGCGTCAGCTATTGCAGGTCAAATTCAAATGTAAGGCGCGAAACTCATTCGCTGCTGCATTCTTATAAAATCAATAATTGGTATATCGCGAAGAACAGTAACATATTTATTTGATTTTGTACGACTACAAAACTATTGCCAAACATTCGTTAATCATAATTGACTTCTGTCTAAAATTTTGAGCTTTCCGAATGCTGTACAAAACAAGCACAGCTCAGCCATGTAAGTAATTATAAATATTATACTCTAACCTACAACCAACCCTTTACAAAATAAAATTTCTATACGTACCTTTCAATTCCTTGATCAAAGGATCCGAGACCGACATCACACATTTCTTATTTAACTGTCTCAATTAAATTGATGATGAAATCCCAAGTTTTTTACGTGTTTATCAGCGTTTTACAGACCTATGATATAAAATAAAATTAAAATACCTCTGAAAACGCGTAAAGCTCCCACGCAAACACAAGACACATACACAGGCAGAACGCCGTCGAGAACGACGCATCCGTTTACGACAGCGAAGTTACGAACGCATGTATATCGCATTCGAGATTAAGGCCAACTCAGATAGAGCACTGTGCGCTTGTATTTGCAATTGTCAAGTTCAGTGATAACGCCGGTGTCTTGTCCCGACTACGAAGTATGTTCTCGAAAAATTTTACCTGCTGTTTATTTGTTTTTTCAAATGCCTGTGATTTTCTTTTATAACTTGCGAGTTTGAGTGACGTGCCTCTGAATAATATTTGTGTTATCTTATTCGTAAAAATCTCAATAAACGAATATAAATATGTAGCATCTAAGAATATGTCTTAATAAATCGTAGATAAAACATTTGTATCTTGATAGCTGATTGCGTTAAGCTTTTAAATAATGAAAACAAATCATTTTCCGAGCAAAGTTTCCAACTCGCATATGAAAATAGAAAAATGCATATAAATAATAACTATAAAATGCAATCGACTGATTTTGCTAGATAAAACTTAAGGAAAAATGGCCACAGCTCATCTCGACGTGAACGAGTTGAAAAAGCAAGCATTACAACATTTTACTAAAGAATTTGGTGATAATGCAACCCTTTGTGCATGTGCTCCCGGACGCGTCAATTTGATCGGCGAGCATACCGACTACAACGAAGGTTTTGTCTTGCCAATGGTAATTTCTATAAATTTTTTCCTTATAATTTATTTTATTCGGGAAATGTAAAAATATCAAAATTTGCTTTATCTTTGGTCAGTTAAAAGTACTTTTACGTAAGTTTATTCTTTCAAAACAATATTATTATAACAATTCACATAATCAGGTGTTGAAGATTGCAACTGATGTATGCTATATTATGGCATAGATTATGATAATGATAATGATTACTGATCATCGATGATGCTCGTGATCATTGATAAATATTTGAAAAAAGGAAGACACGTAAGAAAGGCAACAATAGATTTTCAAGATTAAATATAAGGTCAGAATTAGATTCTTAGATAACCAATGACTTTGATTTGAGCATGTATAATTAAACTGTATCTATAATTGTTGGCAAAAATCAAGCAATGTTTGATGATCTCATATTCATTCTCATCATGACTGAAAGATTTCTACCTTATCGGTATGCGCGCTTTTTTCAAAATAAACACGCAAAATGTATATTAAAGTTTTTATATCACTTTATAATATTGAAGTACATGTATATATGGAAAATTTTGATTTTTTTCACAGGCTTTGCCTTTGATAACTGTGATTGTCGGAAAAGCAAACAATACCAAAACATGTAAAATAATCTCAATGAACACTTGTGCTGGAGCACAAAACACTGCCGAATTTGAGTGTATCAACCGTCAATCAATAAAACCAGGAGAACCTAAGTGGGCTAATTATATCAAGGGCACCATCGTAAACTTTCCAAGTAACTATTATATCGCATTTTTAATTCAAGTTTTATCGTATAAGTATATATTTTGGTAAATATTTGCTGATAATTTTAGTCAGTCTTTTGAAAGCACATTATTATTAATAAATGTAATCATTTGCTTTCTAAAAATGTAAGAAATTCAATATTTTTAACGTAATATATTATTAAAAACTGAAACTTTTGTTATATACCTACGTACAAAGCTTTTTATAGTTTTTATTTAAATTTAAATATCAATTCAATTCTTTGCAATAAGCATGCGATATGTTTTAGAGGACGTATCTGCATTTAATGCTGTGATTGTTTCAACGGTTCCTGCTGGTGGTGGGCTCAGTAGTTCTGCTGCTCTCGAGGTTGCAACTTATACATTTTTAGAATGTCTTACAGGTCATGTGCCCGCAAAATTAGAAGATAAAGTAAGTTATTTTCTATTCATATACTGTCTTTTTTATAAAAAAATGTGTGCTTTAATTGATCAAGGCCAATAACGGTAACAAAATTTTAGTTACAATTTTTGTAATAAACCTACTAGTGCTTGAACGATTTTTAATTCATCCATATTATATATTTATTAAATATATCGTTTATAACTTATGCAACTATTTCAAATGTATAAATATATATGTTCAGGCATTGGCATGTCAACGAGCCGAGCATGATTTCGCAGGCGTACCATGTGGCATAATGGATCAGTTTATATCAGCATTAGCACTGGAAGGTCATGCCTTACTGCTTGACTGCCGGGATCTTGCAACCAAGCACATCCCTATAAAGGGCTTTGATAATCATGTATTCCTCATAACCAACTCAAATACACCGCATAAGCTCAGTTCGAGTACTTACCGCCAACGTAGAGATTGTTGTCACGAGGCTACCAAGCTTCTTGGCAAAAAAAGCCTGAGGGAAGCTGCAATTAGCGATCTTGAAGGTAAATCAATAATTGCAGTATAGATAATTTATTTATGATATTAGGTATCAAACTAAAAATATTAACTAAATCTGCTGCTATCTTTGAATTCATTGCAATTCGCAGACTAAAATGCTTTAATCAAAAGTGTTTAACAATTACCGTTTTATTTATGACTAAAAATCTTTTCTAAAATATAAATATTATTTTAACGAATTAGTTATTTAAAAACTTCTATTAAAAAGACTGTTGTAAATTAAACGTTGAAACAAGTTAAATTAGAAAAATTTGTCGTCATGAAAAATCCATCTATTTGCTATCATACTACCATTACTTTGGTAATATACTGGTATTACCGTTGCTTTAATAAGTCTGCTATAGCATATCATACAACTTTTACTTTTTAATGTGACATTCTCAGTCTTGAAATCAAAGAACGCGAATGAAGAGATAATAAAAAGAGCCCGCCACGTAATTTCGGAGATACAAAGAACTATTGATGCAGCAAGCAGTCTTGAAAATAATGACTTCGTAAGATTTGGACAACTCATGAACGAGAGCCATAATTCATTGCGCGACGATTATGAGGTTTCTTCAGAAGAACTTGACTGCCTAGTATCTATAGCACGTAGCGTGGACGGCGTTTTGGGTACGAGATTGACTGGCGCTGGTTTCGGCGGCTGTACCGTTACTTTATTAAAAAAAGACGCGGTTGACAATGTTATTAAGCAAATTAAAGAAAAGTAAGTGATTCTCGAAGGTGTAAGTTCATAAAATGACAATAAAAGTATCAATAATTGCTCATAGGAAAATTTAACTTAGTTCGACTAGTGTCAAAGAAATCTAATTTATTTACAAATATAAATTTTATAACGAAAAATAGCACGCTTGCATAGTTTTGCAACTATTTTAATAGTTAATTTATTCATATTAAAAACATATATAGTTAGACGATTGACTGGAATACTAATAATTAAATTTGGCAGCAATTTAAAAAATATATTATATTTTTACTACTGTCCAAAAGTGTGAAAAACTACAACTAATTAGGTGTTATTTATCTATTATGTTTATAATGATTTCACTAATTTATAAATGTTTTTCGTAGATATGCAGGAACACCAAGCTTCTATATAGCAAAGCCTTCCAGTGGCGCTCGACGATTGGAATTATAAAAGTGATGTGAAATGTTCTTTGAAAGGCAAGGAAGTAAAATAATCACTGATATTGCAATTTTGCAATACTGTATACAATAATTTTGCAATATGAATTCACTGGTTTGTTATGTTTTGGAAACTCTTAGAGATAAAACATTAAATACATATTTACAAAGTTAAATTCAGCCATCTTACATTAGCCTTTCTTAATCTTTAAAATCCTTTCCTATTTTCTCGTGATCGTGTAATATAACATTAAGGAAATCAAGATCACGCATTAAAATATTATTGTTTTAATACTGTATCCATCAGAGTCTTATCTTTTTAGATAGATTTAGTGCTGAGTCACTGTAGTTGAATTGTTATCAAACTCTGTAACAGAAAAATAATAATTTGTGTATCTTTGAAAAATGAATTTTACTGTATTGATAGGTATAAATTTAGTTTTCCAGATTGTATATTTAAGAATCCGTAAAAAACTCCGTGTGTGTGTGTGTGTGTGTGTGTGTGTGTGTGTGTGTGTGTGTGTGTGTGTGTGTGTGTGTGTGTGTGTGTGTGTGTGTACACGACATCACTGAATTCTACATTTTGTACTTCTGCTGAAGACTTATCAATTTTTTTGAAACCCATATGGTATTGTATTAATAATAATTTCTGCCTACCTTTAAGATATTCATTAAGCTCAATTTCATTGTAACAACATTTCAACTCAACCGGTTTAACTCCTTGGAAAATGGTAAAAACGCTTGGTTTTAAGTTGTAAAAGATAAGTGGTTGGCCTCTTCGTGCAAAATCTTCCAGAAGGCTCTTGATACCCTGAAAGTAAAAACATGCTTACATCAATTATTTTGAAAACATGTAACAATACAAGAAAACGTTTCTCATTATAGAATGCATTTCTAAAAATATCCCCGTGAGCGCAATGAATGCAAGTAATTACAAATTCTTAGATAACGAATCGAGTCTCCATAAAAATGCAAAGTGGCATGCAATTAGGACAGTGAGCGCGCGCGAACGAGAATATCCTGTCAGCAGCGAGAGCAAGGCGTTATCGGTAGCAAACCTTGGCAGCGGTAAAGTCAGCCCCTTGGATGTGCGTTGAATCAATAACGACTGCTACGTCGGTTCCTTCCTTCGAGCCGTGCTTGCTGATCATTGATCTTACATACTCCACACTTGGGAAAACGAGACTTCGATCTGGAGTGATAACTAAATAATCCACTCCATCAGAGCTCTGGAACAAGATAATGACAAGTTTTGAAAAAAATAATAGTGAATTTAATTAAATTATAATCGCAATTAAATTCAAAAACTGTTGCTTTGTATGCTTATTAAGTTACTGAAAACATATATTTTTTATATCAGTATTTAAGCAAGAACTGTTGGTATATTTTTATCCAAAAAACTTTTTTCCTTGCATATATTCGTTTTGCGATAAAGTGAAGTTTCATCATTATTCACAGTGCACGTACAGCTTATCGATGCAATAAATTACTCTACTTAACGTACAATACAAAGTATTACTTTATGACGTACGTACAAAGCATTATTCTTTAAAAGGTCGAATTAAAAATCGATAAAAATATTTTTAACGTATATACGTCGAGAGGTGTGTCATGATGAGTTAAATTTGAAAATAGTATGTAATATAGCGATCGTATGTATCATCAAAACAACTTAGTAGAACACTAATTACGCTGGTTTAAAACGCTGTAAATATGAAATACATCCGCAAGAAGCGGTATGATAAATCATTATTATCTAACAAAACTCACTATGGCTTTGCTAACTCGAAGCGAAGGTCTAGCTGATCCGTACAGTAGATACACAAGATTTACTCCAATACCAACTAAGATTCCTACTTCTAATTGAATAAACAAGCAGCTGAGAAATGTTACTACTGCGGGTACCAAGTCGATTTCTGAAAAATAAAATTTCAAATTGATGTACTAACTCAAATAACCGAACAAATTTTACGAAAAATATTATTTATACTGACTTTTAGTACGCCACATGGGTTTCACGACCTGTATCTCGACCATGAAAACGACAGCGGCAATGATAACAGCGGCAAGCGAAGCTTTGGGTATGAAGTAAAGATAGGGCGTAAGAACTTGCAGTGAAACCAAAACCAGGATACCTGTATAGACGCCGCCAAGGGTAGTTCTAACTCCGGATGAGTGGTTGACAGCACCGCGACTCAAACCACCGCTTACCGGAATTGATGAGACAAACGATGAGACTATGTTGCACAGGCCCACTGAAAGCATCTCTTGTGTTGCGTCGATTGGTTTGCCTTCGGCTGAAATTATATATATATATATATATATATATAAAATTCGATACACCGAAATAAGTTATACGGAGTTTCTACACAATTTTCAAACATTTTTCATTAGCAGTCAACTCAGATAACAAATTTGTTTTTTATCAAATTAAAACTCAAATAAGATACAATTAAATCAATGAAAAGATTCACTTACAAAATGCTTTAGCAATAGCAATAGTTTCCAAAATGCTTAACAATGGAACAATAATGCAGCCGGAGCCCATGAGTGAAACGGTGTCGAAGAAGTCGTAGGTCTGATTGCCTATGGTTGCTTCGAAGGGTGGCATTTGAAAAACGGGTAAACCTTGCTCGACATGTCCTGTCAGGACGACCGGCGAACTACCAAGACGATCTTCCAACATCCATGCGGCTACCGCGCAAGTCATTACCACGAGGATGTTGCGCGACGTTGACACTAGCCACAGTAACTTTTCTAAAATCCGACGCCACATCGACGGCATTTTTTCATCCTTGTTTAACACTGGGATGTCCTTAACTTTCTGTTGTGAATTTTAATAATCTTTTTAAAAGTTATTTTTTATGTTTTGACTTTTTTATTTTATGCAAGTAATTGTTGATAACGATTAGAGACATAATATATAATAATATATATGTATAAAGTTACGATTTTAATAAAAATGATATAAAACGCGTAGACAAAATATCTTTTTCAAATGATTTTGATGTAAAGCGAAAGACAACATTATTACACAACAAAGTTTATATTTTGTCCTACATTTGTTTGATTTAAATCGTCCATATTTATTACGTATGCAAAGTTTCTGTATGTTATACATTGACTGATTTTGGTTAAATTCGGAAATGTATATTTTTGCCTTAAACAGACGATATGATTAAATAAAAAACCAAAATTGTATGAAAAACTTCTGTACAAATACAGATAATCGCTGTTACGCGAAAATAATTAGTTTTCATCAACATGATCACCTAATTTGGAGTGATGCCATAATTTTTTTTTAACAGAATGTTTGTAAGCACTCATCAAATTATGTAAAAAAGTATAATCATTGTTTTTTGGATAATTACCCGTAACAGAAGAAGAACAACTATGCAGGCGACTCCGAGTACAGCATCCCATAAACTTGTATTATTGATATTTTCGAAAATCGTCCTCCAAACTTGTAGAAACTTGCCTCCACTTATTTTAAGCCCCAGGATATCTTTTACTTGGCTCGTAGCGATAATAATTGCTGCAGCCGACGTGAAACCGACGGAGACTGGTCCTGATATAAAGTCTATTAGAAACCCTGAAAACGGATACCTCGGATTCATTTAGTGGTGTACAATATTTACAATTAATATCTTTTGGTAATTTTCTATTGAGCATATACGTTAAAAATAATAAAAACTCATTAAAATAACAAATTTTTACTTTACTTGAAAATTGAAATTGAAGAACACGTATTGTTTATAAAAATTATTTATTAGTTGGTTAAAATGTTCAAATATTGAAAGTTAATCTTAACGGCGTGCGGACAATAGTGCACAGTATTATTATATATATAAATTCTTATACACGCAGTAACATAGCATAAGAATTGATACACACTGATTCGTATCATATTGTGCGTAATATAGATTATGTGCACGATAAAACCGTATACAATTGTCCGTAGTCCGCACGCCATTTTAAACAGTAGATACTAAGTAATGCTTTTTGGTCGGCAGCTTGGTCTTGAATAAATAAAAAAATGGAATTGATTTTATCATAAAAATCTTATTTTATTATAAAAATACAAAAGTAGTAAACTGTAAAATTAACATTACACACAGTCAATGACATATATATGTTTCAAAGCTCTTAAAATTATAAAATTTACAATAAAACTTTGATAGATATAATTAAAGTAAAGTTACATTTAATGAGTATTTTCATCAGGTCCGGTTTTGATATGCATTTTTAAAATACAAATCATAAATACTTATATAGACGAATCTTTACTATACTAATAAATTTGTAAATAATTGATATGAAAATATAATGTATAATCTTGGAGCATTTTTTATGAGGTATAAGACTTTGTAGTTTTATCACATATTTCCCGTAAATCTTTAAGATTATACTTATTAGCAGCCGCTGAATAATCCTTTAGATATTTGATCAACTTCTTAATTCTACCAGTGTACATATATCGAAGTAGTTCTTCCATAACTTCTGGTTCAAAATCATCTATGTAAACTTTTGAACTGTTATTATCTTTGAATATTTGTGCAAAAGTGGGACTTCGAGCTGTCAGAATTGTCTTATGAACTGGAATCTCTTCTCCTTTTACTACTAAAACAGCATCAGTATATTTTTTTGTTTTCCATATATCTTTTAAGTCATCTACCAGCTTATTTTTAGATTTCTTAAATTGTATATAAATTCTAAAAGATAATTTAAGATTATCGTCTGGTATCATTCGATAATACCAATAGACGTTATCTCTTATATGGCTCTTGCGTAGAAAACCTAAAAATTCCATACCATCTTTTTTTGGAAAATTCTTTGTAGTTGCAAGTTTATATGAATACCCCTTCAATTCCGTAATATAAGCTCTAAATTCCATTTTTGCTTGAGATTCATCATGAGTTATAACACAAACATATACACCATAATAAACTTCTTTCTTTTGTTTAAATCTTTCAATTCTGAAAAACCATTGAAATTCGTTTGAAACTCCGGCTGAATAAATTTTTGAATTTATAAATCCTTCTTTATTTAGTGAACATGTGCTGAAATCTTGAACCCTCCAGTCACAGTAACGAATTTTGAGCGATATTTCTTGAGTATGAGAAATATCAGTGCGATATTGGTCATCTTCATCATCAGATTTGTCAAAATGTTCAAATTGATTAAATTCAACAAAAGATCTACTTGGTGATGGTGATCTACTTAAAGAAGCTGACTCGCTGGAAGAACTGTCACTATCAGAGGAAGAATTCGGTGACAATTTGATGCTTCTATCAATGTATTTTGCTTTTGATATTGGTGGTGTTGCACATTTGATCATACCATCATCATCCAAACTTGCATAACTATCTGAATCTGACATTATACAATCTAATATGAATAAAAAAAAGTAAGTTTTGTATCGATAAAATCTGTCTATTTTTTAAACATTCAAGACAATAAATTAAATATTTTATAAAATTTTTTTTTCATACCTTACAACAATAACAGCAGTGACAATTATATTATCCTCTCGATAGTTATAAATTTTATGCTGCAACTAAACGTAAATAATCCTTGTAAAAATAAATAAGAGATAACAAAATCATGTTTATTTTATCATAAATACTCTTACTATTTAAATAATACTTACTCATTTATAATTAGTATTACTTCCAATAATCTGTATACCAATATATATAATTGAATAATAAATAAAACGATCAGATCAGAATCAACCTAAGTCAATTCACGCATTCGCCATTGTTGAAAAAGTAAGAGTAGCGAGGAGTAGGGGTTGTTGTCTTCGTAGCTACGGTAGATGGCTTAAGTATATATGTTACCGTTTGTCTTGTTTTAATAAATAATAATAGAATTTGATAAAAACTAAAGTTATCAAAGTTAAGTGTGTTTTAAACTTTTACAATTTTTTTGACATATGTTATATAAAAGAAATAAATGAGAAATTTGACGATGAAAATGCTATGTTTAACACGGGCTCCTATGGGAGAATGATCTTGAAATCGACAATAGAAACTGCGAATAAAACACATTAGCAAATTTTCGAGAATTTTCATATAAAAATCCCATCGTTTGAGCACGTTATAACTTATACCGCTAATTACTTAAAAATTAATTTAAAATTGCTAGTTGAGTTTATGTTACAAATTGTGTATTTTTTCATACAGCATGCTCTATTATTTATTTTCTAACTATGAAAATATGCAACCTTGAGTTTATTTGTAAACATGTTTGTTTTACGTGTTTTCCGACTAATATAATTTGATTTTGTATCAAAAATGTAGTCAACTAACTTAGACCCCGGTCCCATAGCTACGTATGAATGCGGACGGATACGGACGCGAATCGCAACTCTAGTAACATCACTAAAAATATCTAGTTCGATTATTTAGTACCAACACTACTGGTAGTGAGCAAAAGTAACGTTGTTTAAAACTGTAGCGCCGAACGTACCACATTTAATGTTCAAATGTCAGGTCTACAATTTACTTTTCAAATTCTCATGAATATTGCTTATTGATGAGTATGCTAATGTAAAAAAAGCTTTTGGGATGATTAATACATATCATTTATATATTTTTTCTTCTTCTCATATATTCAAGTACTTCCATAAAATTAAGACCTAATTCCACTAATTGTAGTTGAAAGTCTATCAATTCTCTATCATTTGCCATCTTATAGACTGCAATAATGTAAAGGTTAGATAAGCGTTCATTAAATGTGGTACGTTCGGCGCTACAGTTTTAAACAACAGTTACTTTTGCTCACTACCGGTAGTGTTGGTACTAAATAATCGAACTAGATATTTTTAGTGATGTTACTAGAGTTGCGATTCGCGTCCGTATCCGTCCGTATTCGTCCGCATCCATATGTTACCTATGTGACCGGGACCTAAAAAAAGTTTTGTAGTTCGTTCGAAAATAGTTGTTGGTAAATCTCATATTTCATATTTCGCTGGTTTTTTTTCAAACGATTGAAAATAATATTTTTTACACTAAAAAAACTGGATCACATTTTTGCATTTTTTTCAACAAACACTTTTTAACTTTTAAAGAAGTCAAAAAATAAAGGAATTTAACTTTTTTTTTTACGCTTCGTTTTAAAATGTCTAGGGACGTAGTAAATCACAAAAAAACTAAAACTAAGCGTAAAAAAAAATTAAATTCCTTTATTTTTTTAATGCGCTAAAAAACCGAAAAAAAATTTTTTCTCTATTTCTTTATTTTGACTTTATTTTCGTATTCTTGGGCACAAAATAAAACTTTTTTCTCCTTGGCATTTTTTTCCAAAACGTATGTAAGTCGAAGTAATTGAGGATTGAAAAAAAGGTTATTTTTTTACAAAAAACGCCGTAACTCGGTTAAAAAACATCAGATAGAACCCCGCGGGGGCTAATTTTAAAGGGAAAGACATTACCCTCCGAACCCCTCCGGTCGATTTGCCCTCCACCACCTGGTTCTTAATTGGCATTGATTTAAGTCGAGGTTAAAAATTGAAATTTTTTTAATCAGTTTTTTTACTGTAAAAAACACATATTTTCATTTTTAAGTCTCTGCACGTCTTAAATGGAAGCTTTTGCAATTACCTTTAAAATGCCCTGCGGTTTTTTGTGATACGATGATTTCCGACCGAGATACAAAACTTTCAAGTTTGCCTAATTTTGAGGTAAGCATGTCAAAAGTGATTGACGGGCAGTGTACGTTGTGCGGATATGATTTCGCGACTTTAAGTAAAATTTAAAACAAAGATTTGTTTACACTTCTGCATAATAGTGTTAAATTTATTATAATCGAAATTATAGTCATTTCAGTCTGATAGTTTCTAGTGTACTGTCAACATGGCAAAACGAACGTCTCTTCAAATCCGAAAAGTTATTATTAATTTATATGAAGAAGGAAAATGTTCACGTGAAATTGCTTCAACTTTTGAAATAAGTAAATGAACTGTTTATTATATTATTAAAAAGTGAAGGGAAACAAACACTTTAGAAAATAAACCAGTATCAGGAAGACTGCGAAAAACAACTAAGCGTGTTGATAAGTTAATTAATAAGAAAACAACCATAGATGTGAAGAAAAATGCTAAATGTATATCACGTGAACTGTGCGAAGAAAACTTAGATGGTATAAGTCGCAACATTGTTTCTCGCAGACTAAATGAAGCTGGATTATTTGGGCGTGTTGGCATGAATAAAAAAGCAAGAGTAGAATTTGCTCAGATTCATAAAGACTGGACATACGAGATTGGAAAACAATTAATTTCTCAGATGAAACTAAAATAAATTTATTTGGGAATGACGAAAGGAGGTATGTTCGACGACCAAAGAATACCAGATTCGATTCTCGGTATCGAATACCGACAGTAAAACATGGTGGAGGCAATATTATGCTCTGAGGAAATTTTTCGTCGAAAGGAGTTGGTCCGATTGTAAAAATTGATAATACTATAGACTCGGCAACTTTTAAGATCTTGGCAGATAATATGCTTCCCTATGTACGTCGAAATATGCCATGAGGATGGTTTTTCCAACACTTGTGGGAGGTATTAAAAGTAAAAGTAGGTGCAGAAAATTGTTCAAATAAAAGCATGCTATGGGAAAGAGTACAAAGTAAATAGCAGAAAATCGAACGAGAAACAATTGAAAAACTAGTTGAATCAATGCTTCAGCGATGTGCGGCAATGATAAAATTGAAAGGTATCTTAACAAAATATTAAAATACGTTCTAACTTTTATTTGATATAAAGTGATTTTCTGTTCATTTCCTGTGTTTTATGATTCATATCACTGTCAACATTTTTAATTAATATACGTGTTTTAATTATTATTACTAGTAGATTTTAAAGTTAAACATATAGATGTATAGATTAGATGTATAATTGTTGCATGTTGCATCAACAATACTTAAGATTGGAAGTAGGGTGGTAGTGAACAATATGAGCAGGGAAAATCTCACATATACAATCGCGCATATTTATGAAACGATTCAACCAATTTTAAAGGTGGTAGATTAAAAAAGGATGTATAAGCTTCTGAAATTTGATTATTGACTTGATTGAAGTGTAATTGCAAGTAATTGTAAAGAAAAAATTGATCTTGTAATGATTAATGTTTTGGTAATTAAACCAACGTTTCTATTAAAAAATTAGCAGTTATAGTTATAATTATCTTATTGAATTATTGTTAAATGAAATAAATTACGTTTTATAACATCTTAAAAAAGTTTTTGTATAAGTGTGTAATATCTAATAAATTTAAAAAAATGAATGCTACATTCAATTTGAAATATAATAACTAAAGTCAATGTTTGCTTTATTTTTTAGGAATATGGTATAGAAAATAAATAGATAAATTTTTATAGAAAAATCAATATTTATGAATATTTAACTTAAACTCACTATATTCTACAATTATAATAAGAAAATATTGAAAAAGTTTTAATACATTGTATAAATATAACAATAGAATAAAAGCAGAAACAATGAACGTAATAATTGAAATATGAATAGTATAAATAGTTTTCCTAATAAACATAAGTGATTATTTGGTCATGAGAAGAAAAGTTAAAATTGAAAAATGAATAGGTCATAAAATATTTGGAAGAATAGTTTACATATTGAAATAAGTAATTTTAAGTTACTACTACTTTTTAATGAAGGTAAAAACTTTATTTCAACTGAGAATTAAGCTTTTTTGCTGCCTGAAATTTTTTGCACATGATTTGCAAGTCCTTGATTTTGTACCTATCAGCAACTATTGAAAGTTTGCCTGTCAGTGACATTAATTTTGGGATCTTATTAGTGTAAATAAATATTAGCAACTGCTTCAACATATCTGGTTCAATATCATCAATCTTCAATTTGTTAATATGTTCGTTCTCTAACAGTTTTGCAAAAGTGGGACTTCTATCTATAAGAATTTTTCTATTTGCTTTGAACTTATTTCCTTTCACAGTAAGAGTAATATCTTTTTCTTTTTCTTGGCTAAATATCTTTTCTAAATCAGTGTAAATTTGACAATTTTTATAAGTTACTTCAATTTTGAAACGAAAGTTCAAAGATCCTTCTCCCATGTAAGAACATTGATAATAGTCATCATCGATATAACGAGCTTTATTAATGGACCCCAAAAATCTGTATCCAGTTTTAGTGGGAAACTTTGCATCTTTTGATTTATTAAGATAAACTGTCTCATTCTTATGGTTAACAACATAACTTTTGAAGTTAACTGTTGCTTCAGATCTTATGTTACTCAGTATGTTAACATAAATACCCCAATGGGTATCTCCCTCACCAACCATTTTTTCCATGATAAAGAAAAACTGAAATTGATTGAAATTACCAGCTGAGTATATCTTTGATACTAATAAAAAATTATTTACATCATGAACACTTGGATCAACAAAACCATCAATTGACCAATCACAGTAGATTTTGATAAATGATCTTCTATCAGTAAAATTGCAGTTGTAATAACTACAATACCCATTATTCTCTTCATCACTGTCATCTTCACTATCGCAATATTTCATTTCTATCTTTTTGTGCTTAGGAGATGGAGATTTTGCTTGTCTCCTTTCTTTTCTTTTTCGCTTTCTGCATTCTTTTTCAGACTCATCAGAACAATCGCTGTCTTGACCACTGTCAAACTCAACATCCCAAATATCTCTTTCAGAATCAGAATCACTTGATGATCCATTGCCCATTTTGTGCTGTTAAAAAAAAGGATATATTCCAAATCAGAATTTTCAACTTCATATTCTTAATAAAATAATAATTAAACCAACATTATTATATTTTCCAATTAATAAAATTTTTTTATAAATCATAGACGAATAAAATCATTTTACAACTTTTGTCAAATAATTAACTCAAAACTATGTTCAATTCGATACAACTGAATCCTTTTGAAAATATTTACTACACGATATAATGTGTAATTAGAATCGATTTTAAATAGCTATCTTAAAAATCTTACCTTCCAGCCCTAACAAAACAACAATAACGAATAAGAAACTAGACTCAAAATATGAAGACGGAAAGCTACAGCGTCCGACCCAACGACTCCTTTGTTTACGGTAAGTTGAAAACGTCTTTCCACTGCTACGCAACTTTATAAAATCACTTTATAAATACTTTTTTATTCACTCACTTACTACGGAAATGGACAAAGCGTGAACTGAAATTGATTTTGGCTTTTTTTGTCGATACGTTTAGCATCAAGAAACACCTACGGATCGAGGGTCACTCGCAATGTGATAGCGACTGTCGAATGATCGAGGCAGACAGAAACACGCACAAACTATCGTCTGCTATATTTTCGTATCATTTACAGCCACGACAAAGGCAGTAAAATGATAGTTCTTATAGTATCTATTCCAAGTATGTGTTTATAAATTCTACATTATTTCTCGAAATTATTGCAAATCAAGTTGCAATGGAAATGAAATATTAACGAAAATCGATCTAAAGTTTAGGAAAACCGCTCGTTTCCGAATACCATGCAATGAAATTTTTAACAATAATTAATATTCTCGAATTTGATACTTAACGATAATTTGACGAAGTACATAAAAATTCATTGTTTACGAACGTACGCGTTAAAAGTTTTATTGGGGTAAATATTCTGGGGGTAAAAACATTCGCCGATATCAAGTTATACCGTACCATAACAGAAGTTGATACACATATATTCCTAGAAAATACATTTCTTCGATTTTTATTTAAATTAATTTTCGTCGACTTTAAAAAGGAGAGAGGTATTGTATTAACTATGCCCGCGAATTTTTCCAGATTGACTGAATTGTTTTTAATGGGAGATAGTTTTATTTGAAAGCGTGTGCTTTCGAGATCGTCTCATTCAACATCAACTTGACTAAACCGTAATTTAAAAATTAATTACTTAGTCTGCGGAAAATATGCAAATTGATGATCTTTTCAATTTAATAAAGAAATAATGGGATCAAATTTTTATTTTTTGCCGACTTCAAGAAGATTCTGTATTTAACTTGTTGTTTTTTAATGCATATTTGTACATATTTCTGGAACAGTTCAGCCGATTTCAGTCGAAGTTGAGCTTATTTGTAAGTATATCTCCCTGGGATGATCTGTTTCATTACCGACTTTATTGAAGCGTACCTTTGCAATTAACTGCAAAAGTTTTGAATTTCATCTTTTTTCAAAAACAAAATAAAAACACTTACGATACAAAATTAAGTGATATCTAATCTTCAGAATAAGAATTACAAGTAGAAAAGAAACTTAATTGCAGCCTTGAATAATGATAATTTAAAAAACATTGAATACCCGAGGCTAAAATTATAATGCAAACCTATATACATAATGAATCTTAATCTCGTTATAAAATATGCAGTCGTAAATTTTATTTATACTGTAACGTCGTGCACTTGAAAAGCATTGATCATATGTTTTAATATCAAATTAATTATTGTGAAAATAATTAAAAATATTTCTTAAAAGTATAATTTTACATAGTGTCTTGAAGTGACTTTCAATATGTGAATAATTAATTGTAGTGTTTAATATTTAAATAATCAATTTCAGTATTGTCTATTAATTAAATAAATATTTATAATACTTATAAGAAAACTTACCTAACTGTAAAATACCCATAAGTAACGAAACAAGGCCGGAGACGAAAGCAAGTGTCACCGCATAGATGGGTGGCAAATTCGCTTTGTCCAACGCTTCATGAGTCATAATAGAAGCGATTGCTGTAGGCCCCACCGGAACATCTTTGCAGGAACCAAATATTGTGTAGATAAAGCACGACATGAACGAAGAGTAGAGGCCATACTGAATACAAAAATGAAAAAAAGACATAAGCTTTTATGATTACTTTTAAGAAGCTGTAGGATAATGTTAAAAAATGTTTTTACAAAACAAATCAACTACAAGCTGGAATTCTAACGAAAACTCTTCGATTCTTTTATTTTACTCACAGAAAAGTTATTATTTTAAGTATATAGTAAATATAAGAACTTTTATTTTTTTAATTTTTTCACGTTTAATTACGAGGGTCAATTTTTTTATTGGACACTTGTAGAGTAAGTGATAAAACTTATCCGTTTTTCAGGTCACTTTTGCAGCTTCTTAGTTAAAAAATAAAATCAATCTCTTACATTCACTACATACACATTTTAAGAATAAACGTTATAATTTAACAAATCTTCTTAATTTTTTTATGTAATAAAATATTAGAATGGAATAATCTGGTCTATAAGAGCAGCATTGATTCTTTACCAATTTTTTTTTATGATTTCCAACCTTTACCATTGAAAAGTTACTTTTGCATTTAATGAATCCAATAATATAAATTATTTACTTGTAGTGGCAAACCAGCGACATTAGCATAAGCAATCGCTTGGGGTATGACAGTAAGTCCAACAGTGATACCAGCAACAAGGTCGCTGACGATGTACTCCTTGCGGTAGTTTGGCAGCCACTCGATTATTGGTATTCTCTTGTAAAGCAATTTCCTTCTGAATAAACTCTTCATCCGCTTATCCATCCAACTGCCACACGACATGCTCCCTACTTCTTTTTCTGTAGTGCTGGCAACTTCAAAAACCAGTTTGTACATATTTTAGTGCGACTCGCTATATCATCAATGTACTTGGGATTTTTGCTATTGTAATAGATTTTTTATGGGATAATGGAAAAAACTTTCCATTATCATGTAGCAATATCATCGCTTTATGAGTGATGTTAAATTAAGGAAATGAGGGATAATCCGCGATTGTCTGACGAATGTTTCTGGATTGGTCTGATTTGGCTTAACTATATGTTTGACGCTTTATTCCTTTTGTATTTTGGCAGACATTGTAAGTATCAACTTGATCGTTTATACAATGATTCTTATAAGCTTTCGAATTATTTTCTATAAATAGCCTGTAAGTTTTTACCATTTAATTCAAATACAATCGTTAATGCATATCTGCGAATTACTATTGACTGGACTTCTTTCATTGTTATTCGGGTAAAAAAAATTCGGTAGAAAAAAATGTGCATTTAATATCTATTCTTCAAAAAGTCAATTGTTTCAGAGTGATAAAACCAACATGTAAATAATAGCCAGCAAAAGAGTATTTTGCATTGTTTATACGCTAAAGAGAGAAAGAAGTTTCGTTCTTTTTTTCTAAAAATGTTTTTAACACTGGCCTCATTACAATGACCTTTACAGGCAAACCTGCAATGTATGAGCTCAATCTAAGCTATACTACATTTATTTTTAACGCCTTGTTAATATTTATTCGTAGTCACTAAATTAACGGCTTTAGTAATATTTTACGATGAAAACTCTTCATAAGGCACGTCAAAAAGAGGATCAAATGAAAAGAAATAACTGTCTATTTACTAAAATAACTTTTTAATAACTATTGATTGTTTGAAAATTTTCGTAAAATTACTGCGTTTGTGGCTGTCCAATAATAATTTACTTCCGAAAAAAGTGTTATATTTTTCATTATTTACGGACTCACCGACGTCCTTCAAAACAATATGCAGAGCTTTAGCTCATTCCCTGACAAGCATGCCATGTTTAATTTTATGTAATCACTAATTTAAAAAAAAATGCTTCAAAATAAGTATTCTTACTCATCAGTAATTGTTCGAAAGGAAATATCGGCTCGTTTTTTTTTGTTTGTTACATAGCAACTACAAACAAAAGAAAATTACGTGGCCGAGTGATCGTTGACGATTGATAGCGAGTGCGCCGCGCGGAAGGTAAGCATCCGAGACGTCCGTGTCAAGTATAAGTGAATCTGGTCTAGGAATAGGAAAAAGCAACGAATAGTTTTGCATGGTCGCGTTATTTGCGATGGAAAAAAACGCGCGTGACGAACTTTATGCAACAGTGCGATAAATTTCGATGGATTATCGGGTGCATTGAGTAATCGCGCATTCGAGAACATGCTATGCACCTGGCAACAAAGGGGAGAGAAAGATAAAACAAACGAGCCTCGAGCCAATTGAAAAATGTTGATTCCCAGTCGCTCGATCATTAGTTACCAGCGCCACGTGCGACGTGCAACGTATGGACAATTTTCGAACAGATTTCGCATGTCGATATTTACGAGTTTCCGGTATAATGAATAAAGTTATATCTTTGTAATGAAACCGTAACGACTATTCGCCTCGAGTTACTGTAATATTTTTTTAGATCACTTGAACTGTTGAATCATACCATTTATTGGGATATTATTGAAAAGTATTGTTATAATGTTTTAATAATTATACAGTTAAGAAGAGATTATTCAGTTTAATTAACCAGAGCGGTAAATTCAGTCGTAGATAATATTAAGAATTTCGTCTGAATGAATTTTGAAATTTTTAATTTTCGAATTTATTACTTTGGTATCATTAAACTTTTGTTTCTATAAATTTTTCAGTCAGTATATATTTAAGAATTTGTCAACTGCGTATCCATTTTTTCAATCAGTATAAAAAGCTATATTAGTGTACAAATAAATTTATAAGAAATCATTCCGTAGAAAAATATCAATCGCCAATCAATTTCTCATGCAAAAGACTATTGCGAAATTCGCGCAAACAAATGGGTTTATATGGAAAAGACAAGAAAAGCGAAACAGTCACACGTACTTATAGTGCATAGGCGATTCAGAAGCTTGAATGCCGTTGCGGTTTAATGGACTCTTGAGCATCGAGTTTATTTTCGCGTTCAATATGTCAATCATTAATCCTTTTTTTCATTTCTTTCTCACCTATTCTCGCGCTTCGTTAGATATTTCAATCCCTAATCGACGAATACGGACATTCGATGTACCTTACGTTCCCAATTACTAATGCCAATGCGTCGCGTACATCACGCAGACGATTTACTCGTGTACAATCCTCGTTGTTATTTCCTTATCGAGTGGAATGACCGCGATTCGCTTAATTCAATTTCCATGTTTATAGCTTTCGCCGATTAGTTTTTGTCATTCTCACAATCGTGTAATTGTAGCGGTTTGTATTCCTCTAGAATAATACAAATTTATAGATTTATTACATAAATTTTCTCGGAATATAATAAAATTTAGTTTTGCTTTTACGTACACATGTATTTGCATTAACGGAGTAACTAATCAGTAATTTATACGTTTCATAGGAACAATCGAGTTAATTTAATTATAACAAAAAATTACTCAAATGGTTCAGACAATTCAAATATTCGGACCTTTGTTCATTCTAATTTCAAATCGGTCTTTAAACGCAAAAATAATAGTATTATTGACATTTTCATGTAAAACTAATATCAGATCATAGAAGAGCACGCTAAAGAAACCCTATATGGGATTTCGAAAGAAATGACCATCTTTTTTAATCGAAATTGTATGCCAAAAATCGCGCGCACAAAAAACTAATTTAGCATGTTTTTTTGGATTAAACGTGACTGTAGGTAATTTAACAAAAAAAAATGCGTTGACGTGAAATTTAATTCTTAGAAGATGACAATTTAATTTACTATTAACTCAGTTGAGAAAGAATATTCTAAATGAAGAGTATTGTAAATGTAAAGAATATTGTAAATGAAGATAATTTTTTTTAATGACTTTTTTCCTCAATAAGTCGTTGAGAAAGCGCTCAAAGAAAGTATACAATGTTTTTACCTCACAACATTTTAGTTATAATTGTAGATGTTTTATCTAATGACTGACAGATTGAGGTAGCCGTGCGAGTAATCCTCATAAATATTCATTATATTCAATTTCTCAAATCACTGATTTTATGATCGGGACTATACAGTTTCAGAAACAAACATGTTGCAGTCAGACGTGGAATGAAGATTTATTCGAGATTCGATATCCGATCGTATAATCTATTTGTTTGGACTTTTTGTATCATGAGAATTGAGCAACTTACCGGTATCGTTGCTTTGAGTGACGTTCGTAAGTCGGCCGTTAAGCTCGGTGGGCACGCTACCATTGTTATTGGTGCCTCGAAATCGTCCGAGCTCATCGTTGCACGCTACGTTGTAGCTTGTAAGTTTGATGTCTCGTTGTGACTCTACGTCGTATTCGTCTTTCACGTCGTAGCGTGACATTTTTCTTTCTCTCTCTCTCTCTCTCTCTCTCTCGCTCGCTCTCTTTCTCTTGTCAGCGCTCGTGGTCCATTGATCTTGTTTACTTCCGTAAAAATACGTATAGCAGACAGGTAAGACGAGTTTCCGTCCCCTGTTTTCTTGCCTTCTTTGTTTAGCTCTTAATGGAGGGCGGTAAAGAGATGCACGAGGGGAGCCTCGAACGAAGTCTTCGAAAGTGCGGCCTTCAGCTGGTCGGCATTGTCCGACGACGGGGTGAGTTCTGTAATTTAACAATGGGTCACATGTTATGAGCTATTGCGTCTTAAACTCACGCGAACTTTTCTTCTCCTTTACGCGCGCGTGCATGCGTCGACAATGGTGTTTAGTTCACGAGCGAGGTTGGCGTTAAAACCTACTCCGTTCGAGTGTTGCGACTTCTTTGTTTTTCCTACTCTGAACTTTTTGTACGCGCACGTGCGACAGGTGAATAGGAAAGAAGGCTATTTGCAGAATTCACGTTTATTTCTTCATCGAGTGGTCGATTATGTTATTCCGTTAGTAGAGATATAAAAGCTTTTATAGGAAAATGTTATGGATTGCTCTCTTTCGTAAGCAATCTTTTTGTCTGCTTGTAATTTGGAAACAAAAAATCTGTAATAGTTTGAATGTAAAATTGTTTTTGTAAAAAGTTCAAGTTACTTCATTGCGAAACGAATTTGCAGTAAAATCGTAAATCTCGACAAGCTGTGTGTGTGTGAGAGAGAGAGAAAGGTCTATGTATATAGCTCGAAGACGAACTGGTTATGCCATAACTGTAGCCAACTGACAGAGAAAAAAGAGAACAAATGCCGGCTTTGGAGAGAGAGAGAGAGAGAGAGAGAGAAAGAGAGAGTGTGTGAGAGAGCAGAGCGGGCGAAAAAATGCACATTAAAGGCGGAGGGGGAAATAGCTGCGCAGCAAGATGCAACGTAAAATGCAAGAAAACAAGGATCGAATGACAGGATGCGTGGACGACCAAAAAGGGAGAAGAATGCCGGTACTGGTTGGCATCGCACGCGCACGTGTTTCGCGCGTCGAAAAGTGGTCAAGGTCACCGAGGGGGAGAAGTGCAAAACACGTGCAGGGACCCAAAGCAGACACTGCCGCAGCTCGGCAAGCATCGCGGGCCCTCACCTATGCGTGCATATAGATATCTCATTCTCTCATTATGTAACCGGGGTGGGGACTTCCTTTTTGATTCCAAAAGCCACCACTGTGCACACTGCACACACGCTTTGTCTGCGACGCGCCAGCGAGCTACGCCATACGGCTGCAGTTCTATGCTGAATATGCACACGTAGCGACCATTCCTCAACAACTAATTCAACGCTCAGTTTCTGTTCATTAAAGCGATCTTTTTTATCGTTTGACTCTCTCTCTCTCTCTCTCTCTCTCTCTCCCTCCCTCTTTCTCTCTCTCTCTCTTCGTCTATCTCTATCACAGTTAATGTGTATCTGTTCGTCACGTGTACTTTGAGTGAGTACAATTTTTCATTTTATATTTACTAAAAAATGTGGATTTTTTATTTGGAAACATAATGTGCCATTTGTTTTTTTTCTTCATTCTAACAATGTAATCATTATATTTTTTTGTGATACGAACAAGTTATCGGACAAAGTCTCGATCCGATGATTATTGATGCCTGCCGTCGAATACTATAAATAATACAAATTTGGTTAGCTATAGTTATTTATTCAGGGTCCTATACATTTATATCTGTATAAAGGAAATAAAAGAAGGGAATGTTTTCATATGATTCAATTAAGTATCTTTAAAAACACGTGTAAATATTGATCGATCATTTTATTATGACTTAGATGTATTTAAAAATATTTTTTGCTTATCGTGCTTCTATATCTATAAAGTTGGATGAAAATGCATTACTATTTTTTTATCCATTATGAATTTTGGCATTTTTCTGGTTATAAGTTAATGCTAATAAATGAAAGTCGAACAGGATAAGTTATACCACGTGTAAAATAAAAATCTCAAGTGTTTTATGGGTGATATAAAATTTGCAAACATGTCTAATTATTTTTTCGATAATAAATTTACGAAAATTGAAAGAAAAACATGGCAAATTATTTGGTATACCATGAATGTCATCTCAGCAGTCACTAGTATTCAACATATCTCCATTCATTTGATAATCATAGAGTCATGTGACCGAATTATATCAGCGCATTCAGTAGAGGTGAAAGAAAACCTTGTAAAGATTAGCTTAGTGATAGTCACAAACGATGTTACAGCGCTCAGCACATAATCGATTGTTCCAGTCATGCGCGCATAATAAACTACTCGCGATTGTTGTATACACACAATTCCACTGCAAACGACCGACGCGTACTGCGCGAAATCGGATACATTTCCGCGGCAAGTGTCTCTCGCTTTCTTTATATTTTTTTTATTTTAACTATGCGCATCTTTTAACGCTATCACAGCTCTTCCGTTTCCGTTGCACTGCACCTGAACCTCTTTTAGATTAACTCTGACGTTTTTATACTTCGGTTGCTTTTTTCTACTTTTCGTCAAGGACGAAATTCAATGTGCATGACGACGTGTTTAGCATGGGGAGACTCACGATTTATTGATGATAACAATTGTAAACAACGAAATCACGCAATAAAATATTTCCAGTCATTACAAAAAATTTACAACTTGGTCGTTCATTTGACACAGTTTTGAATTGTCCGAGAACTCGACAATCAAAGTGATGGAATCACCAATTTGCCAAGTCAACATTTTCAAACAATCTAAAAAGAAATAAAAACGCATAATGGCCAACTCACCTGAATTGCGTGAAACATAAAAAAGAAAGACAACAAAAGTATGCTCGCATAGGTAACGACGTTTTGCAATGTTACATTTAGAAATTCCGAAATTGCACTGATAAACATGAATGATCAAAAAGTGAAAGGAAGGCGTTGAACTTTTCTTATATTTTTTTACGTCGATGGCTCGAAAGAGTATATGGCGCGTCGTGTGTCAATGCTCCTGCCGGAAATCCCCACTCATAACTATACACTTTGCTTTATATGTATCGTCCGTTAAACGTTAGGCGGGACAGAGTTACACTAATGCGGCATAAATATTTGAGACAACACTACGCTACTAAAACTACAAAGAAATATAAGTGTGCAATGCGCGCAAGCTCTAATCGAGATCAGTCGCGACGTCTCATTCGATCAAGTATCTGCAAGTTTCGAAGTTTGATTTTAGAACTTTAAATATATCACATTGTAACATGGGGATTACTGAGTTTAATAAACATACGAACGGCATCATGAGAAACGGCTTGTTCATTTAACGTATACCGATATCAGGTAGTTTGAGACAGCAGTAAGTAATATGGCGATAAATGTACATCTCATTTGTATTCAATGGATATTCGAGTACGTGAAACGTACACTTGCGAACAAATAAAATGTACTTTTCACGTCGATCACAGCGAGCAACCACATTTTCGCGCCCAAATGTCTGACCATATTAGACTTCTTACGCGCAATATCTCGGCAACTGATGAGTAGCCTCGCAATAAAAAGGAGAATCACATGTAATCGCGCAACGGCAGATAGCGCGTGACCGCGAAATCGCCGGTTTTCCCTCGATCATCACGCGCGCAACATTTTTATCGAGATACAATCGCGCGCATACACGCGAGCTTTTATTTTCTATCGTGCGATCGGTCGTCGTGTTGCGGAGTTTTAGCAAGCCCTGCCATTTGGTGTAATGATACGATAACGATTACGAGTGAGTTGCTGTGATTCGACGATTCTAGACGAAAACTTATACAAGCAAGCGCCCGATACAATTTTTGCTTTCGCATTTTCCTCAGCCAATTATTCAAATTGCATTGTGGACACAGTGTTGACAAAACATTATACTTTTAATAATGAGAGTTGTAGGGAGATCATCTTGCGATTTCGGTGAATTGTAACTTTTTTCGCCTATAAAATTCGAGTGTATGAACAATTTATGCGATCAATGCATTTGAGAATTTCGTTTTTAAAATGGTTGCTGCAAAAGTAATAGCTGCATAAGTCATCCTACTAATAAATTTTTTGAAAAAATAATCATGAGTAAAAGAAGTTTTCGACAAAAGAAGTTTATGCTAATGTTTCTGTTTCAAAAATGTTGCAAGTCCAAGGTTAGTTTCTACCTTTCAAATTAATATTTGAAACCACGTCCGAAGAAAGAATCAATATTCTTTTCAAACTCAAAAGATTCTCATTCCTAAAGTGAATATGCTGGCTACTGAAACAATAAGCTTATTACGTAATTAAAATCTTAATTACAGTTAAACATTAAAACGTAGACATTTGTAAAAATATCAAATGTATGAACACTCATTCAATCGAAATGCTATGACGAAAACAATCACGATCACGTTTGACGTTACACATAAAAAGGATAAAAATAAAATCGCAACGCTAAATTCACTTTCGCACTTCATTTCGTCACACGAAAGTTAGAAATAATAATGTAACATTTCTGAAATGCTCAAGCGACTTACAGAATGTCAAGTCAAATAGAAAGATCCGAAAGCACATAGTCGAGTCGTGCAACAAGGACGAAGCAATCATAGAAAATTTCACCGAAGCCCGAAGTGTATGTACTCGGAGCACGCACTTCGTGTCGCACGCATCCAATATGACGCTTTCTCTACCGCGATTTAAAACGAAGGAAAGATGATTTCGGTGCGAAACTTTTGAGCCTACTGACTCGTGAAGGTGGCATATATGCAACGTCGACCGACGATGTACCGTTGGTCATGCGCTTTCATCAATATATGCCTTGACCGGCCAACCATACGCTCCACGCGTTATTTATTGTAATGTAATGTATACGTGTACTGACTCCTCTCTCTCTCTCTCTCTCTTTCTCTCTTTCTCTCTTTCTGTACCCTGCACCTGCCTTTCAACTTTGTTTTTCTGTTCCAAGACCTGTTTCTGTAATTTTACCTATACTGCATAGACTGGCGTCCTTTGAATATCTTTGAAATCCCAGTCATTTTTAATAATACAAGTACCATGTAAGTAATACAAAATACACGTTTTGTTTGATTACGTTAGTTTCTTTTTGCTCGAAATACGTTTTGATTTTGATAAAGCATCTTGTAGATGGCTGACTAGAATTCCTGAGCTACATTTGAAAATGTATCTATTGCTCATTCTTTAAACGTTGAGAGTGATTTGAATCACGTATAAGGAATTGCGATAATTTGGCCATTTGGTATCAATATTTTATTACTGAAAGAGGCAGCTGTCATAAAGATTAATAACATGTGCGTATGTTATAAGATTTAATTCAACTGCAGGAAAAAATGTATGTTTAATCATTTAATTAACAACAGCGATAAAAAAAAAGGCATAGGTTGCTTTTCGATAATCTTAGTTAATAAAAATGTTCATCTTTGTCGGACAATTTTTAACGTGCGAGTGACGAATATTTGGTAAATAAATTATCGGTTTTACATATCGCATTGTTACGTAGATGGCATTCCGACGTTAATCATTGCGAGGTTATTCAAAAACTGCATCACGTAGTGTAAAACTCCAGCTTAACCATTTCATAATCTTTCACGAATCCCCCTCTCCCGTTTGTTTTAAGAATCCGATCACTCTTCAGTGAAAAAAGTTACGAGGAAAATTTGACAAATACGTATCTCGTAATAAAAAAATATGCCTACTCGGCTGACAAGTCACGATCGATTGTGCAATATTTGTCTCCTCCATTAAGTTCGCGCATATCAATACGAATGAAAGCGTGCGCGCCGCAGTCGCAAAGCCAAAACAAGAAGCACGCGCGCATTGTCTCCTTCGTTTTTAATACGGTAGCGAGGGACGCGAGATAATGACTGTTAGAGGAAGCTTCGGGCTATACCGGTATCCTGACACACAAAATGTGACTCAAGCGATTTGGCGGTCTCTGCTGGACCTTACCAGATTTTCGCGCGCTCGCCGCAGCGTGTATTCGCTTATTATCTCAACATACTTTTGTTCAGTCAGTTCTGATTGATGCTTAACTTTTGCGCTAGTAAATCTATACTTCATTTGGCTTTTTTCTGATTATTTCGGAAATTTATCTCGCAATAGCGTACGAAAAGTGCTGGTTCATTAGTCGAATTATACTAGCTTCTGAACGTGCCTTTCGAATAATTGTCTTTAATCTCTGTACCGCGAAATATAATTTCGACTGAAAATTAGTTGACCGTCGTTATTTTTATTTCCTACGGCGTTTCGTAACTTTTTCGATGCGTATTGACTATTTTTGTTATGTAATTTCTTTTCTGCAGAAATAATGTGCTCTTTTTGAAGCAAAAGTATTTACGCTGCTGTTTGTTTAATAAATATACACTTCAATAGCACGATGCAAATGACAAATAATTCGTTTCCCGAACAATCGCCATTGCTCGAATGGATTTGATTAATTTTTTTGCTTAAATATGCACGTAACAAACTGTTAGTACAAGCTTTTTTTCTGAAAGAACGCGGCATTACTTCCTTTTTACTTGAACTCTGTCGAGGTCAATAGCTTTATTTTAAAAAAATATATAACAGAATAATTTCAAGTAGTACGATGTGAATAACGTGCGTGTGTCTGGTGTGAATGTAATAATGCGAAATTTCCTAAAGTAATGGAGCATGATCTTTGCATTGAAAAATCTCATGCAATTTGTCTTCATGAAAATAAAACACGCTCGATTGCTAGCTATTCATCCTCCATTAAAATTACAATTATCTTCATCTTTATTACACAAGTTGATAATTTTTCAAATGTAATCCGTGTATTATATTTCGAAGGGCTTTCGACTTTTCGCGGTCAAAGCGATCACCGATTTTACGTAGTAGATGGAAAAAATGTTGTTTCCTTTTTGTTTGCGTCGTGTCAGTGTCCACGTGACTGTTATCATTACTCCAGTGATGTCCTGACAAATTTAAGCCTAGTTGAAATATCGCCACATTACACTACTATATTGATCGAAAATTGCAGCAATACAACCGGTGTATTAAAGGTAATTAAGCAAATATGCCGTAATAAGCGAAAAGAATTTTCGGTGTTCGGTGAAATAAAGATTTCTTCGGCGAAAAGCGTGGTGCAGCAGTGATTTTTTATTTCATTGCTCGTGTTAAAACCATCAGTGGT
Source organism: Phymastichus coffea (assembly GCF_024137745.1). Taxonomy (NCBI): domain Eukaryota; kingdom Metazoa; phylum Arthropoda; class Insecta; order Hymenoptera; family Eulophidae; genus Phymastichus; species Phymastichus coffea. The sequence goes on from NW_026706849.1 coordinate 1,755,705, forward strand.
GTTGGTGAGCGTTTATGCACGCGTAAAAGTATCTGTGTGTATGTGCATACATAAATGTGTGTGTGTGTAGAGAGAGAGAGAGACAAATTGCCCGGTACTCGCGAGCGAGCACTAGCGCGGGCGTAATCACGAAATCAAAAGAATTTTCGCTTTCGTAATAGTCGCTTTTATATACACAAACGTACCATTAGCTGCCTGAACTGCCGTGAATCTTGCGCTCCTCTGCAACGACGTCTGCTAGTGCGCCCGCGCTGACGTCACTTCCGCCGGTTTTTCAAATCCAAGTCCCATTTTTCCGCGAGATTACGTTCCATCCAGATTCTTCGCTGATAATCCGGCAACGGAACAGCTAAACTATTAATCACGAGGTTTTGTCCAGGCAAATGAAAAATAAAAAAAAAAACGACACTCGGCTACGCTTGACAATCTAACTCCACGTTTGGTTTTGTCGTTGCGTTTTTTTTTTCTTTTTGCTTCGCTTATTAAGTTCCGTCACTTGCTTTATTAGACTGTTTCTTTTTACTATCAGACTCGGATACCGCGACGACGTCGATCGTTCGTAAAGGCGAGCACTCGGTCTACTGTGGCGCTAGCGCACTCGCGCACGGTTTTATGCTCTCTGATCGGAGTTGTGCGCTGCTGAAAGAACGAGAAAGAGAGCGAGAGAGAGAGAGAGAGGAGAGAAAGAGCGAGAGAAACAGTCCCCGCGGGGCCCCGGCCGTGTTCCAGTCAAGCGCAAGCTTCATTATAGTCATACTGGGGTTCTTCCCATTCGCCAGAGTGGAGAGAGAGAGAGAGAGAGAGAGAGAGACAAAGAAAGATGCTAAAACTAACAGATGTGTGAGAATTCACTCCTTACCTCCACCCTTCATTTTTCAGCCCCCTTTGCTCCCTGAATTTACCTTTTTACTTGGGTTTTTGCATCTGTATTCTCCTGAATTTTATCATTCTACAGTTTGGTATCTTTTCTGTGTCTTTGTTTCACTTTCAAATTCTATATATTATTTTTATTTGTGAAAATAACAATAACACTCTTATAATATCTCATCTTGTCAATATTTCATTTTGTCCACTTGACAACATAATTTAAACTTTCAATACTGGAAACTGAAAAATACTCGATTGAATCTACATAAATGCTGCATATACAAAAAGTCCTAGAAAATTTCTTAAATGTTGAAAAATTACGCTTTTTTGATTTAGTTAGACCGTATCTTGAATATAAATGAAAGTAAAGCTTCTTTAAAGTTGTTTGAAAATGAATGGTAAGAGGGTTAAACGCGCTCTTCAAGTTGATATTAATATTCAATGTAGAGAACATCTGCGATTTCTTTTATCGAGCTATACAAATTTCTTTATTTCTTAGATACTTGATATATCTAGCGATATTACGTGATTTCAAATGCTGGTGGTAGTTTTTATTTACAATCGTCAGGAGATACCATTAAGCAATATAGTCATTATTTCATTTGTTGTCTTGAGAACATTTTTAAACAAATGTCATTGTGTAATTTTTGCTTTTGCCATTCAGATCAGTCTCGTGATTCAAAATGATGCTACACGATAAATAACGTTTTAGAACGCGTTCTCAAAAATAAATGATGTTTGATAAAAGTTTTAAACAATCACATGAAGTTTTTAGCATATAGAAAATGAAACCTAAAGTTTAATGAAAACGCATACATATAATCCAGAAAATTTAACATTTAATCAATGTAGTGTAGCATTCATTATGCTTCAAATATAAATTGTTAAATAAAATTATTAATTGTTGTGCGCTGAACGCATATAACATCATTATATAGTGTAAATCATATTTGATAATGATATAAAAATCTAAAGTGTTACTTATCTATGTTTTATATTGTTAGCCCAATTTTATCGTCACTGTAAATAGTTACTTCTAGCATAGTTTTATTGTGAAAACAAAATAGTTAGTCGTGTATCCGATACTAGTTATATACTTTTTCTGTTGATGATTACGTAAAAGTATTTTCTCTTTAAATTTGAATGCATACACTATCACTCGTTCAAGGTCGTTTGTATTTGGGAAATTCTAAATAAACGTAGAATTTTTCGGAGTTTCAACTATAACCCGCGCAACCTAAATATTGTGACGAGGTGGCCGAGTGGTTAAGGCGTTGGACTGCTAATCCAATGTGCTCTGCACGCGTGGGTTCGAATCCCATCCTCGTCGGAGGTTTTTGTCAATTTTGAATGAGATCGAAAATCATATTATACTTTTATTAATAGTCATCGGAATATAATACTCATTTAAAAAATCTTATTCTCAATTATTAAATATTTAAATTTGTAAAATAAAATTAAATCTATATTAAATCTATATTATTTATCTCATAGAGCGATTCTTTGATCTTTTTTCGAAACATGAATAAATCGGCAGTCAATGATGAATAACGTTTATCGTTATGATGAATAAAAATAATAAATACTTATACAAAATGCCATATAACTTGAAACAATTGATTATTGTACATGCTTTGACGTAAAATATTTATTTAAATATTAATTTTTGTACAAAATTGATATTAATTTTAATGTAATATAGTTAACACGAATAATCTGTACAAAAAGAATACATACTAAATCACATTGAAAATTTATGTCAGAATAATAATTTTATTAATTTTAGACGAAATGAAACTATTAATTAGTATACTAAGATTCCTTTCCTACCGTTATTAATGAATGCTGTTCTTAATTATATTTTAATTTTCCGTAATTAACATAAGTTTGATATCACAAAGGTCAATAATAACTCATAATTCTATTTATTTTTTAAAGTTTAAATAATAAGCATTCTCATATTGCAAAAAGTAGAAAGACGTTCATGTTGATAAGAATGCTCGCTGTCGAAAAGAGCAATGAAACTGTTGTACCGATGGAAACACTGGATTCTTTTATTCGCGATATTCGCGTTGCCATTCAACAGTGGATGGAGTAACTGTAGCTGTTATGTGATATGCACATATATCAGTAGTACTACGTGCGCTGTTGGTTTACTCTAGCCACTATGTATTTATTAAGAGATGACAGTTTCTTATCTATGCTGCAACACATGCAAATTGCACAATGTAACAGTCTGTTTAATATGTATCATATATATAACAAGCGAATATGTTATATGATCTGAGGCTTAAAGCGCATTGCAAGGTCATAATATAAATGATTTTGTTCAGTGCAATATTAGTTTTTGCGTGCTAACCACCTGCTATGGCATCTGAAGAAACTCCTTTGTTGAGTGAGTTACTTTTGTTATCTCTTAAAACAAATCTTGTCACTACAATCGACATTTGATTTTAATAAAAATAGCGCACAGCATTCTTAATTATATGTATATCTTATTGATTCTTATAATTGTGTTTCTTTTATTTAGATAAATAGTATTTTTTCGAAATTATTATTTGACAGTTAAATAAGTAATTTAAGTCAATTACTTCAGCAAGCTGTAATAAAGATTCAAATCAATGTTAAAAAATAGTTAAGTTGATAGAGTAAAAGGTTTTTACACACGAATTTTTAAAAAAATTCTTTGTCTTTATTTTGTTATTACTAAATTTTTTAAAGATCTAGTTTTAAATGGCAGGTTATGTTTTCCTAAAATTGTTGTTGATTAAATATTGAAAAATTCAAATTTTGTCATTTTATAAGTAATATATTTAATTCGCTTAGAAATCATTTAATATTATTTGATTATTACAACTATACATACTTTAAAATGTATATCAAAATTTTATGAGCATGATCTAGAAATATTTAAATCGTTTATAACAGTTAGTATGTAAGTTGGCAGTCGTGGCCGAGTGGTTAAGGCGTCTGACTAGAAATCAGATTCCCTCTGGGAGCGTAGGTTCGAGTCCTACCGACTGCGAGAAATTTTTGTGATTTGATTTTTTTAAAGATGTATTTTATTATTACACAAAAACATTCACAAAACATAAACTTCATAAAATACCTAAAAATATTAATTTATTAATTTAAACTCTATAAAAACTTTTCTTTTAAAAGTTTAAATATTTAATCAATAAAAAAAGGTTCGATGGTATTAAAAAATATTCAATTAGTGAAAAAAGCTTTTATGAATATAGTTCAAAGTGTGAACAGTCTGAACGTTATACGGTACAGTTTGAAAAGTTAATCCTATTTTTATAAAAGTATTTATGTGTAAGCGTGTCTCATGTTTGCACGTGAATATCTTGAATTTGTGGCGTATTCTGAGATAAATATAAATGTGTTAAATACCACAAATTAAAACAGTAAAGCGTGTGATTTGGACGAGAGTACCAAGTAATTTGCGGGTCTTGACATCATACATAACGGTAGAGCACGTGATATGCAACCAGTTACGCACACATGTACAATCGCATACACGTGGTAGCCTAATTTATCGATCAATAGATAACAAGTTTATTATTTTTCAATTGTTGTTTCGTGCATGTGAATTAACGAATTATTATAAAACATTATGTCATTGTTTTTCATATATTCAAAAAAAGGCTATTTTAAAAAATTGGACAATAAGTTATAATTTTTTAATGTATCACATTTATTATTGTCCTTGGAAACAAAAAATTTGCTTGATTAATTATGAAGTTCATTATTAATTGTGCATAAATCTGGAGTATTTTCAAAAATTTGTTCAAAATAAGTGAATTACTGGATGCATTTTTTTAATTTGGCAATAAAGAATAATAGATAAAATCATTTTTTCTTGATCTATATATAAAGCTAAGCAATTTTTTATTTATTATATTTCTTTGTAAAGACTATTCCCGCGAACTTCCACGCTACTTAATAAATAGAGATATCTTATTTTATTCTCCACTTCAGTTTAAAAAATTTTTAAAACTGTAAAACTTCCCATCTTGCAAATTTTTATCATTTAGCTAAAAAGTTTCATTTACCAAAGTATTAGTCTTCCTATATTTTTTAAAAGTTAGAAAGTGACTAGTATTTGTCATTGCACGCATTTGTAAAGGTACTAAAAACAACAATTCGCGTAGCTTGCTAACTTATACAGATATTTTGCCACTTCCGAATAAAAAAAACATTTCATAAACGGACAGCCAATCAATAAAGCAATATTCCTTTTTTCAAGGAATCAAATATCAGATCAAATCAAAGAAATATTTCGAATTTTCAAAGAATTTGAATATTTTGTATCCAAAATAAATGTTTAATAAAGTATATGAATATTATGTATAGCTTAAACGGCTGTACGAATATTTAAATTATTACACTATCCGTTATTATTACCTCATAAATAAAATTATAAATATGTATAAATAAATAAGATATCTTTGAACGTATAATTTATCAGTTATTGAGTCCGTCGTCTTTAAGCTTTGTTTTCGGTTTTATTGAAAAACTTGATTTTTACTCCAGTTTTTTTGTTTTTGTCACTATATGCTTCAATTTTAGTTTTTTATAAGACTGAAGGTCTGGCGTAGAATGAGTGTATAGTTTTTTATAGATATTTTATTGAAAATGATGGGGAAACGACAAAATCACGTTCAGTTATAATCTGTGCAGGAGAGAATTTTTTTTTGTTTAATTGTGATATTTTTGTTATTCGATGGATTTTTTATATAGTTTTTATGTATGTAAATAATAAGATAAAATAAAAAAGGTTTTCACAACAGCCACGAAGATTAAATACATTGGGAGGGCCAAATATAGTTAAACAGGGAAAATTGAGAGTGTTTTTATCATTGTGTAAAAATCGTTTTAAAAAAGATATCGACTTGGAACTTTGTTCATCTTAAAGTACTTAGTAAAAATTGTGATTTTCTTTATTATGTATCTTAAAATCTGAAATTTATAGTTCACAGCTATACGCTCCACAGCCTGACACTGAATATTTAAGTTTTATTATGTTTAAAAAGAAGTTTTTTTGAATTTCATTAAAAAAATAGTGTGAAAATTTTAGAAAACAATATAATATAATATATAATAATAAATTGATAAAAATGAAATAATTCGCCGATACGCTGATGGAAAACAAAAAATACATCTATTTTAACGTTGTGAAATTTCTATCCAAGATGACTATAAAGACTGTTAGGTCAAATCAAGAAAGAATGTTTTGAATTCCACTAAAAATTCTACTTTAACTATTATGATTTGAGTCAATGCCAAAATTTTATTATCAATATAAGATACATAAAGTTATCAAATAAGCAATTGTTCTCGCCAGGAGGTCAAATGGCGTAGATGTACTGAAATCGTTAATTCGGAAAAGACACATGACAAGCCAGATAGGAAAGTGACGAGCTTTCGGGTGCGATTAAGACTCGTGACAATAAAGAGCAGCTCAACGCACAACAAGTGGCTTTTTATCAGCGAGCGAGCTTTCAATGCGACTAGAGAACAAAAAAAGAAAACGAGAGCGAACACCGACAGTCGCAATGTCGCGCCCATTCTCACCGGTCGCGTGTTCAATGACGTCCGTTTTGTCGACATTGTAACTTAAACCAGAACTATCTCACCTGCAACATACGTGTCTCAATGCCCGACAACGACGCCTCTTCCATTTATCACTCAGGTACTTTTCATTTTTCAATTCGCATTAATTGTATCAATCTCAGTAATTTCGCCAGTGACATTCAATTATCTGTCGTCTGTGCAAAAGATTGATGTCGTATGCGTATAAGGCGTTAAATGGAATTTGTTATCTTTCGTCTTTCAACATTTGCAACAGTAAAATGTTGGTTGATAAATTAGGAAGATATTGATTGGTTTGTTCAGAAATTTATTTTCTAATCGCGCAGAAATCAGAAGTTTATTTTGAATGAAACAATTTTCAACCTCAACACACTTTCGTGAGCTGATTCTGCAATGTTTGGAAAATGAAAGATAAAGCTCATCAGTCAATGTGGCTTTTCAATGTTCATGAATAGCAAACATTGTTTCGAAGACCTTAATGGCAGCGTAAAAAACGTATTTTTCTCTTTAATCAAATCACTTGGAAAAATCATTAAGCCGCCATTAAAATGATATGAATTCATAAATTTACTGCATAACGTGTTCCAGGAACTGGTTTTTTCACCTGTAAAAGTGTGCGTGTATAAGCGCTTTAACAGAGATTTTAATAATCGTGAAAATCACAAGATATTTTGAATTGTTAATTTTATTTGACATTTTCATTCAAATGACGGCACATATCCCGAATGAGGTTTTGTATTCTGTGATATTATCTACTGCATGTAAAGAAAATTGTCAATTGCCCGAGCAATTGAAAATATTTTCAAACACAAGAGGAAATATATTGACATATTTATTTCGAAATTATTTAGCTAATAAAAGTCAGTAACAGTTGCCATTGTACTCGAATAAATGTATTCACGCGCTCAATTGACGATTATATCGGAGTAAGCAGCGAAGCGTGTAGTGAGAGGACCACAAACGGTTGATGGTGCAGAGGTTGTGTCTTATATGTCGTAGCACTTGATTTTGGCAGCAGTTGGAGATCGTCCCGTGAGATTCGGTACACCCGCCCAATCGAACTTTCCTTTCTCAATTCAGTCTGATAGTCAAGGGCTTCTCAAACTCTCCTGTACTACCGCGTGTGCACCACCACCGCCCGCTTCCATTTCACAGTCGATGCTGATTGGATTTTCCGCTTGCTCAGAGTCTACGGACTGTAGCAGCCTTTCAAGCTTCGTTTCATTTTCTGCAGGACACAGGTACTTTAACTATCATTTCATTGAAATTACTTTTCTTTTAATTCGCAGTTTCACTTGAATATTGTAATTCAATAGAAAGCTCGAATTAATTGACAATTTTCTTAGTAACAGCGCTCAAGATTTGATTTGACAGAAGATAAAGAGTTTGTTCAAGTGAAGCCAACTATACGATTGATACAAGGTATAATACGAGAACCCATGTACTTTTAATCAATGATTATATATATTATTTAATATGTTAGCTTATGTTATCGTATATCTGATTTATACAACCTATTTACCATCTCGTATTAAATTTGTAATTGATGTTAAATTTACGGAAGGTTTTTTTATTGTTTAGTATCAGTTCTCGAGCCATTAACAAGCCAACGCATGTTTATAAATTGAATTAACGAAGTTTTGAGTGGCATAGTCGGCAGGTATATAAACAACGTAACCGAAGAGTAAGAGGTGATTATCGAGTTGCTTACGTAAAAAAAAAAAAAGAATAACGGCACCCGCGATATAGAAAAGACGTAGTTGCTCGAACGCGTTCTGATGAGTGTCGGTCGATGCTGCTCGTTGCGGTGTTATAACAGTGATTTTTTGCTTGCTAGTGGAATTAGAAGCTGTTTCTAATCCCCGGTGAGTATCTACTGTTTCCTCGTGCACGCCTGGAATAACCATAAGTCTTACAGCTCTCGGCTACTCGCATAGTCATGCCAGTGCAGTTTATACGTTTCGTTTGTACTTGATAGATGTTACACATCATAGTAGTAGTTATATTGCAGAGGAAGCTTTATCTGTGTTTCAATTTCCGCTGTTTTGGTTTTGTTCATATTGTATGCTCTGATTGTTGCGAAAGGATGACCAAATACTATTTCGTTAGAAGTGAGAACAACTCCATCATATATCGACTTTTCAAACAGGATGTGCTCTTTTTCATACTAGTTATCGCTTTATTATATTACTTAAAATAGTAGAATGAAATTTGATAAAATAAATACAAGAAACTAAATTGTAAAGATAAAATTTATGATGGCTTTTTGCTAAATCGAGTCTCCTTCAAATCTGTTTTCGAATTCCATGTAGTAGATAAAGTGACATACGTTTTTTTATCAATCAAAAATTGGTGAAAATGTTTTGTTATTTATTAAAATTCAATTTGAACAATAATTTAAAAAAGATGTTTACCTAGAGTTCTTAATTCTGAATTTACTTTCTAATGTTACATGAAAAAATGCGCTCAACTAATTTTTAATAAAAATATTTTAAAAATTTTGATATATGCGCGTAATTCACCTTAAGCTTTTAGTCTGGCCGTATCACATTTACCCAACATCTCCCTCGTTGCACTTACTGTCATTAAAAGTTACTGAAGACTTATAATCCATAGTAGATTTATGTCAATCTCGTCACGTTATCACACCTTGCTATTATTAGCTTTCAATTATATCGCAGCCTTCGCGACGTGAACCTGTAAAGATTTATTTACACGAAACTCGTAAAAGCATGCATTCTCCATAAAAAAAATGTTTATCTATTTTTACGTTGAAGCAGCATACCGCAGCTAGATATATTTTTCGTCTACTACATAATCATTAAGCAATTGAAACTCTAATGCACGACGTTTCCTGACGCGTTGTCATGCGAGTCTGTACAACGAGACTATAGGTTTACCACTTGATGTATGATCATTCAACGACATGCCGCCATTGCCAACGGCAAGTAATTTGTTTGAATTTAATACGCGCGCCATGATTTGATTACATGCTGTCTTTTGACAAATCCGTCGCAACTCGAAGCGCCAACTCGCGGGAATAATTCGTGATTGTAATATTTTAATGGCGCGGCTGAACGTCGATTGCTGTGTTTGCGTGTGTGAACGAAGTGTATCACGCGCTTGAAAATCGCGGGCCATTAGTTATGCATCACGCACGTGATCGTCTCGTCTCTCTTTCTCCCTCTCGGCAAACTAGTTGTGTGTCTACTGTCTCGTGACCGCTAGCGCCAATGACCGTAAACCGACTCGCGCGCGGAATGAAAAAAAACGAATGCGCGGCAAATCCGATCCGGCCAATCGAGTACAATCGTTAACGTGAGATCGCGCACCTCATTGGTCAATACTGAAATCCCACATCGTTCCACATAGCATATGGCACGGCTTTATTTGCCTTCTTTTGGCGCATGTAGTTCACTTTGAAGATTTCGACAATATTGACTTGTGCGCACGTCTCGAAACATACTTACTTATTTAGCTGATTTTGCAAGTCGAATTCTCGGATTACCGACGACTCCGCCATCTACAATGGGAGGTATTGATACAAACGAGAGTAAAGTATTCTTTTTCACTTCAGCTTCTTTATTTAATCGCAAAGCTACTTTTATCTATATAGTTTCCTTACGAATTGTATAGACATGTATTTACCATACGCGTATCACAAAAACTATTATCACGAATGGGGCAAAGTTTTTAATAATACCGATACTTTCGCCGGACCTTATTATCAATGTCAAGGCTTGATTATGATTTTGCATTAATTCACTAATTGTAAGTTCATTTGTTTTCTCAACGGCATAAATGTATGTGTTTGAGAGGAAAGAATATTCATGCTGTTCAGTTATTAATGCAACTTTTACTGATAAGGGATTCAAGGTCTACCATCTATACCACGCGCAAATGCAAAGTTGTGTGTACAATATATTGCATCCGTTTTGATGTGACAGAACCAAACAATCGTGAGCAAATGTGAATAGACGGTATATTTATCTGTTGGACTTTTGATCATAAATTAGTTTAATAGTTTGTGTTTCAGTAAGTGGAGTCGAGTTTCCAAAACAGAAATTAGATTCGTGTTGTTCGAACTTTGAAACGAACAAATATTTACAAATTTTGATTTAACAAAAAGAAAAATGAATTTTAATAAAAAAAATGAATGACAAGTTGATACTTTGCGTGCGCAATTGAGCATAGCGTTACGAAATAGCAGCAGTCACTATAACGTTTCAGCTGCTTATATATGTGTATAAAAAGTAAAGCAACACAATGAATTTGGTATACAGTTGACAAAGATATTTACAAAAATTGAAGATAAGCACAGTCAAACTGTCTATGAGATAAGACAAGTTTTTACTCGTCACTGAGAAAGTGTCAAAATAGCATTACTCAAAGTTGAAAAATATGAGGAAGCGGATGATCCTCTTTAATGCCAGGTTCTCGAGAAACCGACATTTGCGTTTTACGTTATAGCCATACTACACGGGGTGAATGAATACGGAAAAATTGTGTTTATAAAGATTTTAATTTTATTTGTTGAGGTAACTCGAAGAACCATTTGCACAAAAATTTCTTATCTCCGTTAAAATCAGCTGCATTCTATCAAAAAGGATTATCAGCGCTGCGTCTCATTTGTAAATTTGGTTCCTTATTAGGATACTTTTACTGTGGATAATGCAGCAAATAATACAAATGCTTGAAGAATTGTACTTGAATCAAAGATACACTTTAATACATAGAATATTCAGTAAACTGAAGAGGTGCTATTCGTGGCATACTTCAGTCTCGTATAAGTGAAGCAAAACAAAAGTTCAGTGAAATCCGGTCCCTCCGGAAAATAGAAGCGGTTCCCCCGCTCGCGGAAAACGCGAAAGTCAAACAAGACACGAGGAGCCGGCTTTGAAGTTAAACCGCAAGATAAGTAGGTAGCGAGCCGAGCTGAGACGAGCGATAAATGATAAATATACTCGCTCTCCACACGGGCACGAGAAAGTACATTATACGCTGCGCGCCATTCGAGGCTCAGGTGCTCAACTTGACGCATGTGTTTTTGTCACCAGGGAGCGAGATGAGAGACCGTTCCAAGTGCGACCCAAAGGAAACGCTGCGGCGGAGGCTGCCGATCATCAGCTGGCTACCATATTACACATGGAGCACATTCTTGCAGGACGCGCTTGCTGGTGCAACTGTTGGACTCACGGTCATACCTCAAGGCATCGCCTACGCCGTTGTCGCTGGTTTACCGCCGGTGGTAAGTTTACCCCTGCCAATCTATCTTGTTCTGACGGTGTTCTGACCGCTGGTGAGGACGTTTCGCACTTAATTATTTAACCTCGCGTGCATGCTCTTCACCCGCTAGCTATTTCCAGACAAGAATTCGAAAAATATTCGATGTTATATATTAGGCTGTTAATGTGATTTGTTAATGTGCCTCCGAGAATTTACGAAGCTAACTTTTAATTAATATATAACGTGCCAGTTAGAAGTATTTATTTTTGAGAATAGAACGATCAGAATTATGAGTTACATTAAATACTTGTGTGATAAAACCAAACAGAATGTAAAATTGTACTAATATATTGTAAACCTGTTTTTTTTCAGTATGGCTTGTACAGTAGTTTTATGGGATGTTTTGTGTACATCTTCTTTGGTAGTACTAAGGACGTAACAGTAGGGCCAACTGCTATAATGGGTCTACTTTCAGTGACTTTCGTTCGACAGTACAATGAAGACTTTGCCGTAAGATTCTGATTTGCATAAATTATAAATTCATGACATATTGTAGCTTACATTTTTGTGAACTGTGATAAAAATACCGATAGTCATTTTAATATAGCATAACTCGAACTATTTATCGCAATAAAAAATAAATTTAATGAAAGAAAGATTACATCGTTTAATAATCCTAGCCGTAACTTATTGACGCTTAAAATTGATAATCAGGTAGTGTGTATTGACACATGCAAATGAAAAGCAAAACTATTAACCGCGTGAAATGTTTATATTGTTTCTAAAAATATATACTTTCGAGGAAAAACATTGGATTATTAAATCTTCATTTGTGCCATAGTGAGTTCATGACTTACCTTGAGCTCATATGTTTTTGAGAACGATATACGTAGGTGATAGTTCGCAAATAAAAAAGAAAAAGTGCTGACTAATTCTTAATCGCTAACTTTTCCAGAAATGTGATATGATGTCAATTCATGTTGTTTTTTTTCTGTGACAAAGTCGTATTCAAACCGACCAATCAAATACATTTTGATTTTCATGATGAAATAGAAATTGAAATACGGAGTGCCTAATCACCGCGCTATGTATTTTTTACAACCGATGTGCAGGTGCTATTGTGTTTCGTGTCTGGTATTGTGATAACGCTGATGGGTACGATGAAGCTGGGCTTCCTTGTCGACTTTATCAGTATGCCAGTGATTAGTGGTTTCACCAATGCTTCATCCGTTATCATAGCTTCGTCCCAGATCAACACTTTGTTTGGCATCAAGGGCCGTAGCGAAGGGTTCATCGAAGCCATCGAGAAATTCATCAATGGATTTATGGACATTCAACCGTGGGACACTGTTCTTGGCGTTTCCTCCATCATCGTTCTAGTTGTTCTAAAGGTACAATTTATTTTATAATGATCCGCATAAAAGTAAATTTCTAGGATAGCTTTTATCTTAAACGTTGTTGTACGGACAGCAAAAATTCTTTACGTGATTTATCCTTCATCGATGTCCTTAACGGGTGTTCCAATTGGAACGCAACTGCCAATCTCCGACTATTGATTAAGAAAAAAATATTTGATCGATACCATTCATTGATTATTATTGATTTTATCATTTGTAGCGGTACAATACCCCCCCCCCCAGCAGGATATAAAAAGATTGTTTTTAATACGTGAGTTTCAAATATTAAGTACATTTAACAATACACATTGCCAGATATCTACGTAAATTATTTTAATTCCAACGCGGTTAATTATGAAAATGATCGGAAGTAGGTATATTTTTTTTGTAAAAATGTATTATTGATTTCGATATTTAGTAACATTGTCTCTTTGTTTGTAATTGGATTCATTACAAAAAATATAAAAAATCGATTTATGTTATAACTTATTTGCTAAGTGAGAATGTTTTTAGCATACTGAGTTATTGTAAGTCTTTATCAACAATGTCAATTTTCATTTTCATTTCAGAATTTACCAGGCAAAAGGCACGGCAATGCTTGGCAAAGAAGCTTATGGATTTTGTGTTTGGCACGTAATGCGGTCGTTGTTATTTTCGGCATGACACTAGCCTACGGTTTGTCGTTCACGAAGAACGGTGTGCCATTCGTTATCACCGGTAACATCACTGAAGGTCTGCCACCTTTCCAACTGCCTCCCTTCTCTACTACAACGAACGAAACCTATTACGATTTTATGGATATGATGCGCATTTTCGGTACAAGTTCCATCTCTGTTCCTCTCATTGCTCTTCTTGAGAGTATTGCTATTGCCAAAGCTTTTGGTAATTATTAAATTATTAAATCTTTAACCTCATCAGCCCAAAGTTAGCTACTCTATTAGTTAATTAAATAATACCTTTTGAATACCATTATACGATGACATCTTCGTTGATAAAATCAAGTATCTGGCTTAGTTAATAATTTGATTTTTGTGAGCTTTAAAACGATCTTGATTTTCGTACACGTCTTCATCAATTATGATCATACATTTTTACCCTCGATCATCAATACAAACAATTGATTGCATAAGCTTTGTTCTATTTACTATTGAATTGATAATACTATAATATTGATTGGGGAGTGATCTCAATTTATTCATTCAGAATCATTTTCGGTAATTGAAAAGGTCAGCATTTTCGAAAATTTTGATTAAATCTTTTGTTAAACATTAAAAAAATTAGATAGGAATCAATTAAAAAAATTATGGTAATAATCATATTAACATATTGTGAACAGCTAAAGGCAAAACGTTAGACTCTAATCAAGAGATGATTGCCGTGGGTCTGTGCAACGTATTTGGTAGTTTTGTACGCTCAATGCCGACAACGGGAAGCTTCACGCGTACCGCCGTGAACAACGCTTCAGGTGTGAAAACGCCTATGGGTGGTGCAATCACAGGGTGCTTGGTACTTCTCGCTTGCGGACTGCTTACATCAACTTTTAAGTTTATACCCAAAGCTACCCTCGCTGCCGTCATCATCGTCGCTATGTATTATATGCTCGAGATTAAGCTGTTCAAAGTTTTGTGGGACACCAAAAGTAAGTTAAATTTCTTTTGCCGTTTGATCGATAATAGTTTCATTAAAAACTTGGTAATAGCTTTTGTTCTACCGAAATACCTTCTATATAACGAAATACAATATTCTAAGAATTACTTGTAAGCCAAATTTAAATATTGTGTTTTCGTTTTTTTGGTGCTTAAATTTACGAAAATGACGTAGACAAGTATAAAATAGCTGGTATGATAATCTCAATCTTAAAAGAATGTTAATAAATTTCTAATAATTTTAAGTAGCAAAACATTTCTTATCTGTACGTGTCTTTTTTCGAGATACAAAGTCGATTGCTGTGATAACATATTCACTTAAAAATTCTGATAAGCTCTAATGATCTTTTTCAATTGTTAATTTAATTTTTGTCGATCTGAATTGTGTAGATATAAAGGTATCTATAAAATTAAAGTTAAACCAATTATAAATTAAAATAACTTTAATTTAACAATTTACGCATCTATATCACATAATGATAACAAAAAAATGTTAACGATTGTTATAAAAAATTATTATTACAGAAAAATTAAAGTTTTACCTTTGTACAATATTTCACTCATGCAGTAGTAAAATTATTATTGGATATTTAATTTAATGACAATATCATTAACCATAACGTTCGTCATGTACAAATTTATAAATGACACAATAGAAATCTAAAATAAGCCAAAAATTGTTACTTACAGAAATCGATCTGATACCGCTAGTGGTAACGTTAGTAGCTTGCCTATCAGTTGGTTTGGAGTATGGCATGCTTGTGGGAATTGCCACAAACCTTGTCCTGTTATTGTATGGCACTGCGAGGCCAGGCCTCGTGATCGAGGAACGTGTTGCCAACGAGATGCCTATCTTATTCGTCTCACCTCAGCAGTCCCTCAGCTTCCCAGCTGCCGAGTACCTCAGGGAACAAGTCATGTCCTGGTGAGCGATTGCTTTTTGTTGAATCAAATACCATATCCAAATTGTTTAACGCTACATAAAAAAGGCTTTTCGTTAAAAATTCTCTCGATTCGTTTATTTTTTCCAAAGATGAAAAGGTTCGATTTAGTGGTATCGATTTAGTGGTTTTGTTTATAAGAAGATTTTGTAAAAGTTTTCATTAATGGTAAATTTAGAAAGGATTAAAGTTTGCTAGATCTATCTTTCTTTATATTAATGGAGCGATTCATCAAAATGTTTTGTAAACCAAAGCTTTTTATTGAATTTTTTAACAAATCTGTAGTGATGTTACAACAAATCGAACTCAATATTTATTCCGAAAAATAAAATTATTTATTACAGTTTCGAATGTAAGAGCAGAATAAATAACATGGTTAGAAGAATAATTTAATGTCTATAATGACAATATTTCGCTTATATTTTCCAGCTGCGACATAATGAAGGACGCAAGCTTGGTGGTGATAGATGGGCGTAACGTGACGGGCATTGATACAACGGTAGCGAAGAATCTGTCGTTGCTTCTCTCCGATCTGGAATCACGCAAGCTTAAGTTACTCTTTTGGAATTGGTGTGAGGATACGCGAAAGACCCTCGTCGCTTTCGACTCGTCGATGGGGGCGCACTTTCGCAACTCTTCCTCCATCACACAGCTCGTATCTGGTGAGTTCCGACCCCCTATCTCTTTCCTTTCTCTTTCTCGTCCTAAAAGCTCCTACTAATTGCATCTCTCAAACTTCCGTTTTAAGCTCGCTAGCCGAGAGTTTTATCCTGGTTTTGTTTTGGTTTTTTATTTGTTTTTCGGAAAGCTTACTTGCTTATCGTAATACAGAATCGACGGGTTCATGTGATATTCCTCAGTGCGTACAACTTGTCAGAAAATTGAAACAGAGTTAAAGTTTCATTCGTCAGTCCGCGTAAAGTTTTTGGGAATTAATACTGGTGTGCCAGAGCATCCAATGTAAATGCGTTAATTCGGACTACTGCACAAATCCGAACTGCAAAGTAACACTGCCTGCAGCTGACGGCAATGTGCTTCTTTCTCGTACATTTTATTTAAAATTTCCACTTCTAATTTTATTTTTAATTTTTGAAAATACAGACCGTGCATTTGATTTTTGCGACTGAAGGCTATTTCAAATTCACTTTTAATCGTGAGTGACAATGTCGCATGAGCTGCACATGAATAAGATTGCTGCGGAAAATGAAAATATTTCAATCATCAGACATACATTTACGTTTGATGTAAAATGAGAATTCAAATAATATAAAATCGGTCGTATCTGAAAATAAAGTTATGGCAGGTTGATTCACTGCCAGGTTCCGAGAAGCAAGAATAAAAGAAAACGCTTATAAAGAAACGTTATAAAAGTAGAGGGCACATTTGCTTTATTAATCGTTGTTCGTCCTGACAGTTCAGCTTTATGTAGCCTCGACGATATGAATTATGGATATGCAGAAAAGATACTTCGCTCGTATGAAAACGCCGTACGTCCCACGTCTCTAGCTATATAAAAACTAAACCACCCGGATATTACAAGTTTTGTTAAAAACCTGTGAATGTACGTTGAACAGTTGGCCTTGATCGACTAATCAGTATAGATTTGAAAGCCAAAGCGAGTTAAGCTATTGGCATGCGAACTAGAACAAGAGGTCAATCAAGAAGAGGCAGCAGCATTTAGCGAATTAGCAGTCGTTTCTCGACCGCGTAGTGGATTTTCATTCAAGAGCCGCATACATACAGACAGCGACGCACACGTGAAATCGATCGAGGGAGCGTTATCGGAGTCTCTCTCTCTCTCTTTCTCTCACTCACTCACTCACTCGTAAAACGTGGGTTTACGGACGTTCATTACAGGTCGAAACGCAAAGCTCGCGGGATAGCCTTGGCATCGTGGCACGTAACTCAAGCTATGCCAGTGTTCGGAAGAGCGGCATTCGCTTGTGAGAGCTATATATCCCCTCGAGTCTCGCGCGCTTCGGGGAGTATCGGCGGCACAGTTCTGCCAGCTTACGCTTGCCGTGTAACCTAAAGCTCCGCGCGAGGAGCACACCAAGAGTTTATACACACACGTAAGGCCCTCAACTTTATTAAACTCTACTCCCTCACCGCATTATGCCCTGCTAAGCTGCTGGGCTTTAATTAGCCGAACCTACCGCCGTGGTTTTCGGCGCGTCATATAAACCGACGCGCATAAACGGTCTGCGCCTCTTACCCTACATCCTGTCAAGTTTATCATCATTGTGATGTACTTTGTGGCTTGTTTGCACGGATTTAATTAATGTTTGCTCAACTGACGTTACTAAATTCCAATTGAATTTCTTCACTCTTGTTTGTACAACTATTACTTCGTATACCTATGCAATCGTCAATATTTGTCAGAGCGATTGTTCTCGTATAAAAGCTTTTTTGGCGCTTTAAAAACAATACACGAATGAACGAGTACACGGCAATCGACCGGGTGCCGTCAATATTTTGGCTGACTTCACAAAATATCAATTATTCGTTGCGTGCACCATCAAAAGCAATACTTTCACAATCATTCATACCAGCAACAAAATCGTCGATAGTCGAGTTTATACCCTTCGAAAAGAGCAGCTAAAATATTGCGTTACACATGTCCATTCGTATAGCAATTTCATGTTCATGGCAACTAACTATTCTCTTCGACCACTTTCGCTAAGCAATATAGATGTGCTCACGTCGCCCAGTCTCTCTCCCTCTGCGAGAGAACCTCCTTAATACAAAAGTGTCACCTGTATATTGCGCATTGCGTGTTCGCAATGACGAAAGTTTTAATTACAATTAGCTTTCTCATACGACATTCGAGTTTCCCGTAAAAGCTTTTATCTCTCTTTCAAGCGACTCTTTTCATTTACGAAAGAGGTGATGAAGAAAAAGGTCAAAATAGGATTATTTACGTTTGCGTTTTCATATTGAAAGAAAGAAAAAATGGTCAAGACAAAAGTACAATAAAAAGTAAAAAAGATATGAAAACAGGAATACAAGAATAAACAATCTAAAAGAAATAAAACGTAAAGTTATCGATACATATATAAAAATGTAACATTTAGGAATGAAAGCAAAGTTACATGAATTGCGCTGCATCGGACAAAGGGGGGAGAAAGGGAGCAAACTGAAAAAGCAAAGTTCAAAATAACAAGAGGTATCCCGCAGATGTAAAAGTCTCTAAACGGAAAATCCCGAAATAAATTCGAGAGAAAAGAAAAGTTTGGAAAAATCGAGGATAAGAGTCAAAATAGTTTAGAGAAAAAGAGAGAGAGAGAGAGAGAGAGAGAGAGAGAGAGAGAGAGAGAGAGAGAGAGAGAGAGACGGTAAAACTCAGAGTGAGGGAGAAAATTTGTTGAGAGAAGCAGCTGTCTGCAGCTGTGTCTCCGTTGGAGTGCGCCAACACCTGCCAAGATTTACACTCCTGAGTAGTGCATTGAATTTACGGGCAAAAGGCTCTATCGAAATCACGATAACTCTCTCGTATAGAGTACGCTCCCTTCCGTGTCAAGTAAAATGTATAATTTCAGAGTAATGGCTTTCACTCGCTGGATTATATAACATGTCACTTGCAAAAAAGGCAAATCGTTCTTTATGTACGTTTCGCCGAATCTCAGGGTAATTTCGACGTCTAACAGCCAATTAGCAACAAATAAATATTAACACGTAGGTAACGCGATGTGAAATTAAATATTTAATTAATTTTCGTATGAATCTGACCGACGATTATCATTTCTCAAAATTACGTTATCGCAATCTCGTTGATTATTACACTCGCGCTATCTATCCAATTAATACTATTCATTCTAATTATTCATGAAGCATATTTTTTACTTATCAGATGTAGCACTGTAACGAATGCTCTGCACATTCGAAATCTTCAAATGCGGGCCACAATACATCAGCATGTTCCGTACCAACACATAATTACGTATATAACATATTCAGATGATATAAGTAAATCCCAAAATAAAATATACATCTTAGGATCCTAGAATGGAAAAAACCTACGTAAACTAATATATATAACATTTTTAACACATCTCTGGAAATAATTTTGGATATTCCTTAATACACTTAATAAATAAAACAATATCGTATGCCGATCAGTTTAACCAACTAATAATATACATATTCTTGTTTTCTTTCAATCCTTAAGACAGCCTAACGTCATTTTCAAAACTTGTAATATATGTTTTCGATGTATGTTTTCAAATAAAACGCGATGGTGATATTGGCTTTACGATAGAATCTATACCGAAACATCTAGAAGCAAAAAATTACTGATGAGCAACTAAAAAATTTGGTTCACATAGTGAACACGAAGTTGCTACGAAATATTCTAATGTTCATGAGTAAACTCTGTCGCTATGTATTTTCACTAAGAAGAGGAAAAAAAATTGCGAACGCGCTAATCACACATTATATTCTATCCGTGATCCGTGGATCCGTTTATAATAAATGTACAATATTTTAATGTACTTTCTACGAAAAGAGACATCTAGTATCCTCATAACAATAGCAATGAGTAAATAATAATATACTTGTTTCTATTGCAGATGAAATGGAAACATCTGAAGCGCCACGGGAGGAATCCATGGCTTGAAGATGCTACACACACAGTTATGAAGAAATATATAACTTTATGTGGAAACAGCGACAAGTCTTGCAATCACGTCGGACCATTGAGACGATTACAATTGGCAGAATTTTCTCACTGCCGTAGCTACTTGCGCTCGAGTTTTTTCTTTTTTTTA
Source organism: Phymastichus coffea (assembly GCF_024137745.1). Lineage (NCBI taxonomy): Eukaryota > Metazoa > Arthropoda > Insecta > Hymenoptera > Eulophidae > Phymastichus > Phymastichus coffea. The sequence continues at coordinate 1,776,146 of NW_026706849.1, forward strand.
TTTTATCTCAAAACTTTGTTTCTCCCTTCCGTATCGGAGAAAAGTAAATCCCTTTGGCTCTTGTTGAGATAGCGGAATGTCGGTCTGCCTTATATAGTTAATTATATAGAATTCGAGTCGAATGATCTGTGCGCGTTCGCAGAGTGTGAGTGTTTATAACTAGATGAGAAAATGTAAAAGCGGTCGATAATAGAAATTTATTTTGGGAAAAAGATTAGTGGAGTTTTACGATTTTTCTCAATTATGTGTAAAAACTATTGTTTTTCTAATACATTGCCGTGTCATGTTTTAGAAATCTTTGGAAAGTCTTTCAGTTAATTTATAGAAGAGGTTTAATTTAGTGATAGATAAAAATATTTATTTGTATTGAGAAATACTTTTACTACGATATTTGACGTAGAGTACTTTTTGTACAGCTTTCTGTATGCATACTTTAATTTTAGTAATCACGAACGATGTGTTTAATATGAATTCTTACACCATATGTATAATATATTATAAGGAGTTTAATTCCACTAAATATAAGTATTTTATAATAAGTATTTTGAATAAAGTCTCGTTAAACGCATGTCGGAAATTTAAACGTCAATGCAGACATTTTTTATTTTTGTAAATTTTATAAAGGAGAGTAGGTGAATACCTATGACGTCATATATCTATATGAATATACAAGAATTAATAAATTGTACCTTCTTTCTATATCAGAAATTTTCAAATTGTTACTTCCATCACTCATACCCGTATAAAAATTGGATCGAAATGATATACGTTTACGATAGTAAGCATGTATGATTTCTATTACTGTTTATTAAGCACGTGTGCATCGGATATATCCATAAACTAAAACTATACGCCTGTTTGAAACGTATATGACTTCATTTAATTAAAAGTCATCGATATAATTGGAAATAGATCAATAATTTTCCACTAGCCGGAGTTGCGTGCATCGACACATACAGTCTACTTTTGCAATTATGGTTGCACATCTCGTTGATAACCGTACAGTGACGTTTCATGACGTACTGTCATTTGCGTTTTCGTGCATAGAACTTACAGTTAAATGTATTTGTAAACAGAACAAATCCATTTGGCACGGCATCACAGCGAAAAAGAGAATGCAAGCAGTAAAACGTAGTACTAATGATCTCATTGGGAAGCATCAGTGATGCAATAGGAACGGCAACTTGGCTATATAAGAGAAGCCGAAGCGCTGGCTGTGGCAGGAGCTAAAGAAAAGCTCGTGAGCGCGATCAGTAGGTTGGCCGTCGAGCGCGAAGCTGCGAGCCATTGTCGTAAAAGTAAATAGAGAGCCTCGCAAGTTCTTCTCTCGGCTTGCGCGTCGGCTAGCACACGCGCGTACGCTTCGTGATACAAAACGTTGCATAGAAATATCAGGCGCCGACGTTGCTTACCCTCGCGGTATCTCCGCCAAGGGAGCGCGCGTACGTGACCTGTGCGTGTGCCGGCTATTCAATTGCTTACAGCCTCCCTTGGCGCTCGAAACGCAGAGTAAACGTGTGCCGACACTTTTGTGAGCGCTCTCCTCAATAATTTCTCAGAAACTTTTGGCTTCATACGTGGATTGGAAAGCTCGTGTTCGCTTTTTACCATTTGTTACCTTGGTATTGGACATAGCCGTCGCGCCCAACGCTCTTTCAGTAGTTTCATCTGCGGGGCGTGTTTGCTATTTGGCGACCAGTGCTGTGTGCTCACTTCAGCTCGGCGAGTAATAATACTCAAAAGTCGAGAAAAAAGAAACATTCCGGCAGCGCTCTCGTGCTTGATATTTATCATCGAACCTATACGCATAGCTTCAAAAGTTGCGAGCGCAGCTACGTATACGCGCAGCTACGCTTATACGAGACCGCTCAATAACAAATATCTATTTCATCTGTATTGTACGCGTATCTGCTGTATATCCATATATATCATGCGACCATTCTATCTCTAGGTCTATAACCATTCAAAGAGAACATACAGCAAGACCTGGACACGTAGAAAGCATTATTTGATATCATATTTTTAATTTTTAATTCTCTGTACGAAAAATATTCCTAAAATGCTGAAATCAAGAAGAATTCGAATAATATTATATCTTTAGCTGAAGTATTTTTAATAAAAATTGTTCCCAACAAAGGCTGGTTTGTTTCTGTAAACCTTGGGGAATGTTATACTATGAAAAGAGGAGAATTTGAAAATATTTTAATATCTATTTGAAAATGCCGGAATCATATTTATTCCGGTCAAAGTATTTGATAGAAATTTAGCTTCATTTTTTCAATTGAGAATGCAACGTTTATTCAGTTGAATAATCTGTGAGATTAAAAATAATAATCTCTCTTTTTACCTCGATTCAACGAAGTAGACAGTTCAAAAATGACAGTAAATGAATCCTACTTGGCCGGCGGGCAGCAAAATTTTCACATTAGAAAGCTAAAAACAGACGCCATAAAAATAATCATAGTAACAGCCTCCTAAGGCCAAGAAATCTCATCTCCATGCAAAAATTCTTTGAGCCGCTAGTCTGGCAGTTTCAGCGAAGTGCATCGGCAAATTATGCAAGCCAGCGCGTGGCGGTTGAAAAAGGCTGCATCGTTGGGGGGAAAAAAACTGCAAGCTTCGCCAGCGGCAGCTCGACAAATCGCGCTTTCAATAACAGACCACTGACGAATGGACCTCGTCCCTCTTCCCGCTTGAGCCCAACTTTCCGTTGGAGCGCTCGAGCCATTGCTCTCACGTTAGCGGACTTATTTGCCGGATAAATACGACTTTTCTCGACGCGAACGCTCTTTTCCTCTCTTTTCTTTCTTGTTATTTGCGCGCACGCGAGAGTTAGCGATTGAAAGGAGCGTTTGCAGCGATTGTCAGAGAGCCGTTTATTTAAATTGCTTCTTCCGCTCAGGCGGCTGCGAGCAGCAAATTTAAAAGTTTCGAATTCACGGAAGATAGTGCTTTAATTAAAGTCACTGATGGCTTCATTTTTCACTCGTACTTTGCGGCCGCGTTATATATCATTTGCTCTTTACAAGGGAGGCGGCGCAAAAACTCCGCTCGCAATTTACGTAACGAGAGCTTGTTATTTTTATTCAACTCAGCGACTGCGTGCGTAACTCAAGCTCCGTTCCCTTTGCTGCTTGTTACAGATGAACTTGTTATTTCCCTCCTATCTGGCAAGCGTTTGAATCGAGGTGCACTTTTCAAAAGAAACGTACAGGCGTGATGTATGAGTCGACGGCTCTTCGAGAGGTGCAATTTTCTACAAATTCAGTTTGCCGAAAATCCGATAACCCGTGAGCATTCGACAGATTCGAGCTTGCAAGTGCAAATTCTTGAACTTTCCATGTCATTGCATCCCGTTCAATTTTCACTCCGTTTCGCTGCGAGCCGACGTACTATTTGGATTGTGCTGCATCAACATTTTTCCTGCTTTGAGCGCACCCTCACAAGTGCGCGACCGATTTGCGGAAATCCTTACGGCATTTCAGTGACCGCTGCTTTTTTGAATAATGAAGCGCACCGTGCTTTGTACGGACTTACTAATCGATTGCCATGTAACTTCTGATATTTGATACTTTCTTTGGTATAACTGATCTTAAATTATTTTAAATGAGTGGAAGTTCCCGAAAAAGCTTGAAAATTGTCCAGTTTTCTGAAAAATTCAGTAGCACGAAAAGACTATCGAACAAAATTTTTTCGCTCTCCGCAAAGCGGGTACGAAGATTGTAAAATATCGCACTGAATATTCTTAAAATAGATTGCGTTATAGAAGCACTATCTAAACGTCAACATGTTTGCATTTGCAACCGAAGGGAAAAAGAGAAAATGTCAATTAATTTGCTTTTCATGTAAAATAAAACAGCAGCACGTCTGCGCACGCGTACCGATATCACGCACGTCGAGTGATATCGCTACGCGCGCGCAGATAAAAACCAAATTTTTTTACGTTATAATTCGGCTTACTCATTGTTGCGTAGCATTGCCAAGAATAAATACATAAAAATAAATATATTTCAAGCCCTATCCTTTTGAAGTCATTCAACTGTTATTGTATCATTTATTCAAAGTATCCAATTGCATTTAAGCTTGGCAATACCGTGAAGCAAAACGAATGCAAATTTGCTCTTTTTATATGATTTTGTGGAAATGAATAGTAGGATTTTGGACATACACTTGTGAATATTTACGCATGCATGAAATTCTCATTTGAGTGGGCATTTAAAGTCGTTAATATCGATGAGATCTTGCATTCGCAGTTCAATGAAAGCTTTCAATTTTTCATTCGAAAACAATTGCAATGACACGGTAATAATGAATAAACGAAACTCACTGTTAAAATTTACATAATTGAAGTGCAGCGCAAGGATCAGATCATCATCTATCGGTCCGCAGGCATGCAGATGGCCATGACGCAGGAATAGGGTGGTTGGTAAACGCGGGAGTATCGATGGAGATGTAAGGGAAAGTGGTGGTCGCAGCGCGCGAGAACGAGGCCTCTGCTCGCGGCGCTCGAGCTGCATGCGGCAAGTAGTCGAGGTGGACGTTGGAGCCGGCGCGCGCGCGGCCCGAGATCGATGGCGTATGCACGTACGTACAGAGGGCTCCGCTGGGCGCGAGGAAGGACGAGCGACGGGCGCGAAGCAAGAGTGAAAGCGCTCTCTGGTGACGGATCGATGCCGCCGCGGCGTGCCGTCTGAAAAGGGGCAGCGCTCGCGGGGCGCAGGGCGCCGGCGCCAAACGACACACCCGCATACAATGCCAGCGAGCGCGCGTCGGTGCGCGGCGGCCGTGGCTGTAGCGGCAGTTCACGTCAGTTGCCCGACTCTCTCGGCGCGCAGAGCGCAGTTTCACGCCGCGCGCACGCTACTCCACGTCCGTAACACGCTTGGCACGCGCATGTTTTGACTGTCTGCCTCGACTGCTCTCGCTGCATTTTGCTGCGCCGGACGAGGACGTGCGCCCCGGAGAGGCGTCGGCTCGAGCTTGACCACCCTGACAATGCTGCCGGCAGGCCGCGAGATCGTCGCAGCTGTGGTGCAAGCACGACAGCCGAAAAGCAGCATTGGTTACCTTACCCTCGGCGCCAGCAGTTCCAGCAGTAGCAGCAACAGCAGCACTGCAGCGCCCAGCCGATCCAACGCCGTGAGTATCGTGCAAACTTCACGAGCTTTCTATTATTTTGATTCCTGAGCTCTCTCTCTCTCTCTCTCTCTCCGCTCTATCTGTGTGCAAGTCAAGTCTCGGTTTACGTTGCGTCGAGTCAAGCGTGAATTTACCCCTCGCAGAATCGCTGATGCTGCAGGCTACTCGCGCGTTTGTTGTTGCTTGTCAGACTTCTCCCTTGTGCCCGACAGAATATGTTATTCTGGCTTTTACTTCTTGCAAGATGAACTTACTTTTTCTTACCTACTTGTCTCTTTATTTAAATGTATATATATATATATACATATTATTTTAAAGCGAATACAATAAACTATTTAGTTATCAGGTGATTTAGTACGGTACTGTTAAAATTATTTGGAAGTTCCATAGTCCTAGAAATTTTTTACTCAAGGATAATGATATGCATATCCGTTGAAATTGTCGACGTAGTATGAAAGTGTGACTCAAATGATATGTAGTTGGAAACGGTTATTATGTAAACAGTTATTTTATTGAATGGATTGGCTTGAAATTTAAAAGTCTCACTGTTGCATTATCTTTTGTAAAATATCTTTCAAATGAAATGATGTCATCCAGCTGCTGGTATAGTTATAAAAGATTCGCATATATACGTAGACAGACTTTCAAAGGGCGTTTCGCGTCGGTATTACTTACAATTAAATTTAATGCTGCGCTGTAAAAGCGGCGAAGCACGAAAAAATTTTACAGCTCTTTCAGGATAAAAGCACTTCGGTCTCCCGTTTTTTTAGAGCGACATATAAAAGCCGCTTTTTGAAAAAAGATATGCTTATATATAGCACAATACTCGAAGCTAGACTATGTGAAATACTTTACTTAAGAATGTGAAAAAGTTTACCAATATAATAATAATAATTTTTTTTTAAGAGCAGTGTTTTTCGTTATTAGAGATATCCTGTATCGTAAAATAACTGTTGAATCTATGAAAAAAGGTGTTTTATCAACTTACATATAAGTGCATTTGCTGAAATATCAGGGTATACGAGTACATGCTGAAAAAGTTGTTATCTATTCTTTGCATTGATAAATAGCTAGACATAATATAGCTTAACGAGTTTTAGACTATGCAGTTGTTATGAACGTTCCGAATAAATTAATATTAATACTAAATTGTCATTTAGCAAACACCAACCTGTTAAGCCAATAAAATTTTTATCCCGCAGTCATAATTATGATTTTATCTTAGAAATGAAGTCTATAATACTGAAAAAATCGTGATTCAAATAGAGTAATCACTATTTAAACAACATTAATAGATTATTTAAAAAAAAACTACAACTACACATTATTTGTAATCATTTGTAAAATCGATAGGTATCAAATTACTGTTGCACATTCAAGTTGCAATGGGTAAATATCAGTTCAATTTTAACAGCCACTACTGTTCATTTAAGCACGCGACTTGTCTGAAATTCTATAAAATTGAATTCTCCAGAGAGGTATTAAAAGCGAGCCTTTATCTGTGTATGCGGGCACTTTATGATAATCCAGTTCGTATGATTACGTTCGTCAATCAGATTAGCTGTCCGCAGAATAAAGTAATTAAATGGACGTCGAACTACAATGTCGCGTGAGAACCACATTTTTTTTACTACTTGTGACCCGTTCATTATTTCACGCAAATGAGCCTTCAACGAGATAACGGTATATTATATCCTTTGCATATGCGCAACATCAAATACTTGTGAAAGATTTGAAATTTACCAAGCTTCATGCATATTTCGTACTCTCGTGGTGCACATTTTGTTTTATGGACTGTTCTATTATTTGTATTTATGACCGCACATTATCAATAACTCGCCGAAACTGTGATGGATGATTTTATAATTGATGTTGGGCATATTAATGGCCATTGCAATATACGTCAATCGATACATAGGATTATAATTTGGAAATTATCAGCTGTTATGAGCAGCATAAAAAGTACGAATGCACTAGTTGCGAATATTTATCAACCGAACTTTATCAACGTAATGTTGATGTTGGAAAAAACTGGTTTCTTGTTGAAAGTCAGTGGAGCGAGTATAAATATTTAACCAACTATTTTTGAGAGCTGAGAAATGAAGTAAGATAACCATATTTGAAATGCTGATTGGTCACTTTTTCAAAAAGATTTTATACATTGAGTATCTCGTTTCAATACCAAATTCATCACGTCAATTTTGCGTTTGAAAATCCAACGCGTAATGTATTCAAATTCAAATACGAAAAAAAAACTCGCAAGAGATTTTCTCTGCAACGATAAAGGAATCTCATCATTTTTTTCCGCCTACGAAACGACGGACGAAAGTTTCATAAAAATACGGTTGGAAAGATCGAAATTCCATTAAAAATCTTCAGCCAAAGGCAACACGTGTGCGCGCGCGCGCGTGTGCTGCTAGTGGCTCGTGGCAAACCACTCATGTCGCCCTCGTGAAAAGCGAAACTTGTCGCCAATACACCAGAAAAAGAGAAAAGAGAGGTCTCGGCAAAAAGAGAAGCCCACTTGGCAACATAAAGCAAGAAAGATTGCCCCTTCGATGCAATTCTCGCGCGCGCAATGCAATTAAAGGTGCAGCATGGCCGCAGGCGCTGAAGCTCTCTTTGGCAGTACCTCTCTTACATCGACGTCGACGGTGCGCGGCAGCTCGTTAATTGCTGCATCTGCGACCCGCTGCACATCCACCGGTCGTCGTCGTTCACTCGTTACCACGTATCGCACACTGCAAACGCATCTTGCATTTATTTCAGACGTGTCACTTTCGCAAAGCCAGCCTATCAGCTTTCTTTTCTGATTCTGTTCGTTGAAATACTTTTTTTAAAGTGCATTTTTTCCCTTATTATCAATTCGTTTTCCACGACGCGAGTGCAATTTTATTATTGCGAGAAACAGCAGGTGTGAGCGGTAGGTGTGAAAAATTGGCTTATAAGAATTTCAACATTTTTTCAGTGCATTATGCTCGTATTATTTTTATTATATACTTTGATTATATCTTCCCTATTGTATTAAAAATGTAGGTTATGATCTTATTTCTTTTTCAAAACGATATGGCAATTAACGTTTAATAGCAATGGATTGGTCAGTTGCTGTCGTGTTTCGTATAATATACGCAGATGTTTGGAAAGTGAGTTTTTTTTTTTTTTTTTGAGGTTATCAAGAGCTCGTCATAAAACAAAAAAAGTACTTTGCTGCGCACAAATGACTGGAGAAGCGTTATAATAAGTGGATCTGCGAGTCTCGCAAGGGATGTCCGATAGTCAAGGTACGCATAGTTGGCGTGAATGATTGTAAGGGTATTATTGGCCGAAAACGCCACGTGGTGATCGATAAATAAAGTTCGCTGCGCTCTCGAGTGTTTGTTGTTTCTAAGTAAGTTATTGATAAGTTTCCTATTTTAACGTTTTATTTTTTGGCAACACTTAATTAACCTCGTTATTTTCCAATTGATATTGTATTTACAATAATATATTTCCATTTTTACAATTAACGAATACTTACAGTAACAGTGTATTTGATAATGACGCGTTCTATTCGCGTGTCTATCAAAATAACAATGTCAAAGATGTAGAAGTTCATTCAGATAATTCGATGTCGAAGCTTTCCAATCCAGCAATAGCTTATTGTAATATTGCTTCAACATTTTATTCATACGGTTGCGACGGACGGAATCCATTCTTAGTTTATAATTGAAAATTCTCTCGCAGAATGGTATTGTTTGAATTAGAATTGGCTTTTATTACATTTTCAAATAAGAAGAATAGCTATAGATAATAAATACTTAATTTTTTTCATATACTATAAGTTTTAATTATTAATGGAACGAAAAGTGTTAATTTGACTATAGTAACACAACAAGATATTTTGTTAGTTGAATTACAAACATTGTTACGGCGTTTCGTATATTTCAACGTTATGGAAAAATTTTACAATCGTAACTCTATCTCGGCGATGAAATAATGGCGAATACACAATTAACCAGACCACGTGAATTGAATTTCAAATAGACAATCATCGGAAAATCGAAATATTGAAATTTAAATGTATTATTTCGACATTGAACAATGCCAGTTTGATAGATTTAAAAAATATATACCTGTAGCTTGTCGACATATTAACTTAATTTCATTTTCATAATTCTGACTTGTGTTACGTCAAGGAAAGAAAATTCGTGACTTGAATGAAATTGATTTCAAATATACTTCAATAAAATATTGAAATAATGAAATATAATACAATAGAGTTCATTTTAGTTTACACATGGGCATATACCAAATACTAAATTCTTTTAATATCGAGTAATTCTGTAACTCGATAAATTAATATAATACATATTTTTACTAAAATTCAGTAGAATAGTGAAGAATAGATCGAAACCGTGGTGAGAAAAGAAAAAAAGAAAAGAAAATTCGAGACGGAAAAGTTGCACTGACTCTTCAAAGCGTTCGACTTGTCGTCTGTAAAGCGTGCAATTGCCAAAAGCGATAGTAGCTTCAAAAGCGAATATCCTGAGGCCACGTAAACCACGAGCTTTTGTGTACATGTATGTGTGTGTGTGAGTGCACGCGCGGGTCGAGTAAAAAAGTCGACACCGAGAAAAACAGAAATGAGGTCTAACATCGCCAGTATGCTGACCTCCCTTTCTCCCCTTTTCACGGTACACTGTCCGACTGACGCTAGCCTGGCTCGTTTCACTGCGGACTCCATATGTCTCTCGAAACCGCCGCTACCCCTTCGCATTTATCAGGTTCCCCGCGCTGTTTTGTCTTATTTTTTGTTATTCCATCTTCGTGCTCGCTACCTATATCGCCGAATGTCACTCGATCCGTGTGTTAATGTTTGCTTGTGGGTACACTATCGATTTTTCGACTTTTCACGAGATTTCTTTTTAAACATTCTTTCAGTCGCTGGCAGAATATCGTTGGCGAGTTAAGCTGCAACGATTTCCCGAATTCTACCTCGAGGCAAAGTCTTTTGTGCAGCGTGGAAATTTCCGGAATTACGTATTCACAGATTTTCCGCCTCGGCAAGTAGAAATTGGACGGTAGATTATCGTGATTTCGGCCAGTCCAACTTTGACGCGTCGATGAATTAACGTTTCGCGCGTGTACTTGATCGTATATTTCATACGACCTGTCGAAATCCGTTATATTGTTTGGAATTGCTTAAAAAGTGAACTTCTGTCGTACAGCGAGAAACGCTGAACTGTCAATATGTCGACGTAGAAAAAAATGAATACGTCGCAATCAGCAAAAAATATTTCCGGATTTTTGTCCCTCTGACAACTGCTTCATATGATGTGAAACGAAAAATATCAAATAGATCAAGCGTAACAGTGGGAAGCGTATATCAAAGTGATATTAATGTCTACATTTTTTTCATAAATTTTTTTATTTGAAATTCTCACGTCAACTTTAAAAAATGAAACGATTCGGTTATTAAAATGTTATTATTTTATGTATTTTGAAAAAATAGTAGAACAACGAATTAAATTTGAACGTAATTATTCAATGAGCTTTTCACAGAATAAACATGATTCATTAGTATTAGTCATAACGACCATTTCGCCGAATCATTGGTGCATAAGTTATTACGAAAACAGTCTGTAAATACACTCGGAGTACGTTAGTAAAAGCAATAATAACAATAACTTATAGGTGTTCATCGGTAGGGAGGGTGAAAATCGACGATTGCCGCTGTAAACAGGGCGAAATCGATACTCGCAACTGAAAATAATACGGCATTCGCAGCGTAGCGTCCTCCATCGAATACAAGAAAATAAATCAAGCCCCGCAAAAGCGGGAAAAGAAGAGAAACGAGACTCGCGCGCCAGCGTAGAAAAAGAGAAGGCGATTTATTAGAGTAATGTGCAATTTTAACACTCTTTCCCTCGCGTTCCTTTGCGCGGCTGGCACGCGCGCTCCTCCTGGAAAGTGGAGCTAATCAAGCCATTTTCATCGATCACGAATGAGAGAGCATTTCCAGGGCACGCGGTATGATTTATTCAGGCATAAGAAATGAGCTTGACCCCCTGCCGAGGGTGGGCCGGGTCGAGCGCGAGGCCGTTGAAAGAGCCCTGAAGCGCACAAGGAACAGATAATTGACACTGCTATGATTACGCACTGCGTGCTTTTAAATATTCATAAGTAGCGGCTGCATGGCATCGCCGCAGAGATCATATTTTATAGCAGTCGCGCGCATATTCCTACGCCTTCGTTCAAATATTCATTTCTTACTACCAATTGACCATTGTCCCCCATTATACTTTTTACTGCGGGAATCTGTGATATACGTTCATTGCGTGCTCATTTGATAAATGAAATATTTGCACAAATGGATGTCTTCACGTGAAATACGTGAAGATGAAAATAAACATTTTCTAATTATTGTCTCATTAATATTATTCATTCCATTAAAAAACACACCGCTTTTTCTGTTGCAACTCACGAAATACTGTTTTAATATTGATTTTACGAAAAGCATCATTAGCAATGCCAGACAAACTCGACAGCAGTAGCGCATGCAATTTACATTTCGAATTTTCCAAGCCAAGAGGTCCAGAAAAAAAGAAAATGATTCAATCCATCTTGCGATTTCCCACTCGATTCGTCAGAAGAAGGGGGTGTGGGGGCGGGGGGCACGGAGGCGCATTTTTGTCTATGCTTCTCTTTGCCTTGGCAGGCAATCGAATGCGAAAAACAACGCGGAGAAAAGCGAGATTGACGAGCACAAGGATCGAGTTCGCAAGAGCGCTGGCGCGCTCGCAGAGGCGCGTGACGTTGACAAGCGGCTGTCGCCTGCTCGCCCCGACGATTCGTTATTCTTTTTCATCAAGCGACATCGATAAATCTCACCTCGTCGCGGCGCCTTTCCCTGTAAACGGATCGGCCTTCTCCTGCCTGTACACGCACCTCGGCACGCTCGAATTCGTTCCATGCTCCTCTTTTCCGGTGGCTTTTTTCCCCGTAAGCTCATATTGCGGTGGCTACTTTCCCGACGGGCATAGCCGAGTCATATTGCCTAGCCCGACAGATCGTGTTCCAGGACATTTCGCTGTAAAGGATATTGAAAAAGTTGGATAGTGCTTTTGTTTCTTTTATGTTCGTCTGCGATATTTGACAGTGGAATGAAGTTTGTCTGTTATTTTTGCAAGTAATGTTGTTCAAACTGTCGAATTTCTTTTTTTATTTTCTTTTATCGATAATTTTTGCTATCAATATTTTTATTTTGTAGCAGAATAGCCATATTTCCATTAACTTTAAAAACGATTGAATTTTTAAATATTGATCGTTTGCATTTCACTGTTTTCACGAAAAGGAAAAACGCCCTATGTTCAAAAGTCAAAAATTCCATTCTAAATATAAATCTACAAAACACGCCTTTCGCGTTAGAAATTGAAAAGGATCAGTTCACCATACTCAAAAAACGAAAAGAAAATGAACAAAGAGACGTATTAAAACTGCGGGTGAAATTTCAGAGGCTTGCAAAGCAAACAAGAGCTGTTCTCGTGGGTTATTCAAATTTCCAGATAGCGAGTTCAAGTTCCTTCGCGCCTATTAGCACAAGCAGCAGTTTACGAAAATGTCATTTTAGTCGGGGAAAATGAAAATTTTTTAATCCATTACAGCGTGCGATCGTTATTCCCGAATCAAACAATTTAAACTCTAAATCTCGTACATGTAGGCGATGATCATTAAAATCATTGCTTTCTTAAGCAGGGAAAATTTTGAGAATCATCGCATTTAAATTTAAAAATTAATTCAGTACCATAACACGAAACTAAATGAAACATGTCAATTAAAAAAAAAATAGTGAATTGAAAATTGTTATTCTTTCTGAAAAAAAGTTGATGGGTCATAAAGAGAAGTTCGTGTATTCTTGATCGGGTTGTCTGAGAGGTTGTCATGTGATAAGCAGTACGTGCAACAGCACCTGCGCGTGAAACACGCTTGACCCCACTAGTAAGTATTTAAAGAAGACAATTTATTTCGTATGTTTTGTATCGAGGAATAAAGAACAGTGAAACGTCGTAAGAGCTTGTGGAAAACTTCGTTTTAAAGTATTGTTTCTGTTTTTTTTATCCAGTAAAATAAGGTCGAGTGCTGAAGTGGGGCATTTATTTACATGTTTGGTAGTTCTGAATAATTTTATTTATTTGAATGAAAAAAAAACAAAGACAATTATTAAAAGCTATTATTAAATTATTAAAAGACAATTATTAAAAGGAAAGCTGCTAAAAAGTGCTTAAAATAGGTATCATTTTTCTAAGTAAATGGAGACTGTTATTTTATTGTCACAATTTGGGCTAATTTTTTTAGGACGAATAATTATGCATAAATAATTGAGCTTGTGGAAAGTCATCTTTCCAAATAAAATTTTTCAGTATTTTTTAAAACAATACTGTTGTTTAAAAAGTTTATATTTTAAAAATAAAAGTTGTTTTTGTATTCTATAAAAATGAAAATTAGAAATTTTGATTCTTAATTCCTATATACTAGAAAAATTTTTAAATTTGACTTTTTTGCTTTTTAATGACATTAATAAAACATCTTCAATCCTTAAAAAGTCTAAAAATTTGTGTAATCTTTATTTCTTACCTCAAAAAGAAGAAATACAGTCGTAGCTTTCAAGGTATGAGCGGAAAAGAATTTGTACTATATTTTCTGTAAAAAGTAAGCAAAATGAGAAGAAAAGGTCCCTTGTGAGCATGGTAACCTTTCTCTTGGAACTTCTTTACAGAGGCATTCAACGTTTTTTCTTCCTAAGGAATTCTTTTGACTGCCACATACAACGAAGATATTCTGAATCCCAGTTGCCACTATAAACATTGTGATATTAAATTGTAGAATTTAAACGAAAATTCAGAAAATTGATACATACAGGCGTATAAAAAATTGACAACGCTATATTTAAGAATATTTTAGCATAAATTTTGATAATTCGGAGTTAAATTTTGTATTACTTTTCAGTAGAACATCGTTTGTTCTACTGAAATTACGAAAGATACAATCAAATCTAGAATCTCGGTGAATGCATTTCAAATTACTGCGCTACCTTTAGAAAATTAAATCCGTATAAATTCTCCGCAAATTGAACAGTCTGTTTAAGTTGCAGGATGCTTGCTCGCAACTGCAAAAAATTGCAAATCCTTAATTCTCCACTGACTGGCGAAACACATAAATCTCTCGTTCAGGAGGGTGTTTCTCCAGCTAAAAAGACAAGAAAAAAAATGGTATAGGCGAGCTAAAGAAAGTAAGCTCGTGCGTGCCAACGATAATTTTATGCGCTGTCGCGATATAGGAGCTAAGAAAAGGCGGATGAAAAAGGCGAACGGACGAGCAATAAAATTCTCGGACGAATAAAAAAAAAGAATATACATACATGGGTTCATATTTACGGATGGTAGGATGTAAGACTTGCCGGACCAATGTTACGTGAAGCCAATGGTCCGGAAGAAAATATGCGCAGCACCTTCGTATAAAAAGTAATGGCCATAAGAATTATGCTGAAGGGGAAGAGCTTATGTTGCGCATTAAAGGGGAGGGGGGTTACTAAGAAGCGCTGGTATGAGTAAGCTTAATGAGTCTCCTGGCAACAACATGCGATACGTCTGACTGCAGAATATTAATTATACACGTCATACCAATATCACTTCAGATGGATTTATTAAATGGAATAAAGCTGGGATTACCATTGAATTAGCCATTATACTCGGAGTAACTGAGATAGCACGTTGTAATGTATTCCTCATCCGTTGCTCAAGGATATTAAATTTTACAAATTCAATATGCAGAGCTCTTTTAACAAAAAAAAATAATACCTCTGTTATCTTTTGTTTTTTATTAACATAGTTGATACTCATTGTGTGGCAAACCTTACTACACGAATGAAGCTTTATTATATCATAAAATTGGTACGAAATGCAGATTCAAATCACAAGATTTGTATAATCTAAAAGGTCAATAACCAAAATTCGACTGGGATTACACGCGAACGTTCGACGTTTAACGAAGCCGAGGGAGATTTCTGGAAAGGCTGTAGGTAAAACGGCAGTGGCGCGCGGCATAGCTTGTAAAGTTGAAAAAGAAATGGGAGGGAAGAAAGATCGAGGTAAAAGACGGCAGTGCACGAGTGGAGCGTGCGCGGGGTAAAAATTCATTTCCCCGGGAGAACTCCACGAGATATACGAGTGCTCGCGCGCGCGCGCGCAAACGGAATTATTCACGAAATGCCCCGGCGGAAACTCGTAGGCGATGTGCACACTGGCCGCAGTGTCGAAGTCGATGTCGATTTAACGCGGCTTTTCGTGTCTCCTCCCGCCCACTCCATCGTTGCCCTTTCGTTATTCGCTATCTCAGTGCGGAATTTTCGCTCGCCGATTTTCCTATCGCCATCGGCGTCAACTTCCACGCGGACCTTCTCCTTCTTTTCATCCAACTCGTTCGGGATAATTGGTTTTTCGAGATTTTCTTGTTTCTACTCGCGATGAAGCTCTCCCCTTGCGTACATTTGTAGCTGCATGCATTTTCCATTCTCGATGTCATTTGAGCTTTTGTTTGCCAAAGGAAAATAGTACTCGTTGAAATGAGATTGCGGACGCTTCATTTGATGGAATACATTCCCTGGACAAGCAATGTTACTTCCAAGAAAGAAACTCATTAGGGCTGTCTTTGAGTCAATACCCTTCTTTCCTCATTTTACGACTGCAGTCGTACATTTTATAGCAGAATATGGGTCGTGCGTGCACCAACCGAGGATAAAAATGTGCTTCTTGTTTTGTCGTTGGGAATTAGAAGTATATATTTAGTGATCATTACAGTACTGCAATAAAAGCAAGATGAACAATAAAAAATATCGTTTACGGTTTTTTAGCGTGGAAATGACACTTTTTTCAGCAGCGAGCAGTGTTTAATCTTTATTTTTCAATGACATACTGACTTTTTTATTTTATAAGAACTTTTGCAAATATTCACATCTGGGGAAACTTTTCTTTTCCAGCGTAAAGTTCGAAACGAACGAAATTTTCAAAATACTTTTATACATCGAAAACTGGAGCAAAGAAATGAAAATGTAGAATTCACATTTTTGAAGAGCAATTTACTTTTCTTAAAAGGAGCTTTTAGCAACGTCAAAATTATGCAAGCACATTTCGCAGTTGAGCACATTACTTTATATTTTCACTATTTCCTCCTTTAGTTTGCTTCAAACAAATAACTAAGGAAATTGACAGCTTTGAAATACGGAACATTCGTCTGCTTTTATACATCGCCAACACGTACTTGAAGAAAGGCAATTTTATCGGTCACATGTCGTAAAGCTGTTGTAAGCGCAAGCTATAGCCAATAGCACTCCCACTTTTACTCCCTTTGCCACTAAACAAATCTATAAAATTCAAGTATAAACCTTGGGAAACACAACTATAGCTTGAAACCATAGAGAATCGTATCGATCACAGCTTCTTATGAGCATCCGATGCTTAAAGCCAAGCAAAACTTAACAGTATCACAATAAAACCTCCGGGTAAGTGAAAGTACAAGCTTCACGATCGAATAAAAATCGGGCGCGCGTCGTTGAACCGACAAATTGTTTTTGGTCAACAGTTCCCATAACTTCGCGCCAGCCAAGAGCGCACACGAGGCGTCGATTGTGTATAAACGAACGCCAGAGGAAAGTCGCGCGGGGGCGAGAAAAGAGGGTCAGGCCAACAACAACAGCAGCAGTAGCGGCAGAGCGAAGCCAAGCATTATTTTCCTTATAGCCTGTTGCACTCTATAAGAATCGATTCTCTTCGCGGGTCGCCGCGGCGTCGACTTTCTTATCCGCTCGGCGCGCGCGACCTATTCATTATTCATCGCGCTCTCAGATTGGTATAGCGAAGCTAGGTGCACGGTTGCAGCTCTTCCCCTTCCAACTTTTTTAATATACCCCTTGCCTTGCGAACGTCTACGGATGAAACATTGCGCCACTCATTCGTTTATATTCGAGCGGATGAAAGTTTGTGTAAAAAGAGAGAGAGATAGCTTTCGTTGCTGTTTCGTACGCCCCAGTGATTCCGATGGAACTCGAGATATATATATATATATACATAGCACGAACTCGTTAGCGTCGCGGGGGTTCGGGTTTGGGTTATTCCAGCTACCGGCATTCGAGAGATCCTTTACTTTTAGTTATTTTGGAAACTTTCTCTTAATTATTAATTATTGAAGCAAGATGAATCCTTTTCCGCGATAGAACTGACTCGAGTTTTCAGAGTAAACTTGCATCTTAACAACGAGTCCAACACCATTACTTGCAAAAGCTCTTCCATCTCTCAGTGTAATGATACGCATTCATTCCTGCTGAATTTATCGTATATTTCAGCATTATTATAGTCTTACTTTCACGTGCGTGAGAAAGACTGGAAAGCTTTCTTGACAAATTTTTAATCGAATTCACGATATTAATCCTTTTCTTTGTTTCCTTGAAGAATAAGCCTTGACATCGTGATTTTGGATTGTCTATGCTTTTTCGTTGTAACTTTTTAGTTGAATGTCTTTACGTTAGCACATGGGAATGTACCTCATTTCTAAAATGTATGCATGAAAATTGGTCTACGCAATCGTTAAATTAATATGGTACTGGCTATGCAATTGCGTTGTTATGCGTGCTGCAAAAGAAATCTTATAGATTTCTTAAATTGGGAACAAAAACCGTTCATTTACATATATTTCAATGAAAAACTATGCAGTTAATTTTTGTTTATTTTTCATGATTATGTTTATACCATTGATTCAGCCTTTTTATTTATTGGTCGATAAGAAGATTGTTTTATTTATTGCTAAGCAAGAATATTAAGAACAAAGTCTAGGAAAATAAATCAAACTTTTCGCCAGATTTTTATATTGAAAAATGTTTGGGCATCAATCAGCTTGCATATGCATATCATTTGTGCTCTTCAACGAAACATTCTGCCAATATAATTTTGCAAGCATATTTGTACTTGATGAAGTTACATATCGACGAAATTCAACAACCAAAAATAATTTATTCAAGTTTTTGCTCATTCCCTCAATATCGAAAAAAACAGTTTAAATAGACTGATACCTGTTTGATAGAATCGAAAAATTTTTTTGAAAGTTATATAAAAAGGAAATCAAGCGGAAAGTCGGAATTTTTAAAAGGGAATGAATAACTTTTTTTACCAGAGAATAGTGGCAGCGATAGCAGCAAATGAACGATGAGATAGGGAATGATGAAGCCAATTAAAAGTCCAGAATCGGGGTTGACATTAAACTAGGTCAATTTACAAAGTTCGCAGAGTATTATACGAATGTAGTTTTATCCCGAGGATGGGTCACGGTTTTGGATGCTTAATGAGAACTCAACGGTCGTGTTGCAAGAACTTATTCGATAATTATTTGAAACAGATGTTTAATAATTATTAAGCGAGGCACTTTAAATGTCAAATGTTCCAGCAACTTTGAATCTCGATGTAACTAATTTGGAACATTTGAAACTCGACAGCGACCATATTCAGTTGAGTATTTTTGGCCTTATCGTCGATAATTAGTTTTTCATCGATCCTTGAATGTCTACTGAGTTCCAAATAAAAACCGTCGACGGAATCTCAACGAAATTTAACTTGATAATGCTGAGCACGGTAACGTCTATTCCAGGTTAAAATAAAAGCGCTGGAAGAGAGAAAGTGCCGCGGGTCCAGACGACCTTTTATCTATATAATTACCGAAGTAAGCAAAACGTAAAACTGCTAATTGTACGTAACATATTTTTTGTTCTTGATTTCAGAGGGAGCAGCAGGCGTCGGCACCCCCATGCACGCTGGTTCGCCCAACACGGAGCCTTTGAGTGAGTCAGTCGTGTGGTAGCTGCATGGCTTTGCAGCGCTGCGTCCTCCTCTGCCTTTCATTAGGCGCAGCGCGCACGAATTGCTCGCTGAATTTAATCGCTGATTAAAGTCCTTTGCCGCTCTACCAGGCCAAGTTTTAATCGCTTTTCGCTTGCGTCTCTCCACAAGCGAAATTCTCCCTCTCGGCCGCGATTTTACCTCGTTACACGCTTGTTCTTCTGGAGTCTCATTCGAGAGCCTGATTAATAGCTTGTCTTTGCCTGTCTTTCTTCAATCGCTGCGTAACGTTTCATTGGTCACGCGACCGATTGCCATTTATTACCATCCATTAACTTCTTTCTAAATGCGCGTCCTATCCCTCCGCTGCTGATTCTTTTTATTTACGCTGGGCGAATTATGCATATACCACAGTGTAAATGTCACTGTCGGAAAATAATCTGATCGCGTGACGGTGGAAAATACAAAGCTTTAAGCTTTCTAATTATAAACTTCGAGATTAATGTTTCGACGTTCAGGACTGATTTTAAATGAATTTACAATGAGGTTAAAGTAGTCACATTGCATTTTTACCTAAAATATACGAACATAAATACGCGCAGCCATATCGCGTCGCATTATTGATTGTGTTGCATATTGCACGACAAATATTTCAAAGTAAAATTCATAAAGTTCAACAGTTTGAATTGCTAAACTTCCAGCGCAGATCGAAGGATACGCCGAGAATAGAGAAATAGAGCGAGCCTGTGAAAATAATACACGAATATTCGCCGTATATGTACACGTTGACCTGACTGAATCAATGATTAAACGCACCTTGATTGAGTGACAAACTAGAAATAGAAGAAATGCGACCAATCGATTGCTTTGTCGCGCAATACGCTACCTAAACTTATTCGACTCGTCACTCAGCATTGATAGCCGCGAAAAACTCGCACGAGCGTAAAGACACATTTTCGTTTGCCATCCGGAATTTCCATTCGTTTCGTTCTCGTCCTCAGACAAATCTATTTCTGTTTCCACGAATCACTGTAATATCATTCGTTTCCGATATCGGTCGCTGCGGAGAGATACACGATACTCGCTCGTGGAATTACCAATTCAAAGCGACGCCGAAGAGAAATGTGATTAATGCACGCCACGAACGAACAAAAAAAAAAGTCAAAGGAATAAAGAGTAAGAGAAAGTTACAACCAGCGGAAAACGTAATAACGTGCAAAAAAGGCAGTTGGAAGTACTCTCGTTAATTTATAAGGTAATGCGGGTTTATCGGGGAAACTTCAAGAGCAAATTGTTGATTTAGCTCGCGGCAAAAGTTCGCCGTCGCTGCTGCTACCGTACTGCCAAACTGGATTTGGCTGGGAAAGTTGCGCGAATGGGGAATGTTGACGTTAGTTCGAAAGAGAAAAATAAGTAAAGTCCAAATAAGTGATGAGGGTAAGACGAGCTGGTGGTCGTTTTGCGTCCCGAAGTGACAGGTTCAAGAACTGAGAGACGAAGTACATTAATGTTAGAGTAGTTTCCACGTCATAACAATCCTTAGTTCACCGAGGAGTTGGCAATAGACGTGGTTTTACACGCATTAAAGAAACAATATGTAGCGCTATATTTTTTATTAATAACATAGGTAGAACATGACACGTTACGCTATTGCGACAATTGAGTTATGGTTGAAGAAGTTGGTGCTTAAAGTAATGTTTGGCCTAAAAACATGATGCGATAAAAGAAAATTGAATTAATAAAAAATAAAAACTAGTGATTCAAAAATTGAGCACTAAAAAATAAATGAACTAGGCTGAGTAAATCGACCCTATAAAATGTCGAGGTAGTTGCGCTAGTAAAAGTATCACGCCACCCTGCAGTCGTCGTAAAGCGACGACTCTCCGCAACAATGAAATTCATTGTTTGACATCCGAAGATAGGAAGGAGAAATGTAATTTGTGATTTGCATTCTCAGAGTGGAAGGAGGAGGATGGGTGCGCGTCGCTCCGGGTCAGGCGGCGGCCGAAGCAGCGCGAGCATCCTCAAGGAACGCGCCAATATGTCGTTCATGCTCGTCGTCATGTTTTTCGCGGTGTTCGGCTTAATTGTCCTCACCGAGATATTCCTGATAGACGAGAGGCGCGGCACAGCGGTCGGCGGTGGTGGTGCTCTCGGTGGTCATCGCAGCGGTCATCGACTTGCCGCTGCACCCGATCGACCTGATTATGAGGAGGTTGGCGTGAGTATATTGTTCATTTTCTCCCATTATTAGCGATTGTTATGGATATTCTGTTTGCTGTTAATATCACTCAGAGCGAACCGTCATTTATTAATGGATATTTAATCCTTAACACACACACACACACACACACACACACACACACACACACACACACACACACACACACACACACACATATATATATATACGAAATCATTGATAATACACTTCAGTAATATGTATTTCTTTGAAAGTGGTTTTAGATTTAGCGAAGCATAACCTTTCAAACGCACGGTATTCGTTAAAAATGTACAGTTCGTAAGAGGATTATTTCTTTGGTCTTTCTTTTAATTAAAGCTCATGAGTTCAAATCGGTTTACACTTAGGATTTGTTTTTCGTCAATCACTTGCACGTAAAATGAGTTCATAGAAAATTTTAATTGGGTAAAATGTATCGCTGAAAAATATTTAATAAATTACTGTATTCTTTTCGCCGTGAAATGATGAAAATAAATCTATTTTATTATTCATAATGCATTATCCAACAGAAATAAATATAATTTTTATCAAATTTTCGATCATGGAATTTTGTTTCAAAATTACTACTTCCTGTGAAAGTCTAACGTAACAAATGTCAAGAAAGTTTAGTTTATGTACATCACCTTATTCGAAAAGCACGTTTAAGTGAAATAATTAATATTTATTGCACAGCGTTATAAGTACACCAATTTCATTTAAATCATTCACAATAAAATTATAAAACGTCAATTCAGTATAATACGAAGTCAGAATAACAAGTACGCAAAAGAAATGATTAAAAAATGTGAAAAGTACGGTGAACGCAGAATATCACGTATTCAGGGAGCAGAAACTTATCTTGTTTGTAGAGAATTCGCGAATTTTTGAATGTTTGAATTTTTTAAGCAGGATAGATATGTAAAGAAGCTGATGCTGAATAGCAGTGACATGAATATAAAGTGAGATTTTTGAGAGATTTTTCTAAAAACGTTATTCTTTCCTTTTGACTCCAGTCGTGATCTTTGCATAGAACGGATTCAGTTTCTGCGATTTTCCGCGTTATTGTCATGCATGAGAAGGAAAAGGGAAGAACGGAAACAAAAAAACAAACGAAAGAACAAGAAACATCGAGAATCGATAGAAAAGTTGAGAAACTGTGAGGGAGGGCATCGGAATGCTAATAATGAGAAATAATCGTTTTTAGTTGTAGCGCGAGGAAAAAAGCTCTTTTTAAAATATCTCAATGGTCCTCAGTTGGAAAATAGCCATATTATAAAGAGGCAGGGCGCAGCTTATCGGGACTCCTAACTTTGATGTCATTCAAATGCATTCGCGTTCGAGACGTAGCCCCGCGGGGTCTCGTGCTTTAACCTACTTTTCAAATTCCTTTCACACGAGGAGGACTTTGCAAGAGGCTCATCACTCTCCAAAACTTTTCTTTGTTTGCCAAGCTTCGGCTCCGCTCTCTTCTTGTTGTTTTCCGAGATAGTATTCTTGGTAGTGTATAGTTTTCAAAAATTATTACCTGTAAAAAATCCGAAGCTGGACGTTTCGAACGTCGAAAAGCCAATTTGTGAAAAAGATGAAGCTACGCCATGCACAGGTCGGAATGGAGCAACTGTATTCGAGATGTTTTGCCTGCAAGATTTGTTGAAAAGCAGCAAGAAATAGAGACGTCTCCGCTGATATAGGGTTCTATTGGGTTAAGGCAATAAATACAAATGTGGCGTTTAGACGATAAATCATACTTTCCAATTCCCGTGAAAAGGCAGACTTTGAAAGCTCATACATTACAATGAGTTTTCCGAGATTTATGGATCGGCGTTCCATGTGTGTGTGTGTGTGTGTGTGTGTGTGTGTGTGTGTGTGTGTGTGTGTGTGTGTGTGTGTGTGTGCGTGTGTGTGTGTGTGTTCAGGAAAGGGACAAACGGCAATGTGCTTGGCGTTTACCTCGAAAACGCAGTGGTGGCAGATATGTACACGAAAGCGAGAACCCAGGGAGAGTGCGTGCACGATTATAACGACTACAAATAACGATAATAATGCTAGTAGCATGGGAAAGACCAAATGAAGCCAATTACACGTGTATACGCTCGATTTTTAGCTCGTCGCGCGAGAAAAAGGGCAGAGCCCTTGTTAATTTGCGCGGATTTCTCGATAGCAGCGCGTACCGCGGTTCTTCTTACCTCTGGAGCCGAGAGAAGCGTTTGAAGTATGCGATATCGGAGGCGCTGAGTGGCAGAAAGGGGATGCTGCTTGCACTGCACGAGGATTCTCGGTTAGGCAGCTCATTAGCACTTGGCTCGTCGAAAGATTATACGTCTACCTCGGTCCTTCGAATTAAATGATATCGCCGGAGAATCTGCATCCGATGTATTCCTTGAATCCTAATTAGTTCTTGCCAAGTATTAGCACGCAAGCGTGATTACCGCAGCCGCGCTTAGTTTGGTGCTAGCTATCTTCGATAATGAGAAATTATTTGTTTGGCGCGACCAAGCTCATTTGCAACGACAACAAAAAACACTAAGATTTTAGATTGCGACGTCGCAGCCGCACGAGTCTTTGATTATGTAGCCGTCAGAGTTGCAATTAGTCTAGGCCTTTGCTCACAGCCTACATACGATAACTCATGAAGCGCTGGCGATGACGAGCAATATGCCGACATAGACTCAGTCTTCTGTAAACACATCAGGCGCACGGTCTTTTGATCATCGAACTCGCGCTTGCTAATAAGCTGTGTCGTAACATTGTTTGATGACTATGGCCTTATATTTGCTAACGTTCACGTCGAAATGCAAGTTGATATTGTTGAGGTTATTTTAGTCGGATTGCTGCAAGTTAATTTCAATCGGTTGTTTAACAGAGCACGGGGAAAGAGGACGAACAATGATCCGCCGATGAACTTTTGTAAGTTTGTTTATTGTTAGAAAGTCGCTCGTGTACATTGTTATTTGTCTTACATCTTTAGTTAACTAATGGACTGTACAGCATCGCTTATTAATCGTACATCGTAAATCGTATTCCGATCGCTACTTTGCCTCGACAGCACCGTCACGACGTTTTTGCCGTCTTTCTTCTTGACTCGCCAAATAGTGTTGGAATTGGCCAAGAAGATCCACTCGCGATAAACGAAAATGAAAGTTGGATCAGAGACGCCGTGGACGAGTATGCTTCTCACATCATTGCCGTCGAAATTAGCATGATCGATGCGCGTCGTTTGATCACTAATACATATCCAATAAACGCGATTCTCCGAATAATCAATGGCCGTAGGTCTCGACAGATGTGCTATGGCATCTTGAAGCGTCGCAAAAGGTATGGAGCTGTTAGAAGTTGTAGACAGTCTGTATATGCTTTGCGTGTACAGGAGCGTCGCTATGTAAAAAATATAATGTTGGTTCGGATAAATGCACAAGCTGGAACGTCTTGAGTAGCCGTTTGTGAAGCTTCTTAGCTGTACGTGACGCGTGATAGTGTCATGTTTGACATCGAATACTTTTATGTAATGCTTAATGCCCTCGGTGTAATAATAAATCTGTTGATCTTCGTACTCCGAGGCGTACAAATTGCCCGACAACCAATCGTAAACCAAATCGGTGATAACGTTCTCGTTGTACTCCAGCAGCGTCGTTTGATTGCGATAGCCTTTCAAGTTGGTCTTGAAAATATTCTTACCGTCGCTAAAGTACAAGACATCGTGACGGTAATCGTAGTCGAATATTATGCTGCTCTTGAGCGATTCCACGCGATAAGGCGTTGGCAATATAACGTCGGTCAAGATTTTCCTGGTGACGTCTAGAGTTCTTCCGCGAACTGTGCTGTCGGTGGCGTACAAGATAAAATCACGGGTTTCCCGGCAAGTTCTTTTATCGGGATTCAGCTGCCAGCCAAGCTTGCAAGCGCAACTGCGACGTCCGCGGGGAACGAGCAGGCACAGTTGTTCGCATTCGCCTCCGCCGATGTTGCACGGATTGGCGGTCGACTGATTGGATTGCTTGTCCTTCTCGGCTATGACTTTGATTGACGTTGGATTTTCAAGGCTATTCAGCGGCTGCATTAGGTAATCCACGCAGATATCGTCGTCGGTACGGCAAAATACCAATTGATGTTTCGACATACGATGGTGATCTTGCCACAGCCAGTACAGCCGCTTGTTCCAAGCTGATATGTCGATAATGGTGGCGGTGTCGGTGTGGAAGTAGCGCAAGTTCTTTCCGTCGTAATCCGAACTTTCAATGCCCACCACGTCGTTAACCCAGTAAACTCTTTCTCCGCTGCAGTCTAGCGCGAGCGCGGATATGCCGCTCTTCTCCACGATTACATTCAGATTTTCACCGCTCATGTCAGCTCTTATGATCTGCGAAAATTAGTTGCCAGTAGTTATTTTCTTCTCGGCAATGTTTCTTTTCATTTTTTCCTTACCGAGTTCAAATTTTGCAAAATAAACATGACGCCCGCGGACGAATCGAGTAAAATTTTACTCGGTTGTATGAGGTCTGCCAAAAGGACATTGTACTCTCGCGTATTCACGTTAATCACAATCAACGTGCCCTTTGATTCGTCTACAATGTACAAATTTTCTCCGATACGATCGAACGCCAATGATTTAGGTCTGACCCTACTTTCCTCGAAAATAGTAGTATAATTGTATTTCGTTGTATTTCCGTGTCGATCCAACGACGATATAGTCGTGAGCGTGCTGCTGAACGTCGATAAAAAGATGTTTTTTCCGGCCAAGATTTCGAATGTGTCAATGCTGCTCGTCGCCTCGTGTAGTACATTTAGCGTCTCGTTTTTCGCGTCGTACTCCCAAAGATTATTATTATCATTCAAAATGACTCTTTCAGTGAAATTCAGCCACGATCTGGCATCGAGACCCTCCTCTCGGTGCGGATAATTTTCGTACGCTGATATTAGCCTGTATTCGCTTGCGTTACTGCTCGTCACCAATTCTGGCGGCATCGTCATATTGGAACTATTCGCCAATGCGTTTTTTAATGCTAAAGAGTCGCTATAATTGTAAACTGAAACATTTCAAAAGAGAATATACCAGAGTTTTATTTTTCGTAACTTATAGTTTGTAGACGAGATAAAAAAAAAATAAATAGGAATATGAAATTACCGACTTTGATATTTCAAGATAACTGATGTGATAACTATTAGAGTTAATAAACCTACGATAATCACAGTTGTCGCTAATAGTATGCAAGTCAAACGATCCATGAATTTCCTACAAGAGCTGGATCGAATGTACCTTCTTACTCTAT
The DNA here is from genome assembly GCF_024137745.1 of Phymastichus coffea. Taxonomy (NCBI): domain Eukaryota; kingdom Metazoa; phylum Arthropoda; class Insecta; order Hymenoptera; family Eulophidae; genus Phymastichus; species Phymastichus coffea. Next base: position 1,802,632 of record NW_026706849.1, read on the forward strand.
ATGTTTTCGGCTTGGCACTGCTTTCATTGATATCTTTCATTATTATTTCGTCGCCTGTAACGAGAATTTAACAGAAAAAAAAAACAAAAAAAAAACAGGAGAATCGAATTTTGTGCAATAATTATTTTTACGAACTTTATACTTGCCCCGTGTGCCCAAATGAAGTAAAATCGATTACATACCATTCGGAGTCAAGTTATTGTCACTAGTTGACAATAGCGAATTCATGTTAACAACACTGTGAACTTTCAAGTGTTCCAAGCTCAGAGTGCGAGCCTTTTTCACATATTAAGCCGAGATCAAGAGAGCAAATAAAATCTTCATGTATGGAGTCTCGATACCCACTCCAGACAATATCGCAATAAAAACTAACATATTTACCAGACGAAAAGCATCGCGTGTTGCAGTGTGTGATTGATCTGCTACTTTGTTTTAGTAATATCGTCGATAAGATGGCGCGCCTTTTTTTTTCGGAATCCCGCGCTATACTTATCGTATGAGCGTTAGGTAACAGATGCCGTATGCATATACCCTAATCGCACATGTCTTGATTCATAAAATTTATCTCGTATTTTTTTCTCGTCTGCGCGCCAAGCATTCGGCTGCTCTTGAACTCAAATTAACAGCAATACAGTCGCCTCGACTTAAAAATTATATTCTCCGCGCGCGATGTAACAAGTGTTCTCGCGGACTTTTTCGCCTATGCCGTTGATAAGCCTGTAAACGCAGACAAAATAGGGGGAGGGAAAACGACGCGCTAACAACACGTCTGAGTTGTGCGCATGTGTGCGTGACAGGCGGAAGACTACGCGGGAATGAAAAGTGGCGTCGAGGAGCATCTGGGCATGCTGGTGCGCGGTGACGAGTCAAGGATAGCCGTTGCAGCAGCAATGCCAGCGGATCCACGGGATTTGGCGAGCTTGCCGACGAGCCTGGAGTCACGGCTACCGCAGCTCGACCAGGCACTGAAACTCACGAACGCGGAGTGGCTACCTGTCACCAATACTAGGTAACGACCTTTAAGATTATTCCACCGATAAAGTGTCTCCTCCTCTTGGGCGTCTCGCTAAATTAACCAAGTTTAAGGCATGAACAGTCAGTTTGTCTTAAGGTTAAGAGCCTCCAAGTGGAGGAGGGTCGAGTTTGGCTAGACGCGCGCTAAAGATAGGAACTCGATCGATTTTCTCAGATAGAGAGAGCGACGTTGTCTTTGAAAACTTCCCTTGCACGCTTCGCTCTTTAAACACTTTGCCCGACTTTGACAGCAAGTACTGCATCCTCTTTTATTCCTTAGAGCTTTACTTGATTATTCGGGCTGTCGCCGAATGAACTTTCAGGAGAGAAGAGACGCCAACAGCTTCTCGCACTCTACTGATAAAAGCAACTTTTCGTATGGTTTCAGGTTTAAATTTTTTGTATATTCGGCTTACTACGACGAGAGAATTACGGGCAATAATCCGGCGAGCCGCAGCTCCAGCTCGGGGGGAGTCGTTCGTGTTATCGGCGCTACGAAAACCAGAGGACCCGACAGGGTTTGGTGCAGGCTGTGGTACCTCACACATAACTCGGATAATGCCACGACTTCGATAACAGTTGCGGCTAAAGTCAAGGTAAACGCCGCATGACCTCGTTTCCTCGCCCATATTGTTGTACTATTTGACAATAGCACGAGCTCGCGCTGAAAGCAATGTGGACATTTCAATTGAAAACGGAAGCGCTCCGTTCTGTGCCTGGTTCAAGATTTACGTTTCCGTGCTCTCGGCTTTTTTTTCTTTCTTCTTTTTCCCGTCACAGAGAGGAGTTGTTAAATCAACTTGCAGTTGCGAAATTTAAGCGCGACGTGGCCCATTAATTTCACTCGAAGTCTCTACTTGGGCGGGCGAAAGCACCCGCGTGCGCGTGAAATTTACGTTGACACGTCGCAAATAGGCGATTCAGGCACGCGGCACATCGTCATTTACTAAAATTGACGTGGACCGTAATTATGCAGGCGTTATTATAATAACTATCGCACGGCGTGGCTTGTTGATTTTAATGACGTGAAAATGATTGGTCGCGAGTGGAGAGCACAATGCATTACCGAAACATGACACGCAGGTGATCAGGGAGAATTGGAATCTGAAGTACAGCGCGTGCTTTGTGATCTGCCCGCTGCCGAAGGAGACGCCAGCGCAAGTTTCGGACCGGGTGCCACAATCGGTGAGCATAGTAGCGAGGCTACGCACACCGCCGACCAATCGGCTTCTCGTGCGCAATCGACCAGTCGACAGGCCCAAGGAACGGCGGCCTCTCGCCGTTTGCGTCAAGCCTTTGCACTACGATTACAATAGGGTGAGTTTCGTCTCTATTATCGCTTCGCCTATATATCTCTCCCGCGCCCAACTCTTATCGATAATGACTTGTATCCGCCTTGAGCAACTACTCTCGCCAAGGTTCATTGTTCTTGCGCCCAAGACTGTTTCTTGCTGCGCGCGCGTATGTAAGCGCTGCAGGAGAGAGAACGAGAAAGAGAGAGGCTTTGAGCGGACTTGAAGTACTTTACGTAATCTTAATGGCTTTAGATCCGAAGGCTCGCGCTTTATTCGCCGAGTACAATTGCAGCCCGTAACAGCTGAGTCGGGGGAGAGAAAAAAAATTTTAAGTAAACTATTGCTATACGACGTTAAACACCGTTTATGTTGTTTTCTAATTGAGGACGGCTCGTCATTGAAATTCAAATGGGTTTTCGTTTCTACAATCAGATATACGGCTTGTCGTATCGATCGTTGACGCATGATATTCATTCGATTCACTGATTTTCCAACAATACAATCTATTAACAATGCGATCTCCCGTCACAACACTGATTCCATTTTGCTTTCATTAATTCGACGGCATTCAGCGCGGTAAGCTTCATTCACGCAAGCTCATTAAAAAAGAAAAGGGAGGTGATGGTGGAATATAGTAAGTGACTTTACCAATTAATAAATGTAAATGCGCGCGAGCAAAATTGCATTGAGAAAGGGAGGGGTTGGTCAAAATTAAGCATGGCAGATAAATCCGCGGAGGCCCGTCGCCCAGGAATCTACATATAATAACTGCATGCCTGGGAGAAGGAGAAGGCGCGCGGAGCGAGTAACCGAAGCGAAGCCGAGGCGGCAATGTATGCGCATTTATAATGTACGTACGTGTGTGCATGTCGCAGGTGCTCCAACTAATCGAGTTCATCGAACTGCACAAGATCTTGGGCGCGAGTCACGTAACTCTGTACAACGACACGCTGGGTAGCGAGGCTGGCTGCGCTTTGAAGTATTACGAGGCGAGAGGCCTGGTGACGCTGCTACCTTGGCATCATTTGGATATGGTGTCGCAGCGTGAAATACGTACCGAAGGCCTCTTCGCCGCCCTCAACGACTGCCTGTATCGCTCCATGTACTCGTACGAGTATCTCGTCCTACTCGACCTCGACGAGTTCATCATTCCCAGACACGACGAGACTATACTCGATCTCATAAGGTGACGACGACTGAGCCCCTTTATCTCTTATATGCGCGTGCTCCCGGCCCCCTCCCCCTCCCAGCTTGCCCTCGCCTCGTTGCTTTCGTTGTTGCGCGCTCATTTTTATCTTTACCTCGCTTGCACTTCCCTCGTGCATGCTGCTCGAGGGAGGCGCGATGCTGCCTGCAATTCGCCTTGTTTTTCATTCACTCTAGCACGCTCGTCATTGCTTTATATTTATGTAATTCTACTAATTCTTTGCTTTTCCAACCAAATAACTTCGGCTGTACAAGCGCGCAACAACGTCATTTGATTGCGTCAAATAAGTTGCCGGCCCTCTTCACGCAGCTCATTACTTCTCGCAAGATGCGGCTCTCGAACCCATTGTTTCAGCTACTTACATTATATAATCTCACTGACTTTTTTTGAATATCGAATTTCACGAATCCAATATTTTTGGCTATCCGATATTTCGACGTGATGTTCGGTCGGCAGCACTATTGTTCTAGATAAGACAGGAGCTTTTATAAACGAAATTCGAGTCTAGCAAAAAACAATAAGAATAAAATCAAAAACTCTTTACAATTTTTCAGAGTAATTAGAGATGGATTTTCTTATTTCACATAGCTTTCGATTGATTCTCATTATTTATACTCACAGCTATCTCGTAAATAAAGTCAATGCTATATTTAATACTTAATTTAATTAATACAACTGGTATGCTCAGTGACAAAAGAAACGTTAACAAAAGATGGCAACAACTGAAAATAATTGATGATGCGCAGGTGGATGAACACGCGGGTCAACGGAAAAACGACGGGCGCCTATTCCTTTCAGAATGCCTTCTTCTACCTACAGTGGCCGGACGACCCGTACGTAACAACCTCCCGACGCGCCACGGAAGCCGGCCTCATAACTCTTCGCAAAACTCGCCGCCGCTCCAAGTTACATCCCCATAAGCAACGTTCCAAGTACGTCTGCAGACCGCGCGACGTCGTCGAGACGGGCAACCACTTTGTGTGGGAATTCGTACCGGGCCACGGCACCGTGAACGTACCTGCCGACGCGGCGATCCTCCACCACTACCGAGTTTGCGAATTCGGCGGCGACGATTGCGTGAAGACTGCCTCGGTCGTCGATCGAACTGCTTACAAATATCTCGACAAACTGGCCGAATCGGTGGAAAGTACGTGGCAGGAGCTCGTGAAAATCTGCCCAGGCATGCCCGAGCTGAAGCCGCCGCCACGCGAGGTGGCCAAGAACAGCGTCGAGAGGTAGCAGATAATCACGGGCGACGAGCTGCGCGTCGACGTAAAGCAGCCCATCGCTGGTGATTTTGGCTTCGTTTTGGCCAACTTCACCGGCAGGCCGATACTTGCTAGGACGTACTTTTACAATTATGCGTGAAAACATTTGTTACTGTTGACGTGGAATGACGATGGATGAGCGTGGATGAGATGTAGAGCGTAGTCTGTTTGATAAACAATTATGCCGATATGTGATCGACCTTTCGCTTTCTTTGAGACTTCTGGCTCTGCCATATTTGTTTTATTTCCAAATACTCGGTAAACGCGCTCGACGACATTGTTTCAGCGCACATCTCGGTTCGAGTTGTTGACAAAGTTCAGCACTGCATGCTTGAGAAGAGGACCTTGTCAGATTTTAAGTGGTGTATTTTTCTACGTATAAGCATTTTTACACGTTGTTGCTTGTTATTCAACTGCGCTACATTAAGTTTCAATTCAGTTACGCTTGATCAGTCAAAATTGACACTTTTATGCCCGATGCAACTGTGAATTATACAACAGAAAGGTTATCAAATATTTTCAAATACAGAGCACATTGAACTATTAAGAGAAATAAAACTATTTCGTATAACTACATTGTAGATGACTTTTGCACATAATAGAGAAGCAAATCAAAATTGTTTGCTATCTAACTCGTGTAAGGCATAACTGACGCACATGAAGGTAATGAGATAAAATGCACAAACTCACTCGACTATACCAATGCCAGAAATTCTGTGCAACAAACAAGATCATGACGTTCCATCCATCTACATAAGAATAAGACTTACTGCATTTTTATGTAAAAGTAACTTGTACGTTAAGAAACTTAAGCTCAATGTTCAGGCACATGAATGAAAATCTCTCTCAAATAATTGTAAAAGTGCTATACTCAACGTTTAAACGTTTAAATATTCTTGCTATCTTTAATTTTAAGCTCGTCAAGTTACTATGAAAGAAAATCAGATTAAAAAAGCTTGACAAGTGGATAGCACGATGTCAGAAATTAACTGTTTAAATATGTCTGATCGGACAAGTATTGAATTGGTATAATAGTTTCCCGATTTGAAATTTTACCAGTGGTTATTAACGATAATTTGAGTTTCTTTAACGATATTTTTCAAATGTCTTTACTAGACGATTTTGTTGTCAAAACCACGTAAATGAAAATTCATATTTTAAACTTATTCATATTGAAATCACGTCATTCTTTCAACGCATTCGTAGAAATAGTAGGTTCCGAAAAAGGCAATAAACTAACAGTTCACTAACCGCAATATAAACAAAATACAATTATAAACAGTTGTAAAATTCGATTAAAAGTGTCTACGAACGTGTGGATATTTTTTGTAAGAATCTAAATCAATCTCCGTCAACGAGTTGAGAAATATGACGGAGGATATGAAATTATACCTAAAATCTAAAGAAATATAAAAATGAATAAAATGGTGCACGCTCTGGTGCTTTCTTTCAAATTCTGAATGTGTGAGATGCGTTAAAGTATAAAGAAAATATTTCGTCAGATAATTTGGGTCTAATATTGTATGAGTAAATTTTCTGCAAATAGTATTTTTACCTCTGATCGGCAACTTGTTTGAATATATGCTATAATTTAAATAGTGCCATTCAATTAAGATTAGAAATATATTATCTGATGAAAAATTTTTCTAAAATCAAAAGACTTTGTAAAATATTAATCTCAACTATTAGGTATGTGAGAAAGAATTCTATAATATAAGCTTACTCCTCACAATGGCATTTATATGTACGTGTGTGTGTGTATGTGTGTGTATGTATGTACCATCGCGGCCTATAGTTATTTTGATCTAGTGTATAATTGAGAAAATCTTATTATTACAAAAATTGGAAAACTTATAATTAAATATGATTCATTTTTTTACAAATTATTAATTTATTTTCACGATGCTCTTTAAAATACAATAAAGAGTGACAGTCACGCATATCGATAGTTAGTAATTAATATAAATATCTGCATAAATATTTGTAATAAGTCATAGTGTATAGGATTATTAAGAAACAAAATGATCTCAAATTTTCACTCGTATAAAGCAATTTGCTAAAGATTTAAAAAAATCAATAAAATTAATTCAAATATGATTCTTATCACGTTTTAAATTATTTGATGAGTTATGATTAATAATTGATAAACAATTTGTATGAAATAATTTTTACCATTGTGATAATTTAACATTTGATTTAAATACATTTTCTAATTTTCTAGATAAACAATGATGGATATTAAAATTGTTCGATGCGAAAATTTATTCAAAATATAATTTACATATATAATGCCTATATATTGATACAGTTATTTAAATAAATTGAATACGAGTTATGCAAATTTATTCATATGCTATTTATTTTAATAATTTATTTTTATTGATATGAACGAGTGTTTTGAAACTGATGCTTGAATCAAAATTTTGAATAATGCAAATGTTTTTAGGAACGTACTTCTATTGTTTGTTACTAATTATTTGATAGAATGATCTTCTGTGTTTAAACGGCCATTGCGGTTAAAAATACCCTGTCAATTTTATAAAATCTGTGCGAACATTCATAAAATAATTTTTTTTAAATATGTACATATATTAAAAACTATAGGATACCTTATTTCAAAGTAATTATAATTGTCGATCAACTTCCATGAAATCAGTCAACAAACATTGTAATAAACGATTATAAAATCATATTTTTAATGTACTCAGACTGCTAATACAAGTCAACAACGATGTATGTTAATGGTGCTCTATTCTGCATATCCAAAGCACTTGTTAATTTGAAACTTGAAATGAAGTTCTGTGTAAAAAATATTGCAAAGAGTAGATGAATCATGGCTATTTAACTAAAATTTATTTTAAATTACTTTAGAAAGAGGCTTTGATTTTTTGAACAATATATTGCATCTTTTACGAATGTGTTCAACTCTAAAAAGTTTATATGAATTATGAAGAAAAGAACGTTTAAGACAATTGATTACCATTTTATTGCTACATACTAAATAAATAAAAAAAATCGATTCATCATGATATTTTATTTATTTTATCAATCAAGAAGTATAAAGACTACATATTATTAAATAGCTGAGTAATTCCATGTCTTAGAAGACGACGCCATCTAAATGCCGTAAAATTTTATCATTGCTTTCATTATATATTAGATCATATTATATAATTTTAGTAATATTTACTACTAGACGTATTAATCAACCATCTTTTAATAATTCATGATAAAAATTACTGTATTATACACGATAATAAGGCAATACGAAAGAAAGTTATATGAAAGTAATTACGTCTACTTTCATGACAAAAAAAATTTGTTTCAAAATTAATATTTGGATTTTCTTAAATTTATTCGAACAATATCATCCAAAGTATTTCAAAATCATGAAAATTTTCAAAAGTAACGTCGACAAAATTATTTATAATAATTAAATAATTGTCGATACTAACAGTTGACATATTATATGTTTTTACATTCTTTTGCTTATGTTCTTTCTGATAGCTTGAAGAAATTTAAAGTCATCTGAAGAAGGAGTACCAGAACAAAATAATTTTTCTCCCTACACCTTTTCACTTGATTAAAAGCGAGAGGACTGGCGTATCTGTATAAAAATCACCAGGTTATTTTTATTAATAGTCTTCTTGCAAGATACAACTATCTTGCATAATCGAAGTGGAACAGTTCTATAAGTATGTTGTCATTGGATGAATTGAATTTTTTTTAATATTTAGCTATTATGAAAATTATACGAAAAGCTATTTCTAAAGATATTAATGGAAATCATCCTATATTAAATTTAGTTTCTAGCTACCCCTTTGGTTAATTATTTTAAGCCTTCTATCAACATTGACTATTTGGTCTTCAACTGATAACTCATTAAGAAGAAGTTCTGTATAAGCTGGATTTCTATTTTTATTCGTTGAAAAATTTAAACTCTGATTGAATTTTTTTTAGTGTCTTCACCTTACTTTATAAGCATACAAAGTGATCTTCAGATCGTAATTTCAAATATTCCATATACACATTATTTTCACCAAGAATCGTTGGAAGGCTTCCTTTTTTAATAAAAGAAGTCTTGCAAACGTTACTAAAATGTTTTACTGAAACCTATCTGAACTAAATTGTGAAATTTGCAGAGAATCAAAAAATCAAGAAAAAAACACCTATTTGTCAGACATTTTATGGTTTATTTTTTAATCTGTTGCTTTTTCACTACTAAATTTTTTTAACCTTAACTTTTGTAGGAATTCCTTTATCAATGTAAATATGAACCTCTTTACAAAAGGTTTATTGCATTCGGAACACATTTGAAACATTTACCTTTAAACGAACGCACACGATTATAATTAAGAATAGAAATATATAAATGAAAACCTCCCAATTAATTTATAATCTTAAGTTACTGAAAGTTTATCCAGATCTAGCATAAGAGATATGGGATCTGATTGCTTCCTTTCTCGGGAAATCTGTCAGAACCAATGAGAAAAAGAGAAAGAAAAGAGACGAATAGACTGAAACTACAAGAATGATAGGCTATAAGAAATACAGTATCCGAAGAGGAATCCTCAGGGACCAGAACGGAACCCACCAAAGTCATACTGTAAAAGAGTGCCGGTGGGTGTAGAGACATCGCAAGAAAGATTTCGAGTTACGACTTTACACCCGTACATCCGTAAAATGAAAGGGTTTTGAGTCTGTAGGGCACGTAGGGGAATCTGATATACAGCGCAGCAGTAAGATCGAGACCGTTTCGATCTCAACATCAATGCATCCTACGCTCTATAAATGTTTTTTTACTCCTTACCCTTAATATAAAAAAACACGCACAAGCATTTTATGCAAGAACAGACAGAATTTTGTATAATTACTGAATTTATAAACACACATGCTCTCGTTTAGAAGCTGCAGTGCGACTGTTCTTGAAAATAAGCCTCAATTCGATCTATTTGACAATGTATATGTACAATCTATATACTACAGAAATTTCAACAAATGCTGTGGAAAGGGTAAAAACTAGTCCATGAATGATAAGCCGAATTTTTTTGATATAGAATGTATATATATTCACATACTACATAAAATGGAATAAATAAAATTAGAAAAAGAGCGACGAAAATAAAATCTGAGGATGCATCTTATTAATTTTGTGGCAACGTTGCGAAACCGTTTATTATTTTTTCTCTTTATCTCATCCCATGTGAAGGTAAATTCCCTTGCACTAAAAAATATCTAACAAATATCTGGTAATTAAATGAAAAATATGCTATTAATCAGTATTTGGCCCTATATTCAAAAAGTACGTTTTGTAATGAATACCAAAAAACCAAAAATTCGGTTTTATATTATGTAATAATTTATGTTCAATTTAATAATTAGTAAAAGTTTGAAAAGAAGTTTTTATTAATACAGTACTTTCTCCTCTTTTAGGTCTTTTCAGGGCCAACACCGTTTGTACGAATTATGAACGTCACGACATTTAATGACGAGTTACATTCACGATTCTATGTCTATAGTACGTCATAGCAACCAGTAAATGTTAGCTTAGTCACACCCGCATAGCATTTGAGTGTATTTATTGATCTACGAAAATTGTGGAAAGGTCAGGTTAACAAGAATAACGTTCATAAAAATAATCAATTCTAATTTTGAGCCTAAACGTCTACGTGTTTTTATTTTATGAATAAGTATGTTTTTAACAATAATTGTGCTAATTTAGACTTGTAGTTACAGTTTTTAAATATATAAAATGATTAAATGCCTGCATAGAAGACTTTAAATTGTAACACGTTTACAAAGAGGATATCAGAAAGTGTTTTTAACGACATAAATAAGATGAGTATTTATATATGAATAGATTAGTCACAAAAATTCATCTTTTCATAAAAATCGATTTTGGTTATTGTTTATAAATCGAAAGAGGGTATAGCATGATGAAAAACGAATATGGACTGGTCATCATCTTTAGCCATGTAAAATAAAAGTTTATACTATGTAATAGATCAATAAAATAAGCTGAGTTAATAGATTTACACTTACGGAACCAAAAGTTTCTAGTGAGAGAGATATGATATCTCCAGCTGTGATCTGCACTGGACGCTGAGCTCTTAAAATTACTAACAATAAGACTATAGATTTACCGTGTGAACGATGCCACATCCACGAGGTTGAAACAGCGAAAGCAGCATATCCAACTTCCTTACTTTAAGTTTATGTTAGAAATATAGATAAGACAAAGTAATATGATCAGATATCATCGACTTTTAAACGTATATTTCGTTGAAGAGATAATCCGGAGATCACTGGGTCGTGAATAACCGGCACACGCTTCCAAAGAAAATTGACAAATATTTGGGCAATCACGATCTGACTATGATTAATTTATATCTATAAAAACTTCTTGAATTAGGTTATTCGATTATTAGCTATTCAACTCACGCTAGCCAATTTTAAGACACATTATAGCCTATTAAAGACACATTATTGCAGATTGTAACTATTTGTACCAAAAATATTGTTTAGGACATTTTATCAAGTTAGATAGAAAGCCTTAAAAGTATAATTAATCATTTGACTATTAATCAAGAAAACAACGAACGAAACTTTTGAGACCACCAAAATAACCAAAGACGATCATTACGAAGCCTCCGAGGGCGGTACCACATAAGTAAAAATATACTACGGAAGTTTGGACCGCAAGCAACAGAATTGCGAAGATACTCCAATAGCCTAGCCACATATCTTCTGTATTTTTGGTGTACCACCTTTTTTCCATAGCACATGTACCGAGGCCCCATATAGCTAATAATTAAACTTGAACTCAAGAACGAATTCAAGTATATGATTTGGATGGCCGAGCTGTATTATTATTCGAAAGAAAAACGACGCTGCTAGAATATGCTAGAATATAAAAATTTAACATTATAAGTACATACAATTTCTCATGAACATTAATGGTATTAAAACTACATTAAATGATATGCTGTCAGTATGTCAATTTCTTTAGAGAGAGAGAGAGAGAGAGAGAGAGAGAGAGAGAGAGAGAGAGAGAGAGATATCAATTTAATTGTAATATATAGACTAGTTTAATAAATTGTTATTTAGAAAGCATGCTTGGTCATTTCTAGCAAATAATACAAGTATCTGCATAAAAATTGCATCAAGATTATTTGATTAATTTTTTTATTGAATCTCTTTTAGTTACTGTTTTTTTGTTACACTATATTTTTGTTACACTTAGAGATAATAACTAAAATTCCATTTCTATTTCGAGTACAAGATTTGTGTGTGTGTATGTGTGTGCGCGCGCGCGAGTGTGTGTGTGTTTGTAAACAGATATAGATATAATATCTGGAATATATATCTTATAATAACTTATAACGTCGAAGAAATCATTCAATTCCAGCGTTATTGCTGCAAAAGCTCCTAACTGCACGGTTAATGTAGTCTCAGATGCTTGCAGGGGCTAAACCTACAATTACACTCCATTCTATTACATTGAAGTCACGTACACGGATTAAGTTTTAACTAGTCCTAAGGCTAATATAAATCCCATCACTTACAGAACTAATATAATAGCATGAAATTATAGCATGGGCTCTTCGTTTGCGAACATAAGAACAGAAAAGAAGATTCAAAATTATTGGAATAAAAGCGATTAAACAGATTATTTATAAATGAAAATACAAAACTTCAGTTTCATGTATATGCATTGATTCGATTTATTATTGAACAACACACACACATACACACGCGCGCGCGCGCACTCACACACACACACACACACACACACATATTTAAAAAAATTAATTTTTGTAATTTTTGTTCACTTAAATATCGAAAAATCATAAAAAGTAAGACAAATAGATAGTTTAGTTATGTATATTTTAATTATTTTAATAATATTCACAGTAATTTACAGTCATGCAACATTTATACTGACATAGCATAGCACTTAACAGCATTAGTTGCCCTTGGGGAAAGTTTTGGCTCAACTAAGCTTACCGTATCTGCCCTTTTGGTTGGAAGTATAACAGCTCGCTTAATTATCGAGCGTGCTCTCGTTCTCATTCATTTGGCCGTTCATACGCACGCGTTAGCGGTGTGTGCCCGCCGAATTATTAATTATGACTTGGAATACCAGCATGTATTGGACTGTCCCTCCTGTGCTTACACGCGTTTGTGCCGATCATTAATCTAGTAGAGAGTCAATGACAAGAAACATCTTCTGTTAGAGATACTTATACTCTGATAACTTTTAGTTTAGATAAAGTAGCAATGCAAATTCTTCATGGAGTAGGAGAGAATCAATAATTTGAACATACACTGAATTGCAGGCAATGAAATGTTAAGTGCATTTTTTTTAAATAAAACAAAAACAGCGTTGAACAATGTTATAGTAATGAACGAAATCATGAAAATATTGCGATCATCGAAATATTATTAGTTGAAATGGCGACAAATCAACGGTGATCTTCGCTATTCTGATTGGTCAATTTTAACCAACCAATCACCTGACTTCCATGGCATATGAGACAATTTCTATGACTTTTTGTTGATCACATACCTTCATTTCACTAGCGTGGATACGGTTTCATAAAGTCGTGCTTTTTGACTTGTAATTAAGAAAAATTCTAATAGTTAATTATTATTCATTAATCGTATGGAATAATAATTAAATACGGAAATACTGTTAATTTCTTTTACTTTTTGAACAAAATTTATAACTATATCCTAGGAAACTAGAGATAAGTGAAAACAATATTCAGTTCGGTTTATGAGTTATTTATCAAGTAACTCAAAATCACCAACTATTACTTTCCTCTTTAAGGTTTGCTTGGACAGATTATCGTTCATTTACATCATTTTAAACTTGCTGGATCTATCATTCAGAGGACAAATTGACAAATTACTTGGAACTAATCTTTAATTTTTATTATGACGATTATGAATAATAAATTACTTTTTATAACTAAATAGTACAATATATTTTTTCAAATAAAATGTAATTTTATAGTTTTTAATTACATAATATGGAAAAATATTTATTATAGTTAAGGAAATATCGTAAATATTTATTTGTTTATCTTCAATCTGAAAGACCTTGTTCTCTAAAATCGATAAGGCGATTCTTTAATTGTCTTATTCCTGAACATTTATTAATTAACCTACTATTGTATGTTAATTTAAGCGTTTTATTCGATAAAACGTCTAACACAAATGATTTTTATTTTCAATATATATTTATAGGGATCAATAAATTTGTAGTGACTAATAAATACATTCATCGAACATTATTTTGATGACATCAACAATTTTTAAATATCTTTAAAGAAGCGGCGTGCATCAAAGATTATATGTACAATGCATTTTTTTGATTGAGAACAATAAAAGATCGAATGAAAATAAAGAAGAAATGACTTTACTGTTGTTAAATCAACTAAGTAACATCATTGATTAATTTGATATCGTCAATTATAGGTCCGTTAATATTATTTGTTGGTATCGACATTACTTTTATACATCCTTTTCCAGTTTTCTTATATACTCGCCAAACAGTTGTATTGTCAACTAAATATATCCACTGACGGTAAATAAAAATGCGATCCACCAGCGGAAGGTTTTCTAAGATTATTTGATGTACATCCAAACCATCCAAGTTAGATTGTTTGATAATCAGTGAAGAATAATTTTTTTCAATCCAGTACAATCGATTTTCTTGGTAATCAATAGTTAAAGGTTTTCGTAAATTTATATCTACAGAGGTAGTATTAAGTGATATTGATGAAATAGTAGCATTTAAAGATATTCTTTCAACGTGTTTACGATGACCGATCATGCTATCATTTGTTCCAATATAAAACATGTATTTTCGCTGTGGATGAATAATCATTCCAGCTTTAATAACAGCTTTACAATCGAAATATCTTACATTTTCAAAACCGTCAAATTTGTATTTTTTGATATAATATCGCATATATCCTGAAGTGGAATATTTTTCATATCTAAAGTAGTACAATTTTTCAGCCAACCAATCAAATGCTAAATTGATTATAACGGTTCCATGATATAAATTGAAATCCGTAAGATCAAATAGCAACTTTTGAGGCTTGTATTGTTTAAGGTTAATTCTATAAACATATCTATCTTCAGCAAAATAGAAATTATCATTACGCTGGTCATAGTCGAATGATGTTATGTACTTTGATGAATTTGTGCGGTAGGTCGTAGGTAAAATTACATCAGTAAACGTTTTTTTTGTTCCATCCAAAATGTGTCCTCGAATTAAATTTTCGGTCACATACAAAATGAAATCGCGACTTTCTCGGCAGGTTCTTTCATCAGGATTAAGCTGCCAGCCGAGCTTGCAAGCACAACTGTAAGTTCCTAGAGAGCTAATTAAACATATATCTTGGCATTTACCTTTATTTATTTTACAAGGATTCAAAACTGACGTAGTTTTTTCATGTTTCTGATTCGTAAAACTTTTGATAGACACAGGAGTACGTAGATCTTTGAGTGGATACATCACGCGATCATGGCATGAGTTTGCATTAATCTTACAAGATAAAAGTTGGTGTACCGAAGAATTATGATGATCTTGCCATAGCCAAAATAATTGGTTATTTAAAATCGATAGATCAACTATCGTTGACGTAATAGTAGCTATGGTAAATTGATTTTTACCGCTATAATCAGAACTTTTGATTCCAACAAAATCGTCAACCCAGTAAAGTCGTTTCAGTTTGTAATCCATAGTAAATGCACTAATGCCATTTCCTTCAATAATACTAATTATATTTTCTCCATTCATATTTCCTTTCAATACCTATGCAAAAATAGAACAATTGCTTTCACAGAAACGGTCATTTTTGTATTACTGTGCTTAATTAATAGTTAAGTAATTAATATTTTTTACCGAATGTGATATTTGTAAAATGAACATAACTCCTTCTTGTGGATCGACAGAAACACTAACCGGTTGCAGAAGATCATTCAAAAGAATATTATACTGCTTTGTATGTACGTCAGCCACAATCAAACAACCTATTGATTCATCTACGATATACAAAATTTCTCCCATGTAGTCAAATGCTATTCCTCGTGGTTTGATTCTGGCTTCTTCAAAAATGATATTGAAGTCAGTACTTTTTGAATTCAAATTTTCGTATGGAAAAGAAATTATTATAGGTTTTTCGTCAAAGATAGTTAAGAAAGTTTCTCCGCTTCTATCAATTTCGAACGAATTAATTACAGCTGTGGCTTCATATGCAAGGTTCAAAGATCGAGCTTCTATATTATAAACCCAAAGTTTATTTTCATCATTTATTATTATTTGCTGAGAGAAGTTTTCGGTTCTATTCAAAATTGTACTTTTTGAAAATTCATGAGATGCTAAAAAAAAAAAATTATAAAGAATTAATACGCTTCGAAGTTTAATAGTAAAAGAATAAAATTTTTCAAATTCAGATATATTATAATTAAGTAGTTATAATTAATATTTATGAAAATAATAAATATTATGGAATTAAGACAAAAAATATTTTTTATTACATCAAATGAAATAATCTTGTGATACCTTACCTGAAAATTTTGAGATATTGATTATTGTTACAATTATTACTACTATCAAAAGAATGACGTTGCAGCTAGTTAATAAGCAGAATTTAGAAAATCTGTTGTAAAACTTATCTGATGCATATGCTTTAACTGTGTATCTTTTGATATTATCATTATTTGTAGAATCATCCTTTATTTTTAAATGTCCATCTAAAACTAAATTAGTACATAAAATGATAATATAAAAATTTATACCTATTGATCAAATATTTTAATCTTTCATTATTCATTGTCATATTTGATATAGCAGGCTGACAATTCACTATCAAAAATTTTCATTAAAAATTATTTATACCCTAAATTTTCAAACCGCTTAAATTTTTTATAAAATATTTTCATTGAATGAGAAACGTTCTTCGAAACTATATTAATCTATGTTATCATGCAATTTCAGAATTGTTACAACTTTTTATAGACTATGATACTTTTACCAATTCGTAAATGCACGAATACGTACAAGTAGCTTTTGTATTATTAATATTATCCAGGCTCATTTTTATCGGCAAATTATCTAAAACACACAGAGAAACTTTTCACGAAAACATGTTAGTAGTGGTCATATTGTCACTCGAGGAACTAAAAACTGACGAAAAGTATAAAATATATTGCAGACTGATAAAGCGTTCTCCTATGCAATCAGCACTAGATAACTACTAACGATAGCAAGTGTGACATTTTATTTAATAAATTCGTAATATGATTTGACAAGAGTTTATTCATATTTATTTCAACGGAATTTTATGTTTACAAGTAACCGTAAGGAAACACTGAAAAGAATAACAAATTAACTTAACAAAGACTATAACATGATGAATTATATTACACAACCACATAAATTTGAAAATTTAGAATATTGCCGGTAACACATTCAACTGTTAATATGTTAGAACAAATTTATAATATCTTTATATATGAGCATATTTTATTATATTATTAATACATAAATTTTGTAGATGTATAATTCAGAAAATCGAGGATAATTATTTTAATGTTTTCTTTTCAAGTAATTAATGTGTACATATTATATCACTATATATGAAAGCTTCATTTGCTTTGCTTTAAGAATTATGCCAAATGTAATGGTATATCATTATATGAAACAAGGACACAGTGTATAACTTTGCTCTATAATAAATTTCGACGATTTAATTTGTTATATATTTCAACATTTTTTCATACACGATTTACGAGTCAGTGCGGAAGTAGGCGGCGACGGGTTGATAACGACATCTACTTCGGTAAGATAAATCCAGCACAAATGAACTTAATTATCATTTGAAATGATTTATAATAGAAAAGCTGGATATTAATCTATACCAATATTTAAATTTTATTTATTTAATATAATGCTTTTTTATTCAACACAAAAAATAAAATGATATTGTCTTAAACAATGAAATATTATGATATTATATCTTACTACAAAAAAATAACAAAAAATTAGTCGGCAGAAAATATTCTACATGAAGTAATCGTGTAATTGATTATTTTTTAATAAATGGGC
The DNA here is from genome assembly GCF_024137745.1 of Phymastichus coffea. Taxonomy (NCBI): domain Eukaryota; kingdom Metazoa; phylum Arthropoda; class Insecta; order Hymenoptera; family Eulophidae; genus Phymastichus; species Phymastichus coffea. Next base: position 1,820,542 of record NW_026706849.1, read on the forward strand.
AAAATATTGAACATATAATTCTTTTCAATATTTATTTATATAGAATTTACTTCCAACAAATTATTTTTCAATCGAATTTTTTGTAGAAACTTATTACACGTTTAATAGTATATTTTCTTTCTTAATAAATGTTATTATATTTTTACATTTTCTGTTCAATTAAAAACTAGTATGTTGAATAAAAAAAATAGTTAAAAAGTCGCTTTAAATCAAATTATACAGAATCAACATCTGTATGAAACCATCTCGGCCTATATATGAATATGCGAATAACTATAAATAACTTTCTAATGAATATACCGGTAAATTAAAAATTTTGCTAATCAAGCAGAGGGTCTATCTAAAATAAATAACACTAACAAATTCTATTTTCATAAATAATAGTTGTTTCTTGGGAAACTGATCAATAAATATTTTATAAAAGTGCAAATAATTATTTTTGGAGCTTTCTGTGCAGCAGATTCATAAAAATCATAGAAAAAATAATAAATATAACAATTTTATTCAGTTATAAGTTTTATTATGATGCACATGGTGACACGTTAATATTTTTATTTTTGTCATAAAACAAATAAGAGTTAGAACTCATTGTAAAGTCTTGAATATTTTGTAAGAACTTTGCTTATTCAACAATGTTACGAGATAATTAATATTCTAAACATGAAAACTTATTAATTGTACTTTAAAAATAACAAAACGAATTTTTAAAATAATTTGACATGTAATATTTAAGGCATTTTGTATAACTTTTATTCACTCCACGATGTACATATTGCTGTGAAAACAAAAATTTAATCCAAGTATAAAATAAATTCTAGTAACTAGTTCGCAAATATTTGATACCTTATAAATAAATATACCTAAACTTATGTTTAGAATTCAAACAGTTACGTAAGCAAAATTAAACTTTCATTTTGCCAATCCCCATTTGAGAAAAGTACAAAACACACCTCAAGCATTTAATATATACATATATACATACATACATGCGCGCGCACATACCACACAAACATACACACGCACACACACACACACACACGCGCGCGCGCACACACACATATTTGTTCATAAAATAATAAATTAGCTTGTGAAAATACCTTACCTCCATAACTAATTCAGAAGAATATCTGTATGATTGATTTTGACAATAAATCTACCGTAATCGGTTATGACTTTTATAATATTTTGTGGAGCTCATGCCATATTATTTAATTCATAATTGTTTAACAAAATAAATCTAATTAAAACTTCTTTAACTAATTTTATCTAAAAAAATTGATTACTAAAGTTAAAGTAAAATATCTGTTTGATGCTCTATTGATAGAAATAAATGAGAAACGTTTAATGAACTGTAAAACAGGTACGCATGATAGGCCATTCATTTAAAACTCATCATCAGCGTGATTTGCTTTACTAACAGACCGTTTTTCTTCATTTTGTTTTGCATTGAAATTGTTAACTTCATCAGTTGTTGAATTTAACAAATCGTCATCATCGTCATCATCGTACGAATGATCAATCAACAAATCATCATCTGAATCGTCTTCCGAATCACCCATGCTCCCATTTGCTGCACCAACATTTCCATTTGCTACACGACGGCGTCCGGACATACTACCGTACAATCTTCGTTGTGTTAAATTGACTCTCGCTGACTTGCGGGTATCTGAAGAGTTAATATTACATTTTGAAATGTGCAGAATAATTATACGGTTATTTAATAATATTTAAAATGAGCTAATTTTATCGACTATAATATATGTTTATAATATAATATACCTTGCGCGATACTTTCCGTTGACTTTTTATCTTTTTCTCCTAGTGTTAATGGATTCTGAAGATTTGTATTGAAAATAGAATCACTACCTTCTATTATACTATCAAAGTTTGCATCGTCCATGCGCATTGACTCTAACTGCTTTCTTGTAGCAGCTTGTCTATAAGGCAAAAAGAAATTAATAATTATAGAAACTTGTTTGCCACATCTTACTTATTATAAAATCGATATACCTTCGCTCAAATCTTTCTTGCTCGCCCTTAGCTGCCTCTTCATACAGATGTTCTAAATAAGCTAAGTAACGAAACTTTTGAAGATAATCCTCGTAAAGAGTTTTTAGTTCAACTTCTAGTTTTTCAAACTCATCTTGAAATTGCGGTCGAACTTTCCGTAATGTTTGAAGTCTCATTTGATTTCTTTGTATGTCAGCTTTTTTCTTTTCGATTTTATTTTCGAATTCTGTCTGGCTGTTCTGTAATATTCAATATACAAATAACAAAAATTTGAATAAAAACTAACGAAATAGTAAAACCGTTTGAAGAATTTCACAAATAAAATCCTTAATTTTAAATACCTTTACTGTTTCAATTTCATTTTTCGTTTTCTCTATTTCATCTTTTGTGTGGCGGATAACATTTTTCAGTGCATCTTCAACTTCTTTAATATCATACTGGCTGGTAACTTTAGAATTACGAATTTCGCGTAACTCTACTTCTCTTCCGAGTAAATCGTATAATGTCGCTCCATTAATCGTTATTTGACTAGCTAATTGTCTTGTAGTTTTTAAATCGTTCAATCTATCTGTGATGTTGAAATTCGGTGTCGTAGAGTCATCACCTGATAAAAGTTCGTTAACATTTTGTCGTTGAGCTTCATACAGTAGTGATGTCATTTTCAATAACTCTTTCACGGCATTTCCATCTGCCATATAAAGTTTTTGAGTATCCAATCTTATATTTACGCTTTTCATCTGAAATAAAGCGACGTTGAAGTCGTTAAATATAAATTTGTGTTCAAAGTACTATTGGAATTCATTTTAAGTTGTACACTGCATTTATTTTGAGATTTTTTGTGACATCAAACAAGTTAGAAAAAGTTACAATTAACTTTTTCTAAATATAACATGAAATTTATTTATCTTCGTTTACTCTTTATTTTCTTACTCATTATATTCCAACTATATATTAAAATTTTTGTTTTAAACATACCATAAATTCAGCCACAAAACAGATAAGGGTTACACGTTCTTTTTCAGTGCTGTGTTCTGCAGGAACATTGGTATCGTTATCAAATCTTTTCACTAACCATACTAAAATTTCTGCCACTAGAGGGAAATTTGGATATCGAAAGTTGGAAAGTGAAATTAATCTTGGATATCCCAACACTCTCATCATTTCAGTAAAATCTACCAACATGAATTATAATTAATAATTGATATATCCATAAAAAAAATCATGTAAGATCATATAAAACATACTTCGCAAATCCCTGTAAGACATGTTTATAAAAGTGCAAACTTTATTACTTATATGTTAACGTTATTAAATTTACAACATGCACTCTCATCATGTATCATAAGTCACTAATGTTTACAGTTTTCAGCTTACAGTGGTTGCCATGGCGATTAAAAGATAACTGTAACCTTAATGATAGAATAAGTATACAAGCAAATTAACAAGAAACAATTTTTGTTAAGCAATAATAATGTATTTACTGAAATATATTCATAAGTCTTAAACATTGTATCTTTAATTTGTATTTACAAACTTTATTAATATATAACATTCAAGCATGTAGTTAATCGAGTCCTAATCTATCTCGTTTCACTTGTGATCTTGCTCGTTTCACAAACAGTCGTTCTTGGGCAGCTTTTACTTGTCTCTTTCGGTGTTTTTCTTTCGTCAATTCATCTGGTTCGACAGGAACAATAATGAGATCTCTAATCATTTGTCTAAGTTTTTGTAGAGCATCTGCCACATTTAGTTGTCGAGATCTTGTGAGATCAGATTTTATTATCAAATAACCATCTTTATTAATTTGGTTTGAATGCTGAAATTATTAAATTCAATTAATTTTAATGTAGACGAAAAGAATTCTCATATAAATATATTTATAAAGCCAAATAAATACAAAAATTCTAATAATATAGATATGTAAATAGCAAAATACCTTTTCCAATAATTTTTCCTTAATTTCATCACTAATCCAGGTTGCCTTTTTTACACTAAATCGTAAATCTACTTTTGTACTGACTTTATTGACATTTTGACCACCAGGGCCACTACTGTTGCTGTACGTTATGTCTATTTCTTTTATTGGAATATAACCATTGAATTTTATTGATGGATCTTCCGGTACCTGAACAAGTTTAACATAAATATAATTTAATAAAACCTTCGTAAAATAAAATTCAATTTCAAATGCTTATTGTGTAATATCAAATGTGATGAAATTTCATAATTCGATCAAATAAAAAAATCATTTTCAGCCATAAATGGCGAAAAGGAATCTTAAAAATAAATACTTGTACTTACAAAATTTGGTGTATATAAATTTATATTGCTTTTTGGATATAAATTTTCCAAGGAATAAGCACTTTTGTACGTATAAGTTCTTCCGAGGGCACGTGAATGACTATTACTGTACAACTCTTTCTTCAAAATTCTCAAACATTGTCGTCCAACGAAATTCATTCCTAAAGATTTGTTTTGACTTTTTTATGAATAATTATTTTTCGTAAACAAACTGATTAAAAATTAGATATACTTTAGTTAGAGGTTGGGATTACAAATTTAGATAGAGTATAGCAGTGCTATAAGATGATCGAGTAGATTCTGATTCTCCAACATTCGCGTATTACACTAAATAATGAAAACTATCTTACCGACTATATATATATATATATAGGAACTACATATATCTGGGGTTGTGATCGGTTGATATGCGAAAAGAGCGCGAAAATTTTAATTTCATTATAAGTTTGAAACATTCTTGATTTAAACAATACTGCCTAGTATTTATTAAAGCTTTTTCGATAACTCGTTTGATTTGAAAAACGTTATATAATCTGGCATTATATAAATATCTTGTAACAAACTTATACCTAATTATATACACCAAATTTAAATAAGATATCTTGAAAATTATAAGAATAACATAGGTTCAAGCGTTTACATAACAAAATGCTCAACAAACAGAACAAACACTTTTATTCGCTTCTTATAAAAAAATTATTAGTTTTTATACGGTAACTCCCTCAACTAAGAAAATAAGATGATACATTTGTTTATTAATTATAAAAAATAAGTTTGAACCGGAACTTGAAAGTTATAAAGATACCATATAATGACATATATATACATTGAAATTACACTTAAACAATTAAACAATGAGAAAAAAGAACTGAGTAAAATGAAATTACAACGACATTTCCATCAATCCTTTAAAGTTATAATTTCATTTTACTCACTAATATAATAATTCTCCATCATTAGCTTATTATATTACCAATAAAAACAGAAGAAAACAATTTGGAAAGTTTTTCATTAATTCAGATGAAGTGATACATCATTAAAATAATTTTATTTATTTATTGTAGAATGTTGTATATGTAACAAATACAAACACATCGAACAACTAAATATAAAAACAAAGAATCGTGCCAATTAGAAAATTTGTCATGAATCGCTAAGTTAAGACTTCCTTCTCAAAGAAACAACTCGATAAAAAACAAAATTTTACACAACTCTAATAAATTATATCAATTGGAATTTTTTTATTATAATAGTAGATGTTAACGTATATGTATGCATTATATTCAGAAAAGTAGCATGAAATGAAAAACAAACAGCAGGAAAAAATGAATTCGTAGGTTTCTGAAAAGTTTAGTTTGAAAATCCTCTTAAAAGAAACAAAATATGTATACTAGGAAATATATTGCTCCGTCTCCCACGCACTTTAAGCAACGTAAAATCTGAATTATATATATGTATATATGTGTGTGTGAGTGTGTGTGTGTGAGTGCGCGTGTGTGTATAAAATAACAATATATAAAACAACAAATAATTTACATTGCATTAACTAAATGTGACCTAAATAGTAGCGGAATAATATATGACTATTTATAGGTACAATGTTGGTTTTAAGTGAACGCAGTTGTAGTATTCTTTTATAATTGTTTTATATGAGCATCGTAGGAACGCTAAAGGTTGCACAGCAATTGTTCACGTCTTTTCGCAACAACACCATTGCTCAAAAGCCACTCTCAAATCATGCTAATACGATTCTTAGCAAGGCCTTGTGCTTCATTATGAATACTTAAACTTACCACTGAAAAATTTGTTTTTTTATCTAAATATTTTCATATTTTTTATAGTATTAAAACAAGAAAAATATTATTCAACTTTAAAATCTGAAACTGAAAATATTATATTTAGTTGGATTATACGCAATATTTTGATATATATTTCTACTATATTTTGATTTTATAGTATAAATATCAATATGACTTTGATTATCAGTGAAAAATACAATTATTAATTGATATAACTATTATTTTCAATACTATAATGCTTTGGTATTTATTGTGATAAACTTTGTTATTGTTGCACGATTGTTAATAACTGATATAAAGTTATGTGTTCATATAATAATTGTTAAGTTGTCCGATAAAAGTCACTTCTTTGACATTAAAAATGTATTAGTAAATAGTGCAATATCCACATTAACAACTGAAGTGTACACGTAGAACTATATGGTATTATATTGTAAAATGTTATACTAATTCAGAAACAGTGATTGATAGTAATCAGTTCAGAAACACTCCCTGCAACAATCAAACGGAGTCATTAACAACGTTGTTGTTACGTTGATTGCAAAATCAAATCGTTGTGTCGCATAAGTTATGTGCCATCACCATATGTGCTTCGTGCAAAGCATATATGAAGATGACGTGATATATGGACATTATGCACTAAATAGTTATTTAGTGTTGGTTTATTGTAATAACAATGTTGTTATATTTGCCTTGATTAAAAACAAGTTTTTTTACAAGAACAAATATAATTTACACATTTGCTCAAAATTAAAAAAAACATAGTCTTGCTCGATTCGCGGTAATTGTTACTAGTAAAGTTATATCCTGAATGTGCAACATACCTTTTATTCTAAAGTGATTTACTTAATCGCTTCTTAAGTAAACAGTCATGGAGAGATTAAATAAGCATTATAGAATTCTTACGATTTGTACATAAGCATATAACCTGAAAATAAACAGAAATAATTTCACTTCGTGTATATTTAGCGTGATGTTTTTTTTTCGAAGCGCGTGACCGACTCAACTAGTTTTTTTCAAGTTAAACGAAAACAGACACGGAAAAAAAATGACCAAAGTTCCTTGTAAACGATGGACTATCCAAAGGCCGTATGTGTGACGCAGACGTTGAAAAACTCTTGACAAGCTTGCCTGGTAGTGGAAGACTCAATCGCAAAACAAGTTTATCCAATTTCGTGAAATCATTTATCCTTCCTACATCTACATGCATATTATTTGCCTGAAGGCAAATTTAACGTATCATCAAAATTATTGCTACATGAGAATGTTCATTTATTGGTTTATTTGTGTCTGGCGCCAGACTAACCCTTCATAATTCTATCAAAGATATATTCGATTTCTATCTGAATAGTATACATCTTTTCCTCTTAAAAAAATATCTTACTACGTTAATATTACGAATCAAATATTTCGAGATGCAATAGCTACCAAAAATATATACGTGTATCCAAAATGCTATATTCCATGATACGGTATAATGAGACTATTAATTAATAATAAGCGTCCGTTTGTACGACAAGCGTGTGATTATATCACACTTGATACGGTAAGTTCTGAGGTAGGCATTTTTATCAGGCGTGCGGGTTTTAAAGAAGTGGAGATATGATCAAGGTGAGGAAGAGGAGAAGAGGAGGGTGTTGGATTGAATTCGTTTGTTTCAATTTTCGATGGCATATACAATAATAAATTATAGTTTCTACGATGCATGCAACCGTGATGAAATTTGTGTATTGAGTATATTACGAGTTAAAATCTACCAGAAAAATAAAGATGCTTTGTTAAAGAACGCTTATTTATAATACATTTATCAGAATTGTGAAAGCATGAACTATAAAATATAATTTACATGTTATGATTAAGTTTGCTTATGATCAAGTGACGGTGCTTTCATCATGCTACGAATTGACATCAGGCGATGTTAATATTAATAATAGCACTGCATGACTTAAATCAGCATTTAAGTAACGCCTGTCCGTAAATGAATTTTTGCATCGTGCTTACAATTAAAGTGTTGAACCGTAAGTGCTGATTTTAAATCGGCAGTACTATAAAATATACAATACTTATGACTCAAGTATCACACCGTGCAATAATGACATACTTAAGTCACACGTATTGAAATATACTATTTCATTTAAAAAAAGTGATAAGTCACCGATATCCAGTACGATTGATTAATACATGAAAAGAGAATAAATATTTTTTATACTTTTATACCTTTTATTATACTTTCAAACAATTGCGTTAGTAACATACAAAAGCAAAAGATTTATATTTCAGAAAGTAAATTTAATCTAATTTAATTAATGCCAATCGAATATGGATAATAATCTACAAGACTTAAAAATTGAATTGTGTTGAAAGTACAATCGATACGTATATATATATGTAATTATATAAATCAATAATCTTATCTTTGTTTAGGAAATAGAATTATTTACTTACGACCCACACTTCGTTTGAGTATAAACCTCACGATACACGACTCTACTTTTCCGTGCGCGTGAACGTTTCATATTACTTTTTCTAAGATTATAGTTAACGGTACACATAAAAAAATAGGGTCCATAACATTCCTTTGGTGATTAATTGGATATTGATGTTCTTTGCACTAATCCTGGTATAGGTGTTTCACAGGATATCAAGTGTGGACATCAAGTTTACGTAGAGAGCCATAATTTTCTTAAACTCGCCTATCACCTGATTTTTTCTATTAGAATACGATCTGAAAAATGTGTTTTTCACGTTTTCAATCTTTAAGTTTATTTTTGTCATTTAAGATAAATTCACTAGAAAATAGATTCATTCAAAATTTTGGATTCCAAATGGTTTCTTAACAAATGAAAGATAAACAAACTTTAGTAGCTGTGCTTAGATTTTAGATTTTTAATGATTTTTATTACCTTTTTTGTTTAATAGGCTCTCATACTCATGATTTGTAACTTGGTATTCAGTTAAATCTTGCTCTGCAATTAATAATTTATGATACAAATGCGCAAAGTAGGAGTATCTCGCACAAGCTTAACGAAGAATAGTATCTCTACAATAGAATTAATTCTGAAAACATAAAAAGCTATAAGTAAGCAAACATTATAACATACATTTCGTCTTTTGCTAATAATTTTTTATATTTTCATCAGTAAGAGGTTGGACGTTATTTATTGTAAACCAAATAAGACGATAGATAATGAAAAAACGTATATATTTACAAAAGCTTGCATATCTTATTTCAATCTTTTACTAATGTCTCAGGTTTAATAATTTAATTTGATCTGCTTCAGTATTTGTTATTTATTGTAGTTTATTGCATTATATCACTGTTCGCCTGATTTTTATGCTTTTGTATTTTAGTGCTTATTGGATTAAGTGATTTATTGACCTCGCTTAGATTTCATGTACTGATTGATTATTTTTTTATATAGATATTTCTATATCAACCGATGGCTAATTGAGGCGCAGTTAAACGTCAACTACTGTAACCATAACTTTCACTTACCTATATATTATGGCCTAAAAGCTTGTACTAGTTTTAAAATTTATGTACTACCATTGAGGATATACTTTTTCCATGTGTTTAAATAGTAAAGTATGTGTACAATGTACAAAGTATTTTACGAAGTAGGGACTAGTAAAACATGAATCACAGAATATATTTTTTAAGAAATAAATAAGTTGAAATTTGCTGGAAGAAAAACAATCATTGATCGTTACATTTTCTGTAGAAAGTATGACAAAAATAATTTATCAAATCCAACTGCCGTAGAATTTACGTACGATTAATGGACTCTCATCAAGTGGAATCATGCGATCATTTCAAAGAGACATTTACAATCAAGAAATATCAAAAGATTATACATCTTTTGAAAGTATAAGCTTGATAGTATGTGTTTGATATTACTGAAAAACAGAGATAAGAGTGCTCTTATATTTAGTGACCGATTAAAAAATCTAAATACACGCACTAAAACATTGTTGTTTAACGATCGCTACTCCCAACGACCTGCGTTTACTCGCGACCACAGTAGACTGCCTATATATTGGACACCACGAACGAGGATACACCGACAATGCATTCTTACGGAGTAAAGCTCCGTTAAAACCTTGAAAATGACAAGAACCGATTTGCATCACAAGGCAAAAAATATAGGGTGAAGGGGATGAAGCCAATACCAAATGTGTGTTGTTGTTGACGTCTGTCAGTGTCGTCTGATGGTGAGGTCTTGGTATTAGTGGCCCGAAACCAGGAGAATATTTGAACGTTTAAAAATAAAGAACGAAATCGAATTAATACATTTCTGCCATGAAATTGGCCGTATAAATAATGTAATGTAATTTTTCATAGATTACTCGATGAAATGAGTATACTTTGCAACGCTGTTACGTTACAAATTAGGCAATGATATAGCTCTTCAGTTGACAAAGAAAAATCATGGATTACCACATTGAACAATTTGTATGAGTTGAGTATTGCCTTTTCTGTATAACTTGTCGAATATATGAAAAACTGGAATTTCCAATGTGAAATATAGTATTGAAAAGCCAAACAATGAAAAAATCTAGTAGAGATTCGGTTGGAGCAGACGAGAGTAAATGGAGAAATAAGGTCGCAAAAACCACGTGCGTGCCATAAAGCAATTAAGAGAAGCACAGTGACCGACGGCCGTTCTGAATGCCGAGGCATGCTACTTGTGGAAAGTGCGGCACGCTAAACGTTTAATTCGAACGTGTGAATACAATCGAGTATACTTTGAGTTTCAAGCGATGATTTTTTTCTTTTCTTCTGTTAAATTCACAAGTCAAATTCATATGCTTATCACCAATGTAGATTAAACACTTTTGATCATTTGTAGACAACTAAAGCGGTAACAGTGTTCATTGGATTCTATCAATCCTCAAGATTGATTATTTTCAAATGACATAAATTATGTAAAAGTAAATGTAAAACTATAAATACAAATTGAAATCATGGTAAGTCATGACTCACATTGGGTCATGCGGCATTAACATGTTAAATTATATTTCGATTTTTCTACATTTTTCATCCGATCAGAAGCAACGACAGTATAATGCAAAATACATTAAATATAAACGCTTACGCAAACAAAGTGTGAACGAAAGTGTTTATTTGAATGGGAACCATTCTTTATTCGGAAGATACGTGACGGCTGGCTATATTGCGTTGTCTCGAGAATTTGAAAAAAAAACAATGCCAAAAGTGGCCGATCGTAAATTGGCTCGCAGTAGAGTTTCCTTCATCTATCAGCCACGTACCGAAATTTCACCAGGCCAAGAAGGAGCGAAATTCTCGAAGCGTGACTGCATACTCTGAAATGTACATTGGGCGCATGGGAACATCAGCTATGAGGCTGCGTGCTCGGCAATAACAATGACATGGATGCTCGAGCCACGTCATTGGATTTATAGAGTCTACGTGCATTTACATACTCATGCTTTCCTTTTTTCACACACTACGCTATTATTAAGCGGTACATGATTTGAAACGCGCTAAAGAGAGAAAACTAATCTCAGATTCTTGAGTCATGGCAATTATGTATGCACGCGTGATACATTGGACTCATAATCAATTATGACATGTAAAAATACACTGTTGTTGGATTTTAAACTGAGCAGGCAGTGTCGATCAAGTTATTTCAAAATAATTTCAAGTTTTAATTGAATAAGTATTAGATCGTAATTTTTATTTGACCGCGAAAAAATATCATTAACTAAATTCCTTTGACAAAAATCATTTTCCATTTTTAATTTTAATCTTCAAATAGAGACAATAAAGTTCACTTTACATTATGTTAATATCACGACTATGAACTATACCAGTTAACTACAAAGAATTGTATAAATTTACATAACGCAAAGAAAATAAAAGCACTCTATGTCATTCAGTAAAATACCAGTATTATAAGATGTAATTGCGAGCATTAGCATAAAACAATTTTTTTTATAATCCACCATTACATTAAAGTTCAGTGACATGGTTAGCGGCAGCAGTCGTTGGCGTTATCTCGTACACGACGATCTACCTCACGCACGGAAACGAAAAAGCGCGCGCGCGTGTGTGCACCGGTGACCGGAAATGGGAAAAAGTGTGAAATTATTGCGGTGCGTAATAACAATTATTTATACTCGCAGAGGGATGCGCTACATCATGTCTCGCGCGCGTTACGAAATCCCATATAGTGGTACATCAGGAGGATTACAGTTACATAAAAAAAAATGATTTCATATATCTATGAGAATCAGCGTAGGTAACATAAACAACGTAAATCAATTAGAAAGTGCGCGCGGTGCACGCTGTTGGAATGCTTGCATCGTTCCCGCTAAGCAAATATGAAATACACGAGCAGTCGCGAACGGGAAGCAACAGTTACACAAAAATTTTAAGCAGCTTGTTGCGAAGACGTTTTACGGTTTCGTTATTTGTTTTGAAGGACGGTTTCGAAGGAATCTCAAGCAGAGAATCCACAAAATCTCTTTTCCGTAATTTCTGTGCTACTAGTTCAATGTCGTCCGCCGAAAATTTCGACTCTATTCAACCGCGACATTTGCTCATCTAGCGAAAACACGACTTGTCTCATTATATCATTACGATCCGCAATATTTATTATGGCATTTTCGCGATAGTCCAAAGACTCGAACAACTTTTATGAAACCTCGGAACGAGAAGAAAGTCCTGCAGAAGATTGTTTAAGTTTGTTCGCTGGCAAGAGCTTTGCCAACTCGCTCGACCAAGTGTTATAGCGATAAGTGTCGTGGTCGCTCGCGTCGATGATTCGAATTGGAAACACGATGCTACCATAGTGACACAATAATCACTGCTCGTTTACCAGTTACCTACGACGATTGGATCTGCCTCGCACGCGCACGGTGTATGTGTTGAGTTTCCTCTTTTCTTCGCAATCGCGTTACGCCGATTGTGCAATGTTGCTCACCCGCAGTCGTCTCTTTCAATACACTCGTGCTATGATGCCAGAAAAACCTCGTAACGACGACTGTGTATGTGTGTGGAACACAAAGCCACATTAAAATTGTCGAGTGCTCAGCGGAATATTTTAATGAAGCAAAAAACCATCACTGAAATTACGTCGATTCACTGTTGGTTCAGCAAGACATTTATTTGGAAAGACGAAGCAACTTTGAACGGTACTTCAAGATTAATAATGCCGATAAACTTATTCTAATGAGAACAAGTAATACATTTTTCGTTTCATGGATTGCGTTATGTGTTTCATTAATCAACTTTTGCATGTATCATATGTTCAAAATGAGCAACAAACATGTAATTATTAATGAATCGAGTACAATCAAATTTAATATTATAATATGCTGGTCAATCATCATTCCAAAAAAAACAACTGCGTTGTTGTGCAGTTTATTACATTTCGCGGATTTGAGTTTTTTTCTTCTTTTTCTTTAATACGGAAGAATCATGAACAGGAGTTTATTAACGAAGTTCACATAAGTTAGCAATGTATTATCAATATCAAATTGTTAATATGACTAATTAACAAAAATCGAATAGAGTTGTTCTTTTACAAACGACGATCAACAAGCATATTACATTATTATAAGGTTTCGAATAAAATGGACAAGAACTGGATTTTTTCATTGAGAAGATTTAATGTTCTTTTGTGGCCTGTCGAACGCTAAAATCGAAGTTGGAAAGATTGCAGATGCGCCAGTAAATACACGCGCGCACAAAAAGCATAGACCGAGCATTCACCAGGAGTTGCGGAGGACTCACGTGAGTAGTCGTCAGTCGGTCGTGGGTTATGAAATAAAGGATATATTTGCCGGTATGAAAGCAGGTCAGTCGTCAGGCACGCGCTCGAAGTCCCCCTTACTCGCTTGTAAACTCTGCATTTTCTTATTATCATGTGCGCTCCCCAAAGATTCAATTAACGGTGCGCGACTTATTTATGTTAGTAAGATTGTGAGAAAAATCGTTGAGAACCGAGCGATGTACTTGCTCGGAATAATTTCGCATTTTTATTTTCTCTCGAGTATACATACGACTGATGCTTTTCGATTCTGCTATTACGTAATTATTAATGTTACATAAGATGATGAAATATCCGTGTCCAATGATTTCAATTGTTAAGGTATAAAGTAAATTATAAAGTAAATTCTTACCTAGCGTGAACGTTACGTTAAAAATGCCCTGCACAGTTGGAAAGTTTTCTGATCAGTAAGTCAAGTTAAAGGTGTCAAAATAAAAATTGAATACTCTTCAAAGCATATTAAACTAAAATCAGTTAAAACTGGTTTACTATGGACGAGCAAGATAATTCAATTAATTAACCTGTTCCAGTGTAACATGGAAATATTATTTAATCGACTTATTTATTTGCATTTGGCTTAACACGATGTATTCACAAATACTACATATTAAATTAATTATGAGATAAAGTTAGCAAAGAAGGAGAAAATAAATTTCAAGAAAATTTAAAATATCCATGGTAATATAGCAAATGAAAACTTAGATGCACGTCTACGTTTTCAACGGCTATGTAATGAAAATTTTTAAAGAATTTATGATGGAATTCCCATAACATTGAATACAGGTGGACAGAAATTTAGTTTTGAATAGACAATAATCATAAATATTGTTTTTTATAGACATTATTTTATTATTCAACAGTTTACTGAATATGTTAGCTTGCTGAAGTCTAGTCATATTTAGTCGATTTCAGTTTTATAAATTCGTTATGTAAATCTAAAGTCTTTTATTTAATCGTTAAAAACTCGAAAATCTCCAAGCGAATTTCTGTTGACATAACTTATAAAATCTAATAAAGCATAAATAATTTAGATTAATCTGAAATCACATGATTGAACCTACGAATAAATTTATTAATATAAATATGTAAAAATTAAAACGATAAAAAAATGTTATGACCTTTTACTATTGAAATGAATCAAAATAAACAAGAAGAAAACTCTGAATTATTCATTTATAATTATTAAACCGGCCGAAGTCTTGTACAAATACATGCAATTTGTCACATCCAGTACATGACGAATATACGAATAACTTTCTCTTTAGTCTTAGAGTTATAAAAACAACATCGACATAGAGAGTATCTTAAATGTGTACACTTGAAAAAAACCAAGAATTTTGGTATTTAATGTCAATACCGTTATCAACCAATCTATCCTCGTGTTAAATATGTAAAATTCATATCAAGTAATATAAAATCACTTTAATTTCACTATGTTTGTGTAAATGTCTCTAGTAATTATGGTCAAATATGAACAAGAAAGTGCACACACACAGTGCTATCGGAACGAGCAAGCTCAAACATTGCAAAGTAAATACATGAACTTCTACCAGTTATTGAAACATCCATGAGGAAGTTATATGAAGCACACGCGCGCAAAATCATCTGTCAATAATTGACTGTTTTATTTATCGAGAGCTTTTCGTCATAGTAACGCGATTAAAACAAAAAAAGGCACTTCTAAGTCATCGTGTGAAAACTCACTAATAATATATAAAAGTTTCTGCGATCACGCCTTTTGTATGTCTTTTAAGCTTCATTAAAGGAATCCTGTCAACGCATGTGTCGAGTAATCTCACTCGTAAAGGAAAATGTATAATTGTCTGTATTATATGAATTGTCTATATACCATTTAAATCTTAGGACGATGATTAATTTAATTGATCTAGAAATAGAATAATTATTAGTTTCAGTTGTGCTTCAATGTTGTTTTTTTTTCAAGTAAAATTTTTAAGTGAAAAGCGCTTTCATCGATTTCTCTTATTTTTTGACGTAACATTATCTGAGATATAAAAAAAATATTTTTACTGAACATAAAATTTTTGTTCTCAATTCACTATCAAGTTACGAGGGTTCACTTCGTCTCAAGGTTTTCGCTGATGCATGCCAAGTTATATTATAATATTTCTTTTGAAAGTGCAGGTAATCAACTATTGAATTTATCTATATTTATAGGTAAACGATTCTAATAATGAATATATATTACTTCATGAACATTTTTTTGAATATATTATTAATTTAAATCCAAAACAACTAGCCTTACAACTTTATAATTGATAAAACTTAGACGATGATTTATTTAACTAATTTCAAATTTTATAAAATATATAGAACCATAGAAGATAGATAATAGGTAATTATATAGAATAACGTTTTTAAGTTTACTTAATTGTTATTTCTTAATAATTATTGTGTATAAATTATCTTAATAACGATATCGATGTAAAATTTTTTTCACCGTAGAATAGTCGGTAAAAATTTTAATTTTCTTTGTTATGCATCCTAAAATATTAATTCTATGCTCCACCATGTGTTCATCGACATAACATCTTTTTTAATGAAAACTTTTACGTTGCTACGTTCTTCTAAGGATTGGAGTAAGCAAAAATCATTTTGAAAGGGGTCCTTTTTTTGTTAAAATATTTGAACGAAACTGTTTTTCGAAAAAGTTACATATTTACGTTGGTAAGCGTGTAACATGCTAATGCTATCCCATAACAGGGCATGGCATCGAGATGACATTTTTTCTGCTATCAATTCGATCATGGTGAATTGGTATCGGTACTCATAAGTAAAGACTCATCGGTATGGCTGTTAAGCCGCTGTATACAACATTATCGTTATTTAGCAAGTAGATTCATTCGATGTTTTATCAAAGCTCATTACTATCAATTTCTTAATCGAATGAGTATATTTTAGGTTTTTAGGGCAACGTACATAAACATGTGCTCTTTTTTTTATGTAATTAAGATAACTTAAACAACACAAGTTGAAAACGTGCAAGCGTATAAAAAGTGTTATCAATGGCTTAGTGCCTTTTTGATAAACAAAATATGTTAATGGATTTTTTACGATTATGTTTGCATAAGATATTTCTGTCATTAAAAAATAATAAATTTCTGTTACATATCTGCTCGATTAAATTTGTTATGTTTCTACGTAACTTATTTATTTATGTATTTATTGTTCTATCCTAAGCTTCTTTTAATTCAAAATTTTTTTTTAAAATTGGTTTCAAAATATGAAAAAATAATTTTTTTGAAAAACATTTCTGCTCAGACCAGAGCAAAGATCTTAAAAAAGAAAATGAACCTCCTGAAAATGACTTTTATTCTCTCAATTTTCTAAAATTTCTTAGTAAAAACGATGTAATGCAAACGGTTAGCTTATGGAATGTATTTTAGATTTTGAGACGTAACAAAGAAAATTTAAGCTTTTACGGAGTATTTTTAGATTAAAATGTATCACGTTGATGTCTTTATTAGGACGATTTGTACACGAAAATAAAAAAAAAACTTCAATTTTTCACCATTAAACCAATTCCCTTAGTATCTGCTCGAAAAATTTTGTTTTTTTTTAATTTTTAATTAAAATAACATAAATCTACGAATACAATATATACATTCTTAACAGCTATTAAAGTTTGAACGCAATACGCGATCGCAAAACATAAGTGAAATTTCAATCGAAGAAGCCGTCTTTCTAAACACATGGGGTACTCGTCACCAGGCATAAACAGGCATAATTAAAAAAAAATAGAGAGAGAGAGAGAGAAAAATAAACAAAATTTATAGACTCATGATATAATCAGTAACAGACTGGATGTGTGTTGCGTACACATACATATATACATACATATATACGCACACATACACATACATGAAAGTGTATAAAGGATAGACAATGAGTTCTCTTGCTAGTTTGCTCGGAAAAGTCTCGAGGCTATATAGGCTCGTGCATCACATGATAGAAGTAGGAAGGCATCTCTCTCCGTCTCTGTGTGGCTCCGACACTTTCACTGAGTCCCGTGACTCAAAGCCCCTCTTGGGTCTCACCTCCCCGCGTCTTCTTCTTTACTCCTCCTCTCTACGACCTCCTTTAGCTGCCGTCGCTGCCACTGCTGCCGCCGCAAACGAGTAACGCTCGCTCCATGTGACTTCGTGCCAATAGACAACGCTATGGGTCACACATTGCTCACCTGTCTATGGGGAATCCTACGAACAAAATAATAAAATACATTTCGCAATTACGTGCATCCAGCGTCACGTGGCCCTTTAGTTTTGCGTACTTTGCCAAATGGAAGAGTAGTGTGTTTTGTATTTCTTGTCCTTTAAATTACTGCTCGAGAAATCAGGAAACGCGATGGCTTCTGCTATATAGACGAAATTCAAGTCTCGTTAGAGCCGACTTATGTAAAGGTTTATAAAATGCTGTCGAGTGGCAGAAATGATTGCGCGTTAGTGTGGAATGCCTGGAGCGCTGAGTTAGAAGTACATACTTTAATAAACTCAAATTCTGATGTAACCAACGACGAAAGCAGAAAAGAAATTCACTGCCATCCGCATTATTGCTTCTTCTTTCGAATTCTATGTATCATGAGAGAGCTTTGATTATGTGTGTGTAACATGAACGTCGAAATGGTTTCGAAACCATGTGAAAAAGATATATATTTGCCACGTGTTTAACGAATGTAGAACAACCTACTTACTTGCGTTAATGTGTAATAAAAATTTCTAATGATGCACGACGCGTGGGTATAAGATATACATGTCAATTCACAAAGGAAAACACAGCTGGTAATTTGCATTTTATAGTAAAATTGAGGCTTGTCAGTATATCATGTTTAACAACAATAAAATCACGCATATCACACAGTAACATGACGATCTTGACAAGCTGCTAAAAGAATCCTTCAATTTGCTTCAATTTGAGCGAAACCAAAAGACAGCCAGTATGCGTTAAAGGCTTTCAACCTAGTTACCAGAGGAGTTACAGTGGTCTTTTTAATTTAGATGAAGCCACCATGATTTATTATATATCTTAATCCCCCGAACACGAATTTGGGAGGTGGCTTTCGATCCAACGGTCGGGTAATTTCATATAAACAATTTAAATGTTTGAACCGCTGTACCTTCTACACTAAAAGAGATAGAAACATTTGTGTAAGGGCGTTTTTTCCTTTAATTATGAACAAACAAATACCTTTTTTTATTTTTCTCGATAAAGTTATAATCAAAGATATTGGTAATTAAGCGTGAAAGGGCGGCGTAACTTCGAGGATAAATTCTACCATAACTAAAAAAGAAGTTGTAATCAATATTTTGCGATGTATATATTCTTATTTTATATGTAAAACAGTATTTTATCTTTAAATGTCATAAAAAAAACATTTACACCCACGTAGAAACAAATAATAACTCTAATGTGAATATTTCCGTCGTTTTTTGTTAGTTTATTTATTTATAAGCGTGTAAACGGCTATTTTGCTTAAAAACACTTGAAAATTACATTTTAATTTTTGAAAAAATATTGAATACAATAGAAATTATTGACGATTTAATAATTTCCGCGGTGAAGCACCAACTGAGCATGCAGCGTACGGCCGCGACCGATGAGGATGAGACATCTTAAAAGTTTCTTTTTTGTATATTTTTTAATTAAATTACTACACACAAAATTAGAAAGTAGATTACTCACAAGTTAATAGATTAATTAATTGTTTACAAATTATTTTTTCAAAGGTCTACACAATTTTTATTGTAACCGCAATATTTATAAATGTGTCAAATATTCCGCGACGAATGTTTAACTTTCTAAAATTGATATGTTAATGTATTTTTCAATTTCGCTTTAAAATATACAAATAGAATTTTAATTTACGTCATAATATATGCATTTTTTTATAAGAAATCCTTGAGAAAATTCAACAACTGCGAATATGGTTTTTGATGATGTGTATGATGAAAAATTATTTTTAATTTCATTTACGTACTCATTGAATAATTTTATTTTTTGCAAGATATAAACAAAAATAACATATTATCTGGCGAAAATACTTGTACAATACATATTTTGAACAATTGCGATTCG
Source organism: Phymastichus coffea (assembly GCF_024137745.1). NCBI lineage: Eukaryota > Metazoa > Arthropoda > Insecta > Hymenoptera > Eulophidae > Phymastichus > Phymastichus coffea. Next base: position 1,840,538 of record NW_026706849.1, read on the forward strand.
ATACAGTAAAATACATACTAGTTTCGATAGAACGTACACTCATGTAGGCTTACGATTTTTCAATTGATTTTCAATATTACTCGCAAAGTTGTTGTAAAAAGTATATGTATGAGAAATCATTCAGTAGAATAAAAAATGAAGGAAACTCTTATTGCATGCAACAAACATGCACTTGATGCGAATCAGAAAGTGTTGAGTATTGAATATTATAAATGAATGTATGTGTAGGTTCAAAAAAAATCTGTTATCTGTTTGACCTGCCTTCTTCTCACTTGATGCTTTTCCTGAGATCTTTGTTTTTTTATTGATCTTTGACCCTTAGCCTGTCAGTGTCTCGCCTATAGTCTTAGTTTTTATAGTTAATCGAGAGTGAGAGAGAGAGAGAGAGAGAGAGCGAGAGAGAGAGAGTCTCTATCTTTGCATAGTTTCGGCGTTACTCCGACATTTCTTTTTTTTATAATTTTTGTGCTTTTTTTTTATTATAACTTATTATCTTTTCAATAAATATATTTTTAATCATAATATTTAGCTGATTTCTTATATGACCATAAGAAACTCAATAAAAGGATTAACAGTACAAAAAAAAAAGACATAATTATTTACGTACTATTTGTGGTTGCAAAAAAAATAATGATGTGACGGTACGTGACATTTAAAAATTTGATTTCGCGAAACACTTCTACGATGCAATACTTACTGTTCGGAATGATATGTATGCTGAAAGCTCGCACATTATAATAGTGCTGAAAAAATATTAAATATAGCTTGAAGTTTCACAAGATTTGCATGTTTCGGTATGTAGAAATATAAAAATAAGTAAAAGCAAAATAAAAATAATCACATGTAGATGAAACAGCAGATGGTTTTCTAAATAATGCAAGAGAGGCTCGAGAAAATCTTAATTTTTTTGTAGATATAGAATACCATTAAAGCCATTAAACTGGAGTTTATTCTACATGAAATTTTTGGTCCCTAAATTTTTTTCATTAGATGATTTATCGAAATGAATTTTTTAGCAAGTATGGAATCGATAACATAAAACACACGAAAAATTAATATATGTTAAACAATTATTCCGAATTATCAAAAGAAAACAAAACATGAAATCTCATATTTTCTATTCAAATAACACAGAAAAGGAGGTCTATGAATATAACTGTATGTAGTACTATGCCTTTATATTGAATAAGTCTAATATGGATGTTAATTTTAGACTAACTGGTAAATAGTACGTTGAAATGGACTTGTGACTTCATGGAAAACATTGAATATACCAAAGCTCTCTATTATATTTTTTAAATTATTTGATATCGACAAGAAATTATTATTAGATAAAACTATGAATATGTTACACAAATTAAAATCGCACAAAATAAAAGGTTGGTTATTTTCGAATTATCCTAGTACCTATTACCGAAGTAAGTACAGTTCATAAGTGTTTGAAGAATTATAATAATATTTTAAAGTAATTTAATTAAAAATACCTAGTAATTTATTACGACGAAGACATATGTCAATTAAACCATAATATACAGTTTGAATATGAATCAGAATTTGAAAAAATTATTTTGGCTCTCGGTGATTTTCATATAATTAAAGTTGCATTAGGCTGTCTCAGAAAGTACTTGAAAACTAAGGGTGAAGAAATTTTTATAAAACTTAATTTATTTAGAAGAAAAGATTTAACAAATACTAAATGCAATAAATTACACAGGCCGATTTATGCAAAATATCTGAAATGTTGGAATATTGGAATAATACTTTAACTTTAATAAATTTGATATTTCATTTGATCCGCGCTAGTCGCACAGATAATATTTCTTTATATTTGAATACTACAGAAATTTCAAGCCTTTTTTCATGTAACAGACAGAATAAACTATGTAAAATCGTGTACCGTCTACAATGATGAAGTATTACAGGTTTACCATGATTTTTCAGAGATATCAACCTTTAATTCAAGAAGTGCTATTCAAACTGTTTTGAAGTATCTCTAATTACATGATACGAATCCTTTTCGACAAGACAAAAAGTCTCTCGCTAACTTAATATCACAATAAATTGCATACGAATCTGTAAAAAAAGGAATTTTAAATATTTTTAAAGATAAACTAAAATTGTATGAAAATTTTTCAAATAATAGATTCACGCAAAAAATAATTCATTTTCAGCTTCAACAAAACTTGCCGAACTTCAAATCAAGTTCACTTAACTTTCAGTTGTCCTGCAGTCTTTGTTTTTCAGAAATTACTTAGGTAGTTGCTTAGAGTGAATTTTAGCTATCTTTATTGAATAAATATATGTGTTATTACAAGAGATATGATCATTCACCGTTGCAAACAGTTTATACGAAGGTATTTTCTAAATTAAAACTCTGTATATTATAAAATTTCGAAAAGACGTTAGTTATTTGATCAACCGGCTAGTTTTTTTATGAATTAATAAATTATATTTTATACTTAGTTTTAGTTTTTTTGTGATTTACTACGTCCCTAGACATTTTAAAACGAAGCGTAAAAAAAAAGTTAAATTCCTTTATTTTTTTAATGCGCTAAAAAACCGAAAAAAATTTTTTTCTCTATTTCTTTATTTTGACTTTATTTTCGTACAAAATGAAACTTTTTTCTCCTTGGCATTTTTTTCCAAAACGTACGAAAGTCGAAGTAATTGAGGATTGAAAAAAAAAGTTATTTTTTTACAAAAAACGCCGTAACTCGGTTAAAAACCTCGGATAGAACCCCGCGGGGGCTAATTTTAAAGGGAAAGATATTACCCTCCGAACCCCTCCGGTCGATTTGCCCTCCACCGCCTGGTTCTTAATTGGCATTGATTTAAGTCGAGGTTAAAAAAATTGAAATTTTTTTAATCAGTTTTTTTACTGTAAAAAACACATATTTTCATTTTTAAGTCTCTGCACGTCTTAAATGGAAGCTTTTGCAATTACCTTTAAAATGCCCTGCTGTTTTTTGTAATACGATGATTTCCGACCGAGATACAAAACTTTCAAGTTTGCCTAATTTTGAGGTAAACATGGCAAAAGTGATTGACGGGCAGTGTATAACTAGCTCCCCTTTCGAACTAACGGCTGAGAAAATTAGTAATTTATGTAACGTCTGCATAGAAAATGTCACGATTGTTAACGTTGCAGAATTCGATCCATTTCTTCAAGACAGAGTTGTATTAATTGTGGGTGTTATCCACTAGCGATTCCAGGATGATTTTGATGCTTGCTTCGTTCAAACTTTTCTTTTCATATATTTCCCTGGTAAAAGCCCTGTAACAAGTGTCAGCTGCTCGCACAGTATATGAGACATCTCTGGGAAATCATGGTTATGTAACTGAAAGCAACACTGCCATAATGCCCGAGTTTTAGTCTTCATATGTCTTTTTTAGTGTTTTCGTTATAAGTGCGAATGGGGGAAACGTGTACGAAAACCAGTTTGCCCAGTTAATGGTGAAAGCATTAATAGCATATACTTTCGGGCCACTTTGCCACGAGCAAAAGATTTTGCATTTTTTTGTTGAGCCTTGTGGCAAACAAATCGATTTCTGGCTGATCAAAACTCCTGATGATTTTACTAAAAACATATATTGCGAGTTCCTATTCCGTGTTAATATTCGATATTCGAGATCCCTTCTTTGCAGGATTCTCTGCTGAGGCTACATATTCTGCGACAATCCAAAGGTTGCAATGTATGCATCACTCCCAGATGTCACTCGTTACGCTATTTAGATTTGGGTATTCTACTCTGTCCATTTGATTTAAATAGGCATTCGCTGTCATGCTATCTATCCTCACCAGTATTTGGTAATTTCTGTCATTTTTCTATGGTTATTATAGTAATCCTATGGTTCAAATAGCTCATTGTATCTACACTTTTTCGACAAAAGAATTGATTTTATCAATTTCTTAAGTGCTTTCTTCTTTTTTATTCTCAATTTAATAGACATGTTTTCCGCGTTTAACTGGACAACTAAGTATTTACATATCTGCTTGGGCTTCACGCAGATTTCTCAAAGCTTACTTTAAATCAGTATTATTTTTACATTCTAGTTCAGTTTTACCAAAGATCAAGTCATCTAAGTATCTTGTTAAGCGGATGCCTCTTTCTTTGAAACGTGCTAGATTTTGTTATAAACAAAGGGACAAATGCTCAAGTCGAATAGTAAACCCGTAAATTCCAATAGCTTTTCTCGGTAAACAAATCTCAGGTACTTTCTGTATTCCTAAACAATGGGTATTAAAAATATGCATCCTTAAGGTCAATGCTCCACAAAATATCACCTTCTTGTAGCATGTTCGCAGCTGTGCTTACGAGTATATCTTCCATTTTGAAGTGTTCGTATTCTATAAATGTACTTAATTCTTTTAAATTGAGAATAAAACTCTGTGACCCATCACTTTTTGGTCTTAAAAAATATGGGGATATAAATGGTTTTTTAATTTAACTGCTGGAGTGACAGCTCCTATTTTTAGTTTCTCAATTGCAATGTCAAAGAACTTTATTTCTTGCGATGCGTTAATGTTTACTCTGGCAACACGAAGGGGATTCTCAAATCTTTGATTACGTTTAAAATAAATTTGTCATTGGTGATGTTGCACCATTTATCAAAAAGCATTGCGAGTCGTCTAGCTATTTTTACCTGTTTTACTTCTTCTATAGAGGTTGAGACTGTATAATCCTTTTATTACAACGCTTTCCTTGAATTTTGTCATCGGTTTTGGAGATATCTCTTTTCTTCAGCCTCTCAAGTTCCTAAAAGTGTATAGTAATTCTTCTTTTGGTTTATTGGGTTCACCTCGTCTGTTTCTCATTAACTCCTCCAGTTTATAGAACGGTCTTGCCTTTGGAGTTGGTTCTGTACGAAAATATTCTTGTTGAATTTTGCCATATTCTTGACGCTATTGACCAGATCGTTAACATTATCACCGAACAACCATTCTGTTGGTTCTATATTATTTAAAACGAGTTTAACTTCCTGGTCCTAGACAACGAACGAAACAGATCGGCATAGAATTTGAAAGACTGTGGCAGTTAGTACCAGTGAATAGCCTACCATATTCTATTAGCCAGTAAAGTATTTGTTTCTCTTGAAAGCGTCTGAGCACATTGAGATGTCAATCTCCTCATTCAATTTTAACACCTCCATGGAACGATTCTTGGAGCGTTTTGGGACATACTTCAAGACTTCGACTATCTCTTTGCCGTCTAGGTTGCTCTTGATCCAGTCCTTAATCTAGTCGGGGACTTTCAACATGATTTTAGACGATTTTCAATAGAGTTTCTAAGAATTTTGTCGCTTCCTTGGAATTGACTGTTAAGGTCTCTATAGCATGCTATGACTGAGCTGCGTTTTCTTTGTTGTTCTCCTCATCGACATCATCGTCGATCTTAGTTATCTTATTTTCTAAATCATTTACATCTACAGAGGAACCTGCGGGAATGGACAATGTACAATCAGTTTGCGATTATGCAGTATCACGTTTGCAGGCATGCGCGCGGGAAAAATCCGCGTTGCTCTGACCGAGTGATTAACATGGCGACTTTTTACATTACGCACTTAAATGCAATTATTACCATAAATTTGTACATGGCATTCATTGATATGTTTACTGAATTTTTATGTGCCTGAGGCGCACAGTCAACTCATGTCTCTCCTGACAAGAGAATTCGGTCGGCCATTTTCGGGTACGATATGCCATTGGCAAGCTCATTCTCCTGTGGGAGTTTACCTCTCCCAAGTCATTGAATGATATATCTGAAATGTATGCTCATCTTATGTATTCTCTGTTGTGGAAGCTCGGCTGGCCCTGCGGGTAGAGGGAGATTTTAAGTGTTTAGGTTGTACGCCATTTTTTTACCTAAGTTGTCGATGCGATGACCCTTTCTATGCTCGACTTGTATTGCCGTATTTTATTTGAAACAGTGCGCAATTCACGCTGTTCCTTGTCCAGGTACAATCTTTTAAGCTTTTTTAGAAGTGTTTCCTTCGATTGGCTCATCGTTAGAATACTAAATTTGTTTTTGATAGAGTAGATGCGATGTCTGCGGCGCCAAAAACATAATGCTGTTAGGTAAGAGTGGGCAAGCATACTCTACTATCTAAGTCATATTTGAAGAACAAAGAACGAAGAACAAAGAACAAGAACAAAGAACGAAGGATAATACGCCACCGTCTCGATTTTAATTTAGTTTGTATGCGAGGTAGAGTGACGCTAGCGGGTGCACTTATTGTATGTATTATATTGTAAATAAATTTTTGATCAGGTTAATTGAATATCACCGTGTTTCGACCTGTCATCTATCCTTATCGTTTCCGGGGTTTCGGCAGAAATTCTCCGTTACAAAATCATCAAATAATAAAATATTATTTCATATATTTTTACGTGGATACGTTAAACAATATTGAAAGTTGCAATTATTTTGTTTTGATATTTTATACAATTGATGATTCTACAATTAATGATACAATAACCAAGTATTTCAAACCATGTCACTATTGATGCTAAATGCAACGAGAAGCAGACGTAAAAAGATCAATACAGATTCATTAAGCTGTAAATAAGGGATACAATAATGTATTTGTTTTATCATTCGACATTGATGTTATTATTTTGCTTACACGCTTTCACAAATATTTCAAGCGCCATGGTTTGATTTAATTAGAGTAAAAATATATAAATTGTTTGTCAAATGCGTCCAACTTTCTATCATTCTAGACTCTATGGGATTATACAAAAATTGATAATGCTGTGAGTGATATACGAATTTATCATTTGGCTGAATTTCATGAAGATAAATTGCACGATGTTTTAGCAGTTCTGCGTCACATTAATTGTAGATTATGCCAATAAGATTAGTACTAAATTGAAAGGTTTACAATAAAGTCCTGAAAACTATTCCACTTGCGAATTTTAATATTGTATAAAAAATTTGTTATTTTCGTTTCTATCTTGCAAAAAATAAAATTATTCAACGTATACGCAAACGCCATCGAAAATAATTTTTCATCATCAATATAACCATAAGTCATATTTGTAGCTATCGAAACTCGCAAATTTTCTGAAGGGTTACTTAAAAAAATTATATTCTATGAAGTAAATTGAAATGCTATGTATATATTTTGAAGTAAAATTGAAAAAGATATTAACGTATTAGAAATCTGAAAAAATTCATTAATTAAAACATCAATTAAAATTTTATGGTCATTTAAAAATTATCGTAACTAATTAATTATCCTTTTAAGATCAATCTATTAAGCTATTAAGCTATTAAGATTAATTCAATAACATATTAATTGTAATCGACAAGCCACTTTCTAAATGTGTGTATGGTGATTTAATTAAAAATATATAGGAAAACTTTTGAGATGCCTTTCAAACTCATCAGTTGTGGTCGTACTACGTACATGCTTAATTGGTGTATCGTAGTTGGTGAATTATTAATAACTTTATCCGTATTCGATATTTTTTCAAAAATTGAAATAATTATATTATCAATTTCCAAGTAAAATTCTCCCACGAAGTGTAATTTTCAAGTGGCTTTCTACGCGGAATAATCATTTATACTTTTATAAACAAATAATAAAAAATAGCAAAAATATTTACATTTTGCAGTCGGTGTTGATACTTTTTTATGGCATGTAAAGATAAAATACAGTTTTCCATTCAAGATAAGACCATAGCCAATAAATACTATTGATTAGAAATTGAGTTATAATCAAATTTATCCTGGCGCCTCGGAGTCATGTCGACTTTTTACACTTAATTACCGATATTTCCAGTTATAATAATTTTATTGAGATAAATAAAAATGCATTTCTTTGTTATTAACTAAGAAATAAAACGTGCTCGTTCAAATGTTTCTAGCCCCTTTAGTTCAGAAGATACAGTGGTCTAAACATTTAAATTGTTTATAATAAATTACCGGATAGTTAAATCGGAAGCCATCCTCCAAATTCATGTTTAGTGGATTGAGATACATAAAAAAACCACAGTGGCCCCATCTAAATAAAAAAGGCCACTATAACCCCTCTGGCGTCTATAGCATGTCGAAACATTCTACAACACAACTACGAGTAGCGATACGGCGTCAGTAATGTTGCGCTACACTGTTTACTCGTAATTATGCAGTCGTTAAAGCAGACAACTAAAATTGATTATACTAGCGAAGCTTTTGCGCAAGCTGGCGACACTTTCTTTCACATGTACATATGATGTCGTTGTAAGGGTTTGTGTGGTAGAAGTTTGACTGTTTTACTGCTACACTTTTTCGCACGCATCAACTAGCATGTAATTCTAACACGTTACATCGAAATTTCAGTGGATCACGATGTCTTATGATTAAAAAATTGTTGTATAATATTTATTTTTTAAAAGACTTAACGCTTTTCAACAATTTTAATACTCACTTTATGTGCGATGGGAGTAATCTGTGTTACTCAAGATGCGCAATGTGGTTAAATAATCATCTTTGATGATTTTACGCCATATTTTGTAATAAAATCTATATTTGAATTTTAAAGATTTTTTTCGTTCATTCGATATACGACCATTAAAAGTGGATAAGGTCGATTATTTTTTCAATTTTAACACCTTATTAGAATGGCAAAATGTTAAATTTTTCGACCATGTTTTCAATTTTTATCATTGATTTACGATTTTAATACACGACTTTTGTCTAAAGGATAATGAATACTTGATGTCAAGCAATAATATGAAAGCTACTTATTGAAATTGAAAATCCTAAATCATCTGTACTATCAAACAAATAGGATACTGAAAATAAAAAAGAAAAAGAAATCTAAAAATAAATAGAAAAATCATATAAAGTGCAGTTTCAATTGAATCTCATATGTCACTCGCTTTCCTCCTGAGCCGTTACTTGCTTTTTGACTACGTGAATTTCCCTCGTGACTGTGCAAATAATGTGCCGACGTCTAATGCATTTTCTCACCGAGTTAATTGTAATTTCATCCTACCCTTGATTACCTTGTTCTGCGGGCAGGCTGCTATGCCGATTCACGTACTCTTCACTTTTTCCTTCCAACCGTATACTTTTTTCCTTCATTCGGCTCGAGAGCCTTGTATATACATTTAAACCATCTCGTAGACAATTGCAACATTTGCTATTATTCTCATTTGCTTAGAAATTGAAATGCATCTCATCTCTATTATTCTTCTCTCCCTTATTTGAGTTTTTATTTGCGGTCGACTGTTGTTTTTACACAAATGCGATGTTATGAGACATGGAATTAATTCTATAGCACTATAACTGTTTTAATATGTTTATTGCTGAAACATCAATAGCATTATTCTACTCTTTGTTCATTAGTAAGACTATTTCGAGAAAGTGACTTGTGACTTGATGGTTTGTTACTTTGAGATATTACGACAAATAAGACAGCTGTGGTTCGAGTCATTTATATTCGAGTTTACTTATTTTTTAACAATTCGATATGACAGTGTATTATGTAACTTTATAATTCAATACCCTTAGCGAAATAAGAAACTTGTAAAATTACCGCAAAATATAATGTTTTCTCATATATCACAAAATAAACAAATTCCAGTTCACTTATCAAAATTTCAAAATATTACGACATTTTATACAACAATAGCTGTTCCTTGAATTCGTATAATAAAATTTTGTAATGTCATGTGTGTCATAAAAGAAAATTGTCATTGACAATCGTCTTATAGATTTAAGCAACCTTTGTCAAAGAACACCCGAGGTTACGCATAACCTTGCTTTATACACCATGGTAGCAAGGTAATGAAAAATTATTCAAATCATGAAACGAAAGCATTTACAATGCTCGTAACATTGTTACAATTATTTGATCTTCACATGCCATTTACGTCGAATTGGTACAAGGATAATGTCACTGTATCTCGCGGTGATGCTGCAACTCAGTGCAACCTTTGTGACGAAAATATATCCGTGATCAGCGCAAATAAGGAAGAGATATTTGATGTACCAATATGTAACTTTCGTGTAATTTCAAGATAAAGTAAGTGTTGAAAGATTTTACACTTACGAGTATTGGTTGGGTAAAATGAAATCAGGAAGCCAAGAATGTCTTGCAGCTCATTAATTTTTCTTCGTAATGTTCAAGCTGTCAATTCTCCCGAAGTATTGGGCGCAGATTATTCGTCCTATTAAGTTAGGTATTTAAATGGTGCGAATATGAAAGTTTATTCTATTTTATAGCTTTAGTTTATTTTCTGAATCTCTTCGCATTATCTCTGGAACAAAACTTGTCATTGTTTGAGCTCCAACTAAACGTGGTGCAGCAGTGACGGAAAATGAGCAGATCTGAAAACCATCGACAAAAAGAGTTCAAATCCTAGGAAATATTAATGAAAAAACTGATAAATTGATAAACTTTTTCCCATAAATTATTTGAATCTCAAGGAAGAGCGGTATATTATCTGAATGAAAATTAAGCCGGCAGAATAGTGATTTGGCAAGATATTAAGATTTTTTAACAAATGTTTTGGATTCAAACGTCGTGTACCTTATCGGTAATTAACCAGTGCAATATAACCAAGAAATATAACCAGTCCTTGGATGATTAGAAATGCTGCCTTGTTTTTAAACGAATTTCATATAATATCACTAATCATCTCCGTTACGGTCTTTCACCATTATTTATCGTATATTACGAATTTCTCAAAATAATTTTGATTCTCGGAATAATATTTAAAAAAAATGCAGCTGCAAACACGTGACTGAAATTCATTCTTTCTTGGATCTTCTTTGCAACCTTTTAAACTTCCTGCTTTACCTTACCTGAGGCTATAATGACGTCGCACTTTTGCACACTCAAAAATGCTGTATATTACAGTTACTGTTGTCTCAATGGCATCAAGATTTACATTTCTTATTTTCATCACTGATCTCTTGTTATTTTACGTTATTATACTTATTTCGTCAAGTATTTATCGGAATTCATAATTCTAGATTAGAAAAAAGAGGTACATAATTCAGATTTCATTTGAATGGCCTTATATTGGTGAACCTTTTGTGAAGCATAGCCTGAGGATAACTTGGCATATGCAAAACGGATGTATTAATTAGCATACAAGTGTCATAAGATGAATAGCGATCATTGTTCGTTCTTTTAGTTTCGATGATATCTTTCAAGCAAGATTAATAACGCTGCATATCTAAGATTAAAAATACCTGGTTGAAAATCGTTCTTTTATATAGTATTAGATTATTCCAAATACAATGAACACATTTTCATATGGCAATGCCAAAAATAAATGACTGATTTTCGTGAAAAAAAAATCGACCTTCTACAAACGAGCATTTCATACTATTAATACTATCTTCTCCACTAACGATCCTATTAAAAAAATATTTTAAACACTTTTTTTGTAAAAGATAATCATAAACCAATTTATATACGATACAAGCCATTTTCTATACCGGTATTAAAAACAGTACATTAAAATACAACAGTACAACAAAAATAAGGAAAAGTAAGTTTTAATCATTCACTCGTTGATGAAATCGAGCGGTAATTAATGTAAAAATCAATGTGAAATCAATTGTAAATGTAATCAATTTTACAATTATTAATTTTTATAAATAGCTCTATATTTCAAACTCATCAAGGTCCTCGATGAAACAATCAAACGATTTGGAGCAAATCAATGGATTACCTTCAGTAATATATTGTCTATGAAATCAAATTATTTTTCATTGATTCTGTTAGTTTGTTCAGTCCCGAAAATGGATATTTTAAAATGTAGTCGAGACAAATTGATTTTTTCTGAAAGACTTGTAACTTCGTTCATCTTTAACAATTTGGAGCAGTATTTACGGTACACCCATTGTCTTATAAAAGCTTCAATTTGATTGGTTGTACAGTATTACAATATTTATTCTTGTGTTTAAAATACAAGTATATTAAATTTCTCAGTCAAATATAAAGATAAGCTAGTATGCTGTCGATATTTTTGTATTTTTCATTCTCTTTATACGAATAGAATCCATACTTTCTTATTAACTTATTACTTCAATATTTCTGGAAAATTTTAGGATGATGATGCAAAGACGTGATTAGAAATAAAAAAATATTGAAGATTTCAGATTCAATTAAAGATCGATTGTATCTTATACCTAAAAATAAATAAAGCAAATAATCATATTATATTATGATTCAATCTCGGTTTTATTTCTTAACATTTGTCAAGAAAACAATGTCAAGAAGACAATTTATTTATAATGTACTGCTTTCAATTAAATTTCCAATATGGTTTCTTGTTACGCACATTGTTTTCGAAACAAGGAATGTTTAGAAATACTCGCTCGAATTAACAACTCAATTTCTCCAAGCGATATGATGTACAAGTAGCTTTTATGTATTAAAAAATCCTGTAATGAATTCTTATAGCCTCGCGCTGAAGAAAAATGGCAAAATAACGATGCTCTATAGCTCTTAAAATTCAAACTTAGCAACTGGTTACAAAAACCCGTGAAAAGGAAAAGTGAGGATTCCACAGGAATGCCAAAAGAACACACGCGAGTTCTTAATTCTTGTCAAAAATACAGAAACACGCGAATGAGTCAGGTGGTGTTACAAAGCACGCATGGAATACCAAGCGAAAACGTGGTACGAAAATACGAACATTGTATTTTTTACGAAGCAGCAAGAAATCCAAGATGCATCCACCGTGGTGGACGCGAAAAAGAAACAGAAGGAGTTAATGCGACTACAGACAAAGGAGTTGCGATGAGAAAAGGCCAGTGCTCTCGCTCCTTTTCAGAACCACATCACTGGCGCAACTATATCGTGTACTTCAGTGGGAAAGTCATGCGCCTCAGATACAACCCCGCACGCGCTCGTCTAGTGAAAAAGGACAGCGTCGGTCAGACGTGCCGCCACCGTCGCGCCGGTCGGTCGCCTGATTGCTCTCTATGTCGGCGTTTATTTGCTGCCAATCGCGTTGCAGCCAGCAGTTCTTAAGCAATAAGCTGAATTTTTTTCAACCGATTTGCGGATTTGATTTCTTTCAGGTGTGATGGATTTATGGAACACTCACTTGCGTGGTTACGGGATAGAGCTTTTTTCTGTTTTGCGGAATTCCCATTTTATATGGTTGAATTTGTAGGCCAATATATCGTTATGTAAATTTTAATCAGACTTTAGAAAGTTTGCTCATTGTACCGTAAATATTTGGAAAATGTTATCAAGTTTTGACAGCAACGGCTGTCTATCGCTGTCGTTTAGGAAATATACGAGGAATTTGTATTCCTTTTTCTTCTATAATTTTTTAATATTTAAAAATTTTAATAAAAGAAATAATTATTTGCTGGGTGTGTTGCCATTTAAAAGAAGAGAAATTTATACTTTTTGTCGTAGAATATTGAAAAAATAAGCGCAAAAAATTAATCTAATTTAAAAACAGCATTCCCCTATTTAATATACGTTTTCATGTTTCTTAACAATAAATGTTCCGTTATAGAAAAACAACTGGAATCAACAAATAATTTTCTTGGTATCCGCGATAACGCAAAAAGCCACACACGTGACTAGCGTGCTGGGGCCAGGTAGCAGCGGCAGGAGCAGCGTTGCAGATAAAAAACAAAGATAGCGAAAGGTAGTCCCACGAGTGTCGCGAGTGGGGTCTCACAACGTTTCCCCGCTCTCTGCCTAGAGGTATAGAGCTACGTAGGAGTAACGCGCAGTCGCGGAGCCCACAAGCAATAAGCGCGCTCTTCCTTCCGCGCGTACTCACTTACTCACTTACTCACGCTTTCGCCGCCGCGGCCGCGCGAGAGCTGTCGAGTATATAGTAGAAGGGGCCTTATTCCCCCTTTCCCTTTTGCCCCCCCAAAAATATTTCGGTGAGCTGCTGCTGCCGCCGCCGTCGCTGCCGACACCGCCACTGCTGTTCTTTCACTGAGCTGCTAGTCAGTCTCGTGCAGCTTGCCGTAGACCCCCAACGAGCAGAGTTCGCGATGCTCGCTCAGTGCTGAGTGTGACCCTTCGCGACACCCGATACACGACTGCGATTTGGTTTTGTTCTGTTTCTCTCTTATTTTGCTTCGGGAAACAATTAGCGAACAGTGCTTCTTTTGAAGAAAGACGTTGTTGGTCATTCGAAACACACATTACCATCGGCAAGGATGAGGTGCTTGGTGTTGCTGCGGTAAGTTTTTTCACTTTTGCCTTCCTTCTATCTGTATTTTTCTCTCTGCATAGTGGTTTTATCGAAAAGCTGACGCTTCGTTGCGGAATCGGGCTTCATTACGAAAGTTATGCGCGAAAGTTCATTGTTACCGAACATTTCGAACTTGCCGGTCGGACCTCGAGGGATAAAGTAGAATCTTGAGTAACAACTTGCGCGCAAGTGCAAAAGTTACATACCCGTGGGATTAATGTTCAATTAAATTAACGTTATCTGATTATAAATAATTCACGTATCGATCAGACTGTATCTAGCATTTCAATAATCTATACCTGCAAGCTTACAATAATATTCACAACGCGGAGCGTAAGACCACAGAAGATACACACACTCTTTTTACCATTGATTAATGCGTCGTCGTTGAATTAAAATTTTTGATAAAATGAAAACGATTTTCAGTCTAAAAGCGATGCGAAAGCTTATTCGGCATACATATATATTTAGCAGCTTCTGTTCTATGTGCACTTGATGCGCGTGGCATTAATGATAATAACGTGAGAGCGTGAAAGAATTTCACTTTGATATACGTATATTTCCAAGTAGATAATTTATAATAAGGAATCTCGCTGACCACAACATTTTTGCAATGAATTCTATTATAATTGAAATATATCGGACCGGCTACTGAAAAATTACTTACATCTCAATATCAAATATCAAATTACAAAAAAAATGCTTACGTGAATATAATCGGTCGACTCTCCACATTGACACTATATTCTTTTTGCAAAAAACCAAATCGATTAACAGGCTATAAGTTGCTACATAATCGCGGTCGTTGCGAAATAGAGAAGGCGTCGAGAGAGAAATTTGCTAATTTTTTTTCTTTCTTTAGACTAATATCGACGTCAAAGCGTACAATAATGACGTGATGTCAGACACGTATTTCCTATGGACGAAGAAAACCTGTTTGGCATTCTTGTATTTTCTGTGCATTGATGCAACTCGATAGGGATTTTGTCGTGGCAAGGTCGATTTCGCCATTTGATTGTGGTCAGTGCCACTGTGTCGATTCTCTTTGCCATTATGCAATTCGATAGATATGCCTGGAATGCGAACCCGCACACCTGGTACACTTTCGTTGTTCCAGCGATACGATTATTGTACTCCACGCTGGCGTCATCGCTCTGATATTGCCAGTTTTGCGTAATGTGTCTTTTTACTTGGAAGATAGCAACAAATTATTTAGAGAACCAAAATAAACGGTAAGAGTAGCGTTGTCGCGCGGCCAACCTGACCAAATCTCCGGCGTTACGAAATCACTTTCTTTCGAGACAGCGGCTACTGCTCGGACAATCGCGCATGACAAGTATTATCTGAAAGCGTACGTCGATCGCAGGCGCCAAGAAGTAACATCTAACGCTGTTACAAATGACGATCGCTGCCGTTAGTAATCGAAAGAGATTGTTATACAATGATCCTTGCAACATTTCCTCCAGTACACGCGCTCACCCTACAACGTAAGTCGCGGTAATGATAAAATGGTCCAAAAAAGACACGCGGAGATGTCATCATTAGCATGTCTCGGAATAATGTTGCCGAGATTCATGCATGTGTGAATACTTTGACCCAAATCCAATCGACCAACTTAAAAGAGCGCAGAATTCATGACGCAAGTGTGGTTACACTCTCGGCAATACATATCTATTTTTTATTATATATTATAAATGTTATATCTTTTTTTTATAAAAAAAGAATTCGAGGCTACCTGCAAATTCACTTTCAGCGTCGAAGTGCGAGAGAGAACAGACGCAGAGTCCGATCCTGCGCGAGTAAAAGCGTACGCGTCCAAAATTATATGCGCGTACGTGTTTGTACAAAGCCACGCGGAGAAAATGACAAGCAGCGTCAGGAGTGTTATTGACTTTCCTCGCGCTGAATATACGGTGACTGCGTCATCCTAATCCTGGATCGCTGACCCAGTGACATGGATTTTGCCACACACGCGAGCTCACCGCTTGGCGCGGGGAAAAGGATAACGGCCTTGAGGCGTGCATGCGCTCCGCGCTTCATGGGCTCGTCGCCGCCGCTTGCGCGATAGCAGAGCGAACGTACCGATGATGTTACTGCCTGCGTGCGCAGCGGCCTCTTGCTATTTGCTTTGTTGTCTTCGCGGCAAATCCATATTCGATGCTTGTTAAGGGTAAATTCTGTAATATAGTCAATTTGATTCTGAGATATTTTAAATTTATAGTATAAATAGCATTTAAACAAATGTTCTTACTGAAAACAATTAAAAGTTGATTTATTTGGTAATGAAAAAAATGCTTCACGCCATGTAGTAGACGTAATCATATTTCTTTAATACACTTGGCCACTAAAAGTGTTATATGATGGAAATTCAAAACAAAAGTGGAGTGTTTCCATGTAACGTTCTCGCTTGAAAAATCAACCATAAAAGTTTCTAAAGAAGACACGAAAAGAAGCTCTCTTAAAAAACAAACTTTCTTCTAACGTAATTAGATCCTCGAGTGAAGATGTCAAGTGACTTTAACGAGTGTACGAGCAAGCGCACGTATTACATACGCTTCAAGATAGATTCGGAGAAAAGTACAAATGAGCGTGAAAGTTTAAGGTTCACGTGACAATAACCGGGCAAAATAACTCGAGTTATTACGCCGCTTATATGAATTTTTTTCAAGTGCAGTAATCCGTGCGTTCGAAACGACACATCGTAAATGTGAAAATACGAGCGAGAAAAAATAAAATCGATCGATCGTCGAATGGGCCCGCCAATGTGAATCGATTTTCACCTTATTTTTTACGATCGCAAATATTGTCTTCGGCGCGAAATCTTCACGCGTTCCCAGGGCTATAAAAACGGTTTCCCGCGAGTGTATTGCAGCGGAAAACAGAAAATTAATCGAATGGGACGATTAAATTAATCGTAGCCCTGCGGGCTCTTCGGAATAATTATCCAAATGTTCATATATACTCGTCGTCAATTTCACTAATGGGCTTTCTCTTTCTGTTGCGTACTTTTCTAAGCCATGCGCGCGATCTTCGAATTATTAACATTTTATCGCAGTGTTCTTATAGCCGAATATATATTTGGTCGTGTATAGGGACATCTGAATTTAAAATCTAAGTGGAATATCTGTAAATTGATAAAGTTTTTCGACTTTTGATGCCGTAATCAATCATCAATCTAAAACATAATCCCGAAGTGGGACAAATATGCCAATTAGAATCTTGTAGAAATACTCTTTGAAAATAAAAGTATCCTCTCACTCGCGAGTCTTATATGCGTCGCACGTGTATGGCAGAGAAAGTCAAACAAATGAAAAGGAAACCCGCTGTGAGCCTGTATAAATTTAACATACGTGGACGAAATCGAAGCAACATCATTCATCCAGATACGTCGAGAAGCGCAAAAAGAAGCAGAAAACGGAAGTAACGAAAGAAAGTTCGGAAAAAATGTCACGTACGACGAAAACCCGGCTTCGACAAAAGGAAGAGTCGAAGCAACGACAAATAGGACGAAAGAAAAAAAAACTAACGAATCGACACGGACAATTTGGTATGTACGAGCTCGCAAGATTCTTATTCCCCGATACCCTGATGGAGTTGTTGACTTAAGTTTTTTATGAGTCATTTGACTTTTGAAGTCCCCATACGGACGTAATTGTTAAACAATTTTAATGTGCTTCTGAGTAGTACATTTTAATTCCGTAAGCGATTACTGCTAATGTAAACATTG
Organism: Phymastichus coffea; assembly: GCF_024137745.1. Lineage (NCBI taxonomy): Eukaryota > Metazoa > Arthropoda > Insecta > Hymenoptera > Eulophidae > Phymastichus > Phymastichus coffea. The sequence continues at coordinate 1,858,444 of NW_026706849.1, forward strand.
AAAAAGTATACGACTACTTTTGTTATGTCAAACATGAGTATTAACATTTTACAGTTTAAAAAGATTTTTTAGAATTACAGTGTTTTTCTGGTGTTATTTATGTGATGAAATCTAAAGTAGCTGTTCTTAAAATGAATCAATTGTGTCTATGAATATAATTTTATCTACATGCTAAATATTTTTGTATGTACGTTGACTTGATGTTTTTGAAAGAATGCTTATTATTCTGTTATATTTTAATATAAAAAATCAGTTACTTTTAAAATTAACTTGTTTTTAAATTTTGAAGAGACGTTTCATCGAAATACTGCTATTTTCTATATATATATAAAAGAATGGTGGGGTATGTATAGCTGATAAGATGGAATGTGTAAAAATATTGTTTTTTCTGTTATTAATCACGAAAAAAGACGTGGAGTTCGTTGGAAGGAAAGAGATTTTTTTCTGTATCGTATTAATATTCTTCAATGGAATGTTACTTTAAAAAAATGATAGAACTTTCTCTTTTTTTCTATTGAATGACGACACCATTACAGAAAAATCTTCTCAGTCAGCATATCGATTAAGCAATCCGTCTATTTCAACGATTATCATTATGACTACTTGATCAGTGCATCATAAGCTGTAGAAAGAATACATAGACAAGGTGTTTTAAAGCGCAATTCTTCATTACCTTAATTTCCGGTGACTTTTTTCATAAAGCAAAAATACTCACGGATGACGGATATGCAATTTCACAATTTTCTTACTCATTCATGCTACTGCGGACGTATAACCTCGTTATCGTAGGTCAGGGCCGAATGACACTCCGGACATTGACTAGAATATTTTTTCTCTTTTCTCTCACTCTAACTTTTATGTGCATCGCTTTTATTGTTTTTTCTTCGCGTTTATGTTTCTATGCTTCCCAATAATTTTTTTTGCGAGCACCTCTTGACACTTCGTAATACAATGAAATAATTAGTATTTTTTACGACGACCTTTATTGTTTTTCTCGGATTCACTGTATTGAAATTAACGTAACTGCAATTTTCATATTAGTTGTTATTAAAGTTTCATTTTGTCTGACGTTGCTACATTGTACTCTTCACGATGGAAAATGTTTCTGTTGCACAATTGAAAAACTTTGTCATCTGCATACTATAAGTTGACGTACATCTGCTAGTGCAATACTTTCTAAAAGGAAGTGTGTTTTTAATTTCAACTTTTATCTCCTCCCGTAAAAAAAACTAGAGAATGAAACATGCAAACCTGTTTGAAACATAAATGCAGCACCTACACATAAAAGTGATTTTAATATATGTATACGCGAAAATTCCGCGCGTTAGGAATTGTTAAGAGTGCGGTGTTTTAACGCTCCATTGGGTGCAATTATTGCCGCACGGTCCGCTGGAAAAAAAGAGCCGGAAAGTCTACAGTAAACGTCGCCGTACGTGACGGCTTTCGACATGCTGATCGACCGGTCAATTGGTACTGTATCTAATTGTAAGCGATAATATAAGCAAGTGCATGAAAGATATCGTGCGAACAACATGTTTTTGTATTATAATGAATTATTCAAATATGTTATTTGTGCATTGAAAAAATAGTGTTTGTCACAACAAAGCTTGCTTGATCGGATCAAGGCGATTATTCATCTAACTTTTTTTAGATATCTTACTAGGTAGACTTCAGTATTATCTCGTTGAAGCATGTTCTTCTATTTCTCATTGAAGTATTGTTAAAAATTTAGTCAGTATTTCTGCTCAATTATTCAGCAACGCACGTACAATAATAAATTATAAAATCGTAATCTGAATTTTTTCTTTTGACAATTCCTTCATTTTGTTGAAATACTCTGTTTCATTAAAAATCGAATTACTAAGTGGATAAAAAACTCCAACGTGATTGATCTTTCTTTTGTCGAAAATCGAAGATATTCATATATTAATGGATTTCAGTTATACTTTAAGAGCCGATCTTTATCGCTTGTACTGCATTGTGATGTGGTTTATATAAAACATTTTACAAGAATTTAATAAGTTGATTGAAGAACCGCACGAACGAAAAATAAAAATGTAAAAACAAACAATAACTCTTAAATGTGATTTCTTTCAATGCCAATTAAGAGTCTATTGCTCGCTTCGACTGCTAATTATTGATGCTATTCGGTCGCATGAAATTTTGATTGACTGCTATTATTTCGAAACCTCACCACCATAATAGATCGTCAACGCCAATCGTCAAAGAAGACTCTCATGTTTCGCAATGGCAGAATATAATTTTGAAAGGGTAGAATAATAAAATTCCACGAGTCATGACTGATAGAAAAACTATTCTTTTTCTCGAGTTCAAGGCACGGGTATTGCCATCGCGAACGTGCACACGTTTCGCAAGGTGTGAAAAGTCGCTCGGCTCGCCATAAATAAACTCTGGCGTTTACTATATCTGTGCGCGACAATCGAATTTATTGAAATTTATTGTCGGCGTAAGGCTGATGGATTAAGCCACACGTTGCAGTATACACCTGTCAGGTTATAAGTGCACCAAGAGTGTCAAGTGTTAAGTAATCGTGCTCGTGCTCTTGTGCCGCCAGAGAAAGAGAGCTCGTGTAGAGAGAAGAAGATGCCGAGTCAAGGAGAACTGCTCGACACGTTCGCTAGTGCCAGCGGCTCTATGTCTTTACTATATAGATATCATTGTGCGATTTGCATGCTGCAAGTGTCAAGCATCTCTCGTGCGGCCTTATCTCTCTCTCTAGATGAGCATGCTTCTCTGTTCGGTTGTTGGTTGATTGTTCAGTTTCTCGTGAGCTTGCTCTGATAGCTTCATTAGAAGCCGATCATCGAGGCTTACTAATTCAAATCATAATGTAACAGGTGTTAAAAAAAACAATAATAAATTCTTATAGGATTAGAGGAATTTCATTTTTAAAATAGAACTTGAAAGAATTTTATCATATATCAAGAGGACCCTCTTGGTGTCCAGAAATCTCTTTTCCCGTTAGATTTTCCACTCAAAGTAAAATGACGCAAAAGACAACGTCTCTTGCCACACGAAAAGCATTTTACGGAATGTACTTTCTACAAAAAGAAGTAAGAGGGTGTTTTTAAATAATTCAATGACAAATGCTGATTAATTATAGCCGTGTTAAAAACACTGATAGCAGGGATATGTATAGTGTTTAATGCATTCATTTAAATTTTAATATTTTATACATCGTAAATTGCAATAAAAGAATCAAAACATATTGAATTAACACTTGAATGCAAAATTGAATGCAAAATCCAACTGGAAAGTCATTAATTTATATGAACTGTGTTTGTAAGGTTCCTGTAAAGCCTTGGATTATTGAAATAAGGTGGACTGAAGCAGTATCGGACTATACCTAATACGAGACTGTGCTCTGATTTTGGATTAGCACGTAGTATGATACAGCATTACGGCATTACGTCCATGCCGTCAGGCAATGATAATTTTAGACCTAAACCACCGCTGAACGCCCAGTCCGCTTTGCAGCATTTGGTTTTTTAAGAGCACCTATCAGAAATTTTCTAGCGCGTCAATAAGTCAAATACTCTTCCAATTTATACTTTTTTCGTTGGATACCTTTGTGAGACTCGAATATTAAGAGTGAATTTTGAAAAATAATGTTTTAAACATTTTTATTTTTAATTTTTTTGCACAGATAAAATAACGTTAGTCATTCCAGTTATCAAAGTTCTAATATTGATTTTCCGGTTATCAAAATTATAATATACTCAACTGTACATTGTCAGACAGCACTAAATAGTCTATGGTATCGTAGAAATGTAAAAAAGATCGTAATTTATTTATATGTGTCACGTATGATACATAAAAACTCCCTTTCCGAATATTTCCATATTAGTATGTTATCTTTGCACATCCGAAAAAGGAGGGTTAGTTTAAAATATGATTGTTTATGTTGGATATAGTCAAAGATATCACGGAATAACTAATTCCAACGCCACTTTTATATGCTCCAAAGTAAGCTATCATATGTTAAAAAACCCATGTAGTAAAAAGTTACAGCAACTTGCGTACAATAGTCCCACATATATGTAGGACTCATTCACCGTTGATATCACAAAAAATATCATACATCGTTATTTATAACACTTAATTTTTTATTATCACATTTTGCTGTATATTTTTGTATTTACATATTACACAATTCACAATTCAAAAATAAAATTATGTCAATTCTAACAGTCGATTGAGAATTCCCATTTCAATCAGGTGGCAACAAATGTCATAATAGTCACACTTACATCAAGTGCACGTCGAAGAAATCGAATGTAACATGACTTTCGTTTTCTATTTTCTTCATTGCGACAGACAAATTTCTCGGCTTTCAGGTCAAGGTTGCCAATTTCGAATTCGAAATTGTTCATGTAACTCAACGCCATTTCTAACTCCTCTTCGAACAGGTATATGAAAGTCAATTTCGACGACCTCAAAAAATCATTCTCATGTGAAATTTCTCGGTCAAATAGCTCTATCAAGAAAGTTGTTTTAAATAATATGATAAATAATAAATTTTACGTATAAGGATACCAAAGTTTATTGTAAAACTCGTCAGTCAAACAGGAATTCGAGTGTGCAGTAGAAATGAAATTTCGAAAATCATCACGGCTCTTCATACTTAAACATAATTCAAGACTTAAATTCCTAATTGAGATGTAAAAATATCAAGACAGTATACATAAAGTTAATTTCAAAGCTTTTTATATTCCCATGAACGATATAAAAGTGAACCTATATTTATGTATATCTTTTTCCAAATATTTATTATCTCTATTAAAATATAAACAAATTTTCAATAAAAAAACATCAATAATTCTCGCAGCTTCCTCCATAAACAAACGCATGCAACGTAACATCGTTGACTCTCGTATGGGCTTGAAAGAGAAAATGATATGGGAGAGGATGATGATGACGTCCCCTTGAGGGATTGGCCAATCGCGAATACAACGGCTGATGGCCGATTCCACTTTCACCTGATCGCCGTGCGCTCGCATCGCGCACACTTCCTCCGACGAGACCCAGCAACGCGCTCATACCTACGCGTGTACATGTACGTTTGTCGGACGACGTCGATTTTATATTCTTTGTGGCAATCGGATTTCTTTTTCTTTTCGATGTTGCGTGTGAAAAATTAATTTTTGCTGCCAACGCGTGATGGCTTTATTACACTAAGGAAATATTCCTGTGATTTTTTACCACCTGGAACATTAATATAGTTTACCATTCACCTTCTATACGTATACTGGGATTTAAGAATCCACTATCTTTTGCACTTTTTATAAGATCTTATAAGATAAGATAAGTTCTTTTTCACTTTAAATATAAAATTATACATTTTATTTGATTTGAAAAATATTTTATAAATAGAGCTGACGCATTTTCCGTTCGATACTCCTTAAACTACTGAATACTTTTAGGGAAGTAGATGGTGAACTATATCAGTGTTTCGGTGGGTTCGAATTCATATGGAACAAAACATAGCGAGAATATTCCTTCGGTATGGAGAAGACCCAAAGTACACGCACTTTTTGAGCTGTGAATAGAATAAGATGACAGTATACAGCAGCATTTCTTTGTGCGACTTTTCGAAAGCTTGAATTATAAAAATCCTTTAAAAACTGAAAAAAAAAGTTCATCAAACGCAAGCCCCGATCACTTTGATACTACATTTTATCTCCTAATAATTATTGAGCTATAAGAGTAATTAACTATAAAAAACCAAGAAGAATAATAAAAAAAAAACAAGGAAATATCTCTGACGGCGATCGCATAGTAGCATCGACACTCTCGGAATGCGAGTTGCACTCGTGCAGCAGCAGCAAGCAGCAGCGCTCTCTTTTTCCTCGCCTTGTTTAGCGCTGTCGTCGCGAAAGTTTCCGCGTGTCCATCGGGACTATTTTCTTCTCAAACAGCTATAACACACATCCGCAGGATGATTTGTTAATTGAAGGCAATACGTTTAAGCATGAGATTGAGCACTTTGCGATAACATTATTCTTTCGGATTTGTAATAGTTTTATTTATACTGGATTGTATAGTTGACGCATCCACGCGGCGGACAGATTTATTCATTGGATTGTTTTGGCTTTCAATGGTTCAAACATGGGTAAATTGAATTTACCACTGAGATAGGTATTGCAGTGATGCGAAACTTTCCAGTCGAACGAGATTTTTTTGAATGTACGGACTTGTGTACGATTGAACATCTCGAGTGTGTTCATTCCAATAACATCGATCGACGGTTCTTAATTTTCTGAATTTGGCTTTCAACCTGTTTTTTCCAATCGAATCGTTACAGACAGCCGTTTCTTTTTACAAATTGGCTCGGCATTATAGTTTTTACAAATCATCCACGCTTTCTCTTCTGTTTTGCGACAAAAAAAATAATACTATGCATGTCAACATTTTGCTCTTTCCACAAAACGTTTGCCAAGTAACAATCAATTCATTTACGCTATACAATGTTTTCTTTTTTTTTAATCATATTATGATATATGTGAGCGCATCAACGTAACCATTCATTACGATTACGTGGAGGCATACAAAGAATGCAATCTCGTTTGTAAAATTTATAGTTCCACGCGTCAACTCTATTTATGATCACACTGTAAATGACACAATGCAGTTGCAATAGCATAGAAGTAGCAGTTTTTTTATCACGAGTCTCAAGATCAATACTGTATTTAATTAGATAATACAAAAATCAAATATTTCATTGTTGTGGAAATGAAATATTTGATGAGTGAGAACAAAGGTTTGTTTAAATCGTTCACATACCATTTTATGCTTCAAAAAAACTAAGTGCAATAAGCACGCAAGTATTAACTTCCGGGTGGGAAAACGAATTCCAGGTTTCATTGACCTTCGCCTACAAGAGTGTGGTTACAGTGGCTCGACGACGGCGACCTTTCCACGCCCACCTTTCTCTTTCGGTGATAAAACGCGTCTTCTCTTGCTCTAGGAAAAGTCGTTTCTACGTCTCTGTCTCGCTCGCTGCATGTGTAACCGTAGCAAAATCTACGGCAATGATTCGTTCGCACGCGCGCTTTATTATTTTGTGATTCCGTGCACACTATGACATTCGAAATTAGCGTTTGATAAAAAGTATTATTGTTTTTATTGAAAGAAACTCACTCATCGAATCATTGTATGTTTTGACAAACGTTGAAAAATTAAGAGAAAATTAAAAACTAACAAATTTATATTATGCAAGTGCGTAGGAAGCAAGTTTTTATGAGTTTCAATTGATACAAAAGTTTTTCAGAACAGTAACAAAAGATAACGAGCAAATGGAAGTTTAAAATTAGTTTTTGATTACGATTGGTTTCATCGTTTATTATGTTGTTTTTATCGTAAATCATAATTTTTCAATTATCAAAATAATACGAAGAACATGCAAACGAGACCAAATTTTGAGCTCATATAAATGTACTTATCGACAGCCAACCTGGAAAAAAATATCTAGTTTTCTAATAAACACATCTTTCTATATGCTATTCTAAATGACAAGAAAATTTCCACGTGTTGACATAGTTCTTAACAGTCCAGTGGCGTATATTGCACCCAATAATTCACTCTCAACTTTTCCAATGACTGCGAGGAATAGCAACTGCGTTAATTGTATAACGATCGACTAACTACTGATAAATCCAAGTCGTCGAAATTCCTCACCCATTCCAAGAATAAACGTTACTACATATTTTAAAACGTTACTTCGACACCACACGACACTTTCGCGTGGCAGGTGATAGATCTAGCAATAAAGCAAGTAAGCTCGAAGAAAGACGATAATTTAGTGGTCCATTTGGCGTAAAATAAGGAAAAAAGAACGGTCCTCGCGCGTGAAAAAAGAGCCTCGAGGAACAGTCCATGACTTTACAGATGTGTGGTAAAAGATTTCTCCCGCGCGCTATGACCTACTGACACTGAATTATCGGCTGGCGAGAGAGCGAGTGAGCGCTGAGCACAGGTGAATCTTATACATATACATATATGTGGAAAATGCCAAATGCCGGCTATACGACATTCTTTGGCGTCCGGTGGCTATGATGGAAAATATCGCGTGGTTTATGCGATCACGATTTTTTCGATTTTAGGAATATTTATCGCTGGCTGCGTCGGTTTAGTCCGGAAATAGTTTAAAAGCCAAAACATTTTTCTTGATTTAATAAATAGATTTCGATTGTGCGTAATCATGCGAAATTCAACAATTATTCCACAAATGTATGTCGGTCCGTTACTTATTCAAACAGAAGAACACTGACTATCCGTTAGCCACCCTAACAATTGCTTTATTTCCTTCTTGCATCTAGGGCATTCAAACAGGACATGGCACATCATTGAATGGTATTTAAAAGTCCACGTCACGATAGTACTACTTAATTTTTTAATAAGCTGTAATTTTCGTGAGCGGACACTCGACACCCGCGAACTTAGATTGTACGGTGTCTCAAGATCAATGATAATAATCTTTCGCGGCATCATTCTTAGCGCAGCTATTTACAACGACGAGACATGAGTAGAGAGCTGCGCGAAGCTTTTGTACTCGCCAGTGTGTGCCTGATGAATAACTTTCGTCGTGACTTTTAAACAGCGTTTCTTTTTTTGCCATTTTCTGGCGATTGTTATGGAAAATAGTCAAGTAAAGATTCCAACTTCTGACGTATCCTTCAGTTGAATTATAAGTTAGAAAGCGATCATTGCAATAAGTGTAGTTTCAATATAGCACCGCGCGAAGCTACCGTTGTAATAAATAGTGCTTGTCATCCTATTTTCTTGTAAATAAATAAACAAAATACAAAATATTACTTTCAATTGAAGTTTAATAATAAAATTTCAATATTGATAAGTTTTGCTTATAAAACAAACGCAACTTTTCAAAAAGTTCTCGGTGCAATGAAAGATTTTTAGACGTTAGTGAAAGGTAGAGAAACGAGCTCGAGTTCGATATTTAGCTACACACTTTGAACTAAAAGAAATCAGCCTGGGGCATTTGAGGACCATGGACTTGGCCATTCTTAGTCCGAGGCTAGATTTTAGCATTTCCAGTTTCGCTGTTCGTTAGCGAAAGTTGCGGTTAGAAACGCGCACAAACGTGTGCTAAGGTGATAGGTGAATTTCTTTCGGTGTATATAAAGTCGAGCGTCTTTTTTGCTCTTTGTGCGAGATTGGCTGACTTATTGTTTATTTACATATCATGTACTTGAATGTGTACTCTAATGCCTTGAAAGAGTGCTATGTAATTATTTTTCTATTTCAAATTGTTCACTCAAGTTATAATTCTAATATTAAACGCAAGCTTTTAAGTAAACCCTTATATAGATTTACATCGCGTATATTTACACTTAAACAACAGTTACGTACTATCTAAAAATAATGTTATTAATGAATTTTGTTTTTATTTTACAGGACCAATTTGGTACTTCTCTCCCTGGTTTTTACGGCAGCAGCTGTTTCTGCAATCAATAAGCCATTTGACATTGCAGGTAAGATCGACAATAACTATAATGGAAATCTTAATGACTTGCTTTATTTACTAATCATTTAGTCAAATATCTGTGAATAATCATAAAGGTAAATTTAAAAAAGTTTTACCATAATTTGATTTGATAATTGTTCGACGTTCCTCATCTAAAACAATAAATTTATTTATATAATTAAATTTTCAATCACATGTAGGCGTGTAATTTTATGTACCACTGTGAGTAGGTTAAAATTTCACATGAATGATACTTTTAGGTTTCTACAGGAGAAGCAAGTCTGCTCACAGTAGCGTATAATTTCACGCTTGCTCGTTTCAGTACAGTCACTTTTGTTTTAATCTCGATTTCATAAATTTATAATGAACCTTTTACAACGTTTTGCGTGTAAGACCATCTAATAACCACTTTGCATTTAACATTTTTTCCTAATTGATAGTCAAAGTCGTTAGTCTTGCCAGTTGGTTTTTATTTGATTCACATTAAACTTTTATTGTTTACAAAACAGAAACAAACATGATAAGAATCATTGAATGGCACATTTTGAACAATACAAAATAACGACTGTCGTGCATTTACAGATTACGTTTATGGAGTAGACTATGACTTACAAGCTCGTGCTCGTGCCGCTATCGAAGCAGAACGTTTCACGCTTCAAGTACCTCACCAGTAAGTTAAGACTCTAATTTTCAACTTTTTCAGCAATTAAACCAAACTAGTCAGCTCATTTGACTTAAACCGCATACTGTAGTTAAGGAAAATATCACACGCTTAATTAGGCCTACATAGTTAAAATTAACAAAAAGAGAACCATCTATTCTGATCTAAATAAGAATTGACTCTCTTGTGTAAAATAAATTGATAAGAATTTTTGATACAAAGGGTATAACTATAAATAGAGAGCACTTTTAATTTCAGTGAAATTTAACACGTCCAGACCAAGTAGAAAATAACTATCAAAAAAAACTCATAGACTTTCACTTCAAACACAATTTACTTGGTAATCGTAATGAAACTTCACGGAAAGTACATTCTGCCGGATATACAGAGACCAAATTGTATGACTCTAAGCCACAGAGATCACAAGACACAGGTTTTGTGCAACACAGCATGTCTGTCTATAAGACAATGGTTCCCGAGATAAGAACTTTTGCTCCATTAAAATTTTCAACGAGGATATTCTGACGTAAGGTAGGTGCTGCGGTGCCGACCAGAAGAGGAAAAAAAGTCACACCGTCATTAGCCACTATCGTCATCATTTCTCGGGCGCTAAGCAAAGGTTCCAGGCTAACTGCCTCACCGGCGCTGTGGCAGGAAGCTGTAGTTACGCGTTCGCGCCAAAGAAAGCCGTGCCTTTTGTAGCTCGTCTCGTTTTCGTTTATTAATAGCTCGATCTGTCATCGCGAAAGAGGCACTTGTCCACAACGCGCAATTATAAACTCGTGTCCTGGTTCAATTATGAATAAACGTCTAATTAAAAATCTACAATTGGTGAACTCAGTATGAAATTTCATTCCAGTTGATTTTATTTATTTTTCAGATAAATCCTTTTCCTTTTAAATAAAGATGAATTGATTTTTTAAAGCTCGTATTATTTAATTTTTATACTTCACATGAAGTAAGGATCAATTAATTAAAGTTATTCAGTGAATAAAAATACACCGAAAATCGGTTACAAACATACCATGACTAAGAAGAAAATATTAATGACTATCATAGGACGGGGCTCGAAACAAGAAGCTCAACTCGTGGCAATACGCACGTAGTGACATTTGGGCTTTTCTGTGCGGACCGACGAAAGAAATCCAGTGCGACAATTACACTCCACGACCACGAGACATAGCTGCCGTCTCGAAGCTCGGCCATGAAAGTAAAAGTCGAGTAGAGAGCGAGAGTCGATCGAGAGAAGTTGACGCACACCGCGTAAGATTTTTACGCTCGCATACCCTACGTCACGTGTGCGACTTGGCAATTTACAAGACCAACTAGATTTGATGTCTTACTTTTTTTGTCTACATAATATTTCCACTCCTTTTGTCATAATGCATAAGCTAAGCTGCACAATTTTAGCATATAATAGCTATCAATTCGATGATAGTGATTGAGTCAACGTGAAACCATCTTCACGTATGCCAAACATTTTTATTTTTTGGTAATTTGAGCTTATTGTACAATAGTCAAACTGCGGCTAATGATAAGCAACGTGTATATAAAAAAATATTTACTACTTTCTGAATTCCAACGAGTATATTGCGCAAAATATGTACTCAAAAAGAAATTAATGTCGTGCCAAATAAGTCACTGGAAAAATAATTCGGTACGACGCGACGTTTGGGTAATTTCCTTGCATATATAAAAAGGATTCGTTGCGTTGGAAAGTGCAGTGCGGTCACACAGAAAAGTCCGAGAAACGAGGAAGTAACCGAGCTTTAGTGGCATAGATGGAATCGTTATTAAAAATTACGCGGAAAAATGCTGACGTCGCTTATTTGTCTCGGAATATAATTAAGACCAAAATTTATTGTAGAACTACCATTAATCTATTTTCACGCCAACGATTTTTTTATTTTTTTCTTTCGCTGTTATGCTAACGAAAAACGCGTAATGCGTACTAAAAAACCTATAATCTAAGCGCCAGCATAACTTATGACTTTCTAGAAATATGAACTCTATGATATGCATAAAAATTTTCAAATTGTCTGAATTCCTTCTTATCTAATTTGATTTTAATTATATACGCATACAAATAATCGGTGTTAGTAACTTCACTTGTAATTATATGAAACGTGAAAGATTTATAAAATTTTTCGATTTTATTAATTAGCTACGGAAATCTATTCCTATAGCTATCGAATATTACTGTACAATATCTATAAATTGTCCAATTGTTCAACGTATCATTAAATTAATAATTTTATGGCATTGATTCAATAGAACAAAAAAAATAGCTAACAACATTTAAAATAAATAACTTTTGGTAGTGACTTTTTAAATACACACATACAATAACGATGCATAATAGGAATGAGGTCAACGCCTCCCTTGCTGAACAAAAAGTATATTACCCGTGAGGTAACGACAGCACAGCTTTTACAAAAAAAACCAACAGTGATAAATAAGACGGAAAGGCAGAGCTCCCAGCTCGTCGAAATGTAACGACCAATTCTAGCTCTTCACTCGATTGAAAAATACGATTACTTTCTCAATTAGCAAAAAAAAATGTCTGCGATCGTGTATTTATAAATAATTTTCCATAGTACAAGCATAAATAAATAAATAAATAAATTCGACGTAAAACAGCCGAGATAATAAACAACAATAATCCCATCGAGACGTGCTTACTGAAAAAAAAATCAAGCGGAGAAAGGAGAGAGGAGTCCCGGAAGAAAGCACGTCATCGATCCGGTTTTCCAATCTTCTTTTTTCGTTAAATGACGTTCGATTTTCACTTTTTTGCAGTCAGCAGCAGCAGGAGCCATGCCGCGTGAGACAGGAACGGCCTTGTCCGCCAAGCAAGTACCGCACGCCTTCCGGGGCTTGCAACAATGTCAGACATCCAGCCTGGGGCGCTCGTGGTTCACCTTACCTTAGGCTTGTGAAGCCTGCCTATGTCGATGGTAAGTTTGATCGACTTTTTTTCATTGGCTTTTAATGTCTCAATGGGGAAAATCCGATCTGTTCGAGAGTATAGTCCATTGCACTACTGTAATCTTGCAGGTAACTCGAATACGTGGCTTCGCTCGAAAGTTAGATGATTTTCTAAAATTTCTCGCGTAAAAAATCACCTTATTGAATTTATATAATTGAATTTCCAACATCATTAGTTTTCCGATAGATATCTTTAGAAAATGCATAGTTGTTATCACTGGCATAAACTCTGACTCTCCTTAAAAAGCCAATTATGGCGCTTTAAACTTTCGACTTATTATTTCATCAGAAAAAGACGTACGTCGTTTATTCACGAAGAGAAGAAAAAGCTACGTTCTTATCTTCGTAAATCATTGTTTTTTCAGTAAACACATATTAGCTACGTCGTAATTTCCGCGTTGGTGAATTGGAAAATGAAGCTATTTAACTAGCGAAATAGGCCGTATAAACACGTATGCTCCTTGCGCGCTTTTAGTTTCAGTTGAGTTACAAAGTAAAAGTCTAATCAGATTTTTCGAAATGACTTTACATCGAACAGACTGAAATCGGTTCTTTTGCATCTCGAGTTACCTTTTGCATGATCTACTTATTGTGGAATCGTAGACTTCAATCTTCAAAGAGCGAAGAAACGAAGAATTCGCAACGCTCGCATGCACCTCGTGACTGTATACGGTAACGAACGTGCGGTTGTAGCTCGAAATTAGAGTGTAAAGTTTTCGTGCGCGGTGCATCGGCGCAAAAGCCGCCTCGATAGTTATCGCTTGCATAAGCATTTTGCAATGCACCTACTAGCCGCATGAGGCCCGAAAAAATCGATCTTAAGCCCTATGGCAGAGATGATCTCTTGGTGCGCACAACGCGTGGCACGAGTGGAAAGTGAAAATCGACGATTAACGCGCCGTGCTTGCACTACGCAACATCATTTTGCCTATGGTTGCAATGGTGATTTATATACGTGATTCTCGAACTTCCTGATAATTCTTTCCACGTGATCCAATTTTTCGAAAGCCTCGTACCGCTACAATTAATCATGTGATTCTAACAAGTAGCTAACGCTGGTTTTACTGGATTCTCGAGAAAATCAATGATTTAATCCAGTTTTGCCTCGAGTTTTGCGCTGTATTACTTCGCAATTTTTTAAAATTATTATTTCGAGATTATAGAATAAATTGCAAATGAAAATTTATAAAAGAAAGTAGATGTGTATATCGTGCTTTTATGTTGCGAATGTTTACATGAGTTGAATGTTATTCAATTTGTATATCAAATGAAGTACCTGCAAATTTTTGGTTGCTGCTACGTATGTGCGCGAGTGTGTGAAGATGGGTTTAAGTGTAGGTGTAAATGACCTGGCTTAATCCGTTACACAATTCTTACGAAATTGCACGTAAAATAATCAATTCTAAACATTATGTAATGAAACACGTTGGATAGAAGGGAACATCTTAAATCCTTAAGACCTTTCAGGATTCATTCAGAAGAATGAATTACGTAACTTATTTGCCGTTTATATATTATGTAACAACGAAAACAAACACAGAACGACAAATTTCAATGTGAATACTTACGTATTGCGTCTTCCTGCAAATGCGCAAAACTTTCTTATGGTATTAATCTAATATTCAAACTTATATCGATTATTTAAATTACGTGATGTAAATTATATTTTAAATAGACATTTAATAACGTGTAAATTTTTTTTATGGGAATTCCATCGAGACTAGTATCAGATTGATATGCTACAAGAAAACTATCAATCCTAAAATTAAATCTTTGATTGTCAGTTTTATTGGATTAAAAAATCCGGCATGATAATTACAATTTGAAAACCACAAGTCGTCAATAACATAAGCGAACGAGGAACAAAACGAGGCCACGCACGTTTAAGATTCCACTATATAAATAAACTAAGAAAACGAATCGTAGGAATTTCGGTCAGTCACGGACAAAGAAAAAAAGTCTATATGAACTGATGTACGAGAGAGTGAGAAAGAGAGAGAGAGAGAGTGAGGCAGAAGGGGAGGGGGGGGGGGGCGCCAGTAAAATCGAGGCTCGAAAAAATAAGAAAGCTTATACGAAGAAAGTGACATGAACCAGCTCGTCTCCCGACCTTTTCTTTTTTTAAATAAACACGTAAGGCGACCTCAAATTTCAAGTGGCCTCACATTCACTTTTTACGCGCGCGTGCGAAAAAAATCACCAGATGAGGATTGTTTGGTCTAGTTTTCGTACTAGATTTCTTTATACAATTTTTTTTTTGACTAATCACTTTTTGGATAATCAATAGTTAAGTTTTAATGTATGTTTAAAAGTACCTAACATTTTCTGTACTATATTATTTTTGTACACGCAATAAGTTCTCAACAGATTTTCATTACAGTAAAATAAGTTATTTTTCGAAGAACTGTTACCATACAACTTTAAAAGAAAAAATTAAATTACACAAAATGTCTCTGCATGTGATTAATCAAAATCGACGTAATAATATTTATTAGAATTATACAAAAGTCCGTTAAAAAAACAATTATATTTTTACCTTGCAATGTTGTGGAAGGTTCGAGAACTTGTTAGTTGTGTGATCACAAAAAAAGTATATATGACTTTAATTAAAGTGAAGTTCTCTGCTTTCGAGGTGTGTATTTAATTCGGTAACTTTCAATGGTGTATAGGTCTGCATACTGGGCATCATTTCCGGGACAACTTTTCGAATTCGCACTTTCATAGTCGCAAAATTTCCAAATTCTAAAATTGATGGCTATATGTATATCGTAATTTATGATACAAGCTGATGGTAATTAGCTGCTCCTATCGTCTTCGATAACTCGAATATATTTTTTTGACCTCTGTGAGCAAAATATCTTAATATACTATATAAATAAGAGAAGTTTATTTCATTGTTAGTTGTGTTTTACACGAATCAGTCTTTTCTGCAACTTTCCATCGTTAATTGAACAAAAATTTATCGAATTAAAATTCTAATGTGACAAATATTTTATTTACACCAACATTTGTGGAATGCAATACAGCAGTTCCTTTCATATTTTACGGAATCTTATTGCAGACTCATATACATCTTTATGAAATTGTAAAAGTTGTTATTTATTTGAAGTCGAACTGTATTAAAATAAATAAAAAAGCTCGCGATAGTAGTTCAAGATTGAGAAACTTGTTTTTCACCTGACCAAATTAGCTTATAATTCAATTAAAATATTACGACCAAATCGTTCTTACGTATATGGTGCAGAAAAAAATATCATGAAAGTTTCGCTAGAAAGTTTGAAGAATCGAGATGCAAATTAAAACTCGGCAAAAATTGTTTCGTCCTAGTAGCGTAAACATCGCAAACATCATCAGGTTGTTGTCGAAATTTCTCTAGTAATACAAGAATATAATTTATCGACATACGTGTTGTTGTGAGAGTAATGAAGTTTATTTTCTGAGTAAAATTTCAAGATCAAATTTTTACGCAGTAATATAATACAGTAAAAAATATTCTTATTATTCGAAATCAGGATAATGTGCTTCAAAGTGTTTTCGTGTAAAATAAATTACTAGCACCATCGATGAGAGTGTGTTTGCATATTATGAACACAATCTGCCATAAATAAGAACATACGTAAATCGAAAATGAATCGAGACACTTAAAACTCATCATCAAGCATCACGGCATTGAACTCGCTCCCGCAGGCCAATTCCCGCTGAATGTACTGTCGCTTTCATTACCTTCTTTAATATGCCAGACATCACTGCGGATAGTGCCTTTACGTATGTGACATAGGTGTGGGGACTGGTTGTCACCTGTGCTTCGCTGATGAGACTTGTTCACTTTCCCTTTTCATTCTCTAACAAATAATATTTTTGTTTTGTTTAACTAAAACTGAACTAAAAGTCTCACAATAACTACTATGATTTCGTTTTTCACAACAATAGATTTTTTTGTACAATATAATTAATTTTTAAGAGTCTGTCTTACCCGCCCTCACGCTGCATGATATATATCTACACACATACATATAAAAATAGCACTATAATATTCAACCATCTAATGTTTTAAAGAATTTATTCTATTAAATTGCTGATCATTTTTAAGCAATTTTATAACTCATTGCAGGCATAAGGATCCCACGTCACTCATCGAGCAACCATGCTCTACCCAACAGTGTAGAAACAGTGTACAATATCCGGTTAAATCGCCCAGTCGACGACACAGCTCACGAGGGCCTAAGCAGTCTTGCGGGTGTTTGGTCCGAATTAATTCTTCGTGACATCTCTAGCCCCGTCCGACCACGTCATCGTGACAGTTGTTGCCAGTCAAGTGTACGCCATCCCGAATGTATGCCCGGCTTGGATGAAGAAGGTCGATGCCTGGATTATATGCGTACAACACCAACGCTCAGCAGCCACAGCTGCCACTTTGAGACTCGAGAGCAGATGAACGGTGCTTCTGGTTATCTCGACGGATCAGATCTTTATGGAAACAATGACGATAAATTTCACAAACTCAGGACTTATTTCAGAGGCAAAGTCAACATTTCACAGTGCGAGCTTTGCAATCGTGTTAACTCTAGTATAGGTCACGTGTATCTGGCTTTACTCCATGAGCACAATAGAATCGCTGACAACTTGTCTGAAATCAATGAGCATTGGAGCGACACAAAACTCTTTTTGGAGGCCCGTCGTGCTGTTGTCGCTCAGGTTAATATATAACTCCTTCATCGCATCTTCCTGAAGTTACGTACAACATTTAACACGTAACATATATAATCCACAGATCCAACATGTGACTCTAAGCGAGTTCGCCCCAAGCGTGCTAGGCGAGACAGCTTTCACGGACAGTGAATTGACACCGACGAGCAGTGGCTTCTACTCGGGTTATTCGTCGACCAATCGCGGTGGCGCAATCGATGCCGTAGCTTTAACTGCTCTGCAGATACTCACTTCTCTCAAACGCGAAGAGAGTTCGGCTCTCGAGGAACAGGTTATTCTTGCGGCTAAACGCGTGAGCCTCGATGTCGCCGACCAGGATGATAATGTTCAAGGCTGGTCTCCCAGTGCTCTCCTTGTTCATGAAGCTAGAGATCATGGTTTACCCAGTTACGTTCAGTTCGTTGATTACTGCTCACGTGGACGTGTCAAGGTACAATGAATATTAAAGATAATGGAAATAAAATGTGATCGATGCTGTTTATACTCATATATTGTCTCGATTAAACAGGTTGAAAACTTCACAAGCCTCGCACATATCATGAAGGTAAACGATGTAGTTCTGCTTCAGAATATCTATTTGCGCGTGGAAGATGTAGACTTAATCATTGGTGGTATGCTGGAAATTCCAACTGAAGGTGCAGCTGTAGGACCAACTTTCGCTTGTTTACTACGTGAACAGTTGATAAAGCTTCGTAACTCGGACCGATTTTGGTACGAGAATGATATTCCACCATCAAGTTTGAAACCAGAGCAGCTTACCGAGATCCGTAAGGTTTCTTTATCCGGAATTCTTTGTGCCAATGCTGACATAGCCAAGATTCAGCCTAAGGCTTTCATTCAGCAAGATCCTTACTTAAATGCTAAAATTGATTGCAATCGGCATGGATTACTCGACTTGTCAGCCTGGAGAGAAGAATCCATTCCAGTTGCTGTGACGGACAATCATATGGAGATGACTCCTGGATTATCCAATACTGCTTCATCCTTACTATCGGAAATCAACGAAGATATGATTAAGGATGCAGTGAAGAAGGCTGAACAGGATCTGCTCATGCGTAAACAGCTAGAGTACAATTCCTGGTTGGAACAGCAAACTGCCGATCCGAAGTCTCCACTCGGTACCGCAGCTAGTTTCTCGAAGGCCAACAAGGATGCTCTTTCACTTGCAAACTCATCAATTCTCTATGAATTGGCAACCAATGAATTGGTCAACGGAATTCATGGTCTGAAAAGAAGAAAGAGGCAAGCTTTCGACTCAGGCGACAACGTTCTCGGCTTCCCCGCCAACGAGTTCAACGACGTTCTACAGAACGTTGATGTCTCAAACTTCATATCTCGTAAGAAACCCACCAACCACGAAGAAATAGATTGTCCAGTCGATGACCACGCTTGTGACCCAACTACACCGTACCGTACTTTCTCGGGTCATTGCAATAACCTTCGCAATCCTAATCTTGCAAAATCTCTCACGACATTTGCTCGTCTCTTACCGCCCGTTTACGAAGATGGAGTGTCTCAACCCAAAATCACCGGCGTGACTGGTAATCTTCTGCCAAACCCACGTACCATCTCAACGACCATTCATCCTGACATCTCAAATCTTCATAACCGTTATACCTTAATGGTTATGCAATTCGCCCAGTTTCTTGATCACGACTTAACCATGACACCCATTCACAAGGGTTTCGCGGAGTCCATCCCTAGCTGTCGTTCGTGTGATTCCAGTCGTACGGTACATCCAGAGTGTAATCCCTTCCCCGTGCCAGACAGCGACCACTATTACCCGACTCTTAATGCGTCCACTGGCCAACGTCTATGTATCCCATCGATGAGATCTCTACCGGGACAACAGCATCTTGGACCACGTGACCAGATCAATCAAAATACCGGTTTTCTCGACGCGTCCGTCATCTACGGAGAAAACAGGTGTATTGCCGATGTACTCAGAGGTTTTAATGGTCGCATGAATATCACCGCTCGTTCACATCTGGGTCGTAAAGACATGTTACCAATGTCTGCCACTCATCCTGAGTGTAAAGCCCCTTCGGGTCAGTGCTTTATCGGTGGTGATGGTCGTGCTTCCGAACAACCTGGTTTGACTGTCATGCATACTATGTGGGTTAGAGAACATAACAGAATAATGGAGGGTCTCAGAGCAGTCAATCCTCACTGGGATGCTGAAAAATTGTTTCAAGTAAGACTTTTCTTTCTTCGATAATTTTCAGTAACAAAAATACAAATGGGTTGGTAATTCCAATTGATTAATTTTATTCGCCAGGAAACTAGAAGAATTATCAGTGGTATGCTGCAGCACATCGTCTATAACGAGTTTCTACCACGTATTCTCGGTTGGAACGCTATAAGTCTTTACGGTTTGAAACTGCTGCCTCAGGGTTATTACAAAGAATACGCGCCTACTTGTAATCCAAGTTGTCTTAACGAGTTCGCCACAGCGGCTTTCCGTATTGGGCACTCGTTGTTGA
The DNA here is from genome assembly GCF_024137745.1 of Phymastichus coffea. NCBI lineage: Eukaryota > Metazoa > Arthropoda > Insecta > Hymenoptera > Eulophidae > Phymastichus > Phymastichus coffea. The sequence goes on from NW_026706849.1 coordinate 1,878,788, forward strand.
GGCCACATTTGCCACGTATGAATCGCCACTATCAGAATGTTGATCCTCCAATCTTGCTGCGCGACGGTTTCTTCAATCCTGACATGCTCTTCCAAGACGACATGATCGACGAGATGACTCGCGGTTTGGTATCCACTCCCATGGAGACGCTTGATCAGTTTATCACCGGTGAAGTTACGAATCACTTGTTCGAGCAGAAGGGTATTCCCCATTCGGGTGTGGATCTCATTGCCTTAAATATTCAAAGATCGAGGGATCATGGTTTGCAAGGCTACAACGCTTACAGAGCTCTTTGTAATTTGAAGAGGGCTACAAGCTTCGAAGATCTGTCGAGAGAAATGGCACCTGAAGTCATTACCAGACTTAGGAGGGTCTATGCTCACGTTGACGATATTGATCTGTTCCCTGGTCGGTGAATTATTGCATAGATGACACAAATAATTTTACTATTTGTTTTGAGAAAAAAAATATTTTCCTAATTGTTACAGGTGGTATGAGTGAAAGACCACTGCAGGGTGGTTTGGTAGGACCAACGTTCGCATGTATCATTGCCATTCAATTCAGACAAGCGCGAAAATGCGATCGTTTCTGGTACGAGACTGACGACCCGAACATCAGATTCAGTGAGCAGCAGCTCGCTGAAATTCGTAAGACTACCTTGTCCAAAGTATTGTGTGAAAACATGGATAATCACGCTGAAATGCAGCGAGCTGCTTTTGATCTGCCCTCGAACTTCCTAAATCCTCGTGTGCCTTGTGGTTCCATGCCACATATGAACTTTGAAGCATGGCGTGAAACTCGGCATGGATGTCAAATTGGTGATAGACATGTTGCTGTTGGAGATTCTGGCTTCCCTACACCCTGTACGAGCTGCGTCTGCACTAATGAGGGCGTAAGTTTAGCTTTTAATTTTATTTCTTCAGTACTGGTAGAAAGAACCTAATATATCTTAGTGAAGTAGGTAAACTACATTTGAATAAACGCGAAAAAATTAACCCTATTATTTATTATTTTACAGACACACTGCGCATCTTTGAGAATAACAGACTGCAACCAACTTTTGCGTGAAGCATCGCGCGAAGCGATTTTACGTGACGACGTATGTACCGCTCAGTGTGGATTTGTGCTTGCGGCAACCGACAGCTCGCTCAACTTCAACCAGTTCAACAACAATTTCGGTGGTTTCAATCAGCAGCGAAGTTTGCGATCGCCGTTCTCATCATCCTCGTTTAATGGCTTCAAGCTACCTGACCTCTCGCAATTCATCGGTTGAACAATTTAATTATCCTCAATTTGTTTCATTCGACACATGTGCCAATAGAGAATAATTAGGCAGTGCCAACATCAAACAATATTATATTCAACATCAAAATGTCGTGTCATTACATACGGTGTTCATTGATTTTGCTGTTGAACGAATACTCATTGTATGTAATGAAAATTCAATGTTGCAGTTAATGTAAATATAAAGTGTAGATTGCAGAACCTTACTATTTAACATGGAGTTTCTTATTATTATTTTTTGTATTTTCTACGTAAACGCAAAAGATAGCTTTAAAAATCAACGTCTCGTGCTCTTTTGTGATTCTTTGTAATTATTGTAAGTGATTTATCAATTTAAAGTTTACATGTATCGTGAGAACTTGATCTTTGTGGATTACAGAGACGTATGAATTGTACTAGGCAGTCAATTGAATCAACATATCTACACAGTAAGAAATACAGAACTAACACTGTTTTGTAAGCTAATATTATGATACTAGTTTTAAAAACCAATGAAACGATAGCTGTTTTTTTTAAATCAGTCAAAGGAAGGAGTACACTTTCAAATCAATTATTCGAAGATATTTGTTTGAACGTCAGTTACATTATTTGAATAAAAAAATGCGTCATCTGAACTTTTTTACATTGTATTATAATTTCAAGCTTTATACATATTTTTTGTATGATAAAATATGGCATGTATAACTTTAATAAATGTTAATGTTTATTTTTAATGGTTGGTCTAGCGTATTACAAATAAATAAAAGATATTTTTATCACATACCTCAAATAATTTACTACTTGCTTTAAATTAATATAAAAAACACATTCATTGTCATTTTTCAGCTCTTGAAGAAGCTTTCCATATTTTATTTACAAGTAATTCTGCATTGAGACATTCGATCTATCAGTAAAATACTATCAATTTTTTCAAGAAAAAACATTTTTTTATTGATCAGTCTGAACTTATGCATGGATTCAAGATCCTATATTAAAAAATTTTTTTCAATAAAAAATATAGGAATCTTTTGAGCATATTTAGACCACCTATTTTTAATTGGCAATAACTTCTGGCTTGCTGTTGACCAATGCGGCATTTTCTGGAATTGCAGGTGGATGCTCGATGCAACGCCACAATCCATAAGTTTTCCCAACAGTTGTTTGCCACAATCTCAATGTTCCATCTTCCGAACCGCTAGCATATAGTTCACCGTCGGGTGAAAATCGTACACAATGAATAGGACCAAAGTGGCCTTTGAATGACTCTGGAAAATGAAGAGATGTTTTAAAAAGAAAATATTCTTAATTATTCATAAAAAGATTTTTAAATACTAATAACACGTTTCAAACAGTACAACATCGAATGGATACCGATAATGTAAGATTGTTCAAAATTCTAAATCACAAATAATTGAATTTAGATTAAATTATTAATTTAATATTTTTTTCATTTCAGTTTGATCCGTTATGAATTGTAAATTTCTAAGACATTTGTAATGGAATTTACCGTAATACGAGTTTTACAATCAGTCTAATATTTAAATAATGTCATACTTTGCTGGAAAATCTCATAATTATCTTAATACAAGAGTAACAAAATATTTAACTTACCAATTTCATTACCCGTGATATAGTCGAACTTATACATTTTAAAGTCTTCTCCTCCACATACGAAGATACTATTATCAGGATGTAAGCTCGCGCTGTTGACTTGAGTCGGTACTGTGATCTCACGTATCTTAGTCAGCCTAAAAATAGAAAAATACAAGTAAGTGAGGGGAAAGGTGAGTATAAGATAAAGATAATACGTGATAATTATACTGTTGATTTTATCCCTCATCAGGTAGCATGACAAAGAGTATTTTTTTAATACAGTAAGATTAATTTAAAAAAACGCAAATTGTACAAAATTTGATTTATTTGACGTTGAAAAAAATATTTTATAAGGTTATTTGATCGTGACTTTCTTGTTAATAATACATCTTTTACGCGAGGTAGAAAACTAACTCCTTCAGTTATAAAGGACGAATTAATGATAAGTTTGATGTGAAAATTGCACCTAATAACGTATATTTAAACTTGTAAACTTCATCAATTATTCATATTTGCGTTCTATATGAACCACAAATAAAAAAAAAGCATTATAGAAAAAATTAATTGAAATATATTTAATGAATATGAAAATAAGGTTTTATAAGAATTTATACATTGAAATTCAAAAATTAAAAATATTGTAAAATTTGTAAAGTATCTGATGCCATGATTTAAAAGCAATTATGATTTTTAAAACACTTACTCCTTGCTATCCCAAAATGTTACAATATTAGCATGAGTCGTCGTAAGAATCGCCCCGTCTCTCGAGAGCTCCATAGATCTTGGAATAGCTGGAAAATCGAGTTTTCGAACTTCCTCGCCGCTCTTCTTGTCCCAAACTCTCAATGTCTTATCTTCGGCGCAAGTAATGAGTTGTGTATCGTCATTGAAAAGCGTAACGTGTCTTATACTATTGGTGTGTCCAGAAAGTACCTAAAATAAACAATAATAATGTTTTATATATTTTTGCTTACGTTTTATTTCAATAAACTGAAAAATACAAATGTACATTTCTAGTGTATAATGAAACTCTATAACAAGTTATTTTTTTGAAAATAGTTTTGAATCACAAATTACCTGTGGATCAGCATCTGGTTTATTCAAATCAAAAATTCGAACAAGCTTTTCATTGGAAGCTGTCGCTAAATACACAGAGTCTCTGCTAAAGTCAACAGCTTTGACTATATGCTTGTGCTGGAATGAATGAACTTCATCTCCAGTAATAGCATTCCATACTTTAGCATTAAAATCAGCAGCTCCACTTGCTGCTTTAGTAGCCTGAGGGTTCAATGCAACACCCCAAACAGCTCCTTTGTGGCCTTCAAATGTTCCAATCCAGTCTCCCGTATCACCCTGTCGTAACATAGGTTTACCATCTAAAAATAAAATTATAAGTTAATAACTATTATTAGTCATTCAATTGTCTGCTTTTATTATAAAAAAATTTGATATGAAGAATAATAAAATGATTAGTAACTTATTTTAAACAGAAATATTATTCAATATATGTACAAAAAGATATATATGTATATACTAAATATATGTACTACATAGTATATAAATATGTGTACTTTATATACAAAAACAAAATAAATTTTTTATTGTTTAAAAACACTTTTATCAAAGCTAAAATCGAAATGCCTTTTCTATTGACGTTGATGCTTCACATCATTTTGTTTTGATATAATCTCCTGTCAGATAATTAAATGAAAAGTATTTATAAAAAATATCTTTTAAGGTTACTTTTTTAAGAATACGTTGCCTGTTACAATGAAATGATAATAATACAACTTATTATATATTTGCAGTATTTTGTTTAATAATAAATAATGACCAGAAACCTATAGAAACTAGTATCTATAGAACAAAAGGCTGAACATTTATATATAAAATATAGATACAACTAAAAGTAAGCTGATTCTTTAAAGAATAATTGTATAAATTACTTTTTTCTAAATTATATAAACAGAAGTGATATATTATCATTTAGCTTCTGATAAATATATATTACAGATTTCAATTATTAGTATATTTCAGGTTTTAAAAATATGTATTTCTTGAAATAAAAATATAAACAAATAAAAGTTTTTAATAAAAAGACGTAAAATTCATATCTAGTCAGAAAAGGTCAGCTACACTTTCTTTTTAATTTTCATTCTTATCATATTATATAAAATAAATATTTATTCAAACAATTTAGTTTCCTTATAAGCTTTTACATATACTTCTTGTAACATTTATGAAAACTTTTTATATTCAACAGAATATATACTTTGGATATATATTTTTTTGGAATACAAGCTATGTGTAAAATTATAGATTTTTTATCAGGTAATATTAATAAAAAGTTATATAATCGATATACAAATAATCATTGGTCTATTTGTATAAAAGAAATATACTAAGCTCTAAAACACTTGAAAACTGATGTGATAATACTGATCAAAATTAAATATTAAAATAATCAAAAATCTTCAATTGAATTAATTTTTATTAATAAATGTCAATGGTATGCAGTAAAGTATACAATTAATATCATTTTTGTATAAATTTTTGTTATGAAATATGTACTTTTATAATTATATTCATTTAAAATCATGAGTCAAACTAACCTCAAAATATACAAAAATCTACTTTCTAACTTGGAAAGTATAGAGTTATAAATATATAAATCAATGATGTTTTACCTTTACAAGCAGAAATTAAATAGTAACCAGAATCCGTAATATCAGAAAAATGAAGATGTACAACAGGCCGAGTGTGTCCGCTGCAGGTTAACGGTGTTTGCCTCATACTCGACATTTTGCTTGTTTCGTTTAATCACGCTTTGAACATTTGAAAACAAGTCCAAAGAAGCGAATTCCAATCTTCAACGCTTTTTTAGAAGAATCGGCTCAAACAAATACATGAACAAATAAAAGATTAACGTTTAACTACTAAATACAATTTACAAATGCTTTAAAACTAATATGAGCCTGGCTGAGCTGGACGGGTAGACTAAAAACGGAGCTGCTAACACCGCATTGGTTGAGTTCAACTGTTCAGCATTTATCGTTGTCTGTTAACCATTGACTTGAAATTGTTTAGAAAGTTGAGACTTTTGTTGATTCTGATATGTACATAATAATGCGAACGGCGTGCCGCGCTATTGAAGCAACCTAAACTAAACAAATAAACCTGCGTCCTGCTCCGCATGCATCCTGCATCGATCAGTCGATCACCCATAGATAACATTAGCCTTACAGTATTTATCTGCAGCTGGTATTTGATGTCATAAATCGCATATATATATATATATATATATATATATATATATAAAAATTATATTATAATCAAATCTTATGTCAATAATATTAATATAGACCCCCGTACGTATCTAATAATTTTTGAATTTATTATATGTAACTACGGATTATTTAATTATTCAAAATGTTAACAGTATTAATAAAATAACAAACAAAACTCTTATTGAAGTCTATTGTTATTGTTGCGCTTTTTAAGCCTAATTAGTCCAGTGATAACGATTAGGACTAATATAAAAAAATATATATAAAAACAAAGATGTGTTCTGAATTTTTTTTGAAGTTTGTATGTCACAAATTTAAATAATAATTACGAAATATACTACAAATAAATTTTCTAGCTTATTTATATGAACATTGATATCGTTTTACAAAAATTGATTTTAAATATAAAAAAATTAGATATTATCTATGAAAATAAAAAAATAATGATAGTACTAATAATACAAAAAAGAATAACTATTAAATAGAAAATTTACGATTCTTTTTTTTTGTATGTTGATAAATGATATGAAATTGGAATTTCGAATCTTAGATGTATGTATTTACAATGGTATAGTGATGGAAAAATAATAAGTATCAAAATTAGATAATTTGTAGTTCGAGTACGTACTAATTTTACTTAAGTTGTCATTTGAATTCCGCGCGCATATAGAAATATGATATTCTGTAGAAATAATATTTTAACGTTTTAAAGTTGCAAAAATTACACGTTTAAAAGCATTTGTTATAACATTGCATTTGAGCAAATTATTGCATAACCTTACCTGAAAATCATGTATAAATTACGAAAAAAGTCCGCCGAAATAGCTCAGTTGGGAGAGCGTTAGACTGAAGATCTAAATGTCCCCGGTTCAATCCCGGGTTTCGGCAATATTCAATTTTTTTTAATTTTTCTTTGTCTAATAATCAATTATTTCTTATTAACATTGTTTATGAAAAGGATTATTTTTAAAATATGTATAACAAAATTATTTATTATGCAGTATTGTATTTATTATTATAAATATCAACATGTAAAACACTTAATGTATTCCTAGTATGTTATTCGATAACAAAAAATAAAAAAATTGTTTGAATTAATAATAACGTTTCATTTAAAAATTTTTGTAGCTTCTAGATTAAAATTTCATAATACTTGAGTTAATTCTCTAAAATCCTTTCTTTTCTTTTTTCTCAAAGTAGTTTGATTCAAACGGTGATGAGTTGGGTTATAGATATTATCAAACTGATTTTATGATGGCTCAGTTTAAAGAGCCGCAACTTTAAAATGGGAGCACGCGCGTTTTAAAATTCTCTGACAATAAAAAGTTATGACTGTTCGTACACTCGCTGACGCTACGACACACACTACATTCCAATACTAGATACAGTATTTACAAAGTCCATAAAAAGTAATTTTATAGATTTGACGTCATTCCGCTGGACAACAACAGTTATGCAACTCAAAAGCCACCGTCATTTCACCACACAAATGTGTCGTGATCCAGTTAGGCTCTGATCGTATTCAAAATCCAATGCATGTAATCAGCTACACTAGTGTACACGCCGGGCGAGTCCTCCAAGCCGCAAGTACTTCTTCCGTAACTGACGATTCCTCGTTGAACCATTCTGAAACTGCCTCTGTATAGGGAGACAACCTGTAAGGGACCCCCGCTATCTCCGCTGCAAGAATCCATGCCTCTGTATCCTCCCGCACAGAATTGCTTATAACCGATTTTTATCACGTCACTATAGAGAATCTGGCATTTTTCCAAAGACACAATTGGTAAGGTGACCTTTTGTAACACTCGACTATTCGGCGAGTCATCTCCCAGTGAACCCCAACCTGTCACGATTCCTTGCATCGGCAAAACTTCCGCCTTATCTATGGGTAGACAGATTGGTCGGATGTGCGTTCGCTTAAAGTCAATTGAGCCTTTCAGCCTACGGGTTTTATTAAAATTTTAATCTAGTTCAATTAATAATGAATAATATTGGGTAACAGTTTTAACCCACGTGTGTGTCTATCTCACCTTATAATGGCAATGTCGTTGTGATAATTTTCGTTCGAGTAATCTGGGTGGGGGTAAACTTCATCGATCTTAAAATCTTCGTGCTTATAATTGCACTTAATGCCGTTCTTGCAATCTCGTTCACTGCTCAGATCATACTCGCCTACCCTCACGCCACTCAGTTTGATATCTGCAAAAAATCGGAAACCAGATTATATGTTTGGCAATTTTTCAAACGCGAATATAAACAGATACTAGAAACAAATATGAGAAATAATTTAAACAATAGTAACAACTAACTGATGTGCAAGTGAGTGACGCAATGCGCAGCTGTCATAACGTGGTTGCGGTTGATAACTGTGCCACCACATCGAAATTGAATTTTATTGTTACGGTAATAATTTTCGCGATAAATGAGCAAAGCCATCCAAGGAAATTCATCGATCTCAGCTTCTTTGCCACCAATTATCCTCGTGATTGCCTGCTCTCTGTAATTTTGCGGCACGGGACCGCAAATATCATGATCGAGTAGTCGAAAGTTCGGGTGCTTGTCAGTGGAACTTGAGAGAGGATCGACGGGCGCAGGTGGAGTGGCTGTCGGCATGTCGTTTACCGAGTGAGCGTCCAATACTACCTCGAAACGCTCTGGCCTGCGGATTATTTTTTCTACGTCGCAGTAAACTTTGTGATCGTTGCCTGGAATTTTGGAAAATGGATAAGCTTAACTATTAATTAATCTATTTTAATAATAATCTCTATTATGTCCTTGAATTTGATATTTTTACGATTACTATTTTGTAATATAATGGGTGATGACAAATTTGTCTTCAAAAACAGTGAAAATCATTGCGCTCAATAGAAATACTCTACCTTCAAATCCGCAATGTGCCCGCGCTACTTGTCTCCAAATCTTCTTTCTGACCATCGGCACTCTCATAAGTCTCAACACTGGCTCACACTTGTAAATGTTCACACACTTTTCACTAGATTCCAAATTCTCTAACGCAGCATTGCAATGCCAGATTTCTATGATAATCAAGCAAACAACTGTTATTGACAGATATAGTTTTGTGCTACCCATATTGTATTCTAAATCGTGTTAACTCTTCTTTATAAAAACAGTACGATTCTGAATTAATGGATCGATCGACAGAGTATTGCAATAATCCAATCGTTTCGTAACAATAACATTTTACTATTAAGTCAGAAATTAGGAGGGTGAAGAGTACGCTCCAACAGAGACAGCGTGAAACTGACAATCCCTAAGACAGCAAGTTGTTGATGTTTGCCGACTTGCAATAGTAGTAGGTCTAAATGCTTTGATCTCATTGGCTGAAGCTCAAAATGGCTTTTCTCTCTCTCTCTCTCTCGCTCTCTCTCTCACTCTCTCTCTCTCTCTCTCTCTATCAGGTAACCCAAAATCTAGCTGACCAGTCAAGCGTATACAGGTGTCCGATCGTAAACGGATCAGGGTTTGGGTCGCTTCGTGACGGGCTTGGCTCGCTTCAAGGACAATCGAAGTGCAATTGAAGTGACGGGAATCCTCCATCTCAGCTGTAGCTCTGGTAGCGACTTTCCGACAGACTGAAATGATAGTCCACTCTCCCTCTCGGGAAAGTGTCGTTCGCAGCGCTCAAATAATAAATATCGGACGCAGAGAAGGCTCGAGAGCGCTACCTGCTTCTATCCTTGGTTATGCCAATTTTACGGTTGGAAAAGGTTTTGAAAATGCGATTTTTATTTTATAGCGGTAGTTGTGATTTGTTTTTTTTATGAGGAAAGTAAATAATACATTTTTTCATGCTATAATGCAAAATGTTCACACAATAACACGGACCGACCAAAAAAACCCAAAAACTCGATACTATATTTTGTATAGTAGTGAATAAATTTTTTTTCCAAAAACCAGTAAAACCACCATAAAGTGGTACTCTTACCCCTTAAACCTCATTTTTAGAATTAGAGATATCTTTCTTTTTCATTGAGATATTGATTGATGTTGAGTATTTTAGTAGTTTCGTAACAACATTAAAATCACAGATTACAGGGATCGGAAGTTAAGGTAATTGGAGTTAAAGAATCTGGGCTTACATGATCACTAATTTTGGGGTTTGAGCTGTTTTAATGTTGGTGCGGAACTGCTACAGTATACTTAGATTCAATTAATGAGATCTCGACGAAAGAAAAAGATAACACTAATCCGAAAAATAGGTTTTAATGGTTAAGAGTGCTGCTTTGTCATTACTTTAATTGTTTTTGGAAAAAAAATGTATTCACGGCGTTGCATAACCGCAAACATATAGTAAAATATTCGGATTTTTGCACATTTAGGTTAGGATATCTCGAGAACGTACCTTAGATGATGGATCAATTCTGAAACTAGATTCCGATTCAGCGCTTCGAAAACTTATGGAAGTATACTATCGCGTTTTTAGGTTTATTTCATTTTGAAATTTTGTCGGTCTGTAATTATCAAAGCCGTGACATATTATTGCGAAAATTTGAGCGCATGGGATAATTGTTGTTTATGAAAATATTTCTTGCATTTATTTATTGTGTCGCTCATGAATAATATATATTGGCATATAAATAATTTCTTATCGATGAAATGCATAACTTTTTATTTTAACTTAATTATGTAGAAGACAATAAAGATAAAACGGCTGCATAAAATTTTGCAAGTGTGAGTGTTGCTATCAAAATTTTTCCAAAAGTTAAGCTTAAACTACTTAATTTTGAAGATACAATAAAAATGATGTAAATATCACGTACGAATTATTTTGAGTCGCGGTACATCATCGGTAGTCAACAAAATGAATTGTTTAAGATGCCCTCGATAAGATATCAATGACCAAATATTTAATTTTGCCGTTAAATCTCGTAGCTAGACAAAATTAAAAAGAAAAGAATACAATACGCAGAATATTTGAAAACCATCTTGAAAAATCACCGTGTTGTCAGCATGTCGTAACAAACCGACGATCTCAATGCAGCTCGCTGAATCTCTACGCTTTTACGCTCGGTAAAATACGAGAATTAATTCAGCCTACGTAGGTTTACGAGCGTTGCGCCAGATAGTCTATGCGAAAAAGCGCAAGCTGGAAGTCTCTGTGTGCCACTTGCGCAAACTTGAAACGCGTAAAATCCATCTGCAGCGAGTCGCTTTGTCATATTTAAAGTTGTTTGTGTGTGTGCGTGTGTGTGTGTGTGTGTCGTATGCACAAGACGCGCCTCGTAAAACACCCGCCTCGATTGCCGCGAAACGGGCTTTGTCACTTCCACGCGCCTGCGACCACCGACCTGGAATTCCCTACGGATTTCCGACACTATCTGTGAATTATTTTCGGCTACCGGTTTGACTTTTAATTAAAAGATTCAAATTATATGCTCGATTTTCTTCTTTTTTTCTTTCATTCTAGATCCCAGACGACGGACGCCTCATTTCGGCTTTAATTAAAACACTTTTATGTTACATATAATTACGAGATGAGTCACATTTCTTTCTGTAATTTTTTCTCTTCTTATTTTGATGCTTACTATTACTTTAGAGTCTAGTGCAGGCAAATAGAAAACCACGCTAATTAAATTTTGGGTTGAATACTTGTTTATCGACCGATGCCTCCTATTTGTTGTACCGATTATATATATATATATATATATATATATATATAAATCAGAAATTTATATTAAATATTCTTTGTGGTACGTAGCAAGAGCTTCGGTGATTCAAAATAGGATTTGCAACTAGCCCAAAGTTGGCTGATCTACTTTATTCTCTAAATGAAATCTTGAATTCGAGCATCAATTTTTCGTTTTAAATAAAAATCGTATCAGCATTGAATAATTGAAAAGAGCACCGATTTCTTTCGCTTAAATGGAACTTTTGCTTTTCCCTTCGCTTATTCCAAAATTGAAAAAATAAAGAAGAATGCGACACGTTCAATCGATGATTCCAAGTTACATTATGGTTTGACTTTTTTTTCGCAAACGGGTTAGATTGAGTGTAACACGTTACAACACTTGAGGCAGACGTTTGTTAGACGACATTTTCGGATGAAAATCTACATAAGCTCGAAAATGAAAATTTTTAAAAGGTAGGAAAAAGAAGAACCGGATAGTTTTACAGACGAAAAGCTAATAACACAGTTGTAGTAGCAGAAGTCTATATTTAGCGCCAGATGCTAGACGTTCGTTCGTTTCGCGCCGAGTTTACTTTTTCTACTTAGTTTCCAGTTGGTTCTCTGAAAGTTAATATCAACGTTGGTTTTTATGCTAGTTTCTCGCCATGCTACGGAATTGCATGAGCAAGCGAGCTTGTAGACGCACTGTATACATAGCACACTAATTTGCTTCTATCTACTAAATAAATCGAAAATTTTCAGCAGAAAAGCTTGGCGTGAACGAAAGGTTTTCTGTGAAAATATCTGTCGCGTTCATAAATCCAATCGGTATTGTAAACTTTGTACTGAAAATTTTTCTTTATATATAGATATTAATCTTGAGCATACGTTTCTATCAAATTTCCATTCAGTGGTACATATAGCTAGCAACAAGTAAGATCTTTGGGTCTACAGATCAAACGTGGTCAAGTAACAACATATTTGAGAACGGGAACCTTGCCAGCAGATAATATCTGTATTACTTTCAACTTTACGGAAATTGAGAAATTGTCCACCTACCAAGGATTCAATAATTGAACATTTCCAAAAACTATATTTAGAAGCAGTTATTCACTGACAGTACTATTGATAAAAATAGATATATGCAAGATTGCAAAATATATAAATTATATCGTGAATGCGTATTTGCCGCATAGACTAAATTTAGTATATCGAGCAAAGTCGCAGCCAGCGAGCTAAGAAAACAAAGGTCGAAAGATGAAATCTTTATTGACGAGAAGACTCGAAAGAAATAGAGCGTACGAGATACGCAAATGCACTCGCATACAAGGGTACATATATATACTCATGCGAGCAAAGAGAGGCGCATCGAGTTTATTGTCTCTCTGTATCTACAAGCACAGACGCGAGCGCGAGATTGTATAAGCGTTTGCCGCATCGAATGCGGATATTTGGCACGACTACAGTTCTCTTCCTCTCTCTCTCTCTCTCCCTCTCTCTCCCACATCATCTTTATCTCTCTCACAGTGGATGTAGATACACGCACTCATCCCCTCCTCTCTTTACCCCTTGACACTGTCGCATGTTTCAAGTCTCTCTGACGACCCCGATAACGAGTTATCGAAGCTCTACGGAAAATGAAATTGTTTTTCACCTGCCCCGCCTACTCGATTCTTTAATATCATCCCTCGCGCTGTACGTGTAACTTGAGTTTTAGGCCGGGAGCAGACAGGCAGCATCCAAGAGATACGTTATTATGCATGAAACTGAGAACGCGGAGAAAGTTTTCGCTGAAGCCGACGAGAGCGCGTGATGATAGCAAGTTGTTATGGCCGAATAAAAGTACTTTTATGCCAAGGCTCTAAGTCTTTTAGTCACGCTTCTTACACCCCCCCCCCCCCCATCTGTCTTACTTCAATTTTTTTTTCTTTCAATTTTTACCTCGATGAAATTCGTACACGTACCGTCCTATATTAGGGCTTCTTTACTTTTTTGTACTTTCATTTTGAGATTGGAGTTGAAGGAGAGTTTCCTTTCCTCAATTTTTCAGAGTTTTATTAGTATCTATTGTACTTTTACATAATTGCTTGCTGTGATGGAAATATTTTTTCAAACAACTAATAGTTTTTCTTTTATATAGATTGTTTTTAGCATGAATATTTTATAACTTCAATTGTCTTTATATATATGCGAAAATAATATTATACATCAATGAATTTGGACATTACCTTTTTTAATATCTAAAAGGCTTTCGAATGAAATATGATTTAATCGAGAAAATATACATTGAAAACCATTGTAATAGCGTGAAATTAATTATCAAAGGTATTAATGTATACGTCAACAACTCTATTTATATAAAATTTTCGCCAGGAAAAATAATAAACAAAACGTAAAAGACCTCATCAGCATAAACATCAGTGGGTAAAATACTAAGCCAACCACTAAATTAGCGCGGATATAGTTGTCCGACAATAAATTAGTAGCTCAAGCTGTTAAAAAAGAAAGTACAAAGGAAATCTGGGTTGGTAAGTCTCATGAGATATGTATACCTATATATATATACCTGGGGTATAAGGCGAGCTTTCTGGAGAAACTTCAAGGTTGCGGCGCAATTACGGGAATTCGGCTTTGTGCATTAGCGAGTTGTGAGAAACGAAGGAACGCGCAAAGGAAACTTGAGATAGATATAGGTATGTGTGTACGTGGGGTTCGCAAAGGCTTATACGTAACTCATTCATCACTTACATTTTTTATTTCGCAAGTCATCTCAATCATTTCTCTCTCTCTCTCTCTCTCTCTCTCTCTCTCTCTCTCTCAAGAAAATCCCTTATACAATAGAATCGAACGTGGAGTGACACGCGAGATTTTACTTTTGACTAATCATCGATGAAATGCTCCTACTTCATTTCGAGATATAATTACAATTCCATTTCCAAACACCTATCCGCCGAGTGATTTATATGCTCATCTTTTCGATACTGCGATCAAGGGTATATAGAGATTCTCTTGATTGAATCTCGTCGTCAAAATGACAAAACTTTGGGGGAGGAAATTCATAAAAAAAAATATGAATCTGCATTTTAATTAATGAAAACTCGATAAAGTTTCGTAATTTTTTTTTCATCTACCGCTCGTCCTTGTAGGACTCTTCAAACTGAAGCTCCGTCGTCGTCGTCGCCGCCGCAGTTATTTAATCTACGAGTCTCGAGTACTACTCGCGCCAACTCCGCCGCCACCATCTCTCGTAGCATACAACTGAAAGTTCTACATACTTTTTCTTTTATAAACGCCGAATAAATGAGCTTTGCGTTGGCCTTTCTGTCTAGCAGCTCCAAGGGCTTCTGTCTCCGCGTATTCTCTCCAATTAAACTTCCCTGCTTTGCCGCACTTTGCTTTTTTGTCTTTCTCCGCGCAACGCGCCGCCACATATGTCTAGCCTTTACTTCGATGCAAGTACGCGGCGCAACGCCGAACGGAAGCTCGCTATGCAAATGCATTGCGGAGTTATGCATTTATGCATGGCATTTTTACGCGTCGCTCGATGCACTGCGGCCGGTAAATCTTTTATTATTGCACTTGGAAAAATATGTTGACTTAGCTCTACCTTCCATTCTTTTATGAATAATTTATACCTAATCTCGTAAAATTATATAATTAATTCTTTATTATGGAGCTTTTTCGATTTTGCGTCTTGCTGGATAATCACGGATCCAAAAATTATTATAAAATTTATTAGTTTAATCAATCAATACACTTGGCATATTTCATTTATTATCCATTTATTATAACTTTCGTGAATCTGTGAACTAGAATTTCGAAATTGATTGCTTAACATATGTACGAAAAAAAGATTATTAATAATACGTCATAAGAACAATTACTACTGCAAAGTAATTCTCATTGAAAATGTGTTAACCTATCTAATTTATTAATGATCTTGTATCATTTAACAAATTTAAATGGAACACAAATACTTTCATAAGTAATGCGTTAACTTTGCCAAACTTCTTGAAAAGTCAGATAGTGCAGAAGCATTTTCTTGATTGCCTCTAATGTTTCATGTTACTTTCTTCTCTAGTTTAGAAAGTAAAATGAACGGGAATAATTTGCAATCAAAATTACCGTGAGATTTTTAAATCGAAGTTTTGATGTGGTTTTGTATTTTGAAAATTGGAGTCGAATTTCAGTTAGCAAATATTAAAACTATCTTAATTTATCAAGCATTTTAACACAATTAACCAACAAAGTCTCAAATGGGGTCGCGAAATCGCATTATTCCAAATCTCTTCAAAGAATAACAACTGGAAATACGTATTAAAAAGCGGATGAAAAGAAGCCAAGTCACGAGCAAATTTAAGAAATGATAAATATTCATTAGTTATTATTGAAAGTAAAATAATAACTGTAGAAATTTATTGTTGCAAGTGAAGAATAATCATCCGGTTAAGAATATTTGCACGCATGAAAGTAATAAATTCAAAAAATCGTAAAAGAACAAATCTAAATATGAAAACTTATTTGCGCCATGCGATTAGATGTCTGAGCAGGCATGGCAAGAGCATTTGGAAACATTCACTTCGCATCAACGCCAGCCTAAACACGCATCAGCGATATCAGCATATCCGTGAGTCAAGTACCGGATCATCATAACCCCCTCGCACACGCATATCAGGCAGCGCGCAAGTGAGTCGGTGAAGAAGGGCATCTGTTTATGCGCTCGCGAGAGTGCGGAGGTAAGTGTTCGTGTCTGTGCGCCTCTCTCTCGCTCTCGCTGATGTGTGCATGCGCAAACCCGATTTTCTAGGGGTGAGCGCGTGCTCACCGCGGCGTTAGTCGGCTTCTGGCTTCCCGACCCGTAGGATGTCGTGCGCGCTTTCAACATACCTGCTGCTGCTCACCACTTGTCTGATCGGTCTTTGACTTTTTTCACTTCTTCGTTGCAATCGTGCGTTGCTTACCGACAGTTTTTAAAGGCATTTGAGAAAATTAAACAAGGAAAATGAGGGAAAATACTTTGCTATTGGTTATCTGTCTACTCTATTGCGTCGGCATATCACTATCAGGTGAAAGATTCAAATTCTTTATTTCCTACTTTTTTTATTTTTTTTGTTGATTGAATGCACCCCATCAATCGTGTCAGTTGTTTTGACGTTGCGCGAAATTTAGACTGGCAAGCAATTTTACGTACGAATTGATGCTTTTTCACATTTCACAAAAACACAGGTTTTGAGCCAACGTTTTTTTCCTCTGTCTGAATTTGAGAGATTTACCCGAATTTCACGTTATGTACTCTGCCTTTTTTTTTAACCTTTATGTACAAGCCCAATTTGTTTTCAGTAATGGTTCAAATTGATAAATTGAAGTAAAATTTTATTGGCAAAGCGCTTGACTGAAAATATTGCTTCTGCCGTGTATATACTGGTGCATTCAATTATTTTTCACATTTAATCGTCAGAAAGAAAAAGTTAAATATTTTGATTTTCCGATAAAGTTTATTTTGTGTGTAATTATCAGTTTGCATGCCCTTTCTACTATCAAAATATTCACGCACATTTACAATAAATTATAAGTATCGCAAATAATGCAAGTTAATTAGTATCCGTATAAACATCGTTAAAAAAAACGAAGCGGAGCCAGTCTTCTAATTTTCCTTCATTTGCGAAAAAAGCAAGGTCAGCTGTGCCTCTTATTAAACACGCGTCAGTTGGCGGATCGATGGTTCATTGTCATCTGGGACCAATTAGATCTGAAAGATTGGATGATTTAGCCTAGATCTCCGTTACGGTCGTGGCCTATGCTCTGTTGATAAATCGCATATACTACCCATAAATTATTCTACAAACTCTATTAATCATGATCTTAATAATACTCTTTATATGTAAAATCTGATTTGAAATCTGAATGTAACATTTAGTGCGTGTTACCGTTCAAAACACGAGTATGCGTAATTTCAGTGTCAGATAAAAATGAAATATTATTTTTCTTGAGAAATTGCGGAATTGATTCTGACGTAGATGAAATTGAAGGTGACGTTTCTATTGCGATCGTCGCCGTTTGTCAATCGAGAAAACTGTTAGAAGTGCTTCGTATTTTGATATTTTAGTTGGCGGTTGAATTCCACTGCTAGAAATGTATCATGCAATGTGTGGGCAACAATTTTTTTCGTGTTTATTTTCTATACCAATTTGCCACGGTATTTACTCATGCATTAATTACCCTGGCACAAGTTCTATTGACAAAGCGCAACTTTTTTTATAATTTTCAACGTATAGTTGATTTTTCCAAAAATCTTGTATATTCGTATTACTTTGAAATATTACTCACTGACCCATTTTATTTTAATTGAAGCAATGCAACGAATAGTTTTGAAGTAGTTTAATATTTTTAGTCCCGCGTGACATATAAACTTGAAAATTTACGAGATTATTAAAATATAAGGTTTGTTGTTACATTGTGCGCTAGAAATTGCATAGAGTAAAAGTTTAATTTGTCAATTGTAGAGAAGTTAATTGTGATGAAAAATTTAACATCAATTTATAGGGGTGTTAAAGTGTAAAACCGGTTTTTGTTGCTTAACGTACAATATTGAATTTAATTTTCAATTTTATTATCAAAATGCTATTACCTTCCTAACTTTTAGAGTTGGATGGCCAAGACAGTATGAATTTATGAAACTAGGATTTAAAATGCTTTAAATTTAAAAAACCAAAAATAAAAGAAATGCGGACATCAACTTTCCAATCTATAAACGCTTGACATTTCAATAGAATGAAATGCCGATAACATTCAAGAATTTGTAATCGTCAGATTTGTAGACATCCGACAATAGTTCAATACAGTATTTTTTCTAGTCTACTGTACATACAACAAAAGAAAACGACTCGATTAGTATTGTGGTAACTTGTTGAAGTATATATTTTAGGACTGACGATCTGCATAGACTCCTTAAGCTCGAATCGGCTTAAATGCTATTTTTAGCTTAATAATAATCAAAGTTTCAAGAATAAACGTCAGGTTTACTTTTAAAAAAACTCGTATTTTTACGTGCCTTGTGGGCTCTATTTATGTATTCAACATGTGCGTTATGAATTTCACTCCATAAGTAAACTTTGATCAAGTAAAATTAGATGGATATCGAATGCTTGATAAACAGATCTGGTTACACAATAGAATTTTGCGTTAAATGGATTGAAATATTGTTCATAGTAACTGATGCGAACGAAATGACATTTAATAATTTCCAGAATATCATTTCACCCGAGTGGATAGATCGTAATGATATTGTGAAAACGTTACGCCGTAAAGATATTGTAAAACGCGTGGGTAAAGATGGAGTTGCAGATAAGATCTGCAATGGCTATTGAATAAGCATTAGGGGAGAGGCATAAATTTACGATCGATCTCGAAACAAAGGAAAAGGAAAGGGGGCACGAGTGAGCCGAATCACGCATGATTAAACGCGACTTAGCTCTCTGGCTCTCTTTGCCCTCGGCGATCGAGAAATAAGCAATTTATACGAGCTCCCGTGACGACGACGACGCGCGCGCGCGCACAGATCTGAAACGCATAAAAGTTTAAAATTTATCGAGATTCCCTCGGAGTATTCCCCGAGAGAAAAAGAGGGACACCGACGTAAAGTCGCATTTTCTTCGGAGACTCATAAAAACACAAAAAAAAAACAAAACGAGCGAAGGAGAAAATCGCTCGGCGAAACTGAGAGACACAGGGTGCAATTTCACGCAACGCATTCCGTAGCGTCAAAGTGGCCTGCATCTTAGGATACAGGGTGGATGCAAGTTTCGCTAAAGCAGCAGCGGTTAACCGTCGAAATTCGCGGATAAAATTAAGATTATGCGCTCGCGCAGGCCATTAATTTTAATCGACATTCACGCTGTAGCTTTGCGAAACTTTGAGTCGAAACGCGGAATGTATATAGAAGGGATTTATGTTGCTATGGCCTTTAGTCCGTGGGCGTGTGTGTATTCTTGTGTTTGCAGGAGTTTCAGAGCTCTCGCGTGCATATCTCAAGCGCTTCGTAATAGCCTTGGTATGCACTTCTATCCCCTGCGCCGAGCTTTCGGTTTTGATCCGGACAGCTGCGTCGAGCCGCGCTGTATTGTTTCTCCTAGTTTAATGCTTGCCAGAGGCATCCATATCGTTTTCGGATCAAGTGTTTGCACGCGATTCCGACTTTCCCCATATCGAACGAGCTTTTGTTTATGTATATGTGATTGAAATATACCAACACATAACGGTATTTTACGTATTCGTTAACTTGATTTTTTTGTAGTTAGTCAATAATTTTTGAGGTGTGGTTATAAAACCAAATGATCACAGAAAGCGTAATTGTCCCCTTTTCATGATTGCGAGCTAAACCAAGTGCACCAACATACGCTAGATTATCATTACAGCTGAGTCGAAATGTCGTAGTATTTATTCCATTGTTATGTATTTAGAAATGATGCATTGTGAATGAATCAATACAATTAAATAATTTATTAGAAAAGCTTATGCTAAAACTTTTCGCATAGTAATTTAATTTGGTGATTCGACATTTGATCTACTCATTTTATCTTTTACCGACTTTGATATCACTCAGTTATGAGAATTCACTTACAAAAGTAATCTGATTAGCTCGGTTCGAGATTATTAAAGCAAATTTATAGTCTTTGGCGTCTAAATTAATAGTACGATCACGACTTTACGAATATAAAAATGATCGAATGGAAAAAGAAAAATTGAAACGCACTGAATACCTAAAAGTCTCGCACGATATCGCAGCACCCTCATCCATAATACATGTCCCAATAGTTGCGTCACGTTCGACGTTCCGCCATTTACACACGCGCGCGCAAAGTGAAATTCATTAATAAAAGGTGTCAAAGCGTGTTCCATTCGTCTCCGGCTCTTTTACAAATCTTGGGCCATGGAAAAGTTGGCGCACTACGCGTACGCGGCATATCGCGATTACTATAACTTAGCTCTGGGAGCAGCGTTAGCTTGCGCAGCGCGAGATTTTCTCCGGCACGCTCGGCACGTAAAGAAAATTCATAATTGACCGTGCCCGTGGAATAACAACCGCTACGCGCACCCGTCGACACACGCTGTTTAGTTCACGGATGTATAAACGCGCTCTTTCCAAGTACATCGAGAAGCTAAGTTTTTTTTTTCCCGACACTCGCCCACTCACCGGCTTACTCCATTTTTACGCCGGCTCTATGATGTCTTATTATTTATGGACTTTCGTTTCACCTTCGGCTTATTTCATTGTGAATATGCCTATGCATACATTCGAATTTACATACGTGCATGGAGTTAATTGAGCGCACGTGACTTTTCATGACTGAATTATATTCTACGAAGGAACTTGTGCCTGAATTTAAGTAATCACGAATTCAACAGTTCCTTCAGTCGAATAAACTTGCATAATAACATACGTGTGCAATGCAAGATGTGTTTTTATAAAAGTTGACACTCTCAAAGGAAATCTCTCTTATTGCAGAGGGATGTGTTTTGAATTTAGTATTCCATTCGAAATCTGTAATACATATCAAAGTGTGTATGTGTGTGTGTGTGTGTGTGTGTATAAAATCTGCTGTCTAGGTTAAATATGCATGACTGTATACATTTATTTAATTAAATATTGGTTAGTTTCGAATACTGCTCGTGTTGCTCACTATAGTGCTCTATTTACTACTAGTGCCTTCACAAATTTAATAATCAATGTACGAACTTTAGAATTTATTCAAAGATACCAATGAAAAATGGGAAAAATTCAACTCCTTGATAAGTATAATGAAATCAACGCAAAGCCATGATTAGGCTATTTCAGTTGATTATTTGGAGCACAAGAAGAACCGTACTCAGACTTGCCTCTCTGTGCAAGCGTTTCACACCAACACTTATAATCCTCGGGAGGTGGGTTGCATAAGTGGAGTATAAAAAATGCTCGGCGGCGCCCGATTCGCGCAAACAGCCGGCTGGCGCAAACGAACGTAAGTCTCGTCGTCAGGGGCACATTTCCTCGCGCCTTGACTTTAACTCCTTTCTTAATACGCGTCGGCTCTCCTCGAGTCCACATATTTCACGAGCTGCGAGGCGAAAGGAAAGAGCTTTTCACGGAGAAAGAGGAGGGCTTGGCCGTAGAAAACAGAAAAAAGAAGGAAAAATTGCGCCATGGAAAAAAGCGAGTAAGTCGCTGGGGTGGAGTCTACACGCAGAGAGAAAGAGACTTTTAAACACGTTCAAATAAGACATGAAAGGGAAGAGCAGTTGGGTAGAAAAAAAAGCAAACACACACACGCACATTTTTTTCGTCTGCTACAGACACAAACTTGTAGCGTTCCGTCTCCGTCGAGATATATAAAAAAATAACGT
The DNA here is from genome assembly GCF_024137745.1 of Phymastichus coffea. Classification (NCBI taxonomy): domain Eukaryota; kingdom Metazoa; phylum Arthropoda; class Insecta; order Hymenoptera; family Eulophidae; genus Phymastichus; species Phymastichus coffea. The sequence goes on from NW_026706849.1 coordinate 1,900,940, forward strand.
GTTATGTACTTTGGTTATTAGAATATTACTTTCTCTCCTTTGTCGACTGGTAACAAGCAAAATCATAGAAATGTAAATGCAGTATAAAAGAGGGAAAAAAAGACAGAATAAGAACCGTGAAGGGATTACTCTTGGAAACTTATTTGAGTTCAAGGCGAGTAGTGCGAGAAAGTTTGCTAAAGAGAGAGAGAGAGAAAGAGAGAGAGATTAAAAGTCGGCTGAGAGTGAAACAAGTAGGAGATGATAATCTAAAGGAAAAAAGTAGAAGTGACTTGGAAAGCGGCAAACAATACGAAAACATTGATGAAGCAATTCGTTCGCTTTCAGAGTGGATGAAAAGATAAGCTACCTATTGTGACTAACTTTGCTATTTATATTTTCAATGAACGACTTACAACTCTGCATTCATTCAGATTGTCGAAAGTTTATTTATTACTAAAATAATTTTAGTGACATTAATTACATCTGCATACAATTTGTCAAAAACTTTACAATTAAAACGTAAAGTATAATAATTGTTACGAGTAATAACTTCTATGTCAAATGATGAAGTAAATAATGAGTTGAATATGTCCAAAAAATGCAGTACTCACCACTTTACTGTTTACTCTACGCTATTTATTAATATAATAACGTTTATATATAACAAGCTTTCTCCCCCATTATTACCATTGTAAGTTATAATAGAGCTCTATTGAATGAGTCTGAAATGTCATGGCTGATCCTTTTATCGTTGATCAAACGAAAAGATTTGGCGAAGGTCACGGCAAAATCGCAGAGACATTCACGTTTGTTCAAAGAGCGAGATTGCAGGTCGGAAAGTAAATACGACAAACGAAAATAAAGGACGGAGGAATGTGGAGCTCTGAAGACGCTGCGCCAGTGGCGAACAAAATTGAAAGGAAAACCCAGGTCGTCGGCGAGGCCCGCGAGCGATATACATGTATATATATTTAAAGTAGTAGTAGTAGTAGTACAGCTAAACGTGTAGTCGGACCATGTATATTTTTTTCTTCTTTGGTCGCTTTTGCGCACAAGGACAAACGTGCGAGTCCGCAAGGTTTGTATTTTTCGACGAAATTTGACCAATCTGACGCCTTTCCCTCGCGAAATTGCTGACATTTCTGCAACACTGATTGTAGTTATTGTCGCGTGAGCGTCCCTTTTGGTTCTATACTGCTTTCTCGGCTGTGCGCTGCATCAAAAGGAACGTCGACGGATTCGCCGTGCTATTAAAAAGTTGTGTCCCTTTTTCTTCTCGTTTGCCAATTCTGCTACTCGTTAGCTGTGCATCGAAGTGTAACGATTTGTCGGAACTTCGGGCTCCGAAGCGTGCACACGCGCGGCGAATACGTGAGTGTAGTAATGCATAGGCCATTAAGGCGCATTATGGATATTCCGTGCGAAGAAGAAAAAAAATCGTTTTGCCAGCTATGAATTTTAGAGTGCGCGCGTCCGCGCGACTTGGCGAAAAATTGCTGGCGCTTTTTATCGAAACTCGCTAAATTGTTTCCTAAGACCGCTATTCTCTCGCGCCACCCCCAGTTTCAAAACTTCATAAGGCTATAATGCGATCGTAAGTTTTGCAGCTTTCGAGTCAACTTTTCTATTTTCTTGGCATGCATACTTAACTGGTCAGTCAGGTTTACTATATAAATACACGCGCGCGCGTAAGAATTCAGACAAAAACTGAAATAATTTCCATAAAGCCTTGTGACCACGTATCAAGTTCATTTATTTACAAATTATCCTGTTAAAATTTTTTTCCAATATCGGATCGAGTTTTACAACGGTACACGTTGTTTACGAGCGTGCAAAGCAAGGACTGCCGTTCGGTATTTACGCAAATGTTTTTCTGGGCAGCTTTGGTCCACATTGTCCACTCTGCTTTAGTACATACGCGTACGCGTATATAATTCATTGTCGTACCGAGAATCGTTAAAAGTTGATTACTAAAGTTTTGTTTACGATTTTGCCGATTTTAAAAACTCATTTATTTACCAATCTGACATACTTTGTTTCAAATCTTCTTTCAGCATTGCTACGTCAGTGTAACATAAAAGAAATTAATAAATTCCTATCATGCAGCTCTCGTTGAAACCGCTGGCCTTATTGAAAGCTGAAAAAAATTTCCAATCGATGTGCAGACAAGTTCGTATGTGCGCTTGAAGAGGCTCTCTCCCTCTCTTGCAATGGCGAAGCCCCAACATTTCCACTCGAGAGATATATCTTCCCTTTGATTTCTCTACGAACGAAGCTATATATACGCTTTAGCGCCTCTCTTTCTCTCTCTCTCTCTCTCTCTCTCTCTCTCTCTCTCTTATTTCAGTCACATTATAAATCATTTCCTCTCTCTCTCTCTCTCTCTCACGTCTATCTCGTGTTCTTGCGGCTGAACGAGTAGAAATTCGACGAGCGCGGTGCATCTATCTCTGACTCAGTAGTTAATTCAATTGTCGGCAAAACTACAGCAATTAAAGTCAACCTTCTACCTTTTTTTCGTTTTATGAGGGTGAGTGAACAACAATTTTGTTTTCTTCGATGAATACGTAGTATACGATTGACGACGTCGTGACACTTTGTTAAATGGTCTTTCGACCTGTAACTTTTATTCTATTCGAACGTTTTTCATCAAGTATTTTTCACGTTAATATAAACTTTGAAGTGCATATTAAAGTAGTTCTTTAACATTTTACAGTTCTGAGCATGCGAAACTCTCACCTGTATAACATTTTTGAAGCACGACTCTTAAACTTCATTAAAACGAAACGCAACTTCGTATCAAATAATTGAAATTTCGTTGAATAGGTGTGCGCACAATTTTCGCCAACTCGCGCGCGCGTGCTTGTAGATACTCAAAGAGAGCACACGACAGAAAAAGTCCACAGCGAAACAAAAAAATCATCTCGAAAAATGGAAGCAAAATATTCCTTTGAAGCAGGCGAATTCATCCCATGCAGACAGAAGGAAAAAAAAAGAAGCGAACTTGATACAATATCACAAAGTGTAGCATATACGGCCTGCGTGAAGGTATAAAACTCGGACCTCATAGCCACGTGTCGTGCACCTATGTAGAGTTGAGAGAAGCTCTTGTGGTGGCTGTGTGGGAGCGAGCAACACTTGACCCGCGACCTTCCCACTGCGCGGCGAACGGCTTCCGTTCGTTACTTCTCTCTTTCGCTCTCTCTTTCTCTCTCCCACTCTCGCATGCTTTTGCCAGCCAGCCTTACTAACTCCTTAATTAAATTGACGCTGGATCTTGAAATTTTTTTCCTTCTCCTTATACTGCAATTCAATTTAATCTCGAATCCACGCCCACTGTCTCTCGCACCGTCTTTGAACATTGCGCATTGCCTCGTTACGTTTCTTCATTCGAAATTGGATAGTTCAGATAAATTATTCATGACCGTTATTGAATATGACGGACGATATGTAATGTTTGCTATGTATAATGGATTGTTTGATCTTTTAATTTGACAACTTTTGATGATTTTATAACGTCGAGTTGATAATCATCAAAGATACAAAGAATATATCGCTACATTTACCATTACATCAAATAAAATAAAATAAACTATTGATATAGTTAGTATCTCTTATAGTTCGACTCAAGATGATGTAATTATTCACTTCAAGTATTACTGATCCTGTTACAGACTTTTCAATTACTGCCATTAAAGTAGTTAGTAGCAGAGGATTAATTTAATACAAACAAATGATATGCATGAAAAATTCAGCAAAAATTATTTATTTTCTAGTTTTAGTAATATAGCATTTCCGATATATAATTGAAACGCTTTAAGAAATGCGTAAATTAAAAAAATGTTAATCTTTCTAATAATTTTATGCAAATTGTCTGCCAGCCTCACTAATATGTTCTAGGTCAATTATCACTCGAGCATATGAAATGTATACCACTTCAAAAGCACGTCGTGTACAAGTGTAAAACGCAGCTGTAAATTAATAAAACAGGAAAAAAATTAAATGTCGCCATGTATATACAGTGTCCATCGAGTGCAGTCGTGCATAAAGTGGCGCATCGAGCGGACCACGGTTTACTTCTATAACTCCGCTCTTGCTGCTGCTTTTTTCACTGTATCCTGTTTATATCGATAGCTGTTTCACCCCTGGGAACTTTTTTACTCGCTACTACCGACCTTTTTTTGTTAGGAAACGCTGTTATTGAATTGCTCTTGCGAAGGAATTTTATTTTGTTGCTCACTTCGATTGTGTAATTTTGTAGCATCCGAGAGGTCCTCTGAAAGCGTTTCCAAGGCAACAATTTCTTTCTTTCTTCTTATTTTTTAGGAATTGCGAACATTTTTAATCGCTTTATTTTATAAATTATTTGCTGTGAATTTCACGTTTTTCCGTGTCGCTTACTTATTTATTTATTTAATTATTTTTTTTGTGAATTTTTGTCGTAATGCATTTTGTTATATGAAATTACCACATTTCGAATAAAGAATGCTCTCTTATTCAAATGCACATGATAATCTCAATAAAGTTTGAAAATTCGTAAAATTGCGCGTATGGCCGACCAGAAAAATTTTACTCTACTGAACATTAATGAACCAATTGTACCTTGTTGCTAGTCCAATGCAGTCACGTTCGAATATTTTTCATTTTTCACATTCGACTTCACTCGACCAATTGTTAATATTTCGTTTCGACAGAATAATCGATTCGTGCCCTGCGCAAAATTTGTGCTTGACAAAAAAAGAAAAAGAAATGAAACCTACAGAACTGATATTTAATAATACCATCGCGTATTTTTGGATGGATTGAGTGATGTATTGATAGAAGAATCTGTCGAAATGAAATTCGACAAAAAGGTATAAAAAGAGTTGACCTTTCTCGATGAGCTGCCAAACCGCATGCCAATACATGTATATACTCGTATACACAAAGGAAGAGATAGAATCGTTTGATCCGCGCTCGTTCGGCCTCGAAAGTCACCTCGTACGTCATCACGTTCTCGAAGTTCATCTTCGCTGGTAAGCCACGAATAATTTATTGGTAGCCTCGAACAATTTATCTATTCGATATGAAGCCGCTTCACTGATAGCCTAATTTTTTTTCAAATTCCAGCCAGTCAGCCGGCTTTCTTCGTCCCGATCGAGAGCTTTTTACGTTTCTTTGCGGAAGCTTATTTTGCGGCCTGCCAAATCTGGGTATCTCAACACCTTTTTCTCACGCGCAAGCACCTCAAGAAAAGGGTCTTCCTTTGCTTTTCAAATTTTTAGCACTCATCGTTCTGCAGCGTGCTCAGGTGAATGGGCTTTTGTGCATTCCTCGTGTATATACCTCGAGAGCGCAGGTTTATGCCGATGGACGGCTTTTATCACGGCATATTTTTTTATAAAAAGAACTCTTTCGCCCTATCTCTGGCGGCTTCTTTTGGCTTCCGGCAAAATTGAAAATTGTTATGGCTATCTTGCTTGTTTATTCTCTCAGTTCTTCTCGAAAATTTCCCTCGCAGGAATTGAAATTTAGAGCACTTTGTACTGTACTCGGTGAAGAGAAAAGTCCCTTCACGATATTCGAATTTTTCCCACTCAACCAAATGCATTCGCGGAAATAACGTTACTTTCTTCACCGCTAGAAATCAAAATAATAAATATTGGAAACATTGGAAAGTCAGCGCGCGTAACCACCGGTGAGAGTTGCTTGAAATGAGAAAACTACAGACAATGCTAAAATTGATGGCGACCTTTAGAAGTACGTCCCAATAATATTTCCCAACACTCCAGCTCCACATAGCCGTTTCCACTTGATGTATATACATATATCTGCCGAAGAGGTGCTGTGCTGCTGCAAAACTTTTCAACAGAGGCGTATAGGCAGCGGCCAAACTTTGCCCGAACGCGCATTAACCGTTCGCGGAGGCTTATAATTTCCCTCGCTGAGAGCAGCTCGAAGGGACGACGAAAACGAAAATGTGAAGAGACACCCTAGATATATACCGCCTATTCTGCCCGCAGCAACTACGTATATATACGGGCTTGCAAAAACCCAAAAATGTCCCATTCCTTGTTTTGAAAAATCACTGGAAAAATTTTCGTGATTATTGCCAAATGTGTGTATATCTTATGGCATGATAGTTGACTTGATTTATCTCATCCGCATCTGCAGTTGTTCTACCGACCGGAGGGCTCATAAGCCGGCAGTTAATTAAACGTAGCGTAGTGACTTAGTCTTGTTTACCGGTATATGTAGATATACCGAGACTATCTAATTAATCCGACTATCTAGTGCCCATAAAACCCTGTAGTCTCCCACACTACCTAGTTGTTTCTCTTGGTGTCTTTTTCATCAGTCTCTTTCCCACTTGTCCTCTTTGCTCTCTCTCTCTCTCTCCCTCTCTCTATTTTTGGTTTGTATGCACAGCTGACTGTTTGTTAAACCTTAGTGAACGAATTCCGATTTACCTATACTTTTATTACTGGAAAGCATTATGTAATTAAATCATTCAAATACGCTATAGAAAAGTTTTCGGATGTTAAAATATTTTGAGATGATTAAGGTTTAATGTCTTTTTTGTGAAATTCCTAATTTTTTTGTTTTTAAATCTATACAAATCTAAAACACAGTTTATGTGACAAATACAAATTTTTTTATTTTTTTTTGCCGAATGAAGCGTATTTTATAAGTATATTATGCTAATTTTCCAATCTTTCCAATATTTCCATACATATAAAAATTTGACAGATTTGAGAGTTTATTTCCTTTGATGAAGGAAATGATATAAAAATTAAGAAATCCTTTTGTTGGTAATACATGATTTATTCCAGTTTGAGACGGGTTTCTGAAATAATTTTCTTCTAATATTTGTAGTTTCCTTTATAAAAGAAAATGAACTAGCGAACAACTATTTTGATCAAATTAGTATTCGCATACTCATTTGCAATGAAAAAAAGAATTCAACTTATTAATCGCAAGTCAGGATAAAATTATGTTAAGCAATCAGATTGGTCTCAAAACATTTGTTTTATGAAATATAAAAGTGACTTAATTTAGAAGTCCTTTCATATGAAATCTGAAATTCGAGTGTCATTGCCCTTCGAGTTTAGTGAGGTACGCGCAAATGCAAAATCCTGTACCCTTTTTTACAAAATTAACTATACTTAGTCTCAACTAACTTATTGACATTCGTTTGATCCACTATCGTAATTACATTAATAAGAATCGTTTTTCGTAACATTCAAATGCCTTCGATTGCTTTTTATTACAGATGCAAACAGTTGTCAAACCTTCCATTTTACAACATAAGTTACGAAGGTCAAACTCCGCTTGTTACATGCCAATGCAATTACATAGGCTTGCTCATATAAAGGATGTTATAGCATTGTTCCCGCAATCCATTTCGAATGCAGGCTCCATCCGATCAGGGCGGTCAGTGGATGCGCGCGGAATTTTCATTAGCCTTTGGTTTCAGCCGAGTCCGTTACACGAGAGCTTGATTGAAAAGAATTCGATTTATTTTGAAAGAAAGAACGTGTATACCAATGTGTTTTCCCCTAATTATTTTAAACTTTTTACATTAATAAAAGTTTTTCATTCTAGTTCTCGTAAATAGCAAACGACAGCCCTAAAGATCGAATTTATACATGCCGTTGCCGTGATTTCGAATTATCTTCAATGACTTGCTTGAGCCAAAAAGGGGGAGAGTAGAAAATGGATCAAACTTATCAATTTATATACCAGACATCCGGGAATTTAATTTAAAAATCAATTTATCCAGCAACGCAGTTGATGTACCTGTGTATCTACTGTGACGAGTAGTAGCATGTAAATGCGTAATGCAATGGATTTAATTCTCCAAATATGCTGTGCACAATGTTCATTTTTGATTAATTAATTTTAAAATCGAAGTTTTAAAGCCATATTTAATATATCCTTAGAATGCTGCAACCTGATCAAATTTATTAAAGTTAATTAGCAAGCGCACCGTTGGTAATATGTCAACACAAATGTACCTCATAGCACTCACTCTAATGCCAGTAAACATCTGCGCTTAAACGTGCCATTCTATTGAAATTCATAGTACAAATTGATTATACTCAATAGTTAAAAATAGACACGAGAATGAGAAAAAAAGGTAATACAAAAGTGAAGATTGTCAAAAGTGTTGGTATTACTTCGTCATGGAAAGTTTGACGCTTTGCGGAGCAAGTTCGACTGCGAAGAAGAGTTTGAAGCAAAAGACACCGTGAAACTGACTGCAACGTCGCCAGCAATGTAATAATTTCATCTGTGTTGCTGCTTTTCGAGTCCGCAAAAGCAAAATCAATTCGGTGCACTTGGAAGGCCAAGTCTCGTTCCTTATGAGAAGAGAGAATGAGAGAGAGCTCAAGTCCAAAAATAAACTGTGGAATCGTGTCGAACGAGGGGTGAGCAGCTGCACACTCGGGTCAACGACGCTCGATGGACTCTACTCTCGTTTTATTATTAACCGAGAACAATGATTGCATCCATCGTACTCTCTATTCCATTTTAACGATCGACATCGAGCATGAAACAGCAAACATTACTACCTAACAATTACGTAACATTCATTAGTACGACACGGCGGACGCCTTTTAACGCTGGACGCACTCGCGGCTTGTTAATTGCAAGCTAATTAATGCTCGATTTCGATCAGCGACGCTAGCTTTATGATAATTAGAAAGTAAGGTAAGGATAATTGGATTGTTGGCATCGTACTTCGCAAGCTTTTCATCAACACCGAATTCTTCGAATACATTTTCATTCTAAACTTCCTCTGCCCCTGCATACATTTTCGAAAAGAATGTCGTTTGTCCCGGAGACAATCGCAGATTTCAGGACGAGGTTACTACCGTTCTGCTCTTTCGAGGTGCTCCTTTTGAAATGAAACAGTAACTTGAATATACCTTACGGTCGCTTGCTTAATGTTGGCGCGAGCAACAGCATCCCATACTAATTATCTTCGCAGCATTCGCGTCGGAATCCTGACACGCGATTTTTTTACGCGACTTTGAATAAAACGATAATGAGCTTAATCGAGAAGCATCGCACACTCCAAGCCGATGAAGAATAGCGCGCGCAAGGCGTGGACAAGAAAAATTCGCGTGGATATGAGAAACTACGGCCGGGGCGGAGGGAGGGGGGGGGGGGGTGGAAGCGAGCAGCCAGTGAGCCGTGTATGTAGCGGGCAACGTCAAAAGCTCTCGTTGCACGCGCGCACAAAGAACATTTCGCTCTTTCTCTCGTTTGCGCCCCGCCAAGCATTCCCTCGTTGCTGCATCGTCCGCGAGGCCTCATATACTATTCGTCCCAGTTGAGATGAAACACGCGAGATCGATGCGGTTTTGACAAGTCGCATGCGCAGCGCGTTAAAAGCACCAGAGCGCGCGCGTTGATGCTGATGGTTTTTTACGCGAGGCCTCTTTCTTCTTTTTGTTCTTTCTCGCGCGCCGTCGCGTCTTCTCTTTTTCTATTCGGGTCTTCCGTTCAAGGGCTGCAGCAGCGCTCCATTGTTAGGTACTCGCTCGAGTACACGTCAGCTCGAGTTGACGTATGGCCATGCCACATCGATTTCGGGCTCTTTTGTTATAGCTGTTGACTTTATTAAGCTTTATCGGTATATATAGACTTGTGCCCGAGCTACAGATGAAGAGTCTCGGTGGGACCTCGTGTTCGTTACTTAAGATTAAAATATGATCAAGGGATAAATAGTGCACTGTTAGAGAAAAACGGCTAAAATGGGACAATGTCTGATCATATAAAGTATTATGGGCTGTCGTTTGAAATCAAACAATTGTAGATCAGAATGTTTCTTCATCTAATAAAGTCGAGATATTCCAAAAAATAACTCAATCGGGGAATTTGTTCACTGACAATTTTCTCACGGTTCATAAAACAACGCTACAAAACAGTGATATTCGTTATTCTTTAATGAAAGAATTATTGATTTTATCTTATGTGAATTAATATGTGCCAATACTTTACGTAACAACAGATAATTTTATCTTTATTCACATAGCGAATATCAAATGCATTGGGCGATTTTTTATTTTTTTATGTCACAAAAATTAACACCTTTTATAATTATGTTTTGCGAAGCATCTGATCCTCCACCCGAAAGAGAAAACGAATGACGCCGTAAGCTGGTTTTTATTAAATCATTAAAATAAGTTGATTATTACCACCGCTGGAGTATAGCTGTCGAAACGGAATTCGTGAAAAAGCTATTGGTTGGCTATTTTATCGATAGCCACAACGTTGTTGCCAAAGCATTTTTCACCTTTGACGTGGTGAGAAAACGAAGGAAAGGGCTAGTTTAATAAAATTGCTCGGAAATAAAAATGTGGCCGCGGGCGGCAGGCGTATAGCGTTTAATAAATCAACGTCCACGTAGAAAATACATTTCTCAAGTTAGTCCAATTCGAAGCTGTTAACACGGCACAGCAACGACACACAGGGCAAAAATGCCTATACAGCGCCGACCTTTTCTTTCTATCGCCTCAGCAGCGCCTTATAAATCCGCGCCTCTCCGCTTCTTTTCCCCTCGTTCTCGCAGGAGAGCTCTCAACACAACCACACTCAATTTCGCGGCCAGAAAAATCCTTCTCCTCGCCGAGGAAAGAACGAGCTCGCGGCGCGAGCCGCGCGTGATTAACGACGTCCGTTCCCATCTTGCTCTCCCTCGCACACTACTGTTAAATGGCGCGGGATTTTCGATATATGAAAAAGAATCTACGCTCGTAAGTTTCGCGCGCGCGCGCGAAGCCCAAGCAATGGGGTAGAGAGAGAGCTTCCATTTCTCGGGGCGCTTTTTAGTCGACGGAACAGACGTCGAAATTGCATTACGCCAGACCGGGTAATCAGACGGAGGAGAAATATTAAAAGGTTCTCAGCGACAAAGGGGCAAGAGAAAGCAGCCGGAGAGATCCGACAGATGATCGCGAAAAGGGAAGCAAAAGCTCTAATGCGAGGGCGAATCAGCCAAGAAGAAGCCAACGTTGTGGCTTTCAATATTGCCTTCGCGAGCGCCATTCGACTCGATAGACGCGGACTAAGAGTTCTCCCTCTCTCTCTCCATTCCCTGCGCGACAAATTTTCACTTGGCCCCCGACTTGTTAAGGAATCCATCCAACGCGTGCACTTGCTGCTGAGATTATTGTCACGTTTCGGATAATTGAAAAGTTTAGCACATTACACACTGCTGGGCTCCCTCGTGTTTCCGACCGTGCTCTCTAGACTCGTATATATGTATACTTATATAAGAGGTAATAGTTAAACGCATTCCACATCAGAACTTCGAGCTCTAAAAATATGATTAAGTGCATTAGTTTTTAATTGCCTTTGCCAAGTTCGTTGTTTAAACTACCTATATTTTTTTTATTGCAGTATCAAAGAAAAATCTTATTATGGCTCGCATGCGTGCTGCCTATAAATTATAATTACGATCAAGCGTATAAAAACACTGACTGATAATTGTTCGGGTTGAGGATGAGTGAGAATATTTTAATCAATTTTAGAACAAACAATTTTAATTATATAATCGTATAACATTTGAGAACATAGAATCTTATGATAAATTATTTAAATACTATAAGTTATGCAATAAACACAAATAAAGTAACTTAATTAATCGCAATTAACAATCTCAAGAGCCATTAATCGTAATAAAAATCAAAATGCCTTTCAAAGTGATACAAATTTCTAGCGCTAGAGAAAAAAGGACTTGCCTAATCGAGCGTTTGAAGCGTTCTGATCAATGCGTCACTAGCTGCAAGCCGAGAAAAATTGGAAATTCCTCCCCACTTTCATAGTTCAAGATAAGACCAAATAGGCGTTGCTTTTTTTTTATTGCACCGCAGCCAATGGTGATAATATGCCTGCTGTCCCCCCAATCATACAATAACAATTCTTTGGTTTTCGGGTGAGAGTCACGTTCTCTGCCCTCCACCGTTCAACCTTGAGCTCGACTTACGAGACCCAGATGAGGTCATGAACCATCTTGTTCTGACCTGCTGGTTTAAGAAACAAATGCAGCATCTGTTTTTGCGATGTGCTTGTTTGCAGGGCGTGGACAGCGGCTTCAGTCACAATAAGTCTCATTGACGACAGATTAATCGTTAGATCTTATGCATAGAGAAAGGAATACACGGTCATAAACGTGATCATAAAGGAACGAAATTGAAGGAAACTCAACGTTTCGCCTCGACTATTACGCTACAAAAACTAAACAAATTTGGCTTGCATCAGGGCGCACTGCTCAAATCGCTCACGCTCACGCTTCTTACGTTATTTACAGTTCTTATAAATATCTTAAACTAGATCGCCGCTTAAAAAACAAAAAATACGCTTAGTCGAGTAAAAGAATATGTTTGTTTTCTTTCGAGGAGGCATATCGCGATCGTAGAGATTATCCGGTGTTACCCGACCGAAAACGCATTCATTGCGATCGACACTTGATTGCTCAGTCAAGCTTTCTTAGTTCTCTCGCCGAGTTAGAACAGATGTCAACGCACCAGTCAAGTATCGGATTCTACGAATGAGAATTGGGTGAAAGAATGCAAGCGATACTGCGTTTGCAGGCAATCGTTTTGTAGTTGCGCATATTGATATCAAACCGTATTCTCGCGATGATTCATCTCATACCATCCCGAACAATAATATAGTTCAAATTTCATTAATTTTCATCAATTTCAATAATATATAATTATAATCATACAATTGTTATTAATTTTTCTAATGATATATTTGTTACAGATAAAATAATATTTCAACATATCAATCAATTCCATAGATAATTATTAATCCTATGCATATGTAAGGTGATTGGTTATCCTATTGAGAAAACTCTAACTTATTTTGTTCGCGTCCGGTTACGGTAACAGGAAGTGTTATAGGTAGAGTCTGGCAGTAAATTATTTGCATGCACCACGCTAAACTACAGATTCGCCAACATCAAGCAAATTTGAAAATTCGACGCCCGAGTGTTTCGAACAACTTCTGCTCGTAAACTTCGTCAGCAAGGCTTTGACTGTCATGGACGCCGACATCGCAATATAAAATTATCCGCATTCAAAATTTCCAGAATCCCATCGAATAAATCAATAACGACTAATTCCCTTACTGATTCGACTCACTGCTTCCACTGGGATCCTTCCCGGTCCGGCGCGGCTGCACGAAAAAAAGAGCATCGCCAAATTTCACTTTCTCGCCAACTATCCCTTTCCAAGTGCCTTAGGCGCGGCTTTCACGGGTCCGTTCGCGTCGCTTTTCCGCGCTGAAGTACCGTGGATTTTCTGCACTGCCAACAAACTGCTGCCCCGGCAAATACTTTCAATTTCTATTTATTTCATTTCAAACATAATTCCAATTAGCAAGGGTCGTAACATTCATTTGTCTCATTTTTTCTGCTATTATTATTCTTAAATTGCTTATCGTTGTTAAATGTAAACATGAGATCATACCCGTATGTAGTATTTAATCGTTGCCTGATTTTTACGTTTGCCGGAAAAGTGGAGTAAATTATTATCTGACGTAAACAGATAATACGTTTTTGACAGTTTATCGCTTATTTATTTAAACTAATTCGTATCAGCTTATAAGTAAAGTTAAACCGGTACCAATTCATTTTTAATGCACTACCATTGATATTCACAAATTTATAAATATTACAACGAGAATGATTTAATTTTGTTTTTGATGTTGAACCCAGTCCATCCAACCACCTGCATAGCTGAACATACTGGAAAAAATATTAATGTTAAAAAATAACATAACTGCAAAATATTATCTAAACGAATAATTTTTACTTTCTAAATCCTAATTGAAGCATTTTTGGTAATAGTTTACCACTTCTAAGACCCTTGAGGCAACTCAAAATAATCTTCGTATCGAACGTAGGCTTCGTCCTATTGTATTGTTTTTCAAATTCTTCATTCGAACATTCCGTTAGCACATTAATAACTTTACCCACTAAAATATTGATACTTTTATTCGCAACGATTTTAAGCCACTGTGAGAACAATAAACTCACTTGGTATGTGAATGCTGCCAGGCAATTTTCCCGTCTCTCGTATTTCAGAATCTTCTCTTATGTCAATAATTAAAATGGTTTTATCTTTCTGCGCTTCTAATATATCCTCATAATATAACAAATTATTACTTTTCGCATTATTCTTTAATTCGTTCGAAAAAGTAAATCCAGAACTACATATGCCTTAAACAAAATTTTTATTAAAATGTCTATTTTATGAATATTAACTAAATACTTACATAAGACTGGCAGAAAGTAAAACTTTAGAGGAACCATCGTAATTTTGTTCGTGAATGGAAATGAAATGCAACGTATGAGAAAACAGTTTATAGCGAAAGAGTTACCAACATTTATACATACACACACACACAAACACATACACATTTAAATGAGGTTGAAAGAACATTTATCTATCTCGAAGATTATGCGTTTTTTTCGAAATGCTACGTTATTGTCAACGTCGCGCGCGAACTATGCCGACGACTTTGCGCCAACAATTGCAGGCATTATCACTATAAGAAAGAGAGTAGTAATAGTGGAATAATTTCAAGTAGTGCTTCGGTATTGCTACTTTTTATTCGTATAAACGTTCATAGATGTGTACAAAAAAGTATTGAATTCTTACTGAATTGGCATTCAAGAGTATCGGTTCCCACAGATCAATCACTTACGTATATGACGTTACAAGCTGCACAATTCACAATTACAGCTGCATATTGGTAATAAAATTCAGTCCCATCACGAGCCACCGTTGAATAATTCAATCCAAAATGAATTCGCAGTTCTCGTCCGGGTTGAGCCAGTTTGTAGCGTCGGAGACTGCGCCTAAAATTAAACGGCAGCGCATAATTGCAACAAGCGGCTTATTTGAAGTGGAAATCATTTCCAAATGCATATAAGCGCGCTTATTAACACACAGGGCCAATGTACATAACAGCAGCGAGAGCGAAAATGCGCACACGCGCGCAAAACTGCGTATTCCGGCTTGCGAATCCCCTTCGCGTGAATTATGACGTAAGCTAAATCCGTGACAAATGCGGGGCAATGCAAAGTAAAGAACAGTCGCGGAAAGCTACCATGGGAAGCGGCGCTCGCAACGCCAATTCCTGCTGCAACGCCGCTGTCTATCAGTTTGATACAGAAACAGTCTTACCCCCTTTTCTTCCCTGGCTCGTTTGCTTGCAACGTCGAATTTAAAGTAGGACGCGACGGCTCTTCTGTGTTCGACGTTCGCCGTTCAAAGTTTCAACGTCGTTTCGGACCTTCTGTCTGTATCGTGATTCGCAAGTTTGTCGCTGATCAGGAAAACTTCTAAAAATCTTCGAGCCCACTTTACTGGAAGGCACTTTAGTCACGACGGGTCACGGACGTTCAATGACTGCCCGTTTGCGAACTTTGTCCGAGAAACAGTCGCAAGCAACGTCCGCTCAATGCAATGCCATTTGAGTCGCTGAGAATACAAAGCTACTGCATTCTACGTAATCACCCGTACAATAAAAAATAGGATTACTCGTTTACAGAAGCAAAATCAATTATCCAATTGAATTAGAGTAGAAATCTTCTTTATTCTGTTTTGACAGAATCTAGAAACAACGAAGATAACCATGGAATATCGAAATATGTACTCCGGCTCGTTTACTATCCTCGATGTTCTAAAAAACATCATAACCAGTTTTCCTAGTGCACCTGCTAGAGCATTTTTTCAAAATACAATATAACGGACAAAAGACTTTACGCAAAAAGGATATAAAAAACAAGTGTATAAGCGTTGCGAAAATAGCACAAGAGAAACAAAGGTAAAGTCAGTAGAGAAAGAGAGAAACAGAAAGACAGAGAGAGAAAAGATGAGAGAAAAGAAAAGCGCTAGAGGGCATTTCCCTGCGAGGCTGTGACTTCCTAAATATTTCTGCGGTACAAGAAAAAAGTATCGCGACAATCGCTATGACTAGTACCCGTCTCGCACAACGTCAAGACGCGCCAACAACAGACCGCCGCATTTACGCTGCCTTTCGGGCTTTTACGGCTAATGCTTGAGTCGAGTCAGTCCCGCGCTAATTGTTGCTTCTAGCCAGCGAGTGTTCCTGCATTTTTAACATACACCCGAAGGAAAAATAAAGAGAGAGAAAGAGAGAGAGAAAGCGCGCGAATGGACTTTTAATCGAGGTTGACTCTTGGTATTTTCCAATTCAGAATATCTGGAATCTTAAAAAAACATTAAACTAAAGCGAAAAAATACGATGACGTGGACCCGTATTGTCATGTTCTTTTCTGCTCTAGAATTGTATTATCTTATTTGTTAAATAATACACAAGCTTACTTACATGAGACCGACATTATGCAGTTAATGCGTCCAGAAAGCAAATCTCGTTTGAATGAACGCTTTCAATTATTTCAGAACAGCTTGTGCACTCGATGCGATTTTAATTAAAAATTTACAAACAAGCCATTTTATGTTAAGTTTTTCTCGAGCTTTTAAAAAGTAATTAGTTACGCTTTTCCACGCGGCCGAGCTGCTGAGCAAGAGAAATTTCCATACAAATTAAATTCATTATTCGCTTAACGGGCTCTTCTTATAAATATTCGAAACTACGTGTTCTCATTCGAAAAACAGATATGGTCACGCTGAGGCTTTTTGTTTACGGAAATTCGAAGGAACAATCCGACAAGCGTAACGTCGCGAGGAGTTTTACTGCACATTACTATGAAAGAAGGACTATACGCACATGGCACAAGGTTTGTTTGCCTGTACGTATCAGCGCAAACCTAAGCCCCTTGCCGTTTTCCATTCCAATCAGCAAATATGTGCTCGATTTCACGGCAATCCTCCCCTCAATGGGTTTTCTTAATTGGTTCCCCGGAAGAAGTATGAGCCGATTCAGTAATTGAGCTCGAAACGACGGATGGCTCGCGTGCGAGCTTGGAATCGTAACTTCCGCACAGACGCGACGCCCCGTCTCTCGCTTTCTCTGCATGAACGCCACTTCCAACTGCCAATATACACGCCACACTGCTTTGCATACGATTTTCTTCGACTTTGCCTTACAGCTGTGCAGGCCAAATTTTCTTCGATAATGCTACTTTTGTTAGTTTTTTTTATATACATTTTCGTGCGTAAAGAAGTGGATCGGATCATTGAATAATTAACGAGATTCGTGACGACTAAGAGTATAGATTAAGATGCTTTATATTAATTTTCAAAATCATGCAAGATATTTTAAATAACTGTGCCTAAGATACTCAAGTAGCCGCCCAAAAATGCTAACTAATGGCTAATCATGCAGTCCATTTCGTGGCGCGCTTTCGTAATTTAACCACTTCTCTTCCTTGGAGCATTTATTTCTCGCAAAACTTTCCGATGTGTACATATATGTAGATAACCAGCTACAATATTACTAGAGTTAGTTCTCAATTATTTTATCAATTGAAAAAAAGTAAATATATTGAAAATATTAGGATAAATTGGTAATTTTTATCAATAAATTTCTAATTAAATTTTTGATAACATCAAATAAAAGTTTTTGTCGTTTTAATAATTAGACCTGCATATACTCAAATTCAAATGTATCTATAAATTATAACATTGAAGAAGTATTTTTAGTGATATATATGTTAATCTAGAAGCACGTATTAGTTAAGAATAGAATGTAAGTTATATATTGGCATGTGCATTTGAAATTTGTGAAAAATAAATTATAAATTATCGAGGTCTTTCGTTAAGATATTGTTGTTATTGTTACTTCAAAAACTATATTCATTTTAAGTCTACAAAGGATAACCTATTTCAGACTTATTTTGCATAATACGCGATTAATGTTTTCGTCTTCTTTTCCTCGTACAATATCGAGTTAACTAGATTACATTATCAGATATGTATCAAATAAACTTACAATATAATTTGACTTCCTCAAGGTACTTTATTCAGTTAAAATAACAAATGGAAACAAATAATCAATACAACTAGTCAACATTTATTCAGAGTAGAAAAAACCCCAAGGACAGTTTTGCCTTAGGTTCTACGTAAAATATTCGAAAGATGTGTAATCCGCATAGTTTGCTTATTTTTAATCTTATAAAACTGATTAAAAGATATCAAATTTCTAAATTAATATCAATAATTTAAACTAATTATTTTCTTTGAAAAGCAGGCCTCGCAAAGTATATAATAAAGAGAAGAAAAATACCTTAATGAAATGCTTACAAAGCGTATTAATGTTACAATACTTGTCGATAAAAATATGCAGAAATTTATTCGTTCTTCATTGTAATATCGTATAAGCATGAATAAAACTACAGTATTAATTACAAAAGCGAGCAGAAAATTAAAATAAAAAAAAAATTAGTACAATTATATTTTTATTTATTTATTAGACGTTTAAATTATAAATTTTTTGCCATATTTTACCTTTTGAGAGATTAGTATGTTATGTTAGCTCAGGTACAATTCAGTATAACTTTTCGCACATAAACATTGCATTTCTCATAAAAATCATGCATTCAAACCGTTTTCCTTTATTTTCATCTCGAGTTTGTCACTTAAAACTTTGAAACTCTCATTAAATACGCAAAGCCAGTCCAAAGGTTTCACGACTAACAAGACGGAAATGGAAAAAAAAGTTCAAGGAAATAGCCTCATTGCTGTTGAAACGACGAGAGAAGAAAGAAAAACAGCAGGTTGACATTCGCTTTCCAAGTAGATAACGATCAATGCTAATTTCACCGTGTAGAGAGGAAGGCTACAGCAATAGCTGTCAATCGCAACAAAGTACGCAAAGTCTTCTATTAGGAATTATTGCACTATGTGCACAGTATCGCTGCAGGAAAAAAATCATTTATCCAAGGGAAAAACCGCGTTCGCGTGCGCACTGGCGGAAAATAATAAGGACGACGGAAATTGTCGCGCGCCGAGCGATTGTACAGCCTTTTTTCCGCTCCACTTTTTTTTCTCCTGTCTCTTCTCTCTTGGTTTTTCCTCGTCGTCGTCGTAGTTGCCGCAGAAGGAAGCAAAGACGTAATTGCGCTTCAGCCTCTTTAGCACGCGGGGATTATGAGCAAATGAGCCGCGGGTAATTGAAAATGTTAATGAAAAGAGACTCGACCACACTGAAAATTCGCTGTCAAGGCAAATCCTCTTTTCGCTTTTATGTACTTTGCCGATGATTAAGTGCCGTGATTAATGGATCACACCACCATAGGTAATTTTTATCCGAATCGATTTTAACCCCTGCTCATTATTAATTTGACAGTTATTAATTTCTCTTTCATATGATTTTGTCTTTGACATCTATTTTTCGTACGAAATTCTCGTAAAAACTTAAATTTAATACCCAAACTCGTTAATCGATCTTTGTCTCATATTCAATTTTAACGGCACTGCTAGGATATTTACTTGTCTGCACATACGTATTGGCGTCATGTATTAACGATGCGATACCTAGTGTTCAATAACGAACTGAACAATGTACCGTCCGTAAAAGATACATTCAAAAATATTCATATGTATTGATGCTATAAACTATTTGACAGGTGTCCTAGTAATAATTATATAAGTCTTTTTGAAAAATATTATTCAAAAATTTTTTAATACTAAAATCCATTAAAATCTTGGTCTACATCATTACTATTGATTAATAGTCTCAGAGATGATTCTTTTATTCAATTAACATAGAAAATGATTAAATATTATTAAACTCATATATAAAATAAAAATATGGGAAAAATCAAATGTCAGAATGAAAAAAATCACATTTTTCTTTTAATTCTACGGAATGCCTCATTAGAATCTTCACCATTAGAATTAGAATTCTCCATCCTTTATTCGATAAAAATTAATCGAATAAGCCATTACTAATTCTACCGTATGTAACTTCAGTTATTGACAATTACATGCATACATATTCTCATACACATACATAAATACAGACATATTTTTAAATGATTCATTATAATTTCTAACATCTGGTGAACCTAACAAAATATTTTTCTATAATGACGTTAAATAGTTTCTGTAAACTAATCGCCAGTGCTGCTATAATGATTATATAAATGGGAACCTTTTTCATTAATATCAAAATCCTATAAATTTACATGATAAGACACATATGTTCTGGCAACTTCATAAATTTACGTATGTGAAACCACTTTGAACCTAAAAGGCGACGTGAAGGATTAGTACGGTAGTTATACCCTTGGGAAGACAGCTCCATATAAAGAGGGGGGGGGGGGGTGATCATTCCTCGGTGGACTACTTACTTTCGGCAGACGCTGTACTAAATCTCGCCGTCGTCGGTATTGGGATGGATGGATTTAGAACAAATACTAACAGGTTTCAAACTCATCATTCAAAGCATCTTGTAAAGGTACTGTTGAGCAAAATTACCACCAACAATGATTAACAGGATAGTCTGAATGAACAATATTGGCAATGATAGTTTTATTTATTATAAACCAAATGATTGAAATATAATTAGTGCTGTTATTGCGACAATATTTTGCTTATAGTCATTATTTGATTTAAGTAAACGTGAATATTTTCTAATCTTTCTGTGCATCTGTGCATTGCGAAATTGTTGTGTAATAGTGTTGCGTATAACCGAACCTTTTCTTTTGGTATTCGTGTTGCAAATCGCGGCCGCGACTCTTGATCTGTTATTATATATTATTGCTATAATATTATACATTATCTACACCAAACTACAAGATAGTCTTGCTTTAACTTTTATACTTGTATTATATTACATTATGCAATGCAAATAAAACACATTTAGTATGAAGAAAAGAGAAACTTTTTATTATATCGATAATATTAATTTTTGATTGAAAACAGAAAATAGGAGGATACTTGAGAATCGAGGGAATGACACCTAGTTCTCAAATATACTATACGTAATATTTGCATAATCTACATTCAAACGTTTACCCTTAAAAATTAATTAAATATACATTAATAAAATGTAAATATAAATTATTAATAAATTACTGTATATATTTCAGTAAAAAAATTAAAAGGATAAATAATCTAAATATGCAAGAAAAAATAATAAATCATGCAATAACAGTACATTAGCAATTAGTGTAAGTAAATAGATTCTGGTCTTGTATGATGTTTACGTCCGGGTGAAATGAGACTGAAAAGGCTCACGAGACGAGATTTTTCTTATCGAACATGATATTTATATGGTATATTTCAAAAAAACTTGGTGAAAAAGGTCAATTCTAATTTAAAAACACGCTTTCCTCGAACGTGCGGCAAAATCGTACTTATCGTATTTTCATTGAACGTATTCATTTTTCATTCGATTTTTGTCAATTCACTAAGGTTACTGACAATTTCTTAAAATTGAATACAATTTTTTTCATCTTTTAAAAAATTCAAAGTTTAGAAGAATATTATATATTTTGCACAAAATATGCACGGAATACATATGATTTATATGTGTGTTTCATATAATTTTTACGAATTGTAAATGAAATATATAGGTTATCCGGTAAGGTCATATATATATTTTAGAATAAATATGTAAAAAATATGTATGATATACTTATGCATTTAATAACAACATTATATGTATGTTTTCGTTGTATTAATAATTTCGTATAAAATTTTTCGTATAGAATTTATGGTGTATTTTAAAAGTATAACTCTGTTGTAATAGAAATAGTCTACAGTGTCAGCGCAATGTTAAGTTTTAATATTATCAAATGAAAGCTGCACATGATAGCAAAACAATGTTGGTAAAGATGGAATCGTTTAAAGATTACATGTTATTAATAACATTTTATAAATCATAATTCGAAAATTTCATAGTAAATCTTTAAAATAGTATAATCTTTGAACGATTTCATGTTTTCCAAACAATTACTATTTATCGAAAGCACTTGAAGCTTCCATTTGGTAACATTATTAAAATGCGAAATTACGAAGAACGCTATTTCAATTACAAGAGAGTTATAAATGTTAGATTCGATGAAAATGTCCTAGATATCTACATTCAGCATTAGAATGAGTGGCTTATATCATATTTTTATGGATGGAAAGAAAAATCGGTGGCTCGTTACTCTTCTAAATGTGACGACCAATGGTCAAGGGATCCGTCTTATCTTATTCTGATCAATCTACGTATCCGATGATAAAACAATTATAATACTAAATTCAATATACCATGATTATTTTTGTGTATCTTTAAACGTGAAAATTTGATCGTTTTACAGTGGTGCTATTTAGTAAAATCGTAATTTGCAACCCATTAAATGGAGAAGAATATTTTTTCCAAAACGTTAAACTTTTTTGCATATTTTCTACTCAGTCGATTTATCAGGGCACGATACGTCAATAATATTCTTGTGTGTGTGTGTGTGTGTGTGTGTGTGTGTGTGTGTATGCGCGCGCATGTGTATGTGTGTGTGTATGTATACGTGTATGTATATGTATGTATGTATATATGAAAGTTTGCAGTGGTAATTCGAACGCGAAGGAAATAAATAATTTAATAAAAAATCCTCGGTATTACCGTGACAAGTTTATATTCTCTAAAAGGCCACTTATTTGATATATGCACACAGCAGGATTTGGAAGTGTACAAACAAAGGGACATGATGCATTAAGTTTAACATTGTAATATTATATGCGCATCTATCTCTCCGAATAAAGTTTTTTTCTTTTGTAGCAGCATCAACAGCGCGTCGGATAAAATACGGGCGGGCGCCGGAGTAATAGCATCAAACGGCTGACAATGACAAAACACGGAAGAGCTTTTTGTTAGAGTGTGCATGGAACATTGGCTAAAATAATTTATCAGTCGGGAGCAGGAGCAAGAACTGTTAAAACTTTTCATTGCCGTCTATCCTACAGCACGACAATCGTCAAATATTTAGCGTCGTTTTTACATCCTGCTCATCTCTCGTCGAGAGCCATTATCACCGTTTTATTGTTATGTCGCCCACGCGCGTTGTGGTGGGCAATAGTAGACATACTCCACGACCTTTAACGCGTCTACCTATTTATTATCCTTTTTCTGTGCTGTCTTGCACATCGTGGATTTCTTCGTACTGCTGCGTCAATAACTACGAGAATTAGAATTTTTTCGATCACCCTTAAGCATAACGAGATCAAAC
The DNA here is from genome assembly GCF_024137745.1 of Phymastichus coffea. Classification (NCBI taxonomy): domain Eukaryota; kingdom Metazoa; phylum Arthropoda; class Insecta; order Hymenoptera; family Eulophidae; genus Phymastichus; species Phymastichus coffea. Next base: position 1,924,068 of record NW_026706849.1, read on the forward strand.
AATTATTCTTCAACAAAAGTATTCTTTGTACTGTATTGAATTATATTTTATCAGTAAACGATTCCAACTTGCATTCATGATATTTATTCATTTATTATGGGCATTATTTGATAACGGCTAATGTTTACTGACGAAAAATAAAACTGTTATATCAGGAAGACTTACTCGGTTGCCAATTTTCAGTGAATTAATATTCATTAATATTAGTTCCTGAAAATTTCTCTATTAAATGTTAATTTCCGTTGACTCATCTTGCAGTATTTCTTCTGAACAGACTTGTGACGAAACGGTCCCCGAAAATCTGAACAACTTGTAGAAAGTGTTTTCATATAAGTCTTACGCGAAATGTAAAATAAAATTACTAACTTAACCAATCAAAATTTAACATTAAAATCAATCAACATGGCTACGAACAATTAAATAGTGCCGATATCACCAGTAATAAAAAACACGGAAGAAAAAATAAAAGAAGATTTAGAATGTAATACTGTGCAAAACAAAAGATTCAAAAATAGACGTGAAGAGAATAGAATAATCGAGAAAATCAACATTGAAGACTACTGGCTAGAAATTTTCAACAATGCAATTGTTGAAATGAGCAAGAATTCAAAATATGGGAAATTAAAGAAGAAAACAAAACAAGCAATATAAATACAATGCTAGCGGCGTCGACAGCTCTCAAGCCGCCAAAATCCCCATCGGTATTCGTAAGGGACATTTTAAATATCAGTCCGTTAAAAAATCTCCTCGATAAAGTCGTGAAAAATAAGTACACAATAAAAATCCTAAACAATAACGAAACAAAAATTCAAATTGATAATCCAAAATATTCACACAGTAGATGAAGTCATTTAAAGCCGTTCTCAAAAACACCCCTTAGCTGATGTAAATGATTTAAAACAATATATTTAATCATATAATCACAAAGCAATAAAAACTTCTAACACTAAAGGTTAGATAATAAAACAACCATTATCAATTTTTTCCTGGAAATAAAAACTAATGAAAACAACTAATAAAAACAAAAAAACTTATGTATGAACGAAATAATCATTTTCAAAAAAACGCATAAAAAGAGACATTCCCCAATACACGCTATGCCAGGAATAGTCATACCTAAAATTGTTGCCACAGAACTCTAGTCTATGTTAAATACGCGAATAATCATATCATGTCAAATTATTCTATTCAAATAATAATAAAAAATGTCAAATGTACCAAATCACATAGTCAGTTATGAACGCAAAAAATTTTCTTAAGCAAAAATTATTCCCAATACTTAGACCAAAACAAATACCAAGGCCTGAAAATACTATTAGATCAAACATTACAATATATACACCGTTAGCAAGCGGTAGTATTTACAAAATTGAAGAAGAACAACAACCAATTGACATAAGCCGTTAACAGAAAACAACAGTCACTCACGATCAAAAAACATGTTGTCAAAGAAAATCTAAACAATAATATCCGTATATCTATTATCATAGCAACTTCAAAATATCCCAGACAATTAAAACTTTGTAGACTTAACTCCAAAACAGTCTCGAATAAATTAAAAGATAAACAAAAATTAAGGAAAATCTGGCAATAAAATAGATTACAATCAGATAAAACAAAGTATAATCGATCAATCAAAGAAATTAAAAAAATTATTTGTATTGAAAAAATAACAAACACCTGGAAAATCCATAACATACTCGTATATACCTGGTTGAGCGAGTGAGTGACGCAAATGTTAGACTTCTTCTAGATGAGATTGTAGGTTACACTTTTTTCCATTCGATTCTATGAGGAACGTTATGGGAGGTGAAAAATTGTCAAAATTGTAAATTTCTCACTCCTTTTATTTGTTATAAAAAATTATATTGCAAAATAAATTTTTTCGCCACAACTTGAAAAATATTGATTTTTTGGAAAAAAGTTGGAATAAATGTTGTATATTTTTTAATTCCAAACAACTTTTGTCTCTTATAATTTTTTCGATATCCCATTATTTTTTGAGATAATCGAGAAAATGTGTTAGCACGCTTGGTATACCTATACAGTGCATATATATAGCTATAGAATATACTTGAATGTTATCGCATTTATCGATTATCTCGAAAAATAATTGGTTTTCGATGAGGATTATGGGGGAAAAATATATTTTTTCAAATATGGGGGAAGATACTAATGTCCAACTTTTGAGGGCAGTCAAAGGCAAGTCTAACTACTACAAAGGCATCTGACTAATCACTTTGAAAACCAAAAAAAAAAAGAAAACAACCCCAAAAATTTAATGAAACTAAAAATCAATTCTGTAAAATAAAAATTATTTTACATTTTCTTTAATTTTTGGGTATTGATCACTGAAAAAGCATGTAATAGTACCTTCGTGTAATAGATTTAAAATCAGTGTTATTTAGTTTTACTCATTTTGTAAGTTCATCTACTTATTTTTATCAGATGTATTGTACGTATAGTTGAAAATTAAAAAAATGTATTCATTTTCAATAATTAAAAAATTGAATTCCTTCATAACAGTTTCGGAAAGTAATAAATTCATACAAAGTTTCATCACATCGTGAACACAGTCAAACATTACATATGGAATTCCATGTAAATATATAAATAAAACCAATAAATTGCTATTGCATGCTTTTGACATCGATAGCGAATACAAAAATCCATAAAATTCGTTTTGTAGCCCTGACATGTTTTCTCGTTTTGTTTTCCCTGCACGTGACAGAAAAAAGTGATGTTTATTTGAGTGTCTTCACTCTCGCCAACGATTGGACGGCTTATGGCAATCGTCCGTTCGTTTGATCTTCGTATCGCGTCCATCATCAAGCGTCGATTTCAGACTTGTCGACTCACCCTCTTTTACTCTCCCTCTCGCGTATAATGTGAAATACGCAAGGGGTCAGTTTTATGTATTCTATCGTAAAAACGCTTGTTTTTAGTGAATTCTTCAAATGCTATTATTAAATTTTTGTATCAAAAATGCATAATTGAATTCTTTTTTATTATTTATCAAAATGAGTGTTATAGAAAAAGCGATTTCAAATACCTTTTACAAAGAACAATTTATAACAAATAAAATTTATTGATGTGCTTTTAAAAAGCTTAAATATTGTGAAGTTTACAAGAATAAAAATAAATTCAATATTTTATACCCTTACTGACTAGATTTTTCTGGAAATATTACCGACAGTTGTGAGCGTCAAAACAATAAAGGCAGATTGAACACTGAGTTGGGCAAATGCAGGTTTAACCGATGAACAAACGGCACGCGTACACAAAGCCCCCCCCCCCCCCCATCTCTTAAGCTGATGCGCATTATACTATAGCCGAGTGATCATTCAATACAACCACTTGAACTGGCTTCATATTCGAATAGGTCAGTGACACATTCGAGTAAAATAACGAGTAAATAGCGTGCAATATGATTGACGACGGGTAGTTTGAATCGGCTATGTCTATATCTCGTGAATTTTTACATTGACGTTTACATCAGGGACAATTCTTCAGATATTATTAGTATTAGTATTACTATTAGTTTGGATTGTTAAAAATTATTTATAATTATATTTAACTATCCCATAAAGCGTTGTACTCTTATAGACAAGTAGTACAAATAGCATTCGGTCAGCCGCGATAAAAAAAATCTAAAAATTAAAGCGCTAATTTGAAATTTTCCAATATTTCATGGAGTAAATTTTTATTTCAAGTGATACAGTAGTAAAAATTGATGACGGAAGTGATATAATTGGAATTTCACTGATTTTCTATATGTTGAATGAATTGCCCGCAATGTAATCTCAACGGAACAATGAATTTCCATGCTGGCAAGAGAATTTGCTCTTGTAATTGGCAAGAAGCAGCAGCCTAGTGTCGAGTTCAATCCCCGGGTAACCGCTTCAACACCACGGCGGCTTTTTCCCTCATAATCGCCATTATGGCCACAGGCCGCTAACGACTTTGATGGGCAATCATGATGGCTCATTTGTTTTGCGGCGTCCAATTTTCTTGCCGGCCAAGGCCGCGCTCGTTGATCGATCTTCTCTCTTCTGCCTGCCAGCGACAGCCCCCCTCTCTCGTCATACAGCCCCGTCGTCGTTGTCGACGAATTAGAGAGGCTGCGAATTCGTCCCTTTCCTTGTTCGGAGGCGGATGGCTTTCTCTCGCGATCTCGTTCTCCCGTCTTCACTTTTCTTTTTTCGTCTTTACTCGTTTTTTTTTCGTCTCTTTCTACGTCTGCGTTACCGGGGGACCTCAGACGTTGTTACTATCTATAGAAGGGCATCGACATGCAGATTGCCCCACAGGCCCTCGGATCTTTTATTCAGAGCTAACGGCTGCTCAGATGTACGTGCGTGCGACGTGCAACACTGCTGCTGCTGCTCGCTTTAGCGAGAACATTTTTAAAAGGTTTTTAATGCTGAATGAATAATTAATTTTTTTCACTTGAACACTATGCCCTGCAAGCAGATGCTTATCTTTCAGTGTCCCGTGGAAAGAGTGCGGAAAATGAATGCATGGAACGAACATTTACAAAAAAATGATTTTAAAAAATTTAACAGGTAGAAGTACTAAAACAACCATTGTCTAATGTATAACGGGATATTCAAACTTTGCGCGCAGTATTTATCGTTATATGGTAGTTGGCAATTGAGGCGTCAGTGTCGTGTCAAGTTTTAAATGAATTCCCACTGGAAATTATTTGGAAATTGCAAAAACGCTCATTCAGCGTACGGGCAATTCTGCACGGTTTTACTATACACATACATTATTGCGTACCTTAACATAGCGTACACGCTGATTCACGTTATATTACTGTGCACAATAGTTTGCGTGTATAATTAAACCGTGCACAATTCTCTGCACGCCGTTCATTCACTCGTCAACGAGCAAGAAATTGATTAAAGCGAGTAAAGCGTCGTAATATGTCTGGTGAGAGAAATGTTTTCAACGTGGCGTCCGGTGTCACTCTAATCCCTCTAACGAACTTTTAGTTATTTTGGAGTCAATTAAGTTTATAATAAGCAATTTTAATTAAATAATTTATGTTATACCGATTCGAACACTACATAAACATTTACGATAAACTCAATTGAAGAACTCCCAAATTTTCCATCAAAATACTCTGTATATCACGCGAATCGTCAATGGTGCCATTGGCATCATATCAGAAAATATATCTACTGCATCGACGTTCATCTTTTCTTTTTTATATCGATATCGACGTTTTATGAAGTTTCCACAAAATGCAATGGTTTAAAATACTATTACTGACGATTGAATGAAATATCAATAGGTCTTGACGCGAAAAATATCGACGCCAGCACTTTGCGATGATGTAATATTTTATAAAGCAATGTTTATGAATATGCTTGAGAATGTAATTGATATTGATAATTTGATGGATATTATTTTTCAAAATGATTCCATTAATTATCAACGTGTAATCACATGAAATGAGACTTGTCGAATATCGTACATTTTCAATTATTTGATGAAAAATATAATTTTACTTTACTGAAATAAAAGCCCTTTAAAATCAGCTCGCATGGAATTCATTTAATCGAAAATGTGATTAATAACTACTAATAATTCATAACCGATATTTATAATCTCATTTCTTCATTGTTATTTTGTAACAAAAATAACAAAGAAAGATATTTTATAAAAATTACATGCATTGCAAAACTGTCTGAAATGACACCTAATTAAATAACTACTATAAATTATAGAGCTCGAAAAAGGAAGCTCAACGACAGTGTGTACGTTAAACGACGCACGAGCGCTGCAAAATAAAAGCTTAGATTGAAAGTTATTACTACGCCATTAAAACGAAATCCCCTTGCAACTTTAAAGAGAGAAAGAGAGAGCCAGTTTGACTGCATATCCTGTACATAGCGATATATTCTATACATGTATAGGGTATATCGTTCTCGAGTGGAAAATCGACTTTCACGAGGTCGCTTCAGAAAAATTCATTTATAATTCATCGTCGCCAATAAAAAATCGATTCCTACGAAAACTTGCTATGCGATATATTACGACGTACCTCACGTGCGCGTTCGCGTATTTGCATCAAGCGACAAAACGCGAAACAAAACTAATGGCTCTTCTGTAGTAACGTGGACCAACAATTAATTTTTGGTCGTAGTTGTGAAGAACAATTATTTAAACGATCAAATAGTTGGACGAAGCGTATAATTTTCCTGAGAGTGATCCTGAATAATCTTCCTAGAACAATTACACTTGGATCGCACAGAATATATACATATTGGCGGTGAGCCAATGAAGAGAATTAAATGAAGCAACGCCTTGACCGAAAATATGCGCAGAGTTAGAGCTTTTTTTTTATTTCGCTCGCAGCTCTAGAGTTCGTTTTTATTAGGAGCATATATCACAAAAAAGTGAAAATTAAAAAAAAATTCATCTTTGATATTTCATATGAAAGATTTCTCGATAGCAAATTTCATATTCGTCAGTGAACGAATCTTTAATGAAAAAGCTCGTAACAAAAGGAAAAGTCATTATTTTTGTAGCTGACAGAATTGTGGTTATTAATTTGTGAGAAGATTATACGAAAAAGCAATTGGAAAAATGTAGGCCTGATAATTAAACGTGTGCAAGTCAATATCTATGTCGTAGAAGACAGAATATCGCTAGGTATAGCGAGAGTGAGTTCAAGCGGATTTAAAAAAAAAAGAAAAAAAGAGAACGAGAAAAAGCGAGAGAAGCCGAGATTACGTATCTTGAATAGATTTTACGGATTTACGTTTCCACATACATTTCTCTGAATAGAGCTGAATCCGTGACATTTCCTACTTTCATACATCTGATGGTAATAACGCGGTCACATGAGCTTTTTTCAATCTTTATGCCGTGAAATTTTTCATATCATATCATCTCATGGAAAATTGATATATTTTTTCTTCATCGCAATTGACTTGGTTTCCGAAAATTTCCAAATGGCAGATATTTGTTAAAAACAGTTGCGATATAACGTCAATATATATAAGCTCTCACACAGATAGACTATTTGTAACAAGACCGGCAATCATCACACATTATTGCACGCTCGTGTAAGCGCGCACACTTGGAAAGTTTCTGAGCCCAGAAACAATAGGATCGAGCGCGAGAAAAGCATCTACAGAACAAGTTGAAAGGGGAGCAAAGGCCGTTGCGAGTAGAAACTCAGGGGGCAAAAGAGCAGGTCGAGCGTGCATCAAAATTCGCTCGCAGTCTAATTGCAAATTAGCACGTGAGCCAATTACCATCGCACTTTATCATCTCTCTTGCGCCCGCGCCTTCGGCTTCGCCTCTTTATTCGTGGAATCGAATTGAGGCCGCCACCGCCGCCGCCTTGCCGCGCCTAATCCACGAGGCGAGTGTATGCACACCTTGTCTGGCTCCAAATCTTTTGGCTCAAGTCAAAGAGCGAACTTACTTATTGCGTTAGCTCTCGCTTGTACACGCTTCAAGTATTTTATGAATGTCGTGGAGTACACGCTTCAGCTGTGAATTATTTCAATTAACGTTAAACCCCTTTGAGCGTCACCTCTGCTCGAGCCACATAATTTCCCTGATCGAGTATTTTTGGGCGTTGACTTTCAAACGCCTTTGTCATTGACTGGCTTCCACTCTGGCGCATTTCATCACCTATTTCTTAATTTGGTAAATAAATGCAAAATGTTATTTGAATCGATACCTTTTCTACGGTAGTTTTCGCGACGTCAAATAACTGAGGAATTTTAATTATACCTTAGCTATCCGTCAATTTGTTCGCCTTCCTCGAAAGAGACAAAGAGTCTTCCTCTCCTCGAAAAAAAAAATCCCACGCGATCACTTAGCTACACACGAAACAATACTGCCGGCTAGAAAAGTCCATCCAGAAAAAAAGCCCTCACTGCACTAACTCTCCCACCCATGTCATTTTTCATCCAAGTTTGCATCTCTCTTCCACCCAGCGCCGTCATTGATTTATATGCAGCTGCAATGGACGGCGTCAAGTGCGAAAAGACAGCCGAAAGCCGAAAAAAAACTATGTGGCACGCTCGTCGCTTAAACTTATGACCTTTATCTCGGCTTGGGAATTTACGTGCACACCAAATTGAAAAGCGTGCCGTGTCTCGACTCGGCGTATTGAACAGCTGCTTAGTAATGGGTATCAGTTTGCCCGGTGAGAAATATGTTCTCGAAAAGCGATACTAACGCAAACTGGCAGCACTATAGCTGCAGTAGAATTCTTTATGAGACGTTCGCGTTGATTTGTCAGCTATAAAAAGGAAACATAATGCAAAACGCGTCGTCCGAATAATTTATCGGCGTTGTAAAGGTGCATTTTGACGTGAAACATTGCAAGCTTCCGTAAAGCGATTTCAAGTTAGGCATTACGGTTACCCACGTTCCGAGTCCGGACAGATGAATTGAGTAAGATCGCGTTTTGAACTTGATTGAATTTAGCTCAAATGAATCACGCGAGAGTGAGGTAGGATTCTTTTTTCATCCCTCCTCCGACTTCCACCTCCACTCTTCAGTTTAATTTCGCTCCTCTTTTTTTACCTCTTCACGAGTCAGAGCACTTGAATAGAAGAGAAATCGGCTGTTTCTAATCGCGACTCCTTCGTTCTCTCTCGCTTTTTTTTCAATAGCAAACAGCTATACGTGCAGTGAGTGTAGCTGCTTACCGTAGCAGTTTTACTGCTTTACCTCTGCAATGTGCATTTATTTACTTGGAAAATCCGAGCTTACGCCCTATCGCGACGACTAAAAGCGCGCGCGCAAGACTCGATATTCTCAACACGGCTATTCTTCACGCGACTTCTATTGTTTTTTTATTCGTTTTTTTTTTCAAGTCGAGTTACTTTGAGCTATTTTTTCGCTATTCGTTTATTGCAAATGAAAAAAGCTATCTTTTTGTTAATTTAATTAAACAAATTTAATGCTTTATCGAACTACAAGATGGAAATAGTTTTCCGAGCTAAGCTTTTATTACCCGCCTATGTAAGTTGCAGTGTCAATAGCGTGGGCAAATAAGCGAGCATTCATTTTGTTTTTTTTTGTCATTTCAGCTGTTATTTGTTTTTTCTGTTATTTGTTGCTGCAACTGCTGCTGCTGATACAATTCAATTCGAAACCCAATCCATTCCTGTTTTTAGGTATTGTTTATATTTAAATTGATTTGTCAAAAGAAAATTCATCATCGATAGTACACTTAAGGAAATTCTACGTAAATCCATTTTGAAAATATTCAGTTTTACTTGGAACGTGCAGATATCTACCATATGAATTTGAAAGCATCTTACACAGCAAACTTTTTTCGCTTCAAACCACAAACTGAATAAAAAAACCAAGTCACCGAGAAAGAAAAAAAACGTCTCTGCAGCTTCCTTTTACGCACAGCTAACGAACCGAGCCATTCATATTCCAAATGAAAAGGCTGCCTACATCCAATAGCAAAACGAACACGAACGAAAAAGGAAAAAAAACTCGGGCTAAAAAATGCATGAATTCCGGAATTTGTAAAATAACAAGGGGTAAGAAACAAAAAGGATTTAAAAAAAATTAATTTTCTCATGGGTTTGTTTGGACTAAAGATATTTTTTTCCAATTTTTAGTTTCCGATTAAAAATTCATCGAATACTCGCGATAATATATTATAAATGTCGTCCAAGTGTTTTTGATAAGGAAAAATCTATATAAAAAAGAAAAGCATGTCCATGTAAAAAGTCTTGCAAAAGTTTGGTACAAGTCTGGCTCCGCAAATTTTATTTGTAAAAAATATGGGAAAAAACTGCCAGACATTCCAGCGTACAGGAAGAAATTCCTCTGCTGGATTACATGTAATGTAATGTAATTGTATATTATTAATCATTATTAATGTATATTTACTCTGGACTTAAATAAATAAATTAAATAAATTTTCCTAGCTGTTTTTACAGATATCGATTATTTTATTTAATTTATATTTTAAAAACAAAACCAATTTGCTTATTTAATTAATATATAATTAATATACATCTTAATTTATAAATTAATTACTTATTTTTACATTTTTTTTCGGATTACGTAGCGTATTGTATAAATTCATGAGTATTCTTCTGTATTGTACATATGAAAGTTCTTCCACTCCCTTTTGTACTTTTTCGTTTACATAGGCTGTAATAAAATACGTTTTTATATTTTTAAATATTAAGCTATATTCATAAAATTTAAAAACTTACTAAATATAGTCTTAAAAATATTCTCAAGAATTCTCCTGTAGCCTTTTTTATGCCGGTGATTTGTAGGAATAATTGTTTTTAAATGTTTTGTCCCAGCTAAAAAAAAAACATTAGTCTTCTGACTAATTTCTTAGGGCGACCGTTCCATCTTTTTGTAATGCATTGCAACTTCGATTGTATAACAAAAATATTTCTATTTCTAACAAGCTCGACCTGCAATTCTTATAATGGATGATAACACCATCAAACGATATTTACAATTATAAAAGTATTGATGAATTAATGTTAATACCATTTCCTCTTTTGATTCAAAAGAAATATTTGTTGGCTTGCTCCATCGCGAGCAATACCGCCATCTCGTCACTACCGCCTTCGCCTTCTCCATCGCTCACAATATCGCCGTCTCCGTCGCTCCCGCCATCGCCTTCTCCATAGTTAGCAACACTACCGTCTCCGTCACTGCTGCCTTTACCTTCACCATCACTAACATTGTGTTACCGTTATCTTTGTTAGTAATAATTTCGATCTGTTTGCTCTTTCTTACCATACAATCGTTATTTTTCTGAATATTCATATAGTTGTTCTCTACTATATTTCTTTTTCATTCTACAAGATATTTATCTTAAATTAGCTGTAATTATTAAATATTCAACATATAACAATAATGAAATAAAATAAAGCAAAATATAACAATAATAAAATAAAATAAAACAAAATAAAACAATAACCAAATAATATTGAAATATAAAAATAAGTATACTTCCTGCAGGTCCATAACACGTAGCAGCATATTCATTATATCGTATCTTTCAGCCATAGTTTGCGAGGATATTCTTTTCATTTGCTCCAAATTATTTCAACATTTGATTGCCGAGGAAGAATAAAGCTTGTGTTATTTCCTTAATGAGCTCCTCATTTTATTTATATTATATTTTTACATATCTTTTTCTTTATTTTCACTTCTCACTGAAAATTGATCGTACGTTTAGGAGCAAATCATCAACTATTTTTTGAGTAGTTGTTAATGAAGCAGTCTTTTTTCTTCTTTTTTTAGTAGTCTGAAGAAGATCAACAATCATATTCGAATTATTTATGTCACAACTACGTTCACTTTCCATTATGTTCCTTGACGTCTATGGATTGACGTTGTATTTTCTCAAGATTTACATTTCATCTTTTTATACTTTAAAGTTATTTTATTGCAAAAAATATACCTAAGAAGAGTTGCTAATATTTTAACGCATACTGTCAATGATAAAAATATAAAATTAGAAAAATTGTTACACATTCAGTTGAAGAAAATAAAAACGATAATTTGGATACCGTTTCGAACTTATCTACGTCAGAAGAAGATTTTGACTCTATGGCATCAGTTTCATATGAATGTAAAGTTCATAATGTCACATAAAGCGGATCAGTAATATTGAAAGACGAGAGCTTTAATGAGCACAGCTTTAATGAGCATTTTCATGAGTTTAATCGAAGTAAGAATCAACATGTAGCCGATTAAATTATATAATTAATAAGAACTTTTATAAGTTGCTCTGAAAAAACAGAACAATTTTCAATTTTTTCTCGAAACATGTCAATTTACTTTTAAAATTTTATTTATCAGTGGTCGAGATGTGAGTTGAACACGATCTAGTTAATGTTAATTGTAAATAATTATTTTGTTTTATTATTTTTTACCATAAGTTTTTAAAAGTGCCTTTTAAGTTTAATTTTCGATCGAGGTTAATTAATATATTTCAGTTCAAAATATATTTGCCGCGTAATACAAGAAGTGATAATGATGATAATGTAGATTGCTATAGTGATTTCTCTGCGCTCAATATCGATTACAACGAAAGTGATATATCCAGTATTAACGACAATGATTGTGTGACTGTTGAAGAGGACGACGAAGACTTTATCAAAAACGATAACATTTTTACCATAGGGCTAATGAAAAAAAATGTTCGTTTATATAACTTTGTTATTAATGGTCTACAAAAATCAAACATCAAAAAATAACGTATTTTTTAAATTTATTTTTAAATTTTATAAAAAAGAATAATTTTATTATAGACATATTGCATTAGAATCGCCAGCAAAAACATAATAAAGTGTAGTTAACAATAATGTGTAAATCGGAGAAGTAAAGAATTTGTTAAAGTATGACAATGTATGTGTTCACAAAAACGTGACAAATGCCGTAACATATATATAAAAGCTACGCGATAATAGAAAAATATTATCTTGCTGAAGTTTTCTCTTATCAATTCATAGGTTTAAATAGTTATATTCATTTGATAAAAAGAATGCAGAATGACATATCTATTTATAAAAAACGTCAAGTAAAAGGTCTTATTTTTGGAAAGAGCCCTGAGCGTCGAGTGTGAGACCGTGCAAGAGATGCCAACGAGAAGTATCGGTTTAGTAAAATGAGCTCGTGAGAGTAAATAAAGACGCGAGTTAGAAAATAATAAAAATTCGAGTGGCTGAAAAGTACACGAAAATAGCGCTAGGCATTGAAAGTAAGAGAGAATAGAGGAAATGCGTCACGTGAGAAAAGACATGCGCGTTCACGAGAAGCATGACTCATGGTCACCGTACACAATGTTTGACTTCGAACCTTCGGTCGAAATTCGGAGATGCATAAAAAAACGGAAAAAACAAACAAAATCAACTGCTGCTCTCGGATCTGAGCATCATCATGCGGCATGACAAAAAATTTATGAAAATGAATCCACGCTGAGTAGCTGATTAGTTTAGCTTGTGATTAGAGAGTAAGTTTGTAGAGAATCCAGAATCGAGCTGTCTATGACAAATTCATTGGAGTCGATTGTGAGAGAGGTATGGACGTACGGATGTGGTCTTCAATGTAGCGTGTGAGAGGATGAATGAGCAACGAATAATGCGATGATGAACACCGGGGCAACTGATCGCAGACCTGCGATTAAGTCAACAGTACTACTCTCGGAGCTCAAATTCGTCCTATGAACGTGCACGAGCGCGGGATGCGTTACGTGGCCGTGAAGCCAGAAATTTCAGATTCGCGGAGCTTTCTCCCCGAAGGCTGTAGACCCCGTGTGAAGTTCGCTCTTGGTCGTGAGGGTCATCTCATCTTAATGAGTTACGGATAGGGCAATAATATGACTTGTCCCTAGGACTGGTAGGCTGGCGAGCGAGAGCGAGCGAGAGTCGGAGGGCGAGAGAGCGGGAAAGCGATAAGCGTGTCGGCGTGCCTGCAAGGCCCAAAACATGTGTACGCAGTGGAACGGCGTTGGCGACTAGGCTGTCGAGAAAATTCGGCAGCGTATGACGTGAGGAGAAAAGAAGCACTGTGCGTTCGGACTCCGACGAGGCGAGTTGTACACCCCTCTCCACTTTGCGCGCGCTACTTTTAATTAGATTAGGTCTTATTTGTGAAATAGCGCCTTTTTCCTCACACGGTGACGTTTTTTATGCCGACTATTCAGTTTTAACTTACATTGTACGGAAATAGTTTAATTTGTATGCAGATTTTTATTACACATACATGTAAATTCATTTTAATTAATTGATCGTCCCTTCCATACGATTGCTCACCCCTAACACTAATCTAGTTCAAGATATTTTAGCAGTCTTATGTAAAATATGTGTAAATAAAGATATATATGTTATAAAATTTGAAAATCTTTGCAAATTGAATAAATAGATTTAATAAACAAGTTGATTTTATATAATCAGACGAACACTCACAATATATGCAATACTTTATATGTTAATTATATATTACTTAAATAAGTAAATTGGGTTTGGTTTTAAAATATAAATTAAATAAAATAATTGATATCTGTAAAAAACTTCTAGGAAAATGTCTGGCAGTGTTTTCCTACACTTTTTTTAAAAATGAAAGCCTCGCAAAAAGTCTGGCAAAAAGTCCAGCGAAAAGTCCGGATTATTTTCTCAGACTTTTTAAAAAGAAAAATCAAAAGTTTGGCATATTGGCCTAAGCGAGACATTCGCCAGATTTTGCGGAGCCAGACTTTTGCAAGACTTTTTTCACACAAGACGTTTAGAATTTTAAATCACACGAGGCATGCATTCGCGATATTGAATTTCCCATACGTTCTCTTCTCGGCACATGCACATCTGATTCGTGGCATTATTTGCCTGTTGTGCGGAATCTCTTGAAAGCCGTACTTCAGCGTAAAGAGAGTCCCTGGATAAGCCAGGATATGCATAAATAACAATCGATAAATCGAATAAACGGCGAATGCCTCTGGGAAGTGATTCTATACCTAAACAAAGTTGTGATTTGGCCTATCACCTCAATCAAGTGTGCCGCGCCGTTGCACCTGGAGCTTATGAAAATTCCAAGGGTCAGGAGAGATGAAACGCGTGTACACGCAGCGCGCACGGATATAACTAGCGGCTTATCGGCAAAATACGAGATGTATATATAGCTCCCGGTCACAGACGAGGGAGCAGCTTAATTAAATTTCACTGGCCGATTAATGGGCTGCGCGTCTTCGTGTCGTCGCCGTACGAGCAAATAGCGAGAGGGAGCAAGATGTTATTACGTAGCATAGCTTCAGTCCCTGCCCCTCCCCCTTCAAGGTACGCGCGGGAGTTATGGCTGTGTGTTTTAAAGCACCCAACGTTGTCTCGATGAATTGGGCGAGTGCACGTGTTCTAGCTGTTATTGGAAAATTTCGAGATTTTCGATGCGCTAATGGCTGTGTGGTCTTTCGTTTTCTCTTGTCGTTGACGTGCTATATTACTGATTGGATTTAGCTGCTGTATTTTTTCATAATGTTTGGTGAAACGTTGAAACGGAATATAACTGGCGGAGTAAAATTTGTTTCGTAATTATATTCTGAAATAACACTGTAAATGGCTATTACAGGAAGTAAGTCATTTAACTAAACTATCAAAACCTCATATACAAACCATCACTATTGTATTTTGGAGATTCGCAGTAGTGGTATTTAAACATTAATTAAGATTAACGGTAGTGTTATAAAAACAACTGTTTTCACCGGTTTTTAATTCAATTGCGCTAAGAGCTGTAAGAATGAGCATCATTCATTAATTTATCTGTTATATCTCTTTATGATTAAAATCCCAAATGCATCGTGTTTTCCCATAAGCCCACATAAACCGCCTTCATATTTGAGTGTTTAAGTATTAAAAACATATATAAATACTCGATATTTCCGCGTTACAGATTATCGACAAAAAGAAGTAAAGTAAAAAAAATAAATAAATAAAAGTGTAAAAATCACTCAAACAAATGCGACTGTTTCATTCTGATCGAACCGCGTATAAAAATGTCGTGATGCCGTGCGATGGAGTCGCGACTTTGTTAAAACGATGCGATGCAAGGAAATCTCGCGCGAGTTTGAAAGCCCACGGGGCTGTCAGAGTATAAGTGAGAAAAAGGAATTTGCCGTTGTATTACATAATTCAGACCAGCTGTACAGTGGCAAGCAAGGGCTTGTGCGTTCTCAGGTCAAAGTATAGGAACTTGCCTGCGGGGAATAGAAGCCTCGAGCGTAATTAAAAATGCCACCGCTCGGTGACACGAGCAGACAAAGAGCGCGGGCCGCGCGCGAGGCCAGCTTGGAAAATTCTTCGGGCATCGCGCTCACAAACAGCCCGTCCTTAATTAAGCTAATTCAGGTCGCGATTTCACCTAATTAAACGGCGGCGTCGTTGACGAACGGAAAATCGCGGCCGCGGACGTCAATTTCATTCGGCGTTTATGCCATTGAATCGTTCGCGATATTTCCACCACGACGAACCGACGAATTTCTTAGGTGAAAGTTCAGCCTAGGCGAGCAGGCCTGGCAGCGTGCGCTGGACTACGAGTATTGCAAAAAGTCTTCTTTTTACCGCCATGAATTATCGCCTTATTCGCGGCCGTAGGGCTTTTGAAATTGATTTTATCACGCGCGCCCCCGCGCATTATACGTATATTAAGCTCGACGCGAGGATTATTATGGAGATTTATTGTTGCCATAAATTGCGCGCGACAATACGCGAATGCACGGAGATATGAGTTAAGTATTGTACCCACGAGTATACAAATCTAGTAAAATATACTCATTATCTAAATCGGCAGTGCAATATTATATAGACTTTGACGATAAATTTTCAAAGTTTATTAACGAGTACAGATAAGCGTTACGAGTACACTCGACTCCGAATGCACCGTCGATGTCGCTTATTTTCGTCGACAAACGTATATTCCAACGTTAGATGTTAGTTTAGTAAATGTACGGTTGTTGGGTAATCTCTTTAAATGCCTCCATTCTCGCGCGTTTACACTGACTCCTAGAATTCCCAACCGCGGCATAAAGCTACTCGTGGAATTTGAGCCATTCTTGATCTGGCGACAAATGTAAAGGTGCGTTATCCCAAACTTTAAAAGATTTAGCTGTCTCCTAATAAACCAGTGAAACGTGCATAAATTCATTATTCTCGTGTCAAAGTTAAAGCATTATGTTTTATTACATTTGTATTATTCGAATTTAACGCATCCTAATACACGAGGGGGGTCAATAAGACCTTAGAAAATTCAAGAGATGGCGCGCAAAGTACCACAATTTATGTTACTACAGCAACTGTCACCTCTAACTAGACTGCTGTCAATATTTCAGTCAAATCTATCAAGTGGTTCCGTTTTTGTCGTCGATCAAAGTGAATAGCTTTTGCTTATTCTTCAACTATAGAAAAAAGTGAGTACCGAGAGGTGATAAAACATTTCTATTTGAAAGACCTCACACTTAAAAAAATCAAAACTAAGTTAAATACAATTCACGGCATATCCGCCCCTGTATTTGCAACTGTTTACAATTGAGTAAATGAAGTTAAACATGGCCGTACATCAACAATGAACATAATTCAAAGTGTATTGTAAAAGTGAATATCTTTCAAATGATCGACAAAATCCACGAGATGGTATTGAGCGATCGGAGAATAAAATTGTGTAAAAGAGTTGAAATAATGGAAATATTAAAAGGTACTATCATTTCGATTTTGTATTATAAATCGGGCATGAGATAAATTTCAGCAAGATTCGTGCCGCGTTAACTCTCAGCTGAGAACAGACGCAGTCGTGTGGTGGCTGAGGTCCTCTTGGCGCGCATCCACCGTAATCCGGACGACTTTTTGCGTCAATTCATGACTATAGATAAAACATAGATACACCACTACACTCCCGAGACGAAGGAACAGTCAAAACAGCGGATTATGAAAGATCAACCAGCTCCAAAGAAGGCGAAGACAGTGAAATTGACCGACAAGGTTATGGACAGTGTTTTTTTGGGATGCACGTGGAATTATCTTCATCGACTATTTAGAAAAAAAAACAATCTCATTTAAATAAAACAAATTCTGTTTCATCAAGACAATAACGAGCGTACACTTGCACAGTTTCTATGGCCAAAATTAAGGAACTAAAATTCGAATTAGTGGACCATCCACCGTATTCACCAGATTTGGCCGTCAGTAACTTTTATTTTATTCCCAAACCTATAAAAGTGGCTTGCCGGACAATGATTCTTTCCGAAAGAGATCTTAACACAAACAAACAGCTACGTATTGAGGAACTTCCAAAATCGTTTTTTTCTAATAGTTTAAGGAAATACGAGGACGCGTATTCGACTCGAAAAGCGTATCAAGCTAAAAAGAAATTATGTTGAAAAATAAAAAAAAATTGTTATTCTATCTCTTCTTAAGGACTCATTGACTCACCCTCGTACTATATCATTTCTGCGCGGCATGCGAACGTAACAGTGCACATACTTATAGTGTTACACGGGCAAAATTTTTCATTAACGTTTGTAAAGCGGCTTACATTACGCGGCAAGCATAAAAACTCTACTTCCCTCGAGTACTCAGCCTTTTGATTTTCGGAGTGGTTGAAAATAACTATTCGTTCATATACTTTTATTAAATGCACACTTCAGAGATGTTTTTTTTGCTCTAATAAGTTCGTCTAATTTACCTTGATGCGATACTACAAGAATTTACTATACGTAAATCTCTAACATTGAATCGCTTATCCATCCATACGAATGTTTTGACATTTGTTTGTACAGCCATTAACCAGCTTAAAGCAACTGTGACAAGGTTAAACATTTATATCTTCTAATGGCTATCTAAAAACCGCGAATCATGCAACGTGTCCATACTCATAAAAAAGTATAGCGGAAATTTACGAAGATCGTGCGTCATTTTGAAGCACGCGAAAAGTACTTCTTCTACGACGACGCGGTGGCAGTAAAAATAGTAAAAGGCAAAAGTGAACCAATTGAAATCGCTCGGCGTTGACTTGTTTTATGCGAGATTTTTACGGGGTTCTTTTACCTACATCCACGCGAGTAAAACTTTAGCGCTGATGCCTGTACGGTTTCATCGTGTCGTATCATTATACTACACCTGCGCTTCTTTCAATGTGTGAGAGATAAGAACGCAAAATCTCACGCAAAGACACAATCATTTATTCACGAGCGCAAGTTTATCGATGACACACGCTGCTCCAGTTATAGACTTGCGTATAGACCTGCGAGACGAGCACCATTGAACTGTGCCTAAAGGAGATATGCCCACAGGTCAACGTGGAAGTAAGCCAACTGAAACTTATAAAGTGCATGGAGATGAGAATTCAGGTTAGTCGGTCAATGCAGCAGCGCCAAGAGTTTGCGCGCATAATGACGATCCAGTGATTTGATAAAAAATAAGAAAAGACAGATCTTTCGTTCCACTTCCATGTACACGAGCGTTTGGCTGCGCTATCGATGCAGCACCACACCGCCACGATTTGGCACGATTCTAATATTTCAACCTGAACTGCAAACAGCGCACGGATTGACACTGACGTTTTTGAAGGCTAACATTTATCTATCGTATACGTGATTCTGCTCCTCGCTCGTCCTTACTGCAGCCAGTATTCTAATGCCTCGTTTGAACTGTCGGAATACAAATTTAACAAAAAATATGCAATAATGACGTTACAATGACACAAGTTCACGGAGAGTCGAATCTTCCAGTTGAAAAAATCTCTGCGTATTCATGTATTCTCGCGAACTCAACATCCTCCAGTGCATTAACTTCCCAACATCAGTGTTTTCCACTAAAATACTACGACTTATGCATAATCCAGAGGATTACCTAACATCGCACCTCATTAAACCATTTGACCGGTTAAGCTATCACGAAACCTCTGCGAGCAAAATAAATTCAACTTCTCTCACTCGTCTCCGGCCTCAAATATAAAACGTTGAACGAATATATCCAGCGTATTGAAAACGCATTTTCAGCTATTTTTATTTTTCAATCAGTCAGCAAAATAGGCACCCCTCACCACAAAGCTCTAGATAGCCAATCTCGTAACGCTGTTGTGTGGATCAGCGGCCGTAAGCAAAAGAAGAAGCCAATTTTATAACGAGCACGTGTCTACGGTAATACAGTCCAGCGTAGCGGGAAATTGACGAGAGATCGACGACACTGATTGTTATTGGCGAGCCAGATTTGCGCCGTCGTTTATATATTCATTGATGGACTGTCTTGTACTATTACAGAATTTATAAGCTGTTAATGTGGAATCAATTTTTGTAGATTTTACGGATTAACAGTAATTTTAGATAACTTTTTTTTTGTGATATTTTTCTTGGGCATATAACTTTTGAATAATTTTATGCGCTGAACGTTATAATTACATTTAGTACTCATAAAAAAAAATAATAATAGAATTTTGCAATTTTTAACACTTCGTAAAATTCATAAAAGAACGCTTGTAAAGGGAGTTTTTGCATAGAGTGGAAAGATTGAAGTCACAGGTTTGTTCGGCGAACGTAATTGATGAATTATTCAAGTAAATAAAATAGTCACGGTTAATCTTTTGTTTTGTCATATTATTAAGAAATGCAGAAGATTGATGTAAGTACATTAAAAAAGTCAACGTTGTTGCGTAGGACCTGATGAGGTTGAAAGACAAATCAGCGAAACGCTATCGAAAATAAATTGAGTTGAGATAGTTTTTGTTTATAGTATTGGCTGTCACTCTTGTATTTCTTTGATTTATGATTTATTTCGCAAGATTTAAAAAAGGCAAGTTTTCTTCAGCTATGAAAAAAGTAACAGAATTTTAGTTTTACGTCGATGGAAAAAGCGTGCTTATATCCATGATTACCCGCCATCTCATACGTTAACACATTCAGTCGTATCGATCATATGAAAACGTTAAAAAATTATGGAAAATTTACGTTGATCAATTAAATTCAGCTACATACGCTAGAATCGCTTTGTTATAGCTTCACTCGGTCGCTTTAATAAAAATAGCAGAGATGTTTTTCATGCAGATAACTATTCAGTGATACAAAACGTAGCCGCGCGTATCGCCTCACGCGCGATACGCGCGACTACGTCTCGTAACACATATAAAGTCAGGTGGAAATAAACCTTCATTGTTCTTGAATAATAATATCAACGAATAAGCGCCGAATTATATCAGCTATCATATGCGAATTCAATGGATACAAACGTAGAAGCCGAGCAATATTGAATCAGAAATGATAATCAAACCAGGAGCAATCTATTGGCAATTTTTTTCACGGAAGGTAGCAAGCAGACGATTCGATTATTATTCGCAATATATGCGTGCACATTCCAAAAGAAAGAAAAAAGCTGTAAACGATTAGCAATGCATCGATGAATTTCACAAACCTTATGTTTAATCGTGTGCATATCGGAAATGAGGAAAATCAACAACCGGTTAATCGAGACTCAAGTTGCGGTGCGAGGCAGCCGCATCTGCCGCCCATAAATAATCGATACGTTCACTGTCGTCGGCAGAGTTCGACTATAACGCGCTATTTTTCTCGCGAATCCTATCCATCCATCATCAATGAGCCCGAAGTTAATGGAAGGGCAGATAGCGTTACATTTTTCTTTTCTTACCTTTTTGTTTTATTTATTTATTTTTTTTTGGCTTGGCTTTTGGTTTGAAGACTATCGATCGCGAGTTAGAAAAAAATTTTGATAAATGGCTCGACGGTTTTTTAATCTGTATAGCTTGTAAAAGTTTTTCAAATTGCTAGGTTTTCCCAGAACATGACTGCATGAAACAAGACAACATTAATTTTTAGAATGATTGACGAAATATAGTAGAATTTTAGAACAATTTCTCAATTTTTATAATTTTTTCAGTTTTAATTCTTACATCTGTAGAATGCCAGCTTTTAGATTAATGTATAAATTCGTGGCTATTGGCACACCACTTCTCCATGAAGACACTCCGTTTTGCACAATATTTTATGTTTGAAAACTCTAGATATTTTAACTGTCTTTAAACACTCAAAGGATCATACAATAAAAAAAAGTATACTTCAATACAGAAACTAATGAAAACCATTAGATAACAAATTGTCTATTTCTATTCTACTGCAGTTTCCATACAAACTCGTAAGTACAATATTGTTACGATGCACTGAATAGCTCAATCAAAGCCGGTAGCCAGTCACTCTACACCCCGCGCAAAAATTAAGTTTGTATACCATTGCAAATCACCATCTCGCTCTCTCTCTCTCTCTCTCTCTCTCTCTCTGTCAAATTTTCCATATAAACACGCTTATTCGCAAATAGCGATCTCTCATCAACTGACTTTGCCATCTGACAACTGCAGCAGTAGCATAGTCATTGCCCGAGTCGACTGCAGTAAATTAGCTTCTCTCGCGAGCTGCCTGGAATTTTGTATCATGCCCCCACACGGCAATTCCATAATTCACCTCGAGAGGTATGAACCGTCGACGATTATGCGCACTCGTCTGTGCCATCATTTCAACCGACGACTGTACTTGCCCTTTATATAGCAATTATTTCAAATCCATATTATGCTGTACGGATTCATTTATATCGAGTCGATGCGCAACGTTACATTTCGAAAAAAAAACACGCTGGTGGTGTTTGATTTCAATTTGCGAGGTACTTCAACTTTAAAATAATTAAATTTTATATATCGTTACTTGAGTGTAAAATATATACATAATTATTGGTTTTGGCAAGTCGATATCATATCGTCTGCCGCGATATAAACTTTTACGAGCGTAGTTCGCGTGACAAGATTAAATCAACTTTAGCCTCGTTAAAGAATAAAAGAAAAAAGAAGGGGCAGTAACAATTAGCTGGAAAAAAATTCTAAAAATGAAAAAGCAGTAAGTGAACTGAAGCGGTAAGAAAGAAAATTTAAGTGCAGCAATCTGCATGTAATTGAAGCAGACTGCATACTGTAGTTTTACAATTTCTTACATTTTGAGTACAACGAATAATCTCCTTTGTTCCACATGTTGTTAAAAAGAAACTTTTGTATACTTTATATTTTCAACAACGAAGTCGTGACTGTTGTTGGTTTTTTAAATTCCATTATTAATCATACTAAAAAATGAAAACTGACTTTTGAACTTGTATATGTAGTATGATAGTATGCTTTACTCGGGTGCGCTTGAAGAGCTTTTGTAGTCGCACAGCAGCTGGCAAGACATTATTTGTGTAATACGACTTGAACTGTACAACTACAAACGTGATTGTTGGTCTGAAGTTGTTAAACTATGTACGTAGGGTGTATGCGTAACAAAACACGGTCACAAACAGCCATTTCAGTACAAATTGTGGCTAGAGTGTGCCGTAAATGTTTTCTCATCTTCTTTTAAACGACAGGCATTACTTATTTCTAAGTTTTAGATTATTTTAAAATAATAATAATTGTTGTTACTACGTCGAATAATAACAGAGAAAAAACTATTCCAAAATTTTTAGTAGCAAACACTTTACAGATTCAAAGTTTCATAGGCTTGAAAAAAGGCTCGTTGTTTTTTTCCCTACGTCTTAATGCAATTGTGTTCAAAATGAAACTATACCCTTAATTTAATTTAGCATCGCTGATTTTTCATAGATACTTTCTTCACGTATTGAATCATATCGAAAATAATATTCTTATTTTAATCTAAATTTACTTACCATTTTATGAATTATAATGACTATCTTACAAAATAAATATTAAATCAATGATAATAATGAGGAGACGTGCAAAGGGTATAACAAATTTAAATTGTGAAGTAAATAAAATAGGAACTTCAGCAAATTGCCAAGATGCATTACATTTATTCAGTAGGTAGTAATGATTGAGACTGAAACATTAAGAAAGCAATTAGCGTGAGCGAGGGAATAGATGGTCTACGAGCGCCTGCACGCCCTTCATTATCATCAACGAAAGCGCGGTAAGGTAAACTGGAACTCGTTCGCCTCAATGCGCAAGGACAAACGGCACCGAGCGAGAAAGTGAGAGCTTTGATGCCTCGTGGCGTCGTCAAGCTCTCATCTATCCATTATGCATTATCGCAAAGTGGATGCAAGGACAGATCGATGCGCCGCCGCAACGACACTCAACGCCCGACCAAGAGGATCATCCGATGTGCGAGAGGATCAACTTTCAGCGCTGTTTCGTGCTTGCACGCGTGCTCCCTCGCGTCTCTCGCTATAGAATTCCTAATTGCTTCAGTGTTTGCTTACCCCACTGAGTAGAGTAAAATCGCGGGATAAAGCTGATATTTTGGAAACAAAATTATAAAATCGAAAGTACGCTATTCGGAATTTTCACCCGTCAAGCTCTTACAGCTGAGAGATTAATCTCTATTTTCGATAAAGCAGGAGAAATTGAGTTTTTACATTTTTTTCTAGTTTCCATGGATGGATAATCCCGAGCGAAATTGGAATTTCGAGATTATATGCTACGATTCTCGCGCGAGCTATAGAAAAAATTTTGATTTGAATGTTAATTGAAAACTGAAAATCGACTAAAGGATTATACTGATTTTGAGAAATTTATTTTTTTTTCAAGACATCGTAATTAAGAATGTTAAGTTTTCCTAAACATTTGCAAAACGTGCGTTGGATAAAGTTTGACAAAAGTTATACCAGGAGACAATGCTAATTTTGATTATTCTGTTGGGTTCTTCGTATAAAAGTGGAATACTCTTACCAAACTAATTTTTGTCAAAGATCAACCAAACCTTATTCAACCTTATTTAATTGTTTTGGTAAACGTTTGACCATATTGATATCAAACTTGCGAATAAACAAAAAAAATTAAATTCCCAAAATATCATTAACAAAAGTTTAGTAAAAATATACATAATTTTACCCGAAGAAATCAATCGAATAGTCATGTTTAGTATCGTATGATGAAACAATTTTTATCACACATCATCTGACACAAGTTTTGCAAACGTTTAGGAAATGTTAAAATTTTTTTATACGGGGCAATTCATTACGATTTGTAAAAAAATTCGTAATCTTAATTTGTAGTTTGCAACGTTGCTGCTTGCATATTGCAAATTGTCTTACAACATCTAGAACAAATTTAACGTGCAAATTGACGAGTTTCCGCCTGACGACGTTACTTCCGCCGAAGGTTCGTGTAATATACGCGTAGCCCTGGGGGGACACGCGATACACGTTCTGTCTCGCTCTGTCTCGTTACACGTTGATACACGCGGATAATTGACGGCTATCATCCCGAACTAATTGACCACGCGTAGATGACAGCGTTGACGACAGAATTTTTGACTGAAGCTTCATCGATTAATTGATCCAACGAGCGTTTTGTAATCGCTTATCTCATGAATGACAATTGCGGTAATGCTTACGAGATTATTTAAAATTTGAAAATGATTCTTTCACCCAGCATCGGAATTTTATGATACCTCATTGACCCGTCAATGATTGATTTTAGTTATATTTATATAACTAAAATAAATTTGAGTTTTAGTTTCAGTTATATTTCCTAGAAAATACATATTTGATTCTTCATAAAATATGTTATCACGTCTGCACTCTGACCACACTCGATACACCCTGCTTCTTATTACTTCATTCTGAAAATGATGAATAATAATTAATGTACCACGATTAGCTATTGATAAACTGTAATTTACTATTTTCTAATGAACCAATGCATACAGTTAACAAAATTGATCAATAATTTTATGGAATATTATGATTGAATTTTCTTATCAAATGAATATTTAACTTTCAATATCGTATTGTACATACAAAGAATGCGTTCGATGAATATCACAATAATAGCTAAATTAGAGCTATGTCTAATAGTCGAAACATCTATCATACAATTAATTGGAAACACCAGAGTTAAAGCAACAATTTTAACGATAAGTGCTAGTTGAGCCAAAAGATACTCAACTTAACTTCCCGCTAAAATTTTTCAAAACCGCAAGCGTACGTGCTGCAAACGGATAGCATTTAGTTATAGATAATAGATAGAAAAAGCTTTAAAGCATCAAATGGCTTGTAACACGCCTTTACCGACGATAAAGAAAATGTACCTTCGTGAATATCGCAGTATTGCTTCGCCTTTGTGGGCCTTTCCTCACTACTTTCTGCTGTGCGAGCGCGTTATCATCATGTAATTTCTACGTTTGTCACTCTTGTGTACTGACAGGGTGAGGGAAACACAACTCCGCATAGTTATTACGCTATGAAATTCACGCGAAAGTTGGAGTACGACAGGACGAGCATACGAAGTAAAAACACTGGCGTGTATTTGAATTTTGTGTTTTCGTTGAAAATGATATTATACTGGAATTTTTTTCGACAAGCTCGATATAAGCCACTCTCGTAATGAGATTTACTAATGGAGGAAGGTGTTTATCTTCACGGTGGTCCAATTTCATTTTAACGCTAAGTTAGCTAGAGCCGAAAGTTCTCTGGAAACGAGAAAGTTTTCGCCTAAATAATTGCATATCTTGTTCGATGCAAAACTTTTTTGATGTCACGGAGAAAACGATCGAAAATTGTTTTACATGGTAGTTCGCAAAATCGCGGCACGTACGTTTCTGGGATATTAATTTGAAACAACTTCCGTAACTCGAAATTTGAACATTCCCAAAAAGAATCTTTTATAGCGTAATAAAATTCTTGATATTTATGACTTTCGGCAATAAATGAGGCTACATCGGCCATCATCTTTGTCTCTATCTCTTACTTTATTTCGCCCTCTCCCACTTCGCTGCCGGGCGCGTACATTGTATTATCTTTCAAGATCCTCGACGAGCAACTGCACCCAGGTATAAGGTCGTCCAATCTTTACAAGTTAGCGACGACAAGTTCAAAAGGCTAAGGCTACGGCAAGAAGGCACGTTCCGAAATTGCCTCTACAAAAGAAATTACTTTTGGCGTGTGCGTCAGTTGCAGGCACTTGCTCGCTTCTCCCCCCTAATTTTCTGCCTCGAGCCCAAGATATAGCTGTGTATGTGAAGTCTCCTGTGCGTTTGCGTGTTTCAGCGCCCGGAAGGAGTGCGGATGAAGTACTGATCGGCGAGGTGGACATTGCGATGCGTGGCGACGACGACAACCCAAAGCAGATTGCCAGCACTTCGGAGCGATCTTTCACGTCCAACAAGTGTATTGTCGACAATAAGGCCTACTCTCACAGTCAGATGGTGAGCCTTCGTTTTTCATTTCAGTCACAATGCAAAAATCGCACGATTATTGTCTCTTCGCGAGTTCATTACAGAAGGTAACGAGCGTGATTCTGCATTTTGAAGCGCGGTCAGCGCTATCGGTAATTAGATGCTAGCCATTAAGATTTCACTGCGGTCTCTTCCGCTGCTCAAGCAGCAGCACCCTTTCGATTTCTAAAGACCACTTAAAAAGTTTTTTCAGCCCCTCATTTCCAACGCCTACAGTTCTTTGTTCGTTGTTTCGTTAAAGTGCAAGTTACTTTTTGTTTGATCTAACGAGTGTGCCGACGCCAACAACAACTTTTCTGCAAATATTTATTCGCCGCAGTTTCTCTCGCATAAAAATTTACCATACTTCAGCAAAATATAGATTTTTGATAACACTTGCCGGATAAATTAGCAAAAAAATGTGAGACGAAAGGAATATGTAAAATATCGAGAAGAGAAGAATCGTCCGAGTGTAACACATTGGGATTCCTATACGTAGACGGCCGCACGGGGCGGCTGCTCAAACATTGCTGAGCAAAAAAAAAGCCGGTCACCACAAAGGCCAGACGATTTTTTCGCAGTCGCCTATCAGAAAACCATGAATATTGATGTGTGTGCCTCGCCATTTTTTCCCTCGACCGACGGGATAACTGAGATTCAACGGGTTGAGTTCCATTATACTTCAATTTGAATTTTTTTCCCTCGGTGACAATGAAAATGGACTGAAAGGTCGCAAAATTCTTGACTAGCTTATTTCTTCGTGAGATAGTTTTTTTGCGTATTTATCATTTTATTAATTTTTATATAACTGTCATTATCGAAAATTTTGTTTAATTCTCGATTTGAAACCATTAGCAGCCATTTGGAAATGAAAATATCAAATTAACGTTACAGCCTGACACATTTGAAAGATTAAACTTGCCAGCGTAAAGAGTGGAAAAAGGATATATGCTCTCGATCATCACGCTTTAGGAAAATGAACCTGACATAGAGTAACGGTAAAAATTTGAACATTGAAGGAATATGACAAAACGGCGCACCGAACGGAGATATGAGATAGCGTACACGCCCTGGAAGCACTCCATTATTTTCACATTCAATTAGCAACGTTCGAGTGCACGTTGACGTTTCCCCGGAGGATTACGAGTTGAGCTTAGCAAAAGCTGGAATCAGGCCATCGTTCTATAGTTGCTGTATGCTGAGAGACTACTGATCCATCTTATCCCTCTTCTTTCTTTGCTAATGAGCGGCCTGCTGTTAAAGTTTGCACCAATAAATACTTGATCGAATGTATTTCGTGTATTCTCAATCTAGTTCAAAATTATATCTCGATCTCACAGTATCCAATATTCCAGAATATTTCATTGCATTTACTCAACACACGCGTTAGAAATCAGTAGAAATTTTAAATACTCGAAATTGTATCAAATTATTTAATAAAGTGAATGAAAATAAAATTGAGAAAATGAAGACAAATTAAAGAAAGCAACTTAACTCTTGCACTGCTTAACTTAATAAACAGACCGTGTACATTACATGTGAAAGTGAACAAAATCTATCTAACTTAGATACGAGAGGCATCAAATTCAAAATTAGGATGATTCTTAGTAATGTTGTTATGAAAAGCTTTACGAAGGTATATATTGAATAAATTTGGCAAGCAGTTGATTACGATCTTGGACATTCTACATATTCAATCCAGACAAGAGCTGAGCGACTGCTCGAAGCGGTAATGAAATCAAATTCAAGTTTGTCCTTATCGGCGTCGCGCTCCGCTTATCGGCGCACCGTGGCCTCAGCTCTTTGCTCCGTGTATTTAGAATTCCAATTTCGCCTATGAACTTTATCGCATTGACAATTTCGCTACAAAAGATAATAATATCTATACTAAACATTTTCTTATTACTTTTTTACTGCGGCACGCTTCAATAACCTAATATTATTTATATGTATACCTGTATACATTTCTTGAACTGCACATTTTATCAACCTAATTCAAGCAGTGATATATCAGTTATCAGATTTTATTACACGACCACCTTAACCCATTAACATTCTGACGGACACATTTTGTACACCTTTCTTTCAGCGCTCACAGCTATTGCATTCCGAAGCGAAGAAAATCTCAATAGATGTATTTTTATAGTTTGAAGTGGGCTCTTTCTGGTGGTACCGTTCAAATTATCGAAGAATTTCATTTTTGGAGTATGCCCGGTGCTTTGCGAGGTGACGTGTTTACAAACACTCCGCGTTATCACCGGATAGAGATTTGCTCTCGGAGTTTTTCGGCCATTAGGCCTATTTCAGTTGTGATCAACTCATCTGAAATGCAGTTTGCGCTTGATAGGGTAGATCCTGCTGAATAATTTAGGTTTGTTGTTAGGCTTGTTATTAGACAATGTTCGGGTAAAGGAAGGATGCAGGTATACATTTTAATACGTGAATATTATTTTTAGTGTATTTATTTTGTAATGGTTTACACTTCGAATCACCTTAAATTAACAAGAACTTTACAATATTGAAACATACAAGAACTTTAGAATATTAAAACATACAAGAGATTTATAATATGTAAACATATAAGAACTTCACACGCAAATTTGGGCGACCTTCTTTAGCATAGGTTGCCAACGCAGAATTGCTCGTCGCTATTGAGTCAGTCTTTTTTAAGCACTCGCTCGCTCCACCCTACGTTTTCTCTTGGGCCCAGAGGTCGTAAGTGTTTCCTACATTTCTTACTCGGTATCGGAGGATCCGCTTCCCACTCCATCGCCATGGCTGTCTGCACGTTTTGGCACCGTGACGCAGATTGTGTCTCGCTTGAAGGCGATTATCACCGGCCTGTGCAAGCGAGACACAAGATCAGAGCCCATGCTTCTAATCCTAAAGGAGGTGGCGATGTGCCTGCCACCATGTGTAACAGTCATGTGCGCTGGATGAGCAGGAGAGCAGCAAGTATCATCGCAAGAGAAAGCACGTGTATGCGCTCAATGATGCATTTCTTTGGAAAAACCCGCAAATCTTCGGTTTCGTGCCGATGGCCGCGCCGTCTTGCGCCATTGGCCATGTCTCCTTTTCGCTTTTCCTGATTTTTTTCCAATAAGAACAATGAAGAAGGGCGCTACGACGAGCGAAGTCTCCGTCGTGTTAGTCGGATGTTTCATCCGCAACGAACAAGCCAGTGCAAATTACCTGAAAATGGCTTATTCAATATGATTTTTCAGTATCCGTGTAAAGTTATAGTGACATCTTCGAAACCAGACCCAAAGACGATCAAGCTATTGTTATTCCAATTTCAAAAGACTTTCCAAACAAGGTTTACATTGAAGAACTTAACAAACATATGAAAAATGAAAATAGTTTCCTCTTCGTTTCAAAAACTTCTGGAGATGTCTCCGTGTTATTTTCGACAATTCATCTGTAGCAAGTATGTTAGTTAAGCCAGTCCATAATGTAAACATTGCCAAAAATATTGTACCTATAAAATTTCTCGTAACCATATCGATCAAAGTTCTAATTTCTAACGTGGCCTATGGCATCTCTAACTCGTCTCTAGAGAAATTCCTAACTATCGACTACCAAATTAAAACTGCTTCCAGTGTCTCGGAATTAAAAGAGATATTTATCCTGAAGGTATCTCCTTTAAAAATGTTAAGAGCTTTAGACGAGTTGTATATATACATCCAGATAATGTTTATAAACTGCCTAAGGGACCTGTTAAATTTTCCACATTAGCGATAGGATTGAACGTCTTTTTCGATGTTTAGAACCCCAAGTACTTTCTTTACTCTTCTACCAGTCATTTCAAAAACAGTTTCCTTCTGAACAAAGAAATTACCACTCTCTCTCAGCCAAATCAAATTATCAAAGAAGATCACCTCCATGGTAACGAAGATAGCAAACAAATCAACACCGTAAAATTAAATATAAACAAAGCACTCCCATGTCAGCCCACCTTAGAACATATACCTCTTGACTACGAACAAGAGGATTTCTCACTGAATCAAACACCTCTTAACTTAAAGTTGGAAAAATTCAAATCCCCTTTCATAACCAGTGCAAAACCTCATCTCCACCTTGATCCACGCTCTAAAAAACGCTAATAATATCAAGAGATCCTTAGTCCTACTTCTTAGAACTCCACTGAAACAATTTTTAGCCCCCATCTTTATTCAGACAATCTAGCAAATAAATACAAACATAAAACTTCAAATACTATCGAAAAAACCCGTATCAACCACAACACAAATCTAATCATCAACTTCAAAATAAATTCTCTCCTCAAACCTGTAAAATGTTACATCGAAGCCAGGCGAAATAAACATCAACTAGATTTTACCTTTAATGACATGATCAATATTTTAGTGAAAACTAAATCAGAAAATCAAACGACTAAAAAGAAAATGGCCCTATCAACTTCACACAATTGTCCTGAATTGATTGGATTATTGAATAATAATCGTCATAGGTAAAGGCATCAAATCTAATATCGCCTCTCTGCGCAAAGCTCTCGAAAATGAAGAAAACCCTAATTTTGATTACTCAATTTTCTCATAATGTGAATGCTCCGATCCTTCTCTAAACTAAGTTTACCATGAATAACCTAGTAAGCTCTTCATTGTCAACGGGTAATCCCACCCTTCTCCACACCCAAGACCTGAAACTATTATTATGGAATACCAGAAGCATACTCCTTAAGACAGAAGAATTATACCAACTTCTTAATAATATTGACATTTTCAACTGTCTTGGAATATGAATCACAGACAATATTCTAAATTGTAGTCTTCCGGGCTTCAAAACTTTTCGTTAAGACAGAAATGACGGGAAAGGCGGCGGTATCATCTTTCTAGTCAGAATTAACCTAACCTTCCACGATTTCTCTAACCTGTCCAGTCCAGCGGACTCTATAGAAATTTCTGGCATCATATTAATCAATTGTAATTCTCAGGTAAATTTAATATGCTATTATAGAGCCCCATGTCTTACTCTCTCTCTCTCTCTCTCTCTCTCTCTCTCTCTCTCTCTCTCTCTCTCTCTCTCTCTCTCTCTCTCTCAGTTGCAATGGGACAAATTATTTCATAACATCAATGTAGGTAGTCGCAATATTATCATGGGCAATTTCAATGCGCACCATATCCTTTGGAACTGTGAAATTACTGACTCAAATGGAGAATGACTCCCACAATCAATCGACGCAAATGATCTCTTTATTCATAACTATAATACCAAAACGCATTTCTCCACCAGAAATAATATCGAATCAAATATAGATTTAATCTTATCCTCTAGTAACCTAGTTGACAAAATTGGTGTCAGTGTCTTAGATGACACCTTGGATTTCGATCATTGTGTTGTCTATATAGATGTATGTATATCAAAACATTTTTACCCGAGGAAAACTCTAAATCTCAAATCTAAAAAGATTAACTAGGAAGGATTTATTTCTAAAATGAGAAAAATTATAAGAAATTCTTAGCGCGAAATTTTAATGAAGCCTCTACCTGTGAAAAATATAACTTCATTACCATTATAGCCAAGGCTCTTATCATCAATACTCCAACTAAGAAACATCTAAATAACTCTAAACACCGAAATTTTATACCTTGGTGGGATGCCGAGTGCGAGGAAGCCAAGCGCCTCAGAATGGCTGCCTTTTTCAAGTTCAAATATTCTGGTCTTAAATCCGATGCCATCGAATTGAAAAGAATAGCCGCCATCACTAAAAAACTGTTCAAAACCAAAAATGGAGCATATTTTAGGAATTTTGTCTTCAACATAAATTTCAAAAATGGTCTCATATTTGTTTGGATTACATGCAAAATATTCAAAAACAAGCGGGTGAAAACTTCTCTTCCTCACACTCTAAATAATGTTAAAAGAGATAAAAAGATCCTTGCTGCTCTAGACAAGTTATACCCCCTTTGTTATACTAGATCCCTCCTGAATCCCTGACACGACTAAGGACAATCTTTTAGATTCCCCATTCAGATTTTTTGAATTTAATGCCACTCAGTCGCTCTCAGTCTTTGGAACGAATGGCATAGACTATCATATACTGAAATTTCTCCCTAATAAAATCAAACTTATCCTACTTGACATATTT
Source organism: Phymastichus coffea (assembly GCF_024137745.1). Lineage (NCBI taxonomy): Eukaryota > Metazoa > Arthropoda > Insecta > Hymenoptera > Eulophidae > Phymastichus > Phymastichus coffea. Next base: position 1,956,890 of record NW_026706849.1, read on the forward strand.
AACGAAATGTTCCTTTCTGGATGCTTCTCAAACGATTGGAAGAAGTCCTTTGTTTATTTCATTGACAAACCTGATGACGTAGGAACTCAGTTGTACTTGCAAACTTTTTGAAACCCTCATTAAGAACAAACTACGATGGGCTGAATTTAAGAATATTTTACCTAAGAATCAAATACGTTTCTGAAAAGGCCACTGTACAATCGATTGTCTAGTAGGTTTAACTACAAATATAGAAGATGCCTTCAGCACCGGTAAAGGACTTCTAGCTACTTTGTTAGATGTTAACTGAACCTTTTAAAGTATCAACTCTCAAATCCTGCTTCAAATTCTAGCCAAAGTAGGTGTTTTCTCCAATTTATGCTATACGTCAAATTGTGTATCTTTTTAAATTTATTTTAATTATTTGAACGTCTCGTGTATTGCGATTTTTTGGGGGACGATTTCAGTCTTCCTAAAGGTGGAGTCCTGAGCCCCCACTGTATAATATTCATGTTGCTAATATCTGCCTTAACTTACCCAAAGGGCCGTAATTTCGCAATTTGCAGATGATATCGTTGTATTTTGCAAATGGGGAACGCTTGACTTTTGCAAAAAGGCTTTTTCCACGGCCATAAACGTCCTCGACTCCAATTTGAAAAATCTTGGTCTTGAGCTTAGTCCTCATAAAACAACGTTCGTCTATTTCAACTAACGTAGAGTCAAACAAGGCGAAATATCCATAAGAATTCGAAACACTGTCATACGCAATAGTAATATGGTCCAATTCCTTGGGTTAATCTTCGATTATAAACTTAATTTCAACCAGCAAGTAATGGAAGGCAAAAGCAAATGTAATAAAGTTATCAACATCACAAAATTCATTAGAGGAACTTGGCAGGGCTCCAATCCCTCCACTCTCCTCATTCTCTACAAAAGTTACATAAGATCCATCATGGATTACAGCATCTTTATATATCTTTCTACTCACAAAAACTTCTTTGATACGCTTGAATCCATCCAATATACAGCGATAAGACTTGCATTAGGTCTTAGAATCAGTACTCCCAAGAATCTATTACTCGCAGAATCCAAATTAATTACAATCTCTGACAGAGCAAACTTCCTTGCAACAAGATACCTAAATAAAGTCTTTTCAAATTCTAATTTTTTCGTTTATGACATATTATATAAGTTTCTAGAAAAGTTACTTCTAAGTAGAAATATAAACAACGTGAAATATCTATTTAAATACTCAAGATCGAAGGATCCTAACGAACAAAACACTCTCAAAACCAAGAGGTTTAGCTTGTATACAATTCCCTACAATGCCGCAATACACCATATACATATTAACATTCAGTTCGACAAAGAACTGTGCAATTGCACCAATCCAGGAGCTGTGCCAGACCAATTTTTACTTGACAAAGATGGCTCAATATGGTACACCGATGGGAGCAAGACAGTAGTGGAAGATTTTTCACCTGCGATAGGAATTACGTGCTACTGTCCCAATAGTAATACAATGATAACTCGCTGCATTATTGGGAGTTCTTTTTTCACCAACGAAAGCGTAGCTTTACTCGATGCAATTGATTTGGCTACTTGTTCTATGAACAGTAACATACTCATTCTCACTGACTCCCTAAACGCTCTTTAGGCCCTAGTATCCTCTCAAATTGGGCAAGTCATTAGCCCCTATATCTTAAAAATTAAAGAAAATATATCTTTTTGAAAAAGACATCAATCATCAGCTCGGAATTGAATTTTTCTGGATCCCTTCTCACGTCGGAATTTCAGGGAACGAACAAGCTGACAAGTTAGTAAAGAAGCCTCTCTTAGATCTGTTGCCTTTATATATCACCGGTCTCTATAGCCTTGCCTTTCTCCGAGCTGAAGGAGTCCGCAAGATACGATGAAGCTTTCCACTCAACTCAAGAATACATTCATTCAACGGGCATGGAAAAAGGAATCGATTATGTACAAAATTGTCTCAAGAATGAGCGTAAACCACAACATGGAACTACCTAGAGAAACCATTTTTACATTTAATAGATGCCGAGACATTACAGTCTAGCTAGTTTCCTGGCAAAGATTGGTATCGTAGATAGCGCTGACAGCCCTTGGGGTACGAGCGACCAAGACTTGAATCATATTTTATGGCAATGTCCACTCGACAAAAAATAAAGGGCCATTTTCATTAGGGATCTAAGTAGATTAAACATTACACCTCTCTTTACTAGCATTAATGTACTTTATAAACCTTCTACAACGAAATGTAAAATCATATCTAAGTTTTTTTTAAATTGTTAGCTAAAAATTTAGCATTCTCGCACAATTTTCACAATTCGTTATACTTATGTATTCATCACACTTTTATATCGGCCTTTATAGCGTAAAATTGTATATATATGTAAATATATAACATGATTAATAAATGCTTTATATTTAAAAAAAAACAAAAAAACTTCATTTTTGTGATGAAAAATATTATGTTCGGGTTAAGGAAAAGTGAAATGATAGTCGATTGATAGATTGAAGATGTACTTTAATGTATAAATAGTATTGTTAACTGGTTGAACAAATCAACTATAAAAAACTCGGTTAAGTCCCGAAGTACAAAGAAAAACTTAACGCTAATGCAAGTTGAAACGAACGCAAATATAATTACAGGTTAAGTCGCAAAGAAATTATTAATCTACACTTGCGAGTGTGAAGAACGGCTACGCTATGTAACGAAACCACCCGATCGTTCGAGCTAGTACTACTTTTCAGCCGCTGAGAGGTTTTTCGCTCGTTTTCTTCTTCCACTCCGTCTCCCTGACCGGGGCGTGTCCTGCTTTCCGCCGGATTTTCCGCTGCGAGCCTCGCTCGTCCTGGCCCCTTCTATATGGCCCGAATATAGGTGAGGGCGTAATTTCCTTCGGCCATTTGGCCAATTGTGCGCGCGGCCTACCACCCCGCTCCTCGTGTGACGCTGCCGGTCGGCCTCGGTGAGGCCCGATTTGGCCTCCCGTTCCGCAGATTCGAGTGGTGGGAGCGACGGGCTCCTGATCTTTGCGGGTATCGGACGCGAAAACCGATGTGTTGTCGGCCCAATACCCAAACACGGCCGCGAGCTCGCTTATTGATAAGCGCTCACGGCGCGTGGTGGCATGCGTCGAGAGCGGTGGTGGTGGCGTTGCGTCTTCGACAACGAGGCAGGGCATTAGCCACTGCATGACGTGGGCATACGAAAGTGGATGAAGGCGTGGGGAACTTCCTAGCGGCCGGCGTTGTTTTGTGGAGCTGCAAAGGCCCAAGGCAAACGAAAGGAAACTCGGGAGCTCGCGCGATGAAGTGGTTTCGCTTCTCGCTGTTTATAATTTCGCTGTCGATACAACACATTTTTAGTGAACATACAGTATTCGCGCAGGACGTATCAGGGTTTACATCCGCAGCACCTATTTGGGTGCGGCGCGTGAACCTCGACGGTTCGAGCCTCACCCGCCGCCCTGTAAAAGCGCTCGACCCTGGCGCTCGCTGACCGTTTAGTACCTTGCGGCGGCGCACGGACAGAAAGATATCTGTTTTCTCGGATTTTCCAAAACGCGACCGTAAATACAAATTTTAAAATGTAGCTGCGCTATCTCGCCGCGACATCGTCGTCGATCAGAAACGTGCGGCACATATGCTCTCTGCCGCACCCTCATTAGTTCGTTTATCTTTACAACCCGCGCGCGCTCCATCGACTGCGCCAAATCTTCCCGTAAACGCGTTTGCATACATTTTCGGCATGTGCTGGGAAAACCCAACGTCTTCGAACTATAACGGGCACTAATGAGTGTCTATTCCCGAAACAGTTACTTGTCCGGAACATATTGTTTAAAACCAAAACATCACTATAATTAAAGATAATTTTTTTTCAAATCGAGTTTTCAACGAAAACTTGAATACCGGCTTGGAATCAATTTTGAACCAGTCTAGATCCTGGACGGGACTTAAATCTAAAGGATATAGGGTGTCGAAGTCAGTTTGACCAATTATACATTTTAAAATGGCACCTTAAGTGCAAAATTTTTGTCGAAATATTCATGAATTTTTTCTCGAAAACAAAGCTCTTTACCAAAAAATTTCTTAAAAAAAATTGCTTAGAATTGACCAAAGAATATACCTGAATTTTTTCGAGAAGTTACGATCAACTTTTTTGATTTAGCAAATTACGGAAAAAATGTATGTATATTCCTTGATCTATTTAAAACACTTTTGTACCTAGTAATTTTTCGTAAAGTGCTTTGCTTCCATGAAAAAAAATTTCTAAAATTTTATAATCGGGCAATTAAAGTGATCATTAAGAATTTTTTCATTTTGAAATGTCTCATTGGTCAAACTGACTTCGATATCTCATATCCTTTAGATTCAAACATGGCCTTCACGATCTAGACTGATTTAAAATTGATTCCAAGCCGGTAACTCTGAGAATTCGATTTAAAAAAAATTATTTTCGATAATAATAATGTTTTGGTTTTAAACATTTTTCAGCACAAAAATGAAGTTTTTCGATAATTTAAATGGAACCATCAGAAAGAGCACACTTTAAACTATAAGTATACAGTATTGCAATTTTTTCGCCTCGAAATGTAATAGCTGTGAACGCTGGAAGAGAGGTGTACAAAATGTGTCCAGATGGACGTTAATGGGTTTTAATGATATAGATGTATTGAATCATTCATCAAAAATGTTATTACTAGGGATTTCAATTGTTATCAATTAACCTAATAACATCTGTTCAATTTAAACTTTAGTGCAATATAAACCATTATTATACGACATTCTGATCTTATAAGACATTAAATTAGCTGCAAAAGTAATTCATAAAAACATAGCTTGCAATTTAAATTAATGGCATTGCTGGATCTTATTTAAACTTGACGTTTTTCAACTAGTATATATTCGCTGCGATCGTCAGTGGCTTTATTAGTATTATTGTTATAATTCAATCATAAATAATAAATTTTTATGAATCTTTTTGTTAATTATTTATAATATTGGCAAATCTATACTAATAAGTAGATTATCTTCATTTAAGTTTTAGCCTTATTAAATATTTCACATTCTAATGTTGGAATAATAATACAACTGCTTATTCCGCAGTATCTAAATAAGGCTGAGAATCGATAGGAAATGTAATCGAGGATTTTGCTTCTCTGGCAGATCCCATCACGTGATGAGAGCTCGCATTGTCTGTGCGTGGCGGGCGAAGTGTACTGTTGGTGGCAGACCTTCGGGGGCCCCAAGCTGAGCGACAAGCTACCAACCGACGAAGAGGATGAAGAGGAGGACGAGGAAGAGGAAGATGAAGATGACGACGAAGACTCTTGGACAACAGAGGAGGACGATTACTCAGCTGCCCGGCCTGAGGCTACACCAGAAGCTTCCGGACACAGCCTAAATGTAAGTTGAAGTCATTTTGTTATGAAATATTCTCACGTGCTTTTAGTAAAGTAGTTAATAGAGTTTTTGAACCTACCGCAAGGAATAAATTAATTTTCAGAACAATTTTTTATGCCAGTTATTGCCCGTTTTTTACAAAGACTAATATTCATTCAACGTAGGTTATACACAAATGTGCATATATTCAATGATAATTAATATGCGCGATGGACATAAAAAATTTTTTATTATAATACAGTTGGCTGAAAATATACTAGTAATTCCAATCAATTCATTCTTCAAGAACTTAATTACCGTTTTAATAAATAGCCGGAAAATCTTCGCTTAGCTCACTCGGACACGTTTTATTGCTAAACAATCTCATTTCAACATGTTTTATTACTAAATAATAAATTGCGTTTAATACATAGGTTCTAAAAAATATAGCTACAGATTATTATCATCGAAAGATGATTATACGTTCTTCAATATAATTTTAAAAGTAGTAAAATTATAGTTCAGATTTGCAAGTGTAATTTTATATGCAAAAAAAGACTGCATAACGATGAGCACGACGAATTCGTATTCATAAGGTTTAATTAAATACGTAGGGATATCATATATCTTGCTCAGATATCTTTTGCTTTCTTATAAAGAAGGTTTTCTTTGAATTAATTTTGAAATGTTTTTTTTTAATTTTTTAATGATAAGAGTTATTTAATTTCGTGTTATTAAAATTATTCATATGAATCTTTATGTTTTCATTACATCTAAATCTTCTGCATATATATATATATAAAATTTTTTACAAACTTTTATGAAAAGTAATAGAAAGAAGAAAATGTCATATATATGATATTTGTCCTGGTGTGCATGTGCGTATGTATGTGAATGAGAGAAAAAAAGAAGTATTAAGAGTATTCCTCCATTTTTCTCTCCTACATTATAATTATTAAATAATTATTCATTTAGTAATCATAATTAACAGCATGATAACATAAGCAAAGCAACGAAAATAATTAGTGAGATAATGATGGGAGTCATATACATCGACACAGGAGTCATAATCTTATCCTGAAGGATATCACATCCCCCCTGATAGAAATCATAACCATCTTAAAAAAATTTTGTTCTATCCACAAAATGATCTATCCTACCCAGAAGTTCCAATTCAAACGATAAATAAAGCCAAGAATTGAATCATGGAAAAAACAATGGAGATGATTACCATGATAAATTAATACATTATGATAAATTAATATCCAATTTCATGAAACTTACACCGTGATACAATTGATCTTCTAGTTTCTTATCAAAACAGCTAATAGTATAGACGGAAAAAAATGTTGAATGAAGTAAACAAAAGAATAGTAATAGTAAAACGCAAGAAATCTACCTATTTTTAAATAAATAGAGCAGATATTTAAAGATTATATTGTAAGAATGAAAAAAAAAAAACAATGAAATAAATAATTATCCAAATGAACATAAATTTGTTATTCTCAAAATTTACGTTGAAAAATTATGTAATATAATAAACCGTGATTAGAAAAAAATAATACTTGGCTAAATTCAATAAAAATATTTGAAAAATTATTTATTTTATTTTATTTGCAGCATAACGGCAATGAAGATGGAAACCAAGCTGGCAACGTAAAAGAGAATAATGAAAATCGTTTAGCTGCAAATTTGACAACAACGGCCGCTCTTTCGACGACAACGGCACGTCCAACATGTCTCGTCATGGGTAAAACTATATTTTTATTTTTAAAATGGAAAAAAATTTCGAAACAATACGTAATAGTAGCTGCTAGTAGTAATATTACAATCATTGCACATAGTTTTATTTCTTTCTGTAAATGTAGTTTTATAACCCTTTCGTTTTGAATTTATAATGTTCTATCATAAAATATTAGTTATTGATATATGATTTATGATTTCATAAAATAATTCAACATATGCCGATGAGCAATTTTACATATTTTACCAACTCGGCGACTTTTCACAATAGTTTTTAAATTGTAACATAACGTAATTAATTTTTTAGAATTTATTTAGAATATCTATTGTTAATTAATTTTCAATACTTTCTAAATAGATTAATTAAATTAATTTATTTAAAAATATTAATAAATTATGATTTGTCTGAATGATTTTAATACTTATCATAATATCCCAATTGCTTGAAAAGTGATTTAAACAATATCATCAGCAAATAAAAATCTGAATAGATCTCATGTACAGCAAAAATAAACAATTAAACTACATTCAAAATTTTTATACGCTTTTTGACTGATCAAATCTGTTCTCCAAGTTTGATTTCTCGATTTGCCCAATATCGAACAAGTTCATCTCTCTTAAGTAGAAATCTTATTTCGAGTGTAACAGCTGCAATAAAGAAATACTGTAGTTAGCGCGTAAGCTAATACGGTAATTAATAATATACAAAATTTGGAAGCCCTTCAAGAGTATATACACGTATAAAGACAGAAAAATGGTCATCTTGGAAAATTTCCTGCCCGCCGGATTGAGAATTGCTTTCGTTCCATCAAGGTACAAGGGAGGGATTCGAGTCTTGAGGGATTCGAGTCTCTTTTTGCGTTAAACCTTGGTCCTTTGCCTGATTAAATTGCAAAGCCAAGTCTAACCACCAATTTATCAGTTTTTCAGACAACTTTTTTTGAAGGTTATTTCTTGGTTAATCTCAATAGAATCATTTAACCAATTTGCAAAGTTTTTCAATTCAAATAGATTCTAAATAATAATAGTAAGCTTAAAATATTTATTTTGCTTAGATACGTTTCCTAGTCTATCAAAATGTATAGTATCAATACTTGCATTCATTGTAAATGCATGTAAACCTACTTTTAATTAAATTGTACATTTATACAATATCTTGAGTACCAATTTTGTTTTTCATAACTGAGCCGTCCTTATTACCACTGATATCTTTCTGTGTTGGCGTAGAAAATCTTCTCTATTTGACTAATAACAAATTTTAACGGATTTCATTAAAAAAATTTTTGTTTTGTGTTTGTCAAGTCTGTGCAATGTCTGTAGTTCTCATGTACAAATCAATCACATATTCCGTCAGCTGAACAAATATAAGTTGAATCTGTTTGGACAGCCTTCAAGCTTCATTTTCACAAAATAATATTTCATTATATTAGCAGCCTCATACCATGGATGATTTGAATTTAGTTAAAAAAAGTCGCCGAATTCGACTTAGGTCGAATTAGGAAATGTAATTGTATTCTTGTAGCTTGTTACGGCTAAACATAAAAAGATGTATGAAAAATATATTTTACAGAAATATACGTAACCGATTCGCAATTGATGTCATTACCGAAATTTCTTTATTTTATATTGTTTATAACTAACTGTAAATTATGTAAAGTAATTTAAACAAGCCATTGAAAATTTTCAATGATGAATGCTTATAAATAGTCTTGTGCCAGACATCATCTTATAAAATTGCAGCATCGGTACACGGTATGTTCCATTTGCAGGAAGGACATATCAGCAAGGCGAGGTGTTGCCGCATTCGACAGGCAATTGCGTGGAGTGCAGCTGCGGCTCCGAGGGTCGTATTGAATGCTCGCCTCGCGATTGCGTTGGGCTGAGGCCTCAAAATGCCGGAGGCGGTGATCTTGATCTGTTCGAGCTTGACCGTGATCGAGGCATCGAAGGTAGCTTCTAACAAGTCATCAACATTGTCGACGCTGACGCCCTCGAAGACGCGGACGACTATTGATAAGTTTATCCGCTACATTTGATTATATTCCGGGTACATACATATAGGTACACTGATACGAGGTGCGTCTTCCCAAATACATACATACATATTTGCCCGATTTATTCAATTGCCATATATATAAAGAAAATTGAATGTCAGTGAAGGAAATCGACAAAAGCGAATAAATTCAATTGGTAATTTATGAAAAAAATCAGATAAAAGCGTCGATAGTTCTTTTGACATTTTAGCGAGATGGTAGGTTTTTACATAACTGAATATCATATCGTCGCAGACAGAAATCAACTTTATAGAAGGAAAGATGATAATTTAGAATAGGTAGAACACCATTACCATGAGTATAGATTTCAATGCCTAATTTATGTATACAAATTTCTCACATTTAAACTATGTCTATTAGTATGAAAAGATTTGTATAGTACATATTTGTCAAAAGTTTTCAAAATTTGAATAAATACATAAAAAATTACGTCATTGAAACTATCTCGTATGTGGTTCAACAGTACAATTCTTTTGCTGCTGAATAACTTCATTATCATAACGTGACGATATCAGCATACCTCAATAAATTCATATACCACGCCATCAGTTTTTAACTGTTCTTCAGTTTCAATCATAACACCATTTTTTATTTCATGAAAGGTATTTTACTATGAAAGTTTTTAAATGTTTTAATATAGAAAAGTTAGATATTATTTTTACACTGAATACAAAAAGAACGCATCATATAATCAAAACAAGCTCATTGCACTCAATGTTTTTGATACATTTAATGCAAATTATTTCTGTCGATCTACATTTATTTAAAGAAATCATAAAATTGAGGAAATTTCCCTACATAAATAGTGAAATGAGATACATGGATGCAATAGGCATAAAATCTCATTTGAATGTATTTTTCTCAATAAAGTAAATAAACATAGTTTCTCACTAATATGTTAAAAATATGCAGTTATAATCAAAGCAGTTAGGAACAGTTTAGATTTTTATAAAGCAGCGCAGGTTCGCTTTCCAAACTACTTTAATTGAATTTTTCTATCTTCATTTATTGTAGTGCATGGCGATTTTCTTTCAATATTATTATTATTTAGCAAAAAGAACAGTATATAAAAATGTCAACTGTAACATCATTAATGATAAGACCGTTTATAATATTTCATATCAGAGATGGTAGAACTTTTCAAAAAATAATCGGACTTAACATATCATGAAATTAAATTATAACATTTCTGGTTTTTTTAAAACTAAATAAATTAATTTCATCGACCAAGTAAATTGTCATTCGTGTACAAACAACAAACCATTTCTATATTATTTTCAGCAAGAACTCAGCGTAATAATTCAAAAACTGTAGGTATTTTAAGAGAAGCAAAAAACACAAGTTCGTATGACGGGCTACAGTTACGAAAGAAATAAAATGTAAAAAGCAGTCTCCATTCATTAGACTATTATTCTCCAGTTTTACGACACCCTATAAAAATTATTGTTTTTATCTTCTAGTATAACTCTACGTTCCTATTCAATATCATTGATATAATTCTGTTAATAAACTATTTAAAAGTATTTTCACAAAAACTGCTTTCATTAATATTTATTATGTTTTATCTATTTCATGATTGACTAAATACTAACAAGGATACCAACAAAGCTACAGGAGGTAAATTTCAATCAAATGCTGAAAAATAATCCTTGTAAAAATAAAAATACCCGTCTCACAGATCCATTTTTGAGATCAAATTAGCCTTATATATAGTATCTTGAAACAGTAAGTCCATTATTATGTCTAAATAACCCTTTTAGAAATTGGTCTACAGTTTTATAGCCTTTACAGTTCAAAGATCACAAGTAGAAATGAAATTAGTTAAAACGAATTGTCGAAAAAAGTTTTACTATTCCAAAGTCAAGTCATTAAAAAATTTATAAATAAAATTTCCGATAAATTTCCTTCACGAGAAAATTAACTTATTATTTAAGCAAATTTTGTATTAGCGTAACTTCCTAACAGTTTAATCTAAAAAAATTCAACTACCCGTATTGATTATAGCTTTCATTTAATGACTTTCACATTGCAATAAATCAATTTTGAATTATTAGTTAACGTTAGACATAAGCTAAATTTTACAATATATAAAAATATTATTTATAAAGACTCTTAAGTCCAAAAAAAGCCTATGAAATAAAATCCAAAAACACGGTTGTTTTTCTATTGGTAAGGAGAATTTTTCCAAATTGAATTTTCACCAAAATTTGTCTCTCGTAAATCTGATGGTCTTCTTGTAAAATTATTATATTTTATCGATAAATATATGTTTGCGAAATTCAATATTCAAATGACTGTATATGGCTTTAACATAAATCTTGATATTTATATGTGTACTACATCGCTGTAAAAGTTTAATAAGTGGAACAAAAGCACTAATAAATAATATATGATATAGTAATGTAAAACATATTATTTCTAAATATATATATATATATATACATATATTCTAATTATACACTACAGTAAATAGATAAGTATAATAAATACATATAAAACGCATTTTTTCATGTAAAAACGGATACATGTATTTTGTATTGAAATGGTTGTATCTTGTCTTATGACGGTTTGTTTTGAATAATATATATGCAAATAAATCACTTGCGGTAGTAATTTTAGACGAACAGTATTTGCATAAAACATTGTCAAACTATATATTACAATATGTGTTCAACAAAGATGCTTCTGTCTGGTGATGAACATGTATCACCCATGATCGCTTCGTTCGAGTGAAAACACTCATTGGACTATAATCTACTTTTCCACACTAGTATTGTAATATATTGTCATTCAATTCTATTGAATTTATTTATTACATACATACATATATATATATACATATGTGTGTATGTGTGTGTGTTGTTATTTCAATGTATATGGACAAAAATGAATGATTTTTATCTTAAGTTTCATGTAAACCGAATAGACTAGACTCCATTGTGATAAAATGACCAGCGAAAAAATGTTATGAATTTTGCATTTTCAACAATAATCTGAATTTATAGATATTCAGAAATAAAGAAATGAACATTTTATCAACATACATTTTGACATTTCATCGTAGTAAAATTATTGAGTTATAATTTAAAAAGAACATATGTAAAAATAAAATTTTTAAATTGAAAAATTATTCAATTGTTTGAGTAAAACTGTAGCAAGATAAAGTGTAATAATAAATCATCTTTTCAGAAACAAGTTGATTGTAAATACTTTTTTACATATCCAGTCATCCAAATACTCCAATAAAATCATTAAAATGCTATTAAGTATCGTTATTCAGACTTTGGTAAAATATAAAAAAATAAAGAACAACCCCCTCCCCTCAATTATTGTGGAAGCTTGTAAAATAAAAAAGCCCTTGATCATGTGAGGTATGATAAAAAAGTAAGGCTTTTTCTACAATATTATTTTGTTGTTAATATGGTTTTGTTATTCATCTTTTAAGGGATTGCTTCAAGAATCTATACAATAATTTTTATCGAGTCATTTGATCTTAAATGTAAAGCTCGCATATTCCATGTACATAGTCATCTCGTTATAAGATTATATTTTGTACAGGATAGACTCTATGCCATCACTTTGTTTGAGATCAGTACCAGCAGAAATAGTATAGCATGTAAGTATGTAATTGATTTAAATATTGGTATCAATTTCTTTCAAATACTCGTCAAATGGTGAACAATCAATATATCAATACAAAAATATCATTTCAACAATATTAAGAAAATTATTAACTTCTGTGATAAATCAATAGCTATATCTTAAAAAGTGTATTTTTAATTAAAAACTTTGTTTTCCCTTGGTTGCTTCGGGCCTTTTTCCATAAAAATCAATAATAAAATTGATAGAGCAGGCATTATATAAGTCATAAAGGGTGATAGCGAGCGCTCCCCTACGGCGCCGGCCTAAGTCGATAGTCATGTCACGGGCTAGCCGACCTTTACTACTTGACTAGTCTGGCTTAATGATCAGTATCGAATGTGCACTTACCATTAATTCCAATCAGCAAATATAGACCAATTCTTGAAAAAAAAATGATCAAGGCAGATCGCAACAAACAGCAAGCCGGCAACGAGAACTTCGTCATAGGCCGATGCCGTAAAGGAGCGGTTGCTATAGTTTCTTACTGATTCTTATATGATGGCTATTAATTTTAATGTTCATTTTTATAGAAAAAATGTCCAAGGAATTCAACGGAAAAAATAATTTTTTTAATAAAAAATGTACTTTTTCAAATATAACTATTTGTTTATTACAAATGCTTATAACTTTTTTAATATTGTCGAAAAGATGTTTTTCTATTAATTCTCTGATAGTACGTAGTTTAAAAATTATTTAAAAAAAGTTATAATTCAATAGCTGCAATGGTATCGGAGATATAAATTTCTTTTTAATTTTCATAAAAATTATTTTATTTTTTATATTTGTTGACCTACTTTTCTAATAATGGCCTAAATTATTACACTGAAATTCAATACTACGTAGGTAACTTCAGGGAAATCGATCACCTACATCCTTAGAACTAACGTAATAGTCTGAAACGAGCTTAATACATAGAACCTCCCCCACACTCCTTTTAAAAAGGTAAAATAATACGATTAGGTCGTAGAATCTATAGAGGCGGTTTTCAAATCTTTAAATTTTTTAGCAGCACGCATATATATGTACACATAAATATATGATAATTTCCATCGCAACTACGAAGCGCCAACTTTAAATTTGACAAGAAAACACTAAATATTTTATTATTTATAACAACAGAAATACGAGCGAAGTTAACGGCACTTTATAGTTATAATTCAAATTATCATATATTTACGTGTATATACTTGCATGTTGCGAGTAAATTTTAAAATTTATAAACAGCCTCTAAATTTTATAGCCTATATTTTCTTGAGGTTCTATCCTTTTTTAAATGTGTGGGAGGAGGAAGAAAGTTCAGAAAACAATAAATATGAACATAAAGTTTGATAAAATTTTAAAAGATTCAAATGTTAACGTATTAAAAAAAGGCGAAATAAAGATATATATTTACAGTAACGTATATATTGATTTACCTATTTTCTATATATGTATATTAGCTAAAATATTGAATAAATAAAATATTAATATAATTTAAAACCTCCAAACCAAAGGTAACATGGTCAGAATAATAGTTACATTTTGTAGTAAAATGGTAAATTGGAATTCCATTTTCAAATATTATAGAAAATTGAATGAAATAATAACGTCTTATATTAGAGAAATTGATTTATTAATGATCTAATAGTTATTGACAAAATTATCAGTTGATTATCTTTTGTTGTCTATGTTTATTATAAGTAAAGTGACTGTGATTAAATACAGTATTAAAGAAACTTTCTTTGTATATATCACATACCAGTAAATAGTGGCTATAGGCTTTTCAATAATTTAATAAATCATTCGCGTTAACTCGCATCGATCATTAGTTTCTCTTGGAAATGACTGACCAGTCCGTTCTGAAATGCCTATATATTTCAATACTTGCGACAACTTGAGAATGTTTTTTTTCTCGAGACAAAGTAAAAATAATTAAAGTTACATATAACAGTTGTGACAAATTCTTACACGTAAAATTGATTGTACTTTTAGAATATTTTTCCTCTTCAGTTTAATTGTAAATTATTCAAGCGATGACAGTAACATTATCAGTGAAACAAAAATTAAAAAATATCTAATGTATAGCATTGAATGCAAACTAAATTTCTTTAAAAATTATCAAAGTACATCTAACAGTAACTAATTAAATAATTTGACCGAATTCCAACGAACGACCTAAACATCAACACACTTACCTCTTTAAATACAAAGTTTATTACTGCAAAAAGAAAATAATTGTAATAAGCACGTAATCTAATCAAGAAAGTGATCATACATGGAATTTTGAAGCCTTTAAAAAAATAATAATGAATAAGAAGACAGAAAAATTATCATCTTAGCTAATTATCCGTACCTTACCTGGAAAATTGTCTTCATTTCATCCTGGTAGCATGGAAACGATAAGAAACCCAATAGTGATTCAAGCCTCCATCTCTTTTTGAGCTAAGCTTACATCCTTTGTTTTATTGAATTGCCGAGCTTAAGTCTAACTACTGTTTTATCATTTTTTTGAAAAACTAGCTTGAACATAATTTAATTTTACGATATGGTTACTTTCGATAGAAGCATCAATTAAACCAATTTTCTTCAAAACGATTTACGATTTGAACAATTTAAAAGTTTCAATAGATCAATTGAGCGTCGATTTACAAACCATCAATTATATTTTTTAAATCTAATTTTAACTTATCCCTACTACACATGATAGTTTTCTTTGTTGATGCCAGGCGTGGAAACTTAGATATTCAATAAAAATAAATTTTAATTTTTCCCACGTATTTGTATAAACGTGATGTCGATAGTTCAAGCAAATCGCAATCATACAATCTGTCACGCACATACATAGAAAACTAATTTGAAATTATCTTTAAATTTTATTTTCACAAATGAAATAATATTTTACTTCAGCCAGTCTTAGCAGTATAGTTAATTGTATAATCCAAACGTTGTTCATAATGTAATAAACGTTTGTCAAATCACTTATTTAAAAGATTCAAGTATATATAGTGTCAAGGAACTTCGATAAAATGTACAAAGGATTCTAAAATATTTTATATACAAAAAGCTTATTTATAAACAATCTATGTGTATGTTATTTTTATGATTATGATTACTACAAGACTACGTTCATGTAAAACGCTGCAGAGACTGAGTACCTGTACGTATTAGCTTGGTGCACTATAGTTATTAGCATATAGACTTACCTTCCCTACTACTTCTGAAATGGTGAGAGAGGAGAAGTTTTTACATACATCATGACTGAACCAAAAGTTAAGGTAAAATCCGAACTACTAGAATTACAGAAACATACATATAGAAATTTCACGTTTCTGAAAATTTTCATATGTCCGTAATACAAAAAATAATAATAGATTATATAATTAAGTAAATACATATGTGTTAATATAATAATAGATCATTTTTCTAACCATTATAAATCAGTACAAGCGTATTATTAATAAACGGTATGTATCATTAAAAGAAATACAATTTGATTTAAAAAATGATACAAATATTTGGAATAAGGATTTAGCGGCTGTGAATGTTTGTAAGCAATGAGTATTGCAATACGGAACTCCCATGTAAAGATTTCAAAACGCCATACCTAGCATATATTGTTTTCATTTTCACGAAAAATAACTGATAGGGTATAAATTATTTAATATGACCGGGGAATAAGGTTGTGCAATTACATACTTGACTGCGCCTTGCTCAGATATGTATCTAGTGTATTATTCATCAGTGTATTCGTCCATTTGCAAGCTTCGTCTATACGTAATCTCAATCTCGAACAATACATTTACTACACAACTCAAAGCAAATATTAAAGTAAGAAATATCTTAATTTATCATAAGCGGAATAGACGATGAAAAATTGCTTTACGTTACCGCTGGTAGCAATAACATTACAACTTACATAGAGCATAACTCATACAGAGTGTATGGCTAAGCATCTATAATCTCACTGCACGTACTTCTTTCAACCTTACAATACTGGCTTTTTCTTACCTTTAGAATTTATCCACTTTTTCTATATAAATATTAAAAATAAAATATCATCAAAATACTGCAGTGGTTTACCAATATCTTAAAATGGTGTATTATTAATTTAAATTGTGATACGAATAACAATATTAACTTTGCTAATAGTTTCATTGCTGGTCATAGACAGCGTGTGCTCAACTTCAATGCGCCTGCTGATAGATTAAACGACACTCACTCTACAGTGACACAGGTTTCCTATTATAACATTATTAATAAAAACGTTAACTAATTTAATAAAGTAATACGAATATGAAAAATAAAAATAAATTTTTTAAGAATATTACATGCGTTTGTTTATTAGTGCAATTTATGCAATTATATTGTCATCTACAATTCACAACTCAAAATAACATCCAACTTTTCATGAATTTCCAAACCAAATTTCTACTTCGTTCGTCTGGAAATTCGGAATTCTCGTCACTCGTAAAACCAACTGTAAAATGAATCATTTAAAATGCTTTTTACTCCAGGTTTACCATGCAATCGGTTAAAGTCTGAATTACCTATTGCAGTAAAAAACAAGCAAACTTATGGCATTATATTACTATGAGAATGGAGGACGATGAACGACAAGACGCGCGAAGTAGCGAAAAGGTTGACATGATAAGAAATCAGGTCAAACTGCCAATTGACCGGCTAAAACATGTATATAATGGTAAATTGGTAAAATTGCTCCTGCCTTTTCTTTTTATTTTTGTATTTGCGCCGCGCGGGCTTTTGTTAAAAAACAATGAGGTTTTGTGTTACGAATCGCGCAATTATTTTATCTGCGCAACGGCGCGTGCGAGAATAATGTGGGCTGGCTTATGCAATTTGTTATCAGAGAGGAGCGTGTCTGTGTGTGTTTGTGAATTGAGGACAGTGGAATACGTCATATTATATATGTTTGTACTATGCTGCAGGACTAAAGATTTATTGGAAAGTACACTAGCTGCGCCAATATTCTTTTTTCTTTCACGAATTTTAAATCAATTTGAATCTTTACAATGCGATGAATGCCAATAAAAAATTTCTACGATGCATTTTCAAAGTACGTGACTTGACAATAGAAAAATGCACGATGTGTAATTAATATATAGCATACTATAAATAATTGAATGGAAACTATCGTTCGAAAATTATATGGAGAGAGTGAGAGAGAGAGAGAGAGAGAAATGCCATTAGTGACCGCAAGTGAGATTCAAGCAAGAGAGCGAGCGCATCATCGAATTGAACTCTTATAAAATAAAAGGGAGCAAGATCAAAGCGAGCGCAACTGCAAGGCAACCGGGCGGTCGGACAACGAGGCCGAAATCGTTGGCTTACACACACACGCACACACATACATATACACACGTGTTATGTGTTCGGTTACACGCTGGAACGCGGGACGGTGCGCAGCTTGCATCGTGTACGCGCCTTGGGTCGTCCGCCGTAACGAGGAAGTGAAACAGAAATACATGGGGGCACCTGTCAAGCTGCTGCTGCGGGAGTGCGAGGGACGTCGAGCTGGAGCTGAAACAGATGCCGCAGCTCCAGATTGTTGTATTGCGTGGTGTATGTATGGGGGGGGGGGGGGGGGGAGTGTCGGCGGTTAGACAAAAAGAAAAAAATGCTGACAGCGGGGGACATAGCGAAAAGTCCAGATTCGGGGCGTCATTTATTACTCCACGTGAGAACTCGCGGAGACAGTTTTATGGTCGTAAGGGTAATTGCGAGAGAAACGCGCCGGGCTTTATAACATTTCGTTCCTTTCTCGGGTTCCCTTTGAATAATCGCGCTCTATCAAAATTTTTTGTCATTAAATCGCCTCCTGCTTTCGTACGAAGCCAAGCTGCCGAAAAATAAAAATGCCGCTGAAATATTGTCGCCAAATTGGTCGCAATTTTTTGCGAGCTGCGTTGAATGTCATTGGCTTCGTTCGCGATGTATTTATTTCTTGTTATAAATGATTGTTGCGACGAAGCAACTGTTGGATTTAACTATCAGTGATCAACAAGCGTTAAAACATGCTTTTCACGCGAGACATTTGACGTTTTTTTGTAATTTACCATCCAGTTAACTCGATAAAACACGAAACAATAACGCGTTGCAGACTGGACGACGGCCTGCAATGAAAATGAAACAAAAGTTTAAAATCGTCGCATGCAAATTGAAAGAAAGAGAGAGAAAGAGAGTCGTTGGTCGTCGAAAACGACAATGAAAGAAGAGTCCGGGCGAAAGCAAATGAAGGCTAACGAGCAAAAATTGAGAAAAAGAGAAAAAAGCGAAAGGAGAGGTTGTCGAGAGCGCCGATTAAAAGAAGGAAGCGAGCAAGAGAGAGAGAGAGAGAGAGAGAGAGTAGTGAGAGCAAACGCGATTAAGAGCAATAACACGAGACAGAGAGAGAAAGAGAGAGAGAGAGAGAGAGAGAGCGCGCGTTGTCGGTAGTACGGAGAGGGAGTAGTAGAGGCCCACACGGTCTGGGCTTTTTTCCTAGACAGGCAGTGCGCGCGTTACGCTTCACGTGGCCCCTTGTGTACGTTACATCCCACTGCGCTGCTGCCGGCAATACTTCGACGACTCTTCTTGTTTCGTTTTCGATCCAATTTTTTCTTGTTTTTTGCGTATTTTTTTTTTTTTTTGCAAGTGCACGACAGTGCTGAATTGAAATTATTATCCAAGTGATGTGAGCGAGACGATCTCGCGAGTTCAATGGGCGCATTCAGTGACAAGTGATACGCATCGCCAAGTGATTATGAGAGAATCACTTATATTGCTAGTGCTGCTGCTGACGACCACAAGAAAGTCTCACGGGATTGCATATTTGCCAGAGGAGTTGCAGGAAAGGGCACCCGACGAATGCGTCGCCGAGTGCCGACGTCTTCACTTGGCTCAGGTAACTTTGCACTCAAAAATTTTTCGTATCAGATCACTCGACCGTGTCGACATTCAATTTTCGACTGTTTGGTTTCTCTACTGCATTTTTATTAGGTTCATGCAACTTGACTAAAATACACTGAGATAGCTTACTTACTTTCCTTTACACGAAAGTTACGCACAAACAAAACTACCGAGCGGCAAATCGTAGAAACATTGAAAATCAGTGGAACAAATAAGTAGAGCAATTGTAGACTTGAAAGTCGCAGCAACGAGGTAGAACATTTACAAATCACTCTATATCATTTACCCTCCAATTTGCTTCTATGAGTAACCTAATAAAGTGTCGCCTAAACTGACTTTCTCATGGCTAAAGATAAAATTTTTTCTCCGCAATTTCAATTTCAGACAATCATCATTAGCTTAATATAAAAGTAAAGTCAAAGGTGTATATATATAGGGGCGTAGTAGCCGCATGTCGAATCTCATTTTATGTAATCGATTTAATTGCGCCAAGTGAATGATTTATTTTCGAGATTATTGATGCGCATTATTTAATTATATCAACCGCTAAGAATGAATATTGGCAGGCGTTATCGTTGCATACTTTGGCATTGCATTTCGTGTGAAAAAATAAACGAGAAGAGGCTACAACAACAATAAAAAAAACTGACTCATCCAATTTATAAAGAACTCTGGTGTGTATCTCGCTCGTTCAGCGTAATCATTCCCGCGGGTATCGTTAAAAAACTTGTCTAAGTTTATTTTCACAAACACGAGCTCAGTAATAATTTGTGCGATTCGCCGAGGCGCAACCGAAGGTACAAGAGTCCTCGTGAAAGAACGTGCTTCTGCCAATTTACGTCTTATTAAATTATGACATCACTCTGAAACACCTCGGTACACTCCAGTCTCCGTTAGCGGTGTGTAAAAAGCAAGAGCGCAAGCGGTAAAATTTCGCGCGCGCGTCCTTCTGGCAAGTAGATTACGTAGATCGGCGGCGAAATTGGAAGGAAGAGCATTCACACTGCCCGATCACGCGCGCAACGAGCAGGAAAGAAATACACAATTATCAATTAAACGCCTCGCTCGCATCTTCAGGCGCTACCCGAGGTGAAAGCTTAGCCGTCCGCGCTTTATGCGCATGATGTTATCGCGTTGATGGGCGCAACTTTGCATTACCCAGCTGTAATGTTATAAGAAAATTTGCCGATGTGCTAGTTTGGCTTTTGTGTACTTGATACACGATACTTCTTCCTTTACGTTTGTTATACGATGAGCCGAGTGAGCGGCTGAATGAAGTTTACTTTTGCGCACTGTATTGTTATAAATGAAATTCCGAAAAATTGCTATCGGTGAATAAATCTACTGTAAACTTATAACAATGTTCTTTCAAAAAACGCTCATATTTTATCAAAAGTTCATTTCACTGTTTCAATAATCCGATTGTAAATTTGAGGTTTCGCGCTCTAATCAATAAATATGGTTACAAAAATATATATATAAAGAGCAATATCTTGGTCTTAAAACAGCTTTCATATTTTATCTGCTTATAAAACTTTATGGGGGTATAGTGAAGCAACTCCGGCATCCATTAAATCGTCATACAACAATACCCAAACGCGCGTTCGATGATAAAAGCGGCGTAAATCAGAATTAAATTCCAGTCGAAAAACATTGAACAGCGCGCGTGCAAACCCTTCCCGAAGACGACGAAGCACATGCCATAGATAATGGGCTCGGTCGCTTTTGTTGTTGCTGTGGCAAGGTTGTCGTTGTAACATGAAACTATAAAATTTATCGGCCCATGTGCTCTCGAGGGAGCGAACTATGCATTCTATAGTGACATAAGGCTGTCGCTTGCGCGCCGAAGCCTCTGCCACTCGCATGATCATGAGAACCTAATTACAAATTAACGTTTGCATGCTGATGTTAGTTTCTAGTCAGAGCATCATGATTCCTGATTCATTTCTACCTCCTGACTGATGATATTTTGCATTTCAATTGGCTACATTGTAGATATAAAAATTGTCAGAATAATATTTTTCCAACTAAAATTCAAAATTTAATATTCATCAAAGACTAATTTAAAACTCACGAGTGACTCACGAATGTTCGAAGTATTAATATAGCTACATAAAAAAATGATTAATAAGTAATTGAAAGATTTTCGTTTGAAAAATCGTATACAATACTATCAACTTTGCTACTGAGAATAATGATTTCATTGTGCAAAATAAGTAATTCATGACTAATATATGTGTGTGTGTGTGTGTATTCACAACAGAAAAGCGAGAAAATAGCTTGAATTTTAGAATAAAAAAAAAGTATATAATTTTTGGAATAAAAAATTGAACAAACGTCGCTAAAAGTTTATGTCATAATATGAGTGCCATGTGTTGTACGTACGTGTGACGATGACGCTCGACTGATTCTAATGAAGTAAACTCGTTAAAATTAACAGATGTTACTTTACAGTTCTCACGAAAACTCGATATGAAAGTCATAATTTTGTTGTTTACGTCAAAACAGATAGAGGGTGCGAGATCGTATAGCATAATTTTTTTTAAACACGAATCAAGAAATAAATCACACGGCATTTTTATTTATAATACTCTTTAACGGTCGCAAATGCTCCGATTCTGTTTGTAATAATATCGTTAGTAATGCAGTGAGCGATAAATACAATGATTCGATTCATCATAACAGCAACCTGCTGCCTCTGACCATCTTTATCCCATTAACGTAAAGCGTACTTTTACACTCGGGCAATCTAAAATAACTTTCACATTTTCAAACCGTTGATTTACAACGCAGCTGCGACTACAATGCATCACGTCGAAAAGTTCGTCTGCTGCGGGCAAAATTTCACCAAAGAATCATGAGCCCTTGCGAGCGCTTAATTAAATGAAGTCCACATTCGCGCGAAAGACAAAAAGCTCTTATGTCGCAATCAAAAAACGTGTCATCGTCCGAACCACTGTGCCCCTCTTCGCACAAGAGTCGCACGCCTCACGAGGGAAAAATAACAAACGCATGAGAAGCCAATTCTGTCCGAGTCATACGGGGGATATGCCACGAACGAAAAATTGCCAGCGACAGCGTCGCCGCAGCGACGCCAAGGACGTATCAATTGACGACGACGACGACGACGACGACGACGGCGGCGACGACGACGACGACGATGACGATGAAAGTGAGAGCATCTTTTTGTACCGACTATACGCCCGGTACGTTAATCGACTTAAACTGCGACTATATGGGACCCTCTAAGACTGCGACGAGGACGAATTTCTCTCTCTCGCTCTTTGACTTTTATTCGGCTCTGAGAGAAATAGTTTGAAAAAAATTCTCCGCGAACATCTGCTGGAGAAATTCTAGTTTATAAGATAATAATGTTCACATCGGATAAAGCTTAGAAAGTTCATGAGATAGACGATAATCGTGTGTGGTTAAAGTTGATATGACATAAAAAATTGAACGTACAACTGGATTTTTCTTTACAATATCACGACTTGCTACTTAAATATGACTACTATTATGATTCATAGAGTAAACGTCAACGCTCTTGAAACCGTGAATTAAGTGCAACTTGTCCGTTCATTTACGAGAGAAGAAAGCTCCTTATGAATGAATCAATTGAATGTTTATCTCTGTAGATTCTTCACGTTTAAAGAAAGATAAAAAGAAGAAATTTACGAATTACAAAACGTACACGATCAGACGTGACAAGCGGATAGATACACTTTGCCTCATGCAATAATCAGCGTTCGCTTGCGAGCAATTCGCCGCTATATCATTGCACCACAAGCTATTTTTATGTCATGGACAGGTCGGATAGCTCAATTTTTAAATGCTCGATTGCTGCACGTTAGTAATTACAAATTTCGCTTAACAGCTTGATTATGATTTGCACTTCAGTACAAAAATAAAAGTGTGCGTAGCCATCTGCATTTATCTATAATTGAATAATCACTCACTTGTGGGAGGGTCCAATGACGCGCTGTACCAACATATTCTATTCCAATATTTTTAATTGCGCGTACGATGAATAATTAGAAAATAGCAAACTGTAATTTATTGCATAATTGTTTCGAATAAAAGATTCACAATTATGTTTTCATAGACCAATACTAAAAAACCATCGTATTTTTTAGGATGAAGCAGACGATGTTGGAGCGGAAGTGGGTTGTGGAGCACCATGTAGAATCGATCACGTAAGAAGTAGCAACCGCCAATTAATTTATTTCCAACGCTAATAAAAACTCATAGAGACGTATACTCCGATCTATTGGTGCATCCGTGCACTATGATAGATCAAAGAAGAGAAAAACAAACAAACAACGCGGCGCTGTCGTTTTCATCTAATTAGCGTGAAAGCTAACGCTCGCACCGAAAATAAAGCAAACAAGCTTCGCGACTCCCTCTCGACTATAGACAATAGACTCGCTTCCGGTAGATGCGCGCTCAATTGTATATACACGTACGAAGAGAGAGAAAGACTGTAAGGTCGCTCCAGGCTGACTAAGCTCTGCGATACCGATAAAAACTGGCGCATCACTTTTTTAATGCTACGCCCTCGGCTGGATTGCTTGTCCTACATATTTTTCTAGCTTTTAGCGATTATAAATGTTGCGAATGACTCATTGTAGCGTGTGAGAGTGAGAGGCTCGTCAAAGCACATCTTCTTGCGTTTTTTTCAGTTTTTCGCTTGATCAGCGCCAGTTTTAATAATAATCGCAATTATGCATCGAATTTTACTTTTTTTTATAAAATAACGCTAAGCCATGCCAACGTAGAACTGCAGTCAAAACTTGCTTAGCAGGGACTATCAAGCGAGGTTTACGTCACTCATAAAATTCTCTTCATTTAATAATAATTATGCTAACAAGGCTTAGTTAGATCTAGCTATAGTTATATCTTTATGTTACTGAGTTTTCTCTGCGTCACAATTCAAATGCTTAATTTGAATTTGAGTAAGAAAGAATTTCTAATGTTCGAGTTCTATAGTACGAAAATTCGTAATTGCCGCACGTTCGAAATTCATTTTATTTTGGACGTTTTGCACTTTTATTTATTTGAGTGCTGCTTGCAAGTAGAATCTTCAGCATGATGTACGCAAAGCTCACTTCGATTACTACCTTTGTAATAACACGAACCATGAGTATTATCAGCAACATTTAATAAACTTAGTCGTAGAAGAAACTTGAAACATAACATACCATTCTTGAGAAAATTGAACAAAAGAGACAACGAATGGACGTAATATTGATATCAATTGGTTCACCGAAGTATACATGATTATTTTTGTTATATTATTTCTTTTTTTTTAAATCAATTTTGTAAAAGATGGTTCTGTTTGTGCCGTTCTGTTTTCCGTCTATTCGATTCACAATATTGTGATACAAAACAAACACGTGCAATCGTCAGAGGTTACCAATTAACAAAAAAAAAAAACAAAACGAAAATCCAAGCACAGCATTCAAAAAGCTTGCAAGCTCAAACAATCATATCAGACTAATCCAATTTCACGCGTAGTACGCGGGATGCTTAGATAATACAAGCCCTCGCGCGGGATGGACTTATCGGATGGATGCAAATGTGCGCGTCGCCGGCGAAAATTGACATTCGGTGAAGGGCAGCACTCTCTCTCTCTCTCTCGCAGTGCCGGGTGAATGGACATGTGAAAGTGCGCGCATGGTAATTTTCGCGAGCGCGCGGCGTCAATTGGCGCGCGAGCGCGTGAAATCGTGTAATTGCCGTGTGACCGCGTTGTGTCACTACGTGCATATACGTCGGCCGGCTTATTCCGGAATTTCGAGCCCCGGTAACTTTTGCGCGACTCCTCATTAGAAAACTATCGTACGTGATGATTTTGTTATTTAGATGACACAACGGTTATATGTATACTTGGGTTATTACACAGTATGTGCTCTAAGCTTTAACAGCACCACCGTATAATGAATGCCTACCAACGATACTTAATAAATTGTACAATAAAGAAAAATGTCTGAATTTAAGAAATATTTTCTTGATAATTTTCTTTACTATATAAATACTCGATTTCTTCCATAAACATAATATTTTTACAAGTCTACGTTCGTGTAGACGTGTTAAGAAATCATTAAAGAACGCAATTATCTCTAACAGTCCCCAAGAAAGTCGTGTGTCGCATTTAAATGAAATTATCTTGGCAAGCATGAAAATTCCAATTTACGACTCATGTATAATCGTCTTAAGTATCAAAACTTCATCTCGACAGTGCTCTTATGGCTGCGTCATATGGGAGCAAGCGCTCAACTCGAGCTGTCAAGAAGTTTGTGTAAGTGACGTTAAGCAATGTTAATATAACCGACTTACGCATACACGCCGATCATATTAACATCCAGTTATGTCTTTTTATCTCATCTTAGAATGGAACGCATAGTTTGCTATTTTATAAGGAACTTTATTGCACTATTGGCTGCCAAAATGCCCTTAACCAGTACTTTCAACAGTTAAAAGGTAAGAATGCACACACGCTTGAACGTTAAAAATATATTTACAATTTATTTCTCTTCTTATTTTACTCCCAGACTATATATGTACATCCGACTCTTAATACAAGAGATTCTATTAACGTTGAAATGCAAATTAATCGATGCACTCTTTCTTCGAACACTTATTAGTCAAAAGTTCTTAAACTCCTTGTCATACGCATCATCGTCGGCAACCAGCAATTCTTCTTCTTCGTACCTATCGAAATGACTGTCATCTCCAGGCCCATCAACCGCCGGGATAAAACCCGGCACAACAGATTTGTTGTAAATTTTCAGCCAGTCGATTCTTTGAAACCACTTATGCTTCTTGATATCTACTGGACCACCTTTCAGGTTTCCGAATCGTCGACTCAAGTCTACTTGTAGAAGGTTTTTAACCAGATCTTTGAGATCCTCGTTGAAAAACGATGGAAAACGATATCTGCCTGTGGTAATCTTGTCGTAGATTTTTATTGGGTTGTGAGAATAGAAAGGCGAGTGACCGGCGTTCATTTCGTATACCAGCACACCGAAGCTCCACCAGTCCACACTTTTGCCGTAGCCTTTCGATAGAATGACCTCTGGTGCCCAGTACTCGGGAGTTCCGCACAATGTCCATGTCCTGTCGATAATTTCCTTCGGTTAGAAAAAAATACTTTGCTGTTATTAAATCAACAAAATTTTACTAAATTGATCTTAACAAATTATTATTGCGAAAAGGAACACAAGCAAGATAAACCTGTTGTTGATCATTTTACAAAAACCGAAATCCGTGACACGAATATAGCCGTCGTGATCGATGAGTATATTTTCCGGCTTGAGATCGCGATAGACGAGACAGCACTTGTGCAGATACTCGAGCGCGAGAGCAACTTGGGAGGCATAAAAGCGCGACAGATTCTCGTCGAATTTGCCCATCCTGCGCAGATGCGAAAACATCTCGCCTCCGTTTACGAACGGCAATATCATGTAGATGTACGACTTGTCTTTGAAGCAGTACTCCATATATACGGTGAACGGGAAGAGAAGGCTCTGAAGGATTCGTTTCTCATTGTGCGTGTGTTCCACCTGTAGATTTGGGCTTATTCAGATTCTTTTTTTCTCATTAACACGAATTGTATTACTATTTATATAGAAAATTTTGTTAGTAAAAAATTATTCGCTATGCTTAAAAGTTTTGAAACTTGTCTTTTAATTGTAAACGTGTAAACGAAAGACATTGCACTTTTGTTGTCTTTTCACTTGATTCTGCTTCAAATTTTTGCATAATGAATCATTAAAAAGTTGATCGATCTACGCGATAATTGAATTTCATTAAAATTAATGATTAAATAACAAATTTACTTAACTTAACAAACTCAAGGTATTTGTAAAATGTTAATTTGAATATAAATATCGACTGTTTCTTATTCTTTTAAAGCAAAATCTTCGCTTACCTGCTTCATTTTGACAAGCTGAGTTTTGTCTAATATCTTCATAGCGTAATAATTGGCGTCATCTGCTTTCTTGACCAGCATTACTCGACCAAAAGCTCCAGTGCCTAAAGTGCGCAACCTCTCGAAATCATCAAGGCTTGTACCGTCTATGGCTTTGTTTGCTGGTAAGTCGTGTTTCCATTTTTCATTAAAGGAACTCTTGTGCTCCTCCAGAATGGAATCGTATTCTTTGAAGGCTTGTTCGCGACGCCGCAGATCGATCGTATGTCTCGTCGATTTTGACGAGATCGGCCGGCTATTCGGCAATGACATTTAGGTTTAAACTTTTCCGAGGTGTCCAGAATGAATCGATTTATCCCATGTTAGCGATCGATTTACTATTCAGCCATTCTTCACTTTTTAATCGTTTTAAGATTGAAAAGTTTCAGTGCTACAAGGTTAGAATAAATACTCTTTGTGTTTTTAGGGATATTCGTGTTTATCGACAACTTCACTTTGAAATTTATCAACAGGAAATCTGTGAGTTCTATAACGGTATTCATTCAACAATGACGAAATACAACTTACAATTAACCCAATCGTTATGTTATTATATCGTGCAGTAATCGCACGCTCTTAAGCTGTCGTATAAGCTTTTTTCATATGGTATTCACGTCGTGTTTAGAATACACGAATAATAATCATTTGGTAGATTCAATTGGAAGTCAGAATAGAAATTCAACATATTAATATCAACCCAATGATTACTAAAATGTATTAAATTTATAGTTGACATAGCAGTGGCACCAGCGCCAAGTCTAGTCGAAGAATCCTTAGCAACAAGATCACTAACGATCAAATGGGACAACAGTATATTACAACAGTACGACGATAAAATTTTATATTTTGCACAATCGCGAATCGAAGGTACGGACGGAAAATGGCGTTATTGTAACAATCAGCATTGGAATGAAAACAATCAAATTTTCATTTACAATTTACAATCTTTTACGAATTACCGGGTAAATATAAAGCCGCAGCACGGATGTCGCTATGTACTAAAGACAATAAAGAGGAAAAAAATAACAACGATCATTCCATCATATTCGCAGTTCCGCTTGGCAATACACTTAAAGTCGGCGCAACAAAACGACGACCGGCCAATCGTCTCGCAAGCCAGCGACACGATAACCACGTTTCCTGGCGGAGCGCCGAGTTCCGCTCCCGTAATTAATAAAGTGATTGCCATCGATCACTTGAGAATCTACGTCAACTGGAAGCCTGGCCCGTTTACCAGTGGACCTTTATTCTCGTACGTTCTACGACTGCAACAAGAAGGCCACGAGACTTTTCAGTTGAGAGTTGGGTTTATTCTCTCGTATCCGCTTACGGCTTATAGCTCGTATTTGCCTGTGAATTTCATTGTTAAACCGGTTTTACTTTCAGGATATTCCAATTTCACAAGATGCATTTATGTTTCAAAATCTTAATCCAAGTACTAACTACACGGTGACTTTGACCATGAGAAATGAAGACGGCGAGGGACCATCGACTTCTGCAATTGTTCAAACATTATCCGAACCACAAGGTATAATCAGTTCAAAATTTACTTTTGCAAATTTAAACTGAATTTAAATTAAATTTGCAGCCAACTCATCGGGAAAGCCCGATTTAATAATAATAAGTGAAAATTCCATCGCTCTACAAAACGCGGATACCCTCACTCCAGCTCATCTCCTGTTCAACACTACAGAACTTATTCGTGATACCGCTCTTTTAATTTCCTCGTCACAACTCTTCTTGTGTGACTCTAGTGATAAAATATTCCGCGTATCAATCGATGAAACTCAGGAATCGGAAATAATCGAGCTTCTTGGCTCTAATAGTACGGATTTACGGCCATGGGCCTTGTCTATAGATTGGCTTAACGAGTGGTTGTATGTAGCTGGAGTGAACGATGTAACTGGATACTGGGAGATTGCTAGATGTGATTTTGACGCTAAAAATTTGACGACTATCATAACAAAGATTGGAGAAGTGACGAGATTGGAGGTGGATCCTGTTAATGGATATTTGTTTTGGATGGGAAACGATGGACTTTATAGGGTAGATTTGAGTAGGTTTGATGAAGCTGGTCTGAATGAGGTAAAGACATTCTACTTACGAAATATTTGTTTATTTAGAAAAGCTTAGTTGGAATTTCAATTAATTTTAGCCTGAACAAATTTTACGAAAACAACAATTAGGAGCCTTTCTTGTTGATTATACCCATAGACGATTACTTGTAGCTTACCAAACGGAAAACACTATAAAGTCTGTTACTCTGGATGGAAAAGTCGTTGTTGACGTTCGACTTAATGCTAAACAACCCAAGTTCAAAAAAGTCATTTCTCTAGCTATACTCGATGGTCTGTTTTATTGGACTAACGGAGTTGAAATTTTCACCGAGAGCTATAATTCTAACGACCATCGATACTTATACAAAGGACTTTTCAACAGGTATTTAAATTGTTTTATAGATTTACTGTTTATTAACAACTTATATATTCAAGAAGTTAGTTGGACATGTAAATCATGTATAAAAAATTATTTTTCATTTATATTGTAAGATTTACCTATCTTATTATTGATTTTCATGTATTCTTAGGATTGGAGAAGACTTCGTAGGAATTCACATACTAACATCATCTGCTCAACCAATACCTATCCCGATAAATCCACCAACAAATCTTCAAATATTAGCTCTGTCTCAATCAGCAAAAATAACATGGAATGAACCTAAATTATTGGATGGACAAAGTCGAGGTGCTTGGCGTGACTGGTCATACGCGTTGCTTGTCGAAGACGACATAGATGGTGAATTGATAAGAGAACGTGGTTTACGCGATAATGAACATTTGGTAGACGAGCTGAGAGAACATGCACTTTACAGTATAAAGATGGCTGCTTACTCAAGCTCTGGTGATGGTCCTTGGTCACCGGAATTCAAAGTCCAGACTATCAAGTAAGTATTAGTTGTTTTTTCATAATAATAAATTTATGAAACGGTTGGTATATTTACGTTCTTGAATATTTAATAAATATAATAAAAACTAGTTCTTTGCATTTCATAAGAATTACTGTCCCACATTAATTTATATACTTACTCAACAAAATAAATTCAAAGAACTAATGTCATTGAATTATTTTTATAAAAAATGTGGCTTTCAAAAAGTAGACTTGCAATTAAGAAAATTTTACTGTGAGCTCTAGGTTTTGCAATTATGTTTCAATCATATCACTTTCTCTTTCTGCAGTCATAATCGTTGGAGCATTAATTAAAAGTTTAAACCACACGAAATATTGAGTAAAGCTAAGCCGAGGCGTGTTTTTTGTAAAAGAAAAGCCCAAAACTTGCAATCTCAGAATAAAATATGCTCCTAGATTTAGATAATTAACTCTTGTTTTTTAATAATATTTCTCCCCTTTTATATTATTATGATAATTATAACATGATTATAATCAGAAAATTGATATATTTTTTTTACAACGCAGGCATCACTCTAAGTCTATCAACAACATAAGTAGGTTTTTTTTAAATCTTACTTTCCTAAAAACATTCGTTTAAGTTAATTCGTTCTTTTGATCCTGCGATTCTTCTTTTAACGTTTGAATGAGTTGACTAATTTTCATAAAAAAAAAACAGGGAAACGTAAAACCGCTTTTATTTATCTCCACTGCTTCAAGACTTTTTATCTGTAAAAGTGTAAAAAAATAACAATTTAGTTGTAGAAAATATTTGTTAGATAAAGCACACACGATATCGCAAAAGCCGGAAAATTTTGAATATTGGAAACAAATGGTTTTGTGTCATGAAAACTTAGCATAAATACTTTAGAAACTAGAATTCTCTAGAATACTTCTATGTAGTTATCGAGGTCCTGTAGAAATACTGTAGAAATATGTTTTTGACAGTGCAAAGCATGATTTTAATTAAATACGTTTTATACGTTTATTAGAAATTGAAGGTTGGGTAATAACCTAAACTGGTTCGTTTATTCATTTTGTTAAATAAACAACTTATGCGTAAAACTCTATTTCAATAAAAATAAAAAAAGAAGGTAAAGGAACAAAAGTATATTTCTCTGTATGAATATTATTTTCATTTTTAGAAAAGAACTAGAAGCTTCAATTATCTGGGCAACAAACTCAACTCTTTTGCACAGTGACTTAACTGGAGAAAATGCAAAATTACTACTAAATAATACAGCATTGGAGAAAGAAAATTATTTCTTTGCCACTGATTTATGTACATTTAAAGACGTTCTATACATCGTAAGCAACAGCTCTAAGCTTTACAAACTCAATACTACTATGGGAAAAATGAGCAAAGTTGAATTCGTAGATACTTTGTCGAACCTCGCTATTGAATGGATAACAGAAAAAATATACTGGTGTGATTTAAAAAAACAAACAGTAAGTATAATTTTAGAAAAGTAATATAGTTGTAAATTTAAAAACTTCACTAGTATATAAATATTCAATTTACTCAACAGAATTAATAAGCTTCAATTCCAATTTTCAGATTGTCAGATCGTCGTTGAACGGATCACAGCAAGAACCAGTAGTGATCTCCGGCATTGTCAGTAATCTCCTGATCGATTCACTCGAGGCACATGTCTACTGGTCGACAAGCCGTACCGTCGAAGTTACACGGCTGAATGGCGAGGAGAGACGACGCTATCGCGGCGAGGAAGACTTTGACGGACGTCACGTTGCTGGATTGACGCTGGATTTGGAGAATAGGTTTATCTACTGGATCATCGGCGAGACTCAAGACGAATGTGCGCTGTACAGATCGATTACCGCCGATATGTTGCCACGTAACCACGACGTACTTCCCGAATTGGTATTATGACAATTTATTTTAGATACGGTGAATTTACTAATAACCCCGTAAAATCATGCTCAATATTTTTCATTATTTTCAGATTTCAACAATTCGTAGTGCAGTTGGTAATTCCCTCACTTATATATCTCATCGCCTATTCTTCCTCACCTCAGCTAACACCGTCATGGTTACTGATGTATTCGGCAAGTACCCGGCAATTCTGGCAAACTTCACAAATTCGAAAACTCTATTAGTCACATTCACTTTAAAAACACCACATCCATCGCCACGACCACGCGTAATCGTACGTCCGGAACCAATAGAGATTGACAGCATTGCAATTGTCGGCACCTGGCGAGATTTTAACGTCACTTGGAAACCAGCTAGCAATACGAATTACGGTAAAGTGTTCTACGAGGTTAACTTTGCCGACGTAATCAACGTTGACTCACCACCGATATCAACTACCGAAACTACGATCAGATACGCGAACGCTGATAGATTGTTGCCTTACTCGTTGCTGGAAGTCACTATCAGAGCGTATACGCATTGGGATTCAGCGAGTAGGGTTAGTCAAGTGCTTAGATCTCCTCCAAGTGTACCTAGTCAGCCTA
This sequence comes from Phymastichus coffea, assembly GCF_024137745.1. Taxonomy (NCBI): domain Eukaryota; kingdom Metazoa; phylum Arthropoda; class Insecta; order Hymenoptera; family Eulophidae; genus Phymastichus; species Phymastichus coffea. The sequence continues at coordinate 1,989,992 of NW_026706849.1, forward strand.
CGGAACCGAGAGTTTTTGTGGAAAGTTTCAAAGAGCCGTTGTCTGAACATGTTAATTATTTTGCTATTTTTAGGTAAGTAGTCCATTTTTGTTTATGTGGATTTGTCTTCTCAATTTTTATATTTTATTGTTAGGTGGAATATGCCAGAATTCCTAAATGGACCCATTAAAGGTTTTAGCGTGCAATGCTGGATTGTGATCGATCACGTAGAAGTACCAATATGTGATTCAGTTAACCTGCCCGCAACTGCATTCGGTAAATGATTTATTTAATTCTCGTTTTATATATTACCTTTCCATATATAACATATAAAATATATTCTATTTGAATTATTAATTATAGAATATACAATCGATAGTCTTGAAGCGAATACCACTCATTATTTTCGAGTTTGCGCATATGCCGAAGTCGGTGCAGGTCCTTACACCGAGACAATAACAGCATCGACGGAAAATGAAAATCCAATACCTCAGCTTTTGGTAGCTGCACTCGACGATGTAAAAAAAATAGATCTTGATGAACGTTCGAACATCACGATAACTCGACACATAGCTGTAGAAGTAGCTAACTTCGATGCAGAGAATAAAATTTTCTGGATTAACGAAATGCAAGAATTAGTAACAGCTGACTCCGAAGCACACAATATTACAAAGATACTCACGTTGAATAGTACGGCACTGAGTTTATGTGCAGATTGGATATCTAGAAATCTATTCTGGACCGAATCAAATTACGAAGAATCTGGACTGAGCCATATTGTAAAATTGGATGTTACAGTGTGGGAAGCTGGTTTGTATAAGTACTCCAGAATTCTGTCGAGAACTAGGAGAATTGTCAATCTGGATATTGCACCATTAACCGGGTATAATTTATTTAATCTTGTAAAATTAAACAAGTATTTAAAAATCTCATTGAATTTTCTAATTTACAGAAATCTCTTTTGGATCGAGTTAATAAGTACGAGTAATCTCGGCTACGTAATGCAGTCAGATCTATCGGGTAACAACGTACAACCATTCTTCAATCACACCGAAGACTGTACATGCCCTTTTCGACCAACGATCCAACCAGTTTTCACGATTGACAATACCGACCCTATCAACCCAGTAATTTACTGGATATCAGCAGAAGGTGAACTCTACATCGCCGACATGGAAGGTTGTGTATGTAATCTCGTTCTGGAAGGTGGAGAAAATCACGGTTTACCACCTGCTTCGCTTACCATGGACAAGTGTAACATCTATTGGTCGAATCTGGAAACTGGGAAAATTTACTTCACGGATAAGACGAAGCTGGCATCTGGTGAAGCTGTGATCAAGGAATATCCTGTGCACAGTGCTCGAAGTATCAGAGCAATTGGAAAATCTTTACAACCTTATCCTGATTCAGACTGTCTGGTCCCTCAACGTACGGCTTATACCGTACAATTGGTTTCGAAAACGTCTACAAGTATATCTGTGAAGTTACCAGAACCAACGCCTTATCTAGGTTGTGAAAAATATGGACTGCCAGCGACACTTTATACTATCGATGTGGCTGATGCGCATGAACGAAGACTTCGATTTCATACCTATTGGCGTGACTTTAGAGTTAAGGATCTTGAACCATTTACTGAATATCGATTCAGATTAAGTCTAGCAAATTATTATAGTGATCAGGAGTTTGATGACAATCCCGAGGTTACAATTAGAACGGGTGCTGGAGTACCATCGAAACCACAAAACGTTAAAGTTCAAGCGCTCACACCGACTTTAGCAATGGTTAGTTGGGAATCACCAGCTATTTGGAATGCTGAATTTCTCAGATACAAAGTCGTATGGGTCGAAGACGAAAAAGACGTTGATCTATACGAAGTTACAACGCTGTTGAGTGATATGGTACCGGGAAAAGAATACGCGATACACGTTAGAGCCTATCCAGAGAATCTAACAAATTCCTATTCACAAAGTGAAAAACACTTATTGAGAATGTACTCTGAGCCAGATAATGTGACACTCACTGGTGTCAATGCGCAAGCAATGAATTTGTCTTGGTTATGGGTAGAAGAAAATATTGTGAACTGTACTTTAGAGTTTACTATTAGTAGATTTAATCAATGGCAGGCTGTTACCAAATATATTAAGTTAAAAAATAGACTGATGTTTTTCGTTGATAATTTAGAACCAAAGGAGTCATATAAGTTCAGATTAGTTTTGAAATATAAAAACCACACGGAAGACTTTTACTGGCCAGAAGATGGGTCATTTATTTTCGAAACGCTGGGTAAGAAAAGAACATGCTGAACAATTACTGTTTACATTACATAAATTATATAATAAATTACATTTTTCAGAGGATCTCCCTACAATTCCAGGACCGCCAACACTCATTACTTTACCAAACTCAAATTACCAATTATTATGGAGAGACTCGACAAGTCTTCATCCCGAAACAATCATGTATTTTCTAGAAGGAACAATTATAAATTCTTCATACGAAAACTTGAGTGTTAAGTGGTTTAGTCTCTACAATGGCAGCGACACATTCTGGAACATACCACAGCAGATGCAAGACAAATATCAATTCAGAGTACGCGCAAGAAACGAACGTGACTTTGGTAATTGGAGCGAGAGTAGTAGTATTATTGACCTAACAGAAATGACAAGAGCCATGATTATGGCTCAAGAACATTTAGGACTTATTTTGGGCCTTAGTGTACCGGCAATAGCGATAACGTTACTTTGCTTTTGTTACTGCCTTTGTCGTGAGTTGATAAGATTGTATTATCACTTGAAATTGACGGACATACTGAAAAGATTTTCTTCTGATAGCACTGCAGAAAAAGACGAAGGAGGAGCAAAAAAAGGTACCATTGAAGACGAAGCCAAATGTTGAATTGGCTACACTTAGAGAGATTCCAAGAGGGAACTTTGTCGAAACTAACGCACTTTATGTGGCTGCAATAGAATCGGATTCGGATGATTCTTTATTACCGAAAATTCAGAGGGAACAAATTTCATTGAACAAGTTTTTAGGTAGCGGAGCTTTTGGAGAAGTAAGTTCATAATATATTTTTAGTGTGAACTTTATCTTCATTTGAAGGAAAGTTAAAGAGGAAAACCACTTAAAACTTGTTCGAATTACAATATCATCACATAATTCGAATTTGTTAGTTAGCTATCAAAAACATTACTGCTGCAGGTATTCCAAGGCATAGCGAAAGATCTCGACGTACCGGGTTCTCGCACACCAATAGCTATTAAAACGCTTCGCAAGGGTGCTTCAGCACAGGAAAAAAGTGAGTTTTTGCAAGAGGCCAAGCTTATGAGCCACTTTCAGCATAAGCACGTATTGAGGCTGCTTGGTGTTTGCCTCGACTCGGACACCCCCTTATTATTACTTGAACTTATGGCTGGTGGTGATTTGTTGAGTTATCTTAGAACGAGCAGGTGCGTTTTTCTTTGAGTTACGGTTATTAATTACGGTTGAAATAAAATAGTTGTTTTTTTCGTTAACAACGTATTTTCTAATAACGTGTTCTATCGTTATTAAAAAATTCAATCCCATTCATTGGGTTATACTCAATACACCGTTTAAATTATGTGTTAAACAGGTCACTAAAGCCATCGGATCCGTCAGCTCTACGACTTCAAGATCTATTGTCGATGTGCGAGGATGTGGCAAGAGGCTGTCGTTACTTAGAAGAATTACACTTCGTACACCGCGACTTAGCTTGCCGCAACTGTCTCGTTTCAGCGCGCGAACGTGAACAACGAGTTGTCAAAATTGGTGACTTTGGTCTCGCACGGGATATTTACAAAAATGACTACTACCGCAAGGTTTGTTCTAACTTTATTTCTTTAGATGTAATTTTTCTATTGGAGCATTGTTGCATTTTTTTATTATCTATTGTTGCATCTGTTGCAATATCTAAGCAATGAGTGAACGAACGAAGTAGCTTGAGAAGAATTATTAATTCACGGATATTCAACGCACGCACAAAAGTATATCGCGATCGAGAGCTTGCGGGTAGGGGTGATGCTTACTCAGCCGAGAGCGGAGATATTGATGAAATGTGTTACAGGCGAGACCTTTCCCCCTTCCGTTCTTTAAGGGACAATTTTTGTATCGGATCACTGAGAGAGGGTCATAGAAAAAATACGTGGGGTTAAGAGGCTCGACCGAAATAACGAGAGATTTTTGGAGTATAAAGCCGGTTAAACCTTACGGCTCAACCGGAAAATTCCTTTCGAAAAGCTCTTGATTTATATTCTTTTTTGAAAACTACTACGAAAGGAAAACTCACGAATTCAGTAAAAAATATTTGGCGGATGTACATAATCTGACGTCACCAATAAAACTATATAATTCAATTATATAGTTTTATTCAAAATATAGTTTTATTCAAAATATATAATTCAATTCGACCTTCTATATAAATTAGTTAAAAATGCTTGAGAAGTTCTATTTATGCATGACTCATAAAAATCTTGATTAAAGGTCTTAAGCATAAAGTACTTTAACTTTAGTAACATTACTGATTAATAAATAAGTATAAATTAATTATTAATAAATAAGTATAAATTATTAATAAATATAAATATTTGTAACTTTCAAAATCATTAACTTATTATTCTTTAGCCAAGTAGAAGAATATTTCAAATACATTAAGAGATGGACTAGGTGAAATAATAGTTTCACATACACACGTACATATAGGAACGAATTACATCGTTATTTGTATCCAATTCTTTATTGTATTCTTATTCAAATTAAAAATACTAGTACTTAAAGATATAGAATACATAACTTTATACGTCTACTTCTAATGACATTTATTTAATGCGTCTATAGAAAAAAACACAAATAAATAAATAGACTATTAAATAAAAGAAAATTTTAATAACATACTACGTGCTAATATATCGGCAGTCATGTAGTCATAGAATTTTGATAAAACAATTAAATATGAAGTATGTGAGGACGCACACATACGTGTACATATTCTCATATGCACAACTATAGACTCGTTTTCAAGGGATCAATCACTTAAACCTCAACATCCATGATTAATTTAACACGCTACCACCTCCTCCTCTTTTTCCTATATAAGCTAGTGCTTTTTTTCAAGTCAATTTGAATAGCATTGACAATCCAACTGATAATGAACATACATTTTGTTGTGAGAAATTTGGTTTATGTATCTATATTCACGATTATTGACATACTTTTTAGGTCGAATGAATTATTATGATTAACTGCGGAACATTTATATTTATGATGTAATAGAGTAGAGCAACATTTAATTTAAGATTGTTCAATTGTAGTCATACTATGCTTTCTCTACATAAATTGTATATGACTAATGCCATGCACATACGTTAAGCAATTTTAACGTATTAAAGAAATTTATCAATATAATAATTATTTAGTATTTTATGAAATTAATTTTTTATTTCAATAGCTTTAAGTATCAGAAAATGTGTATTTTATTCGAAAAATGTTTTCAATCATTTTTCTGGTTCTGCTACGACTATAATTAACACACGTTTTGCCAAAGCTGAACTATAGATTTACCAGAGTAAGGTCTCTTTAAATAAGATTTTATTAGGAAAGCTTCATAGCTCACAGTGCAAAAGGATAAGTCAATGATGTAATATCAGAAATGTAGTTTGATTCGAGCAAATTCATTCCATCAGCCTCAAAATTTCTGCCCGTCAGTAAATATCTAAATTTCATTATCAGTTCTTCTGCTATGAGCTTCCATATTCATGAAAGCGACCTACATAATTTGTAGCATAAACTTCCATTAGTACTCTGCTGTGAAAGTTTTTATAATTGTAATCGTTGGACCAACGTTGTTAGGAAAACTAAAAGTCAGTAATTGATTCATAATCATGCGTACATTACTTATACCGAAAGATCGTATTAAAGTTTTATAATATTTAAATATTCTACTAAAGTTTGCTGAATTTTGATGAACATTATATCTTTGTAAAATGTTATCGTGCCCACTCGGTAAATACATATTTAATAATCAATTACAATAAACGAACTCACTGGAATACTCGTGTGTTTTCTATCAATAGATTCAACGCCATTGGAAGAATGCCATTTTTTAAAAACCTTTAGCAATTTTCAACTATTTCTTAAACTATTCGTATGGCCCTTCGGGTATGATAGTGGTTGCATAAATAGTACAAAATAGCCGTGTTACATAGTTATTCCACTATGACCCTATCTAATCAATATTAGATTTAGAGTACATTTATCATGGAAATAGTGAAAATTTATACAATACAATATTAATACAGTTGTACACTTAGTTCATGTGTCAAATGACAATTTTGATTAATTATTAATTGAGTTTAACATAAATTTTTAGGAAGGTGAAGGTTTACTGCCAGTACGTTGGATGGCCCCGGAGTCACTGGTCGACGGCGTATTCACATCGCAGAGTGACGTATGGGCATTCGGCGTACTAATGTGGGAGATTACAAGCCTCGGTCAGCAGCCTTACCAAGCCCGTACGAATTTCGAGGTGTTGCATCACGTCAGAGCCGGTGGCCGACTACCAAAACCTCTCAACTGCCCCACCAGACTTCATCAGCTAATGCTCAAATGTTGGAGTGCTCCTGATGCGAGACCCAGCTTCAAGGTCTGTCTGGACCACATCGTTGTACTGAGGAACAATACCGAAGACTGCACACTTAGTCCAGTCAATCCAGGACACTTTCTTGTTCATGGTAAATTTCATTATGGGTTAGCAAATACTTACGACACTGTTCCTTATACAAACTACGGCTTTTCAGGAAATTCCTACAAGTCCACGCACTTCAGAGACAATTTAAGCATTCATTCGTTGCTACAAGACTCGGATAATTCAAAACCTGCTCTAACTCCAAAATATTCCTCTTGGCACGTGTCTTCATCCCATGAGTCAAAAGATCCACGTGCCGCTTACGAGGTACCGAAATCCATTCCTGTCGTAGTGGAACCCGGGAGCACAAATTCGGATGATCACCAACCGAGGTATATCGAAGTGTGCAGTGTCGAGGATACTGGAAATCGAACAACCTCGGTTACCAGTCTCAACCTTCCGATAAATAAGACATTAAACAGTCCTCAACAGGACAAGCGTTCGTCATCGGCGAGTCTTGGCGAAAAGTTCCGATCGCCAAACTCGACAGAGATGAAGCAATCAGGCTCGTACGCTCGACTTGTCGGTAACGGCGAGTCAGTAAACTCACTCAGCGACTGGAGGAGAGTGAAGAACGAAACATCAACGGCGTCCGCACCAAAGTTACACAGAAGCAAGAGTAGTTTACAAAATAGTCGAGCGAACATTCCGCTAGTAATTAACAGTGCCTTGTTGAATATGTTGAGGCAAGAGTCCGGCATCGGTGCTGAAGATGACGACGATGAAGATGAAAAGAACCTACCCGAAGATGGAGTCAATGTCAATTACGCTAATATTCGGAAAAAGGACATCGATGTGACAGATCTATGACTTTAGTGATTAGGCGTGACAATTGCGCGACGAATGTTTTGTGAGAGAATCAATTAGACTGCTTTAATTTTAGATTTAATATCATGATAAGCTCGAGTATACGTGTAGTCATACATACCTGGTAATTATTAAGAATTAACGCTCTCGTTAACATCTGTAAGTTGCATACGATGAGCTGTACTGTTGATATACCTGCCTGTAAGCGTAAGATCTAAAAATATTACTTATAACTGAAGATTATACCAAAGCAGTTTGTTATTAATATATCATGCATTTTAGAGTCTCGAAAGCTTAACGAAGTTTATTTATAATATGTTTTCCGTATGTATCTTAGTAAATTAATTAAATCCAATTAACTACGAATAATTTACGATAGGCTTTAGAAATGTACTTCTCAATGTTCAAAGTGTATGAGCGTAATATTTTTTATGATCAACCCATGGGAAACGGGAGTCATAAAGTCTCTACAATCTATGTAATTTTAATGCAACGTTGATTATAAGGTTAACTAATTAGATCAATTAGATAAATAGGAGATAGATAAATGATGATTTTTATTTGGATAGTTTTTGGATACATTTTTATAAAAATATATTGAAAGTAAGAGTTGCAATATTTTTATTTATTGAAAATTGGAGGTTTCGCACACATACTTCTAGGCTTCATATTAAAAGTAACTCGTGAGTTCAGAAACTACAGTCGCTCGAAGGTTCGAGTCAAGCTGATCGCAGGTGACCTCTTGCCGAAACAAATCTAAAACCTACACTCTCGAAATACAATACACTCCTAGCCTTAAATTTTCAACCATTGCTTCTTAATCATAGAACTTCCCTTTTCTGCAATCATGATAGTTGGAGCATTAATATTTCCTTTCGGCAACGAAGGCATAATCGAAGCATCAATGACTCTAAGCCTATCGATGCCATAAACTTTCAAAGTTGGATCTACGACGGCATCTCTATCAGATTTTGGTCCCATTTTGCAAGTGCCGACCATGTGCCAGCCAGGAGCAGAGTACAATTGCACAACGCATTTCCAATATGCATCGCTCCCGGCAATACAGTGATCGCAGCCAAGAATGGGCTTTTGTTTGAATCCTGCTTTGATGAAAGAACTTGTTTTGAATATTTTTTGCGTTATTTTTAATGCAGCAATGCCTCTTTCAACATCAGCTGGGTGAGTTAAATAGTTTCCATACATGAGAGGTGGATTGAATGTAGCATCAGTTTTATTCAATTTTACTGCTCCAAGGCTTTTCGTTTCTAAGACTACGCAACTAAAAATTATCTGGTTGTAAAAAAATCTTGCGAAATAAGGCTTGTCGAGCATATCATCAAGTGGAGTGATTTGAATGTCGGGAACTCCCGGCCTAGTCTCATAAGGTGTTTGAAAATATGCCATCGAATCTAACGATCCAGCAGTATTTGCAGATCCTTCGCGAGTGCTTAGCCAATAAGCGATGCTGTTTTGTAAATCTTTAACATCGCCCAAAACAGAGGAATTATCATTCAAATCAAAAGATAACGCCTTAATCGCTACATGATCGCGAAGGTTTTTTCCAACAGAAGGCAGTTCTTGAATCACCTCAATATTTGCCTCGGAAAGTTCCAACTTTGACCCGATCCCAGATAACATGAGAAGCTTGGGACTGTCGATAACGCCAGCTGACACAATAACTTCTTTTTTTGCAAAAACTTGCTTTGTATTATTACCCGTTACATATTGTACGCCCACAGCTTGCTTTCTTTTCGTATCAATAATTATTTTTGTCACTCGAGCTTTTGTTTTGATGATCAAATTACCTCGTCGTCCGCGGATCGGTCTGATAAAAGCCCCGTTGCTACTTTGCCGTGCACCATTAATCGTCGTCGATTGTACCCTTGCTCTTCCGATCATGCTACCTCCGGTTATATAGTCGATTTCTTGTAGACCCAGCTCACCCCAAGCGTTCATCAACGTATCGAAATTCTTGCTTTTGTTGAAATAACTAACCGTCAAGTATCCGCCAGTTCCATGGCTTACAGGGTCTTTGTTCGCGTTCTAGTACAATAATATCAAGTCATGAGACCAATACTATTCAATTTTATGTAAGAAAATAGTATGAGAAATCCTGCACTCACTTCTAGGAGCCTCGAATCTTCTGATTTTTTGAAATATGGTAAAACTTCGTCGTAGCTCCACCCTATGTTCCCGAGATGAGCCCAATGATCATAATCATCTTTAGAACCGCGAACATACCACATACCGTTAATTGAACTACTGCCACCCATTGTTTTGCCTCTTGGCCAAGAACATTTTTTGTTAGGATCTGACTGGCAAGCAACTGGCTCTGGTTGTGTTTGATATCCATAGTCAATGCTACTACCTTTTAAATAATACTCCATTGACGGGATCATGTCAGCAATCAGCGGTTCTTCGTCGCCAGCTTCTATCAGTAAAACCTGCATCATTCCATAACATAATTTCGAAAGATTTTCGATAAGTTGCTATCTCTAATTGTTTAAATTAAGCTTTACCTTCCATTTTTCAATTTCACTTAATCGATTCGCAAGAACACAACCGGCACTGCCCGCACCAACGATAATGAAATCATAATGATAGTCGTGTTTTTCACTACTTCTATGACTGGTTTCCAAGTTTATTGAATCACTAAAATATTCATCATTGGAGTGTCCTAAATAATTTGCTAAAAATGCCATGAACGCTATAACTGCTGGTTGACATTGCGATTGCGAAGGGTTTGAAATACATTCCTGAGTATGATTTGCCGGTGTCCACGGCATTTTCACAAATTAACGTTCAACCTCCTACTGGCGTAGCTTTTCAACTTAGTGTAAAGGATCTTATATACGTATACAATATAAAGTTCGTTATCTTAGTTTATTGTTCAGCTTACGTATCACTAATTTATGACTTGTAAGATTTAGTCACTTGATTTTAATTTGGAAACATAAATAAACTTGTAAGATAATACAAGCCTAAATCATAATATAAAATTTTCCTTGTTAATCAATTAAAAAATATCAACCCTGTGTTATTGAATAATTAAAAAAATTACATCATTGAATGTATGACAAGTAATTTTATGAAATAATTTATCGTTTATTAAAATATGTTTGTGCGTGTATATAGTATTTTAATATAATAAAACTCATAGGCTACATATGTGAAAAATACAGAGAATGGTTTTTTCAACTTTCTTTTACATTTTCACATTGTATACTCCCGTTCGTCAGTTCTATGAAATATTGTTAATTTTTGCACTTTAATTTATATTGTGATTCAAAGTAATAGAATAATTGAAAATAATTTTTAAAATACTAAATTAAAAATTTTGTAATCTGTTTTATAATTAATAAATTAAAAGTAACATTAAGAGACAAGGTATAAGAGACAGATATATACCTATAAAATCGTATGAATATGCGATTTTACAGGTGGTAATTTAATTAAATTTTACATTTACTCAATTAATGTTTACAACTTTATTGTTCAGCTTATGTATGACTATAATTTATGACTTGTTTAGTCACTTGGTTTGATTTTTGGAAATGTAAAGGAACTAGATAAGATAACACGACACTGTAATCACAACATAAAATTTTTCTATTTGAAAATTATTTATAAGTTATAAAATTATGATCATTAAATGTACAATGAGTAATTTTATACAAACATTACAGAATGAAGCTTTCAAAAATTTCCATGATATTCTATAATATTTTCATATTATAAGATGAGTTTCATTATTTTCTGTTGTTGGTAATTTGTATAACTAATTTTAATAATAAAGGTAAAGAAAAAGAAAATTAAGATATTTGAAATACTTTTATTATATCTGAGAGCAAAGATTAGGAGAATCCTCTTTTTCTTCTCCTAATCTCTAACTATAGATACTCGTAGCAATAAATAATGTGGGCATCAGAGACAAGGAAAGCCCAGGCAAAAACGAAAACCCAATGGAATTTTATGTACATTATTACTCGTTATGTCTCTTAGTCATAAAATCATAAAGCTAATAGAAAGGATTTTGTTTTCCATGATATTTGTCAATTTTCCATGGTTTATAAATTTCCAAAATAATTCCATATGGTTTCCATAATTTCTTGATTTTATGACAATCCTCATTCAAGTTAAATTCAGCACGTGTGCCTTCTCACCTTTTTAGGTATTGTGTAGTTTTTCACCAAAGTATTTCATTATATAGATATAATTAATACGATTAACAAATAAATTATGTGAGTACTTTGTAGAATAGTATCTATTAAGAATAAACACCCTGTACTGTTTAGTAAATTCAATATTCCTAGATATTTTTCAAACAAAGAGAAACTATTTTCTCTAGAAAATAAGCTTTTTAAGCACTTCTAAGAATTATTTTAGTAGAGAATATGTTTTATACTTCTTAAAACTTTTATGACAATTGAATAATTTATTTATTTTAAATTTGTTCTGATAATGTACTTGCTTTTAATTAATAAAACATTCAAAATAATATGTTATGTTTTATTGAATTGAATATCTGAATAATCTAAATATTTGACCGGTACTTTTTCATTCTTTATTATTAAATAAAAGAAATTGTTTTTATTTATTTTTTTTTGTTTTAATTAATTTTTGTATTGATGATAATTTTACATATTTTGTATGTGCATATTATATCTGTATTCTCAATAATTGAGTATAGTACAGTCACTTTTATACAAAAAAGTAAATTTAGGTTTCTGAAATAGAGCTTTTCTTTTTTCTTTTGCCACAGAATCTTTGCATACAAACACTTATAATGTATTGTAAATTATAAGATACCTGCAGTATAAAATAGTAAAACCAAAAAATATTATCCAAGCAATTTGGATACATATTTATAAAAGTACACCATTGAATTAGTGAGTAATTACGTGTTCATATTATTTTTTCTATCTTTGATTATTTGTCAGTAATTAGTAATTTTCAGAATCATGAAATAGAAAAATAATTAATCCTTGAATAAGTAGACAATCCAATAACCGATATGATAAACTTATATAAATATAAGAGTTAGGGTCTGTCCATATTTCAATATAAAGAATTAAAATCAATTACTTGTTCGTAAAATTTATTGGACAGTAAATTATATGAAACATGTTACATAGATATTTTGAAACTATAAAAAATGTAATAAGTTTTAAAACATACAGCTGTAAGTATATGCAATATTGAACACATGGAAAAAAAACCTTAAACATTATGAAGGTTATATAAAAAATATAATTTTGAATTCTAATGATTAATTCATGCTTCTATTCTTTCTAACATAATTAAATAACTATATTTACAAAGCTTAAATATGTTATATATATTAAACAATACTAATATATTATTACACATTTTGTAATAATGCATTTATATTAACACAATAATTTTATTATGCAACTTCCATTCTTAATAAAAAGTTTTTGAATTATCTTGTGTTGTTGATCACATTTTAAACATTGTACAATACCTAGTTTCTATTCAAAATAGTTTTTGAAAAAACCAATCATTTGTAAATAAGGTAGAAGAAAAACAAAGCCAACAAATATAATTTAAAATATTTCTAATAAAATCCTATTGGATTGAGAAACTTGTAGAATATTGTTCTTGTTAAGATTTGATGAAAAAAATAAAATTATAAACTGGAAATATCTACCTTATTTATATTTAATTATAATTTAGTTATAATGAAATAAATAACATCGTTATAAAAGAACGATACATTTTGAGAATCTACTATGAATAAATATCTATAGAGCAATATTGTCAAAATCTTTTTACAAATTAGTAAAGTTATAATTCATGTTTTCAAAAAAAAAAATTTTGATTTTGTTAACATAGAACAAACTTAAAAATTCAAAATTTACTTTTAAAAAGAATTTTTACTGAGCTGGTTGACTGGTAGGTTCTTCTATTACATCATCATCTTGTGTATCATCTTTACTATTCTCATGTAAAAGGACAAATTCTCTGGTACTAAACCCAAATTTCACAACATCTCGCTCTAAAAGTTGATGATACCGACGTGGCTCAATTTTGACATTATTTACGTAAGTTCCATTAGCAGATTCTAAATCTATTAAATAAAGTCTAATCTGTTTTCCCTCAGTCCCATTTTCTCTCTTGAATGGTACTAAACGATATTGAAATGCAGCGTGCTGTTTTGAAACTGAAGGGTGATCCATGGGAAAATCAGCAATTTTCCTGTCTCTACCAATCAGGTAGGCAGATTGTCTATGTAGATATATAACTGGCAATTGCTTTTCACCTTTAAATGGATATAACCTCCAAATTCTCTTTGGTTTTCGAGCATCTGGAGGTTCTGAATATTTGATCACTCTTCCATGCACTGTGTTTGCATCTTCGGTCAGCTTTCCAGAAGTTTCAAAATTAGGCTTCTGTTTTTCTTGAGGCTGAACTTTTTCTTCCTTCACTTTCGGTTTGCCCCACTCTGGCGATGCGTCCTCCTTTTTTACAAACGACTGAAACAAAATAGAATTTAACCACTGTTAATCAAGGTTTGGATATTGATATTATTCGACGAACATAGTTTAATTAAAATGTTTGCAAACCTGTTGGAAACGAGATCTCTTGCTCCGATCATCATTTCTTCTAAAGTTATTGCTTTGGTCACGACTCTTGTCGCGTCTATCATCGTCCCCTCTGTGTGATCTGTCAACATCGTGATTGCGATGTCGGTTGTTTTCATCGTTTCCTCGAGATCTTTTACTATCCAATTCTCGATGATGGGAACGACCTTCGTCTTTCCTATGATGATCGTCATTGCTCTTGCGTTTACGGTGATAAGTGTCTTCAGGGTTACGTCGGTCATCCCAGCCACGGCGTGCCTTAGATTCCGACATACCAATTTCTGTTTTGAAGAAAATCTTATGTTCAAAACACTTTTTCAAGTTTATTAAGTTTTAAGGATTATTCTCTTATTAATTAGTGACAGAGAATAACCTGTTCACTACAATCCTACAATACAACTGAATACACATAATGGTAGAATGTATAGAAATCACTTTCTTTAGCATTGGTCGATTAGTCGTTGGAAACTGCTGTATACAATATTCGTGATTCAACGATACCGGTGCGCCGCCCTGGTGGATCAAGCAGGAAGCTGAAAACTACCTGAAGATTTAAGGCCCTCGCCACGTATGTGCATATGCGCGCGTACGAGGGCGTATGTATGTACATACATACAAACGCGTACAAATCGCTAAAAATTTTGATAGTGCCAACAACAGAAAGTTACTACTATTCCTCGCATGCCCCAAACGAACACACTTACTCCCGGAACAAACGTATCATAACGCTATATTATTGAAGGTTTGTTCCGGGAGTAAGTGTGTTCGTTTGGGGCATGCGAGGAATAGTAGTAACTTTCTGTTGTTGACACTATCAAAATTTTTAGCGATTTGTACGCGTTTGTACGCCCTCGTACGCGCGCGTATGCGCATATGTGGCGAGGGCCTAAAAAATAGCACTGGAAAAGATATATACCATATTAATAGTATATAATTAAAAGTGTTCCTAGGTCCCGAATAAAAAAACGCTTCAAATGGAAAGATATATGTATAATTCCGTTTTTTAAATAAAAAATTATTAAGAAGTTGTCTAGTTTTTTGGCAAGTTAATTTGAAAGTTGTTAATACGTGGGAAGCTTTCTGCTATCTTTCAACATGTTGGGGTCATCATTTGTTATTATTTGTTATGTTTTCTTAATTATTAACATTTTAGATAACTTAAAAAAACCTTTAGATGAAGGACTACGTATGTGTATATGTTTAGCCGATTAGATTATAATAGTATATACGGCTATAAAACTCGCGAGGAAAGAAAAGTAGAAATAATTTTGTTATAAATCCTCAGATATAAATGGAAATTTCGATCGAAATACCGGTCAGTGACTGTTATAAAATTATTGTATGCAAATATTCATATGCATATACGCCAGTAGTACATATTTTTTCTTTAAAATTTTTTCTAGATTAGGGTTAGCTGTAAATGAAATTGAAAAGAATTGATTAAAATTTTATAATGTGCAATTATGGATTTCAATTTTTCGTTGAAAAGTAATCTCATATAGATTCTTATAGTCGAGATTAGTTTTTAAGATTTTTAACGCGACTAACCATTTTTTAAATAATTTTTTGTTACTTGGAGGCTTATAAAAACATAATTTATCGTTTTCCTTATTCTGCGACAATAAAAAACTATACTATAAATTATTCTTAATTTTTTCCACTCCTGATGTTTGATAATTATATTAGTAATCTTGATCTTAGGGATGACTTATAGGGATGACTCCTAAGATCAAGATTACTAATATAATTAAACAATATACTCTTTTTATTTCCTATTTGCCATTTGCACTTGCACAATGAACAGTATAACGAATGTAAACAACGCAGTACTTGGGTGTGAGCCAGTAAATACCTGCTTGGATTAGTCGATTAAAAAAAACTAGACAACTTATTAAGCATTTTTTTAGTTGAAAAAATTAGTTACACGTATATCTTTCGATTTCATACGTTTCTTTTTTTATTCAGGACCTTGGAATATATATTTTTTTGATTAGTATGTTCCAGTTAGCGTTAGATCTTTGTGGAGAACAGCATAGACGTATTTTCACCGCGCTCTACTCGAAAAGTATTAACCAATCAAGTTAAATGACAAATAACTCAAATTTACTCTTAAATAACATAATAAAAAAAATAAGTAACGGCCAAAGTGGCTTCTTACTCATCAGGGAATACAACGCTTAGTCCTACGCAAAACAACTTTGAAGAGTGAAAAATCCATAAAAAATAAAACAACGAAGTAGCTAAGAAAATTAACTACAAAACAAGAAACGGCAAATTTAATTACCAAATTATTGGCTAAACCAATCTACAAATAAATGAGGTACTACGGGAAAATCAAACTGAAAAAAACCAAACAATGAATAACGAAGTGAACATGGTAAAAAATAAATCTTCTCCAATTTTTGTACATAAAGTAGAAAATATCCGCCCATTAGAAAATCTGCTAAACACAATCTAAAAACGAATACACGTTCAAAATAAAGTAATAATACGACTGATAAGAAATACATAAAATTAATAGGTTATATTGTAATTAAATTTAAACCACCGTACGTAAAATGAGGTATCCTACAATGTCACAACTGTCAATAAAAAACTATTATAAGAAAAGTGCAGCTTATGTTAAATGTGCTAAATAACATGCAACTGAATTAGACTATCTGATTAGAGGAAATATTGAAGAAAATGAAAGAAGTAAAGTGCGCAAATTTTGACAATAATCACACTGCTAATTATAAAGAATGCTCAGTTTGCAAACAGCTTGAACAAAAATTATACCTATCCCAGATTAAGAAAAAGCTCTAAGTCAAAACAGTAATCATCTTCAATCTAATTTAAATGTAAATATAAACAGAGTCAGACCAAACAAAACATGCCCACGCAACAGCAAAGCAAAACAAACAGAGTAAGACAGAAGAATTAAATCAAACAAATACTCAGATAGAACCAAGTAAATACGACAACGATGCAAATAAAAATAAATTTGAATATATAATTCGGAACAGTTAATGCAAAGAATGGACACTATTTTAAACTTATTAACAGTATTAGTAAATAAAATAGCACAATGAATAGTTTGAAACTCGGTATCTGGAACATAAACAGGCTTAGACAGAGACATCTCGAATTAAGAGCATTTTTTATCAACGAAAATATCGATATCATCCAGAAACACACTTTACGAGCAAGAACTATCTCAACGTACTAAAACTACATTGTACTTAAAACAAATCACCCACACAATAAAGTACACGGAGACACTGCAATTATAATCGAAACAAAAATAAACCACTACGTCTACACACAGACACTAGTTAAATTTATTTACAATTAGTAACTAGTATAATCATAAATGATAATAACGACCTGATAACAGAATCAGGTGTTTTAACTGCCCTCGAACTAAACAATAACAAAAGAAGACTGGATTGACCAACTACTTCCAAACTTTATAAAATCGCTTTATAGCAGGAGATAATTATAATACTGGGGAGGGGGGGGTCAAGATTATCAACTCCAGTCTTTAGAGGTAGAGTACTCTATGAAATTTTACAAAAAAATAACTACACTCCAATATCCACTGGAGAACCAACAAATTAAAATAAGCTACCAGATTTAATAGATTTTGTAATCGTAAAAGATATAAATAAAAGATATTTTGAAGTATTATCATGCCTAGACTTAACATTAGACCATTTTCCATTATTAATTTTTCTGCATTCCTAAATAATAATATTTTGATTGGATAGAAAAATTGCGTGTGATTTTTACTAACAATTCAACACATTCATTTCTATAAAAACCATATTGGAATGATTGGAATATCTATACTGATGTGAGAGTGTTTAACTTTTTGTTTATTTTAACAAAAAAAAGTAACTAAGTTGTGATTGTCGATTTCCCGCTGAGTTTCTCCATTGGCATCCCTATATATATATACTGATACAAGTGAGTCTTTTGGCCGCTTGGCGTCGACACCGCTGTAGGCTGTAGGTCAAAGAAAGAAAGACTACAGAACTACAGTCTACACGACCGGAGATCAATGTCCATTACATTCTCAAGTGAAAAAAGAGGAACCAGGGCAATATATAACACGTATCTACTGTCGCTCACGTTCCACACCACAAATTTCTTTTAGTGTACGAGATTTTATTGAGCTGATCGCAACCATAAATTAAGAGAATTATCTCTGATTAGGATCTTTTCCATGAATGTATTTACTCCTAATGTGGGGTCCCTTCAGGTCGAAGACTCGCTCTGTCTCAGCATCGCCTGTTGATATTAACCCGGCAGAAAGATATTCAAATAGCAGAATTCGTAATGACTACAATTTATGTACTCGATACGTTGAATAAGCTCTATAATGATTATAATTAAATTTTCTGCAAGGAAAGATACCTTATCGACTAGCTTAGTAAAATAAGTGTTGCCATCTATTGCTCATGAAATGAAATGAGTCATCTCTCACCACTCTCACCAGCGCAAGCAGCAGATGCCCAGCTGGATAGGTGGATTATATAACTATATTATTCTAGTTTTATTATGGTTATGAAGATCAACAATATTATTAATCATTATTTATAGCAGTATAAAATTTTGAAATAAAGACGGGTAGAGATTATTTTCGTTTGACATGGGTGATTTGTTTGATTTGGCGAACCTAATAACAACGGTAGGCGTGGACGCAGTAAAGATCAAACCGGAGCCCGGGCTCCCAGAAAAGTCATCCAACGAGATATTAACTGAACTTTTCAGCACTTTTGACGTACCCGACGATGACGAATCAGAAAATTCTCGGAGCAGCAAGGAAGTTGAACAAAAGAACGGCACTGACGTCGAACAGATGGATAAAACGAAAGTAAAGGTAAAAGTTGAGAAAGACAACGAGCCGGGTTCAAGTAAGAAGAAGAAATCTAAGAAAAAGCACAAACACAAAAATGACAATAAAGATAAAGAGAAAAAACACAAGCACAAGAAAAACTCAAAACATGATTCTTCTGACAGTGTCAGCGATGCTGAGAATGGAGGTTCATATAGTTTCTTATTTTATAATATATTTGCAGACTTTCTAGCATTATATAATATAGCTGTAATATTCAAGTATTTAATTGGAATATTATTCAAATTTTACTTCAAGTATTACTCACAAAAACTAATATAATCAATTTTATTCACAGGCTCTAAGAGAAAAAAGAAAAAAAAGAAGTCAAAACGTAAACATGAATCTGATTCCTCCAAAATCTTAGAAAATGAAGAATCAAGCTCAAAGCGCAGAAAGTTGGATAAAGAAAATAAAAACCAATCATCAAAGAATGATGGTAAGATAATATATTGAATATGCTCTGTTCATACAGTTTTCAATAGCATTTAAATAAAATTTGTTTATTAATTTTATAAAATACATAGAATCTTTTGTACAAAATAATAATGATATATTAATGCAAAAGTTCCGTAAGAGAAATTTTGGTAATTCTAATCATAATTTTATTTAATTTTAATTTTATTTTCTTATTTACGTTTTTTTATGTGATTTTGAATAGTATATTGACAATAAATCTTTGAATGTGAGTTTTTAAATATATCTAATTTTATTTAGAAAATTCAAAGAAACAAGAGGAAACCTCAAATGCTGTGAAAATAAAGCAAGAGAAAATTGATAACAAACATGTACCAGAAATCTCAAATAAAAAAGACGCTAGTCCTGTTATATCTTCCATATCTAAAAGATTAGACGATGATGCAGAAGCTCCTGAAGTACCAAAGTTACTAGGTTTGTATCATTTCATTGAAAGATTTAATATAAATTCAGTAAATTATAACAGAAAAGTATATTTAAAAAATTAAGAAAAAATATCAAATGTTTTTGTTATTACAGAAAAAACCAAAAATTCTACAATTTGCAAAATTCAAATAAAAGATCTTAAAAACAGTGAAGTGTACAACAACACTATAAAAGAAGTAGAAAACAAAATAAAGAAAAAAGTGGAACGTATGGAAGATGGTGAAATAACCGACAGTGAAGACGAAAATCTAACTCCATCCTTAAGTCCTACACCTCCATTAGGAAGCAGTCATTCTGGAATAAATAGTTTACGTTCCGATAAGAAACGACGTTCAAAAAGTCCATCTTCTCGAAGCACAAAAAAGAGTGATTTAAGAAATACACTTAAAAAAAAAGACAAGAAAAAACACGTCAGTAGCAGTAGATCTAGCTCTAAAAGTAATTTTAAAGATGGTAAAAAAAGGCGTAGAAGTAGAGATAAAGATAGAAGTAACAGCTGTCACACTAGAGACAAAAGAACGCGAAGTCGAAGCGGTAACATTTTTTAATTATCTTTTTATAAAATCCTTAATAACGGTTTGATCAGAGGTTTTATATATTTAATATTTGTTTATTTGTCTATTTCATAGCTGATAGAAAAAGATATTGTAGAGAAAGAAGTCGAGAAAGGCGAAACAGGAAAAGAAATACCGATAGAGAGCGAGATCGAGAGGATAGATACAGTCGAAGTGAAGATAGAAATAGAAGACGAGGACGTAGTAGGAGTAAAGAAAGGAAGTATGTATGAATTATTTTTCATATAGAATATTATAACATTGTTTAAATTTCTGTAATTTTTCAGAGAACGTATTGAAATAGACAAAAAGAAACTTTTAGAAATAGCTCGACGAAATGCAATTAATATGATAAAGAAAGGTAAATTGCCATTAGCTCAACAAGATAAAGCTATTGCAGCAATTCAAGCCGGTGGTAAAAGCATAGAAGAGTTAACAGGTAAATAAGAATGATATTGACATTGTTTTCACTAAATTTTTATGGGTTAAATCATTGAATTAACCATAAATTAATTTTTAGACTTCTGTAAATCTTTGTCAAAGTCTGAAGCATTGGGAGAACTATCAAGTGTATCATCCGATGATGAAAGTAGTACAGAAAAAGGCTTTCATCATCCATTCTTAATAAAAGAACGTCCAAATTTAATAATTATGAATATTCGAGTTAGTATTATCACAGAATTAACTAGCATAACTTTTTAAATATTAAAACTTATGAGTATTTTTATAAATCTCTTTCAGGATGCTAAACAGTTACCAACAAAAACATTTTTAGAGAAAACGACTGAAACAACTACCCAATTACGTTTACAATTTCCTGTATCTAGCGGACAACAACACAGAAAAAGTGGTAAGAAACCTTTAATGAATGTACAAACATCAAACTAATTGTAAAATTACCAGTCAACAAATATTTAAATTCAATATATTAGCAAGCATTTATTTGTAATTTGAACTGATTGTTGGAAGCCTTTAAATCGTAATTGTCTGGTTAATTGAATGATTTAAATAATAAATTGTAATATTTTACTTGTGATAGAAAAAGAATGGATTCCAGTGTCACCAAAACCTAAGAATCAAAAATCTGAGACTAAGAAATTATTTGTTGCTGCAAAAGAAGTTTTCCACACGACACCTCAGGCTATTGTGACTCCACCATTGTCTACTCAAGAAGTTCCTATTGTTCCTGATACCCCAATCGCTCCAGTGATACCCATGCAATCTGGAATTCCAGTTGATCAATCTACACATGTACCTCAACTAGTTTCACCTGAACAGTCCGTTTTTCCTGAACCTTCTGCAGAAGTATGTATATTACTCTACTATAGTGAAAATTAAATTTTTTCGATAAAAATACTTATGTTACAATTGAATATTATAGCAAGTTGATATTAGCTCAATAGTGTCCCAACGATTGGCTGCTATGAGAAAATTATCTGAAAATCCAAATGATATACAAGCTCTTAATCAAATGTACAAAGCACAAACTGAGGTATGTACATTTTTTTGAATTATTGAATGATCAGTCACTTGATCAATTAAATAATTGCTTTGTATACTGATGCAGATGAAAACATGGATAGAAAGTAAGCAAGTTCCAGGTCAATTTACTGGTTCTACTGGAGCCAGAGTGCTTACACCAGCTGAATTAAATTCAGGGCATCAAGCTTGGGCCAGAAAGGTAACAAAATTAGAAACAATATTCACTTCCTCTTGTTTCCTTGCTTCAATGCTAGGTAAAGTTTGTAAATTTTTAACAAAAAGTTGAAAGTTTATAAGCTCTAAATTTTATACTTAAATTTCGAATTTGGCTAAATGAGTGGCCAAAATTGTATTGCCAAGCTATTTTCCTCAATTGCTTTAGTGCTAAAAGTGACTTAAACTCTTTAAGTCACTTTGCCTGTAACAAGTTTTCAGGTACAGTCTTGTTGAATATCAAAGATATCGTCTATGTCTTCGGTATTACAAAGACTGTGTTGCAGGCACAGACCATTTCTTATCAAGGGGTGGATTCTGTGCCTGTACGGATACAGAAAATAATTGTTATTTCAATGATTTTTTTCTGTAAGATTACTATGAAGTTCAGTATCAGCTTCCAATTATTTATTATCATTAAGCTAATCTATTAATTATTAAAGTCTAAAAACCTATTGAAAGAGATATAGAGAAATTAAATGACTCATGAGTCAGTTAATGATTCTGACTGATGAAGACTAATGAATTAACTCATCAATTGTCCAATTTATTTATTATGAGTTGATCAATTATTTTGAAAAAGCTGGTACAAGAGTTTTCTAGCAATCTGTATCCACCTGAGGGTTTGTTACAGGCATTAAGCTATATTGGGGAAGGATCACCAACTGCAGCCTGAAGTTTTTCATTTTATTTAATATTTGGTGAGTATTTGAACGAATGTCCCACTAGTACTGCTTCATCATAATTTATTTGTTTACTTGTTTACTCTTATACTTAAATATATTGATAAACTATATGTACATATCAAAACTTGCGATAAATATTGTTTTAAAACGATAAATTGCAGAAGTACTTCAATTACTTTTCTCTTAATGTATAGTGTAATTTAAACATTTATTACCAATTAAATTTTTATTAACCAATTACCAAACTTTATCATTAAAAATCATTTTATGTTGAACAATTTTTAATTATAAAAAATTGCATGTTTTTGAATAAGAAAATATGTTTATGCTCATTTCACATAAAAATCATTGCCCTGAAAAAGTTATAATTTACTTCAACAATTAATATTCCATCTATTTTGTTTGTTTCAAATGACTTTATAACATAGGATCAATTACTGTCAGCACAACCAGTCTCTGGGGGTATGGGAATGGCGCTGCTACAAAAAATGGGTTGGAAACCAGGGGAGGGATTAGGGAAAAATAAAGAAGGGACATTGGAACCTTTACAACTGGAGGTCAAACTTGACAAAAGAGGTCTGGTTTCTGATCAAGATATTGTAGCACCTAGAATGGGAAGAACTTCAAGATCTTCTGCACCTACAGTTAAAAATTTAGATGGTATGTTTAGATCCATTGTCAAAATTGGAAAAAATTATATTAAAAAAAAGAGAATGTTTGTCTAAAAAAATGTCATGTTGGATAATAATTAAAGCAAGAAAAAACTATTGACTATAAGACATTAATCTTTTCTGTACATCATTCAATTAATACTTTATATTCGTACTACATAATGTAAAAAAATTACAAGTTCATTTACACTGTATGCGTGTGTGTATATATATCATATATTAATTTACGTTTTCAGGTAAACATCCAGTTTCTTTACTTGGAGAATACTGTTCTAAACGTAAATATGGAGCACCTACATATGAATTATGCTTTGAATGTGGACCAGATCATAAAAAAAATTTCTTATTTAAGGCAAGTCTTTTTTTCTGTGATCAAATGTTTTAATTAAAAAAAACTTTTATCTTTTCATGATTATTTTATACATTTCAGGTTAGAGTTAATGGCATTGAATATAAGCCAGCAGTAGCAAGTCCCAATAAAAAATTGGCTAAAGCAGAAGCTGCACAAATTTGTCTGAGATCAATAGGTCTTCTACGATAATTGATTATAATTTATTAATCAGTTACAGACATGCTATTGATCCAGTATTTGTTAAACTTTTTGTAATACTACAATTACTATGTAACTTTGATTAATCAGATATTTGCAATTTCATACTGTATATGTTTTTTTATTTTAATTGACGACAACAATATAAAATAAAACAGTAACTTTAAAAAAGTTACTGTTTTAAAGTAAAATAAAACAGTAACTTTTTCAAAGTTACTGTTTTATTTTATACTGTTATACCTTTGTAAATGAAAATGAATGGAGCACTTTTATTATATTTGTAGATATTGTAAATATGTATGAATGTTTTCAAGAATGTTATTGAAATTGCTATTTAATTATTTTAAATATTTATAGATTAATCATCTCTGTAGTAATTTGTCTGTGACATATAAATAAATCTGTATTTGTTGCAATAGCAAAATAAATCGATTTTTTTATTCAAGTACAACAATATTGTAATTTTTTAAACTACAAAAATATAAAAATAATTTCGACGACAAATTCAAAAATAAAAATGTTACATACGTGACTGACATTTACTCAAACCTAACCCTTCAGAGTTTAGCTTTCGTATTTATCCCGCGCCGTGCGCGACGGATATCATGTATAACGGCTAAATCTTTGACTTTGAAACGCTACAGTGTTACAGTGACAGTGTTGAAGAGAGCAATTTTGTTTTCCGAGGTCTTTCATGAGGACTAAAATTTAATGTGCAATAAATATTATCCGTGTAACAGAAAAAATTGCCTTAAAAGAGAAATAAACTGGAATTTAATTGTTTAAACAATGGCTATGTATAATGATCAGTTCTTTTCTGACTATAAAGAAGTTTGGAGCAGGTCAGATTTTCCTCTGACTCTAGAATCTGAAATAATAAGATCTAATTCAAACTCGACAGAAGCAAGTTATGATAATCCTATGAAGTCTTTACTATCTCTTGATGAAACTATTTTGAATAATTTGGAAATTGATAATGACAAAGTCAACCAAAATTGCATAGAAAATGAATCTATCAATGAATCTTGGTTCAATGATGATTTAGATAAATCTAGATTTGCAGATACTGCAAGTCAAATAAATAGTGATATTTTGAGTCGGAACATTACTGCTGATTTGAACAACTCTGTTAGTTTATTAAAGAAAAAATTATTTCTAACACATACAAATCAAGAAAATTCAGTTAAAAGAAGACATATAGATTTAAGTAAGAATGATGTTACTCCAAAATCGTTTTTTGGGTTGCCTGATAAAGTAAAGAATCTTATTAGAAATTACAAAGGAATAGACAAACTTTATGGTATGTATATTTTAACTTTAACAGTTTATGTATATTAATATGTATATTAAACTTTAATATTTTATGAATGATTATTATAAAAAATGTTTTATATGTGTAATTATTTCTTTTAGATTGGCAGGAAAAATGTCTAAACATGCTTGCAATAGGTGAAAGAAAGAATCTCATTTATGCTTTACCAACAAGTGGTGGTAAAACTCTTGTGGCAGAAATATTAATGCTTAAAGAAATTGTGTGTAGAAAGAAAAATGCAATGTTTATTCTTCCATTTGTAGCATTAGTCCAAGAAAAAGTAAAAATTTCTACAGTTTGTTCAATTATCTATATGCATGTCTTTATATAATTTATTTATTGTAGATTCAATCAATGACACCTTTTGCCTTAGAACTCAATTTTCTCATTGAAGAATATGCAGCGGAAAAAGGTCATTTCCCACCAAGGAAAAGAAGAAAAAAAAATTCGTTATACGTGTGTACTATAGAAAAAGCACAAACAATTATTAATTGTCTTATTGAATTGAATCGACTAGATGAGGTGAGTCAAATTAATTTTTAATAATTTTTTTTATTACTATACTTAAGATGCTTTATGTCTTTTAGTTAGGAATTATTGTAGTTGATGAGTTACACTTATTAGGAGAAAACGGTGGAAGAGGAGCTACTTTGGAATGTTTATTAACAAAAGTAATATTCTCTGAACGTAAGAGTTGTATCAATATTTTTGAACAGATATTGCATTTTATCAATTTTAAAAATTGTATCTTTACAAAACTTAAGTTATATATTATTTTTAAACAGGAAATATTCAAATAATTGGGATGAGTGCAACAATTGGCAATTTAAGAGAGATAGCTAGATTTTTAAATGCAGAATTATATCAGCAAAATTTCAGACCAATTGAGATCAAAGAGTATGTGCAGTGTGGAAATTCTAAATGGCTCATCGATAAAAGAGAAGAAAACATGTTTACTAGAGAGAAAATAATTAATTATCAGGTATACTATTTTATTCTTATTAATTTTGCAATATCTCAACAATTATTAAACAATATAACTATTGTAGTACACCGAAAAAGCTCGCGAAAGAGACAAAGATTTTTTGGGTGGTTTAGTTATGGAAGTGGCACCAAAAGATTCTTGTTTAGTATTCTGTTCTACAAAAAAGAATTGTGAAAATGTAGCTGTACTTCTTGTTGATGTACTGCAAGGGTATATTTTTATTCATTTTACGTGAATTACTTATTTTATACAGATTACCTTCTATTTTCTTAAAAATATTTTCTCTTCAATATAGAAAAAAAACGGAAATGCAAAAACACAAAGCGGAGGAAAAACTTATACTTCTAAATGCTCTGATAACTGAAAATGGACAGATTTGCCCGATTCTAAGGAAAACTATTCCATTTGGATTTGCTTATCATCACTCAGGATTAACTGCTGAAGAAAGAAGATTAATTGAGGAAGCTTTTAAATCCGGTGTCTTGTGCGTTATATGTTGCACATCAACTTTGGCAGCAGGAGTTAATCTCCCAGCCAGAAGGGCAAGTAGTTTTCTTATCTTTTTCTTATTTACTAGAAATGAAACTGTGTTGTCAATTTATAATCGTTATAGGCAAAAACTATTTAATTATTTTTTAGGTAATTATACGATCTCCTTACGTTGGCACACAATTTCTAAATATTAGTCGGTATAAACAAATGATTGGCAGAGCAGGCAGAGCTGGTTTAGGGGAAATAGGAGAGAGCATTTTAATATGCGCCAAAACTGATGCTGAGAAGGTCAGTTTGTCAAAATTATACGTATACGAAAATTACCAAAGCAGTTTAGAACTGAAACTTCGTTGTGCGATTTACAGGTGCGGGAATTATTGAGCTCAAAAATGGATGACTCTATAAGCTCGCTACACGAAGAGAAAGATCGCGGAATCAATAATTTGATTATCAGCTCAGTTCTTTTATCTGTAGCTTCAACAAGAGCCGATGTACACAAAATTATGTCAAAAACGCTATTAAAAGTACAAGAAGACCGACTTTGCGTTTCAGTCAAAGAAGTTACCGATAAAGCTCTAGTATCATTACTAAGAAACCATATTCTTAGGTTGAAAGAAACAAATTCAATAAAATCAGATTCAAATCTAGATACCAGTGTTAGATTTCCTACACAGATTGAACAAAACGAAGTTGACGAAGAAACGAAAAAATCTGTAAAGAAAACGAAAAATATCATCTACTTGACTAATAGTACAGAGCTAGAACTTTGTCCTCTTGGAAAAGCAGCAATGAAGGGTACTTTTATTAAATTATAAAATGTATGCACGCTTATGTATTAAACTATGCCTTTGTGTTTTAGGATCTATCGATTTACATACTGCTGAAAAATTATATGAAGATTTAAAGATAGCTCAACAAAATTTAATTCTTGACAATTACTTACATCTTCTATATTTAATTACTCCTTTCGAGAAAGTTAGTCAAGTAAAGCCGGTTGGCGATGTTTATTATGATACTGTAAGTAATTACTTAGATTTCTTTTAAAAATAGACCTTAGATTAAATGGTTTAGTATAACTAATTTTTTTTGTAGATTATGAAATTACCACCAAATGAAATGCAGGTTGCTAAATTGCTCGGTATAAACGAAGCAACTGTGATCAGAATACGCGCAGGAATGCCTACTTCCGTAAATTGACATTTAATTCGATTTTGTGTGTGTGTGTGTGTGTATGTGTGTGTGTGTGTGTGTGTATGTGTGTGTGTGTGTGTGTGTGTGTGTGTGTGTGTGTGTGTGTGTGTGTGTGTGTGTGTGTGTGTGTGTGTGTGTGTGTGTGTGTGTGTGTGTGTGTGTGTGTGTGTGTGTATTACTTTATCATAATTTAAAATTTTCAGTCTGTTAGTACTGCTGTAATAAACAAATTCTACGTAACTCTCATGTTACACGAACTGTGGCATCGACGACCGATTCATAAGGTAGCTGCAAAATATCAAGTCGATCGTGGAACAATACAAAATTTGTTAAGTTCTGCATCTTCTTTTTCTTCATCGATCGTTCGATTTTGTCAAGAATTGGATGAATTTTGGGTATTCAAGAATCTATTATCCGAGTTTGGTCAAAAGTTAACGTACTGTTGTGCTGCTGAACTGGAACCATTAATGGAATTACCGTTTGTTAAAATTGTAAGCATTTTATTTTACCTTGCTATCCTATTATATATTTTTGCATATTGATAATTAAATATTTCACTGAAGGGACGAGCCATGCAATTGTACAGAGCGGGATATCAAACTTTACAGTCAGTTGCAAAAGCGAAACCAGACGAGATGGTGGATAAAATCAATCATTTACCGAGAAGAATTGTTTCACAAATTATTTCTGCAGCTAAGGTACGTTGATATATTTAAATTTACATTTATTTTATAGAATTATTGATAAATATGATTTGATTGCAGTTGCTGGTGCTAAAGAAAGTTGAAAATTTACGAGATGAAGTAGAAGATGTTCTGGATGGTTTGGAAATTTAAAACTTTTTGTTTACAACATTATGACGACTAGTGAAACGTACTATATGACTGTGATATTAGTTGAAACAATTATACTATATTTCTGATTATTATTTACAGAATTTATTTATTTATCAAAGCTGTAATTCTCTTTTTGTTTCATATGATGGTAAAAATGCCGCATTACAGTAATGTGAAATTCGATTTTTTTTGTATACATAATAAAAGTTTAATATTTGATTTATTAAATCAATTGGTATTTTCATAAATTTTAAAAAAATCCTAAAAACTGAATTGTTGTGCTTATCAGATCAACACATTCAAAAATTATGATGTGTAGTTCAAGCTAGCACAAAAATCAAATTGTCATATAACAATTTCAAGCTTTCATTAGTTTAGAATGATTGAAATTGATACTTATGATACAATTATATAATTTTAAAGTATTTTTATTTCAAAAATCAACAAAATCATTTGTATTCATACATATATATACTGTTACAATAAAAATTTTTATTTTAGTTTTCATTTTATAATTCATGAAAAAAAATTCCTTTCATACTTCATCTCTTTTTGTATAAACAAGGTTTCAAAGTTAAAGAAGGAAGCTTTTTAGCATCTTTTTTTAAAACATCTTTTGTTTTTTTGAAATCCATAAAATAGAATAAATTATAAGATAAATCTTTCCATGTATTGACAAATCCATATTGTGTCATTAATTTAATGAATTCATCTACTTTGTCAAATCTGCTTTCTACTTCTGCTATTTTAAGAGTACCACTGAAAAACCATACAATATTACTACTATTTGCTTTCAAATGATATTACAATGACAATATTAGTCTAAAACTTACTTCATTGCTAGAACTCGATTCGCTTCAAACAAATAGTCACCAAGATTTGAACCCATGAGAGAAAGGCAAAATACCACAACATTAACACGTCCAGTTAAAAGTGGTGTGTGAGCCATATCACAAGCCTTAACTTTCTCATTAATAGCTACTAAATCAAATGAATGAACAGTCTGAGGAACAGAATCTGCAAGTTTTGCCTCGCCACAACCAAAATCTGCTATTACATGGTCTTTTGGCCTACAATTAGATTTAATTAATTTTCATAAGTGTTTGAACAAGAATTTTCTTATTAATTTTTATTTTCATTTTCAACTTACATCTTTATAACAGATTCAATTATAATATCTATAGGATTTACAGGCCATTTTTTCACTTGTTGTTTGTATCCTTCATGGTATGCATAAAAAGCATTAGGATCTTCTTGAAAATATTTTTGACTGGCTGAACTCTCTGTACTGTACATCTGCTCATTCAAAAATCTAAATCGAGAAGATCTTAGTTGAGCCAACATTCGTTCTTTTAATGAGAGAGTTGTTACAGACTTCTTTTGTTGCTTCTTCTCATCTTCTACTTGCTTGGTATTTAATAGAGCATTGATCTTACGTATATTTAACTTTTTCAACTGGTTGTTGGGTTTACCTACATTGGCATTTGCGTTAAAATTCTTGTGATTATCATATTTTAGTTTGTGAATGTTTTTAATTTTCGATTGATTTTTTAATTTGAATTTAGTTTTCACATTGTCTTTGATGTTTTGTTTTTTTTTGGATTGTAATAAGACTGAATCCTTTATATTTTGTTTGTTTTTAATTTTTGATACGCCACCAAATTTGTTGATTGTAGATTTAACTGAACTGTTTACATTTTTAAGGTTGTTATTTTTCGAAACTCTTTGAAATTCACTTTCACGTTTTTTTTTTTTAGACATTTTTATTGTATAACTATTTTCAACTAGAACACCTAAATAAATTTGATAAAAAAATTAACAATTATTTAACACATTTCTTGTTAGTAATGCTAAAACTAAAAAGTAAAAAGTCAGAAACACGTGTGTAACTGTAAGTGTGACTCCATTACAATATACGCGTCATGCGCGTTTGGTTATTGACATAGCATAATAATATAGTTACTATAGATAGAAATAAAAATCGACCGCCATCTACAGTAAAATAAAGTAAAGTGACCTTACCACCGTGCGCGGGAAAAACAGAATATAGAAACCAGATAGAAACCCCATGATTAGGAAGCTAACAAAGAAGATACGTTCGGATTTTATCATTCTGGGAAAATTAGTATTCTACAAATATAGATAATAGTTTTGATATAAATTTAAAGTTTTTATTTAGTAAGGTGATCACAGCTTAAATATATCAAAGTAAAAATGGCTGTCCAACCGAATAAACAACTCGATATGGGTATGTGTATTTATATATAACCTTCGAATATATATATTTAAAATAAAAAATTTTTATTTTATGATTTGATTTATTAAATTTTAGATGTAACAGCTCAACAGACATTTGTTCGATTTTACAAAAGCTTGCCAGAGGTATGTAATAAGTGAATACATTAAAACTATTTGTGATTTTCATATATAAGAATTTTATGATTAACACTATGCACATGAAAAACAATAATAGAGTTCATGTACAAGTTTCTAACAAATTTAGCATTAAAATAACAATTTTTATCATCAAATTAAATTAGGTCATTAGTTACAATTTTGATAAGTCAAAGCATCCTTGATTTGTTACAAACACAAGAAAATGAATAAAGATACGCATTCAAATTGCAAAGCTGATAAATTACAAATACATTGAGAGTGCAACTTTGTTATCTTTTCAAAGGTATTAAGCAGTTATCTCAACCATAGACTATCCTTGCACTCTCTTTGACTTTATCGTATGCATTTGATATCTTATGACCTACTCTATTCCAAAATGTTGGTCGTGTAGTCGATTCTATATCAGCCCATATATCTTTAGATTGTGTCTTACCTAACGGTATAACTCTTGCTGGAAATCCATCATCTGGTGAGTAATTACTATGTTGATTATAAGTAAAAGTACTGTGATGTTGGCTAAACTCTTTTTGACCAGATGAATTGCCAAGAGATGGGTTTTGGACCTGTTGATGCAAGCTTTCTTGTTCATTCAATCCTAATAAATCTCTTTGCTCAAGTGATGTAGGCTCTGTTGCAAAAGAATGAGTTGATCCTTGATGATTAATACTTAAATGATTTGTTTGTTGATCTCTGTACCTAAAAGTATATCCATTTTTTGGAGCATAATTAACTGGATTCATTTGTTTATCAAATTGAACCTGACTGTTTTGTTGGTAAAAAGGATTTTGATGTTGATGGCCTAACATTTCCAGATTTTGCTGATTACTATGAATAGATTGCTGAGAGAATCTTATGTTTTGTTGATGTTGTTGACGGTAGTAATAGGTCTGACTTAATTCATCAAACTGATTATCTTGACATCTATCGGTTATGCATGGAGTTTTTTGTGTTAAAACTTCAGGTTCAACAGGTTGTCCAGGTGTCTCAGTGATTGGAGCTGTAGTATTTAGTTTTACATTAGGGACAGGTGTACTTTGTGGTGGAATGTACACAGGTTGTTCAGCTGTAGACTCTGAATGGCCTGGCAAATCACCTCTATAAAGTCCATGTGGTTTGTTAGATTCATTTGAATTTTGAGAACTGCTAGATTTTAAGACTGTGTTCTGATTTCCAGACTGCTTCGAATATTCGTTTTCTGATTTATGTGGCTCATTTCTATTTTGACTTACTTGCCATGGTCTAGTGTATCTTGGGATTGGTTTAGGAGCTGGTTTGACTGGAGGATATGCTGTTACTAAAGATTGTTGATCTTCTGACGAAAGAACTTTATCTTGACTGTTATTATTTACAAATTGACTATTAGGTTCATCAGGTTCAAGATCAATGATATTGGGAGATGGTGGTCTATTCTGTTGAGGTAAATTGTGTATGTACTGTTCCATTGGATGTTCTCTCTGACTATACTTGCTATTTTCCGTCGAAAGGGCTGGTACCATTAGATTTTGTTGTGTATCACCAATATGTGAGTTGATTCTTTCAGGTCTCAAATTTGATCTTCTTCCCAGCTGAATTTCCGAACCGAAATTCATACCTACCAACGATTGTTGCCTATCGTCATTTTGGACAAAATCTTTATTTCTTGTAGATTCTGATGATTCCATCATTTCTAAATTTGGATCTTGTCCAGGATTCTCAAAAAAACCACTTTTCTGTAACGTCAAGTTTTCGGATTGTTGAGAACCTACCAGATTTTTGAATGTCGTGACTTGTTCAGTGGGACTTTCAGTTATCGCGTATTGTTCATTTTGCTTTCGATAATCGTCAAAACCACTATTCTCTAATGTGAGCTGGCTAATTGACGAACCACGTGGCTTTTGTGTTTCGTCACTCAATTTTCCATGCGTTTCAATGGTTTGCGTTTGACTTGGTCTTTGGTAACTCTGCTGCAGATTGTCATTTAACTTTGAGTTTTCTTGGGATTTGGGATTATCATAGAAGCCACTATTCTCAAGACTATAATCGTTAACGTCACGTGTAGATCCTAGTTTTCCGGGTTTGATAATGGGTTTCACAATATCCTGTGGCTCGTCAACTACTAGTCTCTGATCAAGCAACGTTCTTCCTGTAGAAGCTGAAGATTGCTCACGTTCTAAGTTAGCAGCTTCAATCTGTTGAGTCTTTTGTAATGATCCGCGTTGACGATTATCCACATAAAGACTTTCCTCACTAAAGTCTTCCAACCTTTCGGATTTCGGTGTGACTTGGATTCTTTCTCTTTGTGGCTTTTGATACGATTGTAAATCTTCGTTTTTACCGCTCTGAACATACTGCTGAGACTCATCCTGAGCCCTTCCATTACGTGGTTTCTGATATAATTGTAAATCTTCATTTTGACCACTCTGAACGTACTGTTGAGATAAATCCTCAGTCTCTCGCTGACCATATCTCGAACTGTAGGGACTGTAGTGACTTCTTTGCGAATGATGATCAGTATTCTCTTGTCGCGTCAATTCGTCAAGCTGTGAGTTTTGATTTTGCGTGTCATCTCGTTTTCTGTAGCTGTCACTTCGGGTGGATTCTTGACGATTGCGAGGCAATTCTGTATGTGTCATACGTTGAGAATAATCGCTGAGTTCAATTTGTGGATCAACGTGTTGCTGCGAATAGTCTTCAGTTTCAAATTCATAACGACGTCTCTGATTACGACGTTGTCGTGGTGTGTACTCGCCTAAGTTGAATTCATGTTGTTGAGAGTAGTATCCTATAAAAAGATTAGATTTGGTATTTTCATAAAACTATATGTGGATGAAGCTTCTTTGAAATGATACGAAATCAAACGATTAAATTTCCGTCAATTCATGCCAAAAAGCACTTGATGATTAGAATTACGTTGATAATGCATGTTACGAATGATTGTTTTTATTTTTTATAATATCTGGAAAGATGGAAAACACAAGTTATCTTCTGCTAAAAGACATGAATTGACTGTTTACTTACAATCATAAAAAATAATTTAAAAAAAACTTGCCTTTCGATCTGTGACAATACTTTGATGATGATACATTGTGATTTCCACTACAATGTTAGCCATATGATATAAGGGATAAAAAATTTATTTGATAATTGAAATGATTGAATTTCGTCAAACAAAAATAATAAAATTAAATAGGAAGTGAGCACCTGAAAGGTTGAAAATTAATAACGGAAGATGGTACATAAAAAAGAAAGGAATGACGCCATGTAAAATGATTGATTAACGCATTTTATTAATAAAAAACAGTTACATGTCGATGTATATTTCTTTCTAAGCTAAGTCGAGTAAAAAATGTAATGACAATAAAAACGCGTTTGATCGAACTATAGGTTATTACAAAAAAAATATTAGATGAGGAAAAATACTCAAGAAAAGAATTGGCAGTAGTTTTCATATTAAAGTTAAGTTAGCTTACAAGTTAACAAATAAATTTACAAATAAATCGTGACTATCTCGACAGTCGTAAAATTTGTGTATGCGGGATCCCTCCCTTAATTACCTCCAGCATCGCGGCGTACTCGAACAGGCTCGATACATGGTTGATTGGCGTACTGTTCGACGCAGACCACCTGCTGTTGACCGGCATTTCCGCGACCTCCGTGAGAGAGTTCGAATTCAGTCGATTTACTGTGATTAATCTCAACATTGCTGATGTGTGGTTGTCTGACATTGGTGTACCGGCTACCAGTGTTCCAAGACGAGCTGTCTTGGAAACTACCCGACGACGATACTTTGGCTAACTCCTGCTGGAAGTATTGGAAGGATTGTTCGAGAGTTCGTTTCAAATCCTCGGCAGCTTTGAAGACGTGATCGTTGTGGTACTGACTACTCTCCTGGCACAAGTTCTCAATTTTACGACGCAGCTCGTTAGCATCGCGTTGGAATTGAGCATTGATGGTTTGCTGATTGCTCTCCGTAAGTTGCATGCTGTAACTGGACAGCCTGTTGACGCTGCTGACCAGTCGGTTGAATTCCTGGCTCATTTTGTTCTGGATTTCGGTGAAATCGATGTGAGGTCCAATTTGAACCGGTTGATACTGGATCTGCTGCCCGCTGCTGGCTCCGCCGACTCCGCTGCCCGAAACCTCGTGGTGTTGTGAGCCGCTGATATGCACGTCGACTTTGTGCGACCAGCCGCCATTCTGTGCAACCTCGACATTGGGCGCGACGGTTTGTACTGGAAGTTGAACTTGCGGCAAGGATGGCTGTGGTCGTGGTTGGTACGTCACTCTCTCGGCCTTCTCTTTCTTGCGCTCCCACTCCAATTCAGCTTCGATCTTCTTTTTTTCCAACCTCTCAACCTCGAGTCTCTGGCGCTCTTCGAATTCCCTTTGCTCTCGGTCGTGCTGCTCTTGAATTTTCAGCAAATTCTCCTGATACCTACGGTCGGCTTCCAATCTCTCTCGCTCTAGTTTCTCTTTTTGTATTCTCTCTTGCTCCTTGATTAACCTAAGCTGCTCGGCGCGAATTCTGTCCTCGCAGTCCTTGATGTGCTGATTCAAGTTGGTCACGTACGACTCGAACGTTCTGTTCATCTCCTCGACGAAATTACGCTGGTACTCGAAGTTGGCGCTCTCCACCCTTAGATTGGCGATTTGCTGATTGATGGTCGCAACTTGAGCGTTCACCTGTGCTCGGAATGTCGTCAGAGTATCCTCGCGATCGTAGGTGCTGTAGTCTGCGGTGACGAAGTTATTGTAGAAGCTGTCGATGTTGGCGCGCAACTTATTGCACTCTTGTTGGACCCTTTCTCGTTGTATCTCCACTGGATTGGCCGTGACGGGTGCTTGGTAAATTGGCTCCGGGTAAACCGGTACAGTCGAGTAGTGCGGCTGTGGTTGCTCGTATGAAGCACCCACGCTACTGCTGCCAATGCTACCGCTGATGCTGTGCTTACTCTCGACCGCGAAGTTCATGATCTCTTGTTGTTTCAACTGCACCTGTCGGTCGAAGTTTTGCTTGATACGTTGCAATTGGCGATACTGCTCGCTGTTCACGTCAGCCTGGTCGCACAAGCCGGTCACTTGTCTGCTCAGCTGATCCGCTTGTCTTCTGAAACTTTCCAACGTTTGCTGGTTGACGGTGCTGCCAGCGCCGAATGAGAATTGACCGATGAACGCTTCCATGTCCCTCTCCACGTCTCGGATCTGTCCATCGAATTGACTACTGTGGATAAACTGACTGTTGGCTTTGGGCTCATTGTAGTCGTGGGTACCCCAGCTGTAACTCGACTCGGCTGATTTTCTGTAGCTGTTGCCGGTGATTTCTTGACTAGCCTTGTAGTCGATCTTGCCTTTACGGTCGTCGGTTACGTAACTTTTCTCGTCCCTCCAGCTACCCGGGCGGTTTAGGCCTCCTGTGCCGATCAAGTTGCCGTCGTCGAACGTTTCGAGATTGGCCGATGGACTGGACGTGCCACCCACTAAGGGTCCTGATGACCAACTGCTACTGCTGCCCCATTTTGAATAGCTACTGTAGCCACCTTTAGTTTGACTGGATCCGGGCAGTGTTTGACGACCGGAATACGAATCACATACCGATGCGGTGCCGCAGTTTGATGGCGCGGCCAGCGATTGGCTCACCAGGGTGGTGACTACCACCAGGGCGAACATCTCTTTGTTTCGACGGGCTCTCTGAAATCAATCAAAATTTTCGGTTACCGTTGGATTAAGCATCTTTCGATGTTCCTCCGAAGGGGCAAAGTTGCGAATCATTTTCATCGGCAAAATAATTCAATTAGCGCACAGCAACCTTTATCTCGAGCTATTCAATAATTCACCACGCGCGCAGAATGTGATAGTGTAGCGTGGTTTCGCAAGCTTCGGAGCTTTCGCAATGCCACGGTCTCCGGCATGAGCTTTTTTCTCTTCTCCGGGAGAGACGGAGATTAATACTAGACTTTATCGCACTCCTTCGTTCGCCACTTTCCTGACCCATTTACAAAAACATCACGCTCATCTATAGCATAATTTTAGAACGATCAACGAGACCGTTTCTCATTCTTATTTTTCACCGCGTGAATAACTTTATGTATTGTCGCTCGTAGTTTATTTAATCCTACTTTTATTTTTACCAATATACGCACGTGTTATGATTAACATGTTATTTTTGCGAAATTGATTTTTCGTCGTAATTTACAATTTCAAACTACACTGTTATAGAAGTTTATTTTTGGATTGCCGTTTCATCTTTTCATCAACAATACAAAACAGTGATTGGAAATATTTATGACGAACCGAATCGTAATTACATTAATAAAAAAGCAATTATATTAATATGAACATTTGCGAGGGTGAACATTTTGCATACTTTCGTTCTTTAAATTTAATAGAATGTTTAAAGAAATTTTACAAACTACAATTTTGTAAAAAGCAATAGATGTGAGGTAAATTGGAAACCAGCAGACAGATGAAAACTATATCCAACTTACAAATTTTATATAATTTTAAATAATTCTCACGAAAGCTCAGTCGACCATGGCTTCCTGAAGCTCGCACATTGGTAGAAAAATATTAACCGTAACGAGAAAATCTTTTCCATCAGAGATAAAAAAACATTTTGCAAAAAATGGCGAATATCTAAACATAACGTCACATTTATATACATATAACGACGGACGAAATCGTATTACTAACTAACTACATTACGAAAGCTCAATCGAATCACGTAATATTGACATGTTAACTCGTCACACACACACACAACCTTTGGAAAAAATTACGAATGAAATACATGATTATTACCTTATATTGAGGAGGGCTTAAGTCGTTGCTGAAGTTGGGGAGAAACGCGACGAGCAAATAAGGTAAGGTTGCGCGCAGCTATGCGGCAGTGGCACTACTATACTCAAACTGCGATCGCCGCATACATGTAAGTCAAGCGGTCAGCAGCAGATCATTTATGCTCTCAACCCCCCTCTTCGTTCTCTGCCCTGACATTGAAGGTTTTCCCTCTTTCGATGCGTAAGTCGCTCTCTGCCTGTTTGTCGCTCTCGTTTGTTTATCGTCGCGTGGATTTCTACGAAAGTGTTACTCCTCCACGGAAAAGCAGACGCCGCCAACGCCAAGCTACCCTCCCCCGTCGCTTCTTTGCTCCGCAACTCGACTCGATAAGCGCTATAAGTTAGTTTCTTTTTTCACTCGTGCGATAAGTTCATGTTTTAAATTGCCATCATTCTTTATTCTCCAAATTCACATTCATTTTTATAAGATTCTAATTAACATGCGTAGTGTCGATTGTTTCTTGTACGACATTCAAAGTCTAAAACAAATTTATATATCAAGACTATTTTTTTCGCTGTCTTATTTGTGAAACAAGAGTTAAAAAGGGTGAAACAGTATAGTTATTTCACAATTATCGGATAATGGTAAGGGAAAAAATAATAGTTTCTTTTATATAAATTAAGTTTTATCTTTTACAATTTATCCGGGCGGTTGTAAATTATTTATTTATTTATTACAATAATCTGAAATTCTACAGAAAGAGAAATTTCTCTTGATTATCCTATTATTAATATTTATGGTATGAAAATTAGTATTGTAAAAATACTTACATTATTCTGCCAAAGAATAAATCAATGAAAAAAAAATGGTATGACTAGTTTATCGAATGATACTATTATTTTTCATTGTAACCATCTATCGCATTGATGTATCTAAAAACATTTTAGAAAATAGTCAGCACCATTTGATGGACTCTATTCATCATTCTAAAATGACCGAGCTTCGACACAATGAAATTTATTCTTGATTAAATACTCAAATGTTTCCGCGAACAATATACACTCTGGTCGCTCTGGCCATTTGAATTCGTTCGTTTGTAACGATACTCCATCTTCAATGAAAGCAAATAATTTAAGAATTACCTTCTTGGATTAATCGTATTTGAGATAGAAATAAGTATGATTTTTCACATTCACATTTTACTTTTTTAATCGGTAACTTTTGACCTATACTATTGATTATTCGATTTGCTTATTTGTTATTCGCTTACTAATTTCGTCAAGCGTACTTCGCGCATTTATTTCTTATTTATATAATTAATATGCAGTTAGATACTTGAATAAAATAAAATCCATTATCCTGAAAATTCAAAATTCTCAAATACATAATACTTAAAATAATTCTAGGATTTGAAATGCTTAACATTCATTGATATTAATTAGTTGATAATTACTCAAATACATTGATATTCCAAGAACCATTTCAAATTTAATAACATAGTAACTTGTAAAATGTTTAGCTATAGATTATGGACAGCGAACATAGTTTGTTTCTAATTTTTTACCTTCGTAAATCGATTTGTTAGCTGCGCCTGATGATTTAATTTTCTTTGCTTTTTAATATATTCGCCTATATGATCTCAAACTTTTTGTAGATTATCTCTATATTAATAGATTTATTATTTTAACAAAAATGCTGTAAATAAATTTTAGGTTAGTCAGTACTATTGACTTAAAATAATTTTCAAAATTTTCAATTTCAACAATCAACATAATTGTCAATTTTCAACTGTTCAGCCGTGACAATTTTAAAGTTTATTTTACATTTGTAACTTTAATAATTTAGAAAATTTTCTAACAAAATACTATACTGAATAAGCCGTCATTACTTCACAGTATTTTATAGCAATTAATCCATCAATTTATAATTCTTTTCATTGCTCCTAACATTTAGTCAAACCTAAAGTTTATAACAAATATATCCAATAAACTTATGTGACCAGGGAATCCTTTGGTTTAGTTTACATTAAATTAGCTAATTGATAATATATCAATGTTAAATTCCTTAATCATCAAATCAATTAACGTAAATTTGCTGAACATATCAGCTGCTGTGTTAAATAACACTATCTACCTAATAGACGTGTGTTACATGCTATCCCATAACAGTAACCCACATTACTTCTTTCAGCCAATTAGATCATAAATAAAATGGCTTCACTCACCAGGCCATCGATCTTTTAAAAAAAGAGGGATTTACCAAATTTTATCGGCCAATATTATGTAATTTTCTCTTCTAATAAGAAAAAATTTATTAAATACATTTCTATGTACTAATTCCAACAATCTATGCTGGAGTAACATTTGAATGATACAATGGGCATGCCATACAATGATTACAGCCATACTTTTTATAGGCGTGCATTTATTAAATTTATCTATCATCTTTTGGGTCAGTCGTGACGAAATGTTACAACTAGAAAAATCTTAGTGAAATTTAGTCTTAGCGTTTTCAATCCACATATGTCAGTATTGATAAATATCATTCAAGTACAGCCTACAAGTTTGCAGTCTATGAATGCAAAAATAAGGTATTATTCAGAATGATATTTTGTCAAGTCTCCATTTTCTTCAAGCAACACATTATTAATATTTTTATACATCGTCATTATTGCTGATTGAAATGATTGTAAAGTGCTTATTTTTTTATTTGAAATTTCAATTAAAAAATTTGAAATTCAATTTTCATTTGTAAGCGCTACTGAATTGGTTATATTTATTGCAATTATTGGAAAAAAACATGAGCAGAAACAATCATGTGCATACCAAGTCAACAAACAACTTAATGTGAATCAAAATAAATTTACACTACTCTTAAGAGTTAAATTTAAAACAGAGGCGCATTAAAAACTGTATCAAACAAAAAGAATTATCAATTTATCGCCTTTTCAACATAAATTGATGGCCTCAATAATTAACGCAGCAATGTCTCGTATCATATATGAAGCTTTATCGTACATATGTTTTGGCCGTTTGAATTAACTTAAAAAGTCGAGTAAGCTACTTGAATTGAATCCGAAAAATAAAATTCAAGAATTATTTGTTTTGGTATAAAAAAAGACCAATAAATCGTGTAAATTACAGCAAGGAAAAGTCTCGCAGTCGCATTTCCAATATCCCAACTCATGAATGAGCCATCGTAACGCGGGTGTTTATTCGCCTTGAAAGAACTCTATGCAAACTTGATTAAAAGAGCGAGAAAACCAGTCGTCCTCTTATATTTGGTAAGAAACGACAAAGGCGAGTGCATCATAACTCTCGGCCGACCAGTGTGACACACACTCGTGCTCTCATCTAAATAAGGTCTATAAGCGGATTTCCAGAAATTGCATAATCATCGAGATCAGCTGCAAGCTGGCTGTGTTGTTACTATACGACCGTTGCTTTTCTTTTTTTCATATGCAGAAGCATCGTCGCGCCTTTTCTGGAAATCCCCTTTTTGTGCGCGCGGGTACTTGACTACCTGAGCAGAGAATCGACAGAAAAATATCAGAAAAATGTATTTATGCTGATTCATATGGCTGAAGATGGATATGTCGAATGGTCTTTTGTGCTCAACGTCTTGTTTATAATACACTTACACGTCTTTCTTGCTTACACAAGATGAAAAGTGAAATGTCGTTTGAATGAAAAAAGAGTGCGCGGAGAAAATATACAACTGATAGCGCGCTATACAAACGAGAAAAATCTACTCCAGATATACACATGAGTCTTTAATATAGTTTCGAGAAAAGAATTATCTCTATTTCTTTTCTTTTTCACTACAAGCTGACAGTCTGGCGATACCCTACTTTCGCATGTCGATCGGACCTTCCCTCAGGGATGCGACCTTTGACTTTGTTATTACGCACTCATTACAACTAAACCAGTAGGTTATACACATTTTTTATATTTAATTATGAAGAATAAAACATCATTGAATTTCAACGCCACTTTTGGATATAATTTCAATTTTAATACGAGAATCCTCATTAAATATTTAGGCGCCAGATAGTGAACTACGGTAATGTCAAAGCTTCTGTTCGAGATAATTTGCGTGACATGCATAATTAGATGAATCATATAACAATTCATAGTAAAATACATCTATCAAGTCATCGTCAGTTTTTTTTTAATCACTTAGTTTCATAATAACCCTAGTCCTTTAAGTACAGCATATCAGATTGAGCAATGTATGTGAGGGTATTTCATCTATTTCTAAAGTTCCTTCTGTAGTTTATTAAAATTTCCAAACACGTCGAATAAATCACATATAAAAAAAAAACAAAATCAGTTGATACGTCGAAGTAAAAGAAAAAAGTCTAATGAATCTCATAACGAACGATTGGTTTTCCCGAACTCGTTCACGCTCCATTGTATTCTGTAACAATACCCACTTTACCCACAACATTTTTTTATTTAAACTTGACTCGTTTAGTTTGCTATGTATTTGGCGCGAAAGAATATGATGATGAGACAAATGCATTGAAAGTTTTTTTTTCCTGATTTCACGTAGTCCAATGACGAAAGTGAACATCTGTCGAGAAAAAAAAAGAATTATCGGAATCGTATATATATCTTCAGTGACGTTGTATGTGATGACTCCGAAAAATAGTTTCTACGTTAGAATTGTCCACAGTGGATTTTTTTTTTCAAATAAATGATAGATTATCGTTTAATACGGTCAGCAAGATCCGCATAAATTAATGAAAAAAATATCATCGCCTGTCACTTGATAGAAATGATTCGCAATTCTGGGAATGCTTTATCTCAACCCTTATGAAAGTGTTTTTAATATACAGTAATCGCTGAAGACTCTTTTTTTTCTTCGTTAGCCATGCTGTACTGCAAATAACATGCGAAAATACAATTTTTTTATGACATTACGTTCAAATAGCAACGTAGACGCTTTCCGAAAAAAAGTCTCAAACCGTTGACGTGCGGGAGCACTTTGTATGAACGGTCAATGTTCTTTTTTCCGAATGTCCGATGGGAGAAGTTCCCATGTACAACGACTGACCTCGTCGGAGATAGATGCGTGACCCTATACGCACATG
The DNA here is from genome assembly GCF_024137745.1 of Phymastichus coffea. Taxonomy (NCBI): domain Eukaryota; kingdom Metazoa; phylum Arthropoda; class Insecta; order Hymenoptera; family Eulophidae; genus Phymastichus; species Phymastichus coffea. Next base: position 2,033,086 of record NW_026706849.1, read on the forward strand.
CACTCGTTATAATGATTGTAACATTTAAATCTTGTTACGACAGTCTTATTATATATTCTTCCCACTTTCATTGTTCCTCACTCGACTTACGTTAATTACTGATTGGCTATTGCAAGAAAGTATGCGCACCTAAGAGCTCGGATTATAAATTGGAAAGCATATTTTTTTTTTATGAAAAATTGCTTTTCCCTGACCAATCTTCGTTGACTGTTTCATACCCAATACTTCGGCAGGAATTCAAATCATGCGCATAAAAATAGGTAATAAGTTGTCCGTCATCCTTGACATTGTTTAACGTTCGTGCGAGTAGAGAATGACCTATATCAAAATGCTCTTCTCAAACTACAGATTGCCGCTGATTTATGTGCTTTCCACTCCGTCTGCGCGCGAGAGATTTATTATCCACATTATCAGTGCTTTTCGTTTGTACTTTTCTCCCTCGCGCGATTGTTTTACGAAACTTTTTATTTCGCTAAATTAGTTTGTCTACACTGCAAAAAGTAAAATGCTCTTTGACTTGTGCAACGCCACGACAGATACTTGTTACTAGCTGATAATTGTTTTCCGAGACTACGCACTACGTTGGTGCGCGATCGAAGCTCGTGATAAAATATTACTGTTTTTACACGTTCAACTTCCGTGAGAGAAGGTTCGATGTAAGATTGAAGGAGTCATTAACTCGATTTATGTAATGAGATGTGCAATGTTATTGGATGTTCTAGAAACCGAGTAGTACCATAAGGTTCTTCAACAGATTGGATTATTATACAGTACATGGAAATGACGCTCTATTCGCCGCTCAAGAAATTTTCAAGACCACGTCAGTTTGCAAGAAAATTGGACCACGTATGAATCACATTTTATTTATGCCATTTATTAATTATTTCGAAGTAACATTGCATACAACTAATTGTATTAGTTAATACAAATTTAGTTAATAATAATTTATTTGAACGTAGACAGTGAGAAGAATTTAACGTCTCCGAATCACCAATTTGATTTTAACATTGGGAAAACTTTTCCGCTTGAAAACATGTAATGAATCGTATTCGGTATAGGTCGTGTGACCAGTCAGTTCAAAATTTAATTTCTTTATGGTTATAGGCTATCTTGATCAAATTGCAAAACTATTTGACAATACAAATAGCTTGTGGAGTAAGCAATTCAGAGCTTTTATTATATTTCCAAATGAAGTCCAAAGTCCAATATTTTTAATTTAAAAAATTGGCTTAACTATTTTCATCGATAGGATATGATCTTTATAACTCTCAATTAGAAAATGTTGCATAGAACAATTGGAAAAGTCCTTTAGTTTCATAATATTTAATACAGAAAGGTCAATATTTTCTTTCTTAAATAATTAAAAAAACTACTCATCGGTATTATCCCTATAAATCGTATAACAATAACTTGAACAGAAAAAAAACGGTTCAAATAAAAAAAAAAAATTTCAAACAAAAATGGTCTATAATACAAAATAGCTATGGCATAGTAATATAAAAATCACATTACAGAGCACAGTAAGATTGACAGCGTCATCTTGAACAAGAACCACTTCGAGAGTTTCGTAAAAGATTTATTACTGATAAAGCAGTATCGTGTAGAGGTGTATGTAAATCAAGGTTCTTCTAAAAGTCATGACTGGGTCCTTGAGTACAAAGGTTCACCGGGCAATTTAGTTCAATTTGAGGATCTGTTGTTCAGCAGCGCTGAAGTCGCTGTCGAGGCTGTGGTTATGGCGGTCAAGTTTGGCGCTGAAACTTCTTCTAAGGTATCCATATAAACGTAAATTAAGATGAACACTTTGAAGACAATATTAACCCCAGATATTGAGAAAAAATAAATATTTTACAGGTAGTTGGTCTCAGCTGTATCGATACTATCAAATCATTGATTTCGGTATCTGAATTCAAAGATGACGAGTCGTTCATAGATCTCGAAGCAATCGTTGTATCGCTCAAGCCTAAGGAGTGCATCTTACAAATGGGCGAAAATAACCCAGATTTTCAAGCTATTAAGCTGGTACCATTTAATCAACTCTTCCTTCGCTCAAAATATAATCATAAAAATTCATAATCTGGTATTAACGTAGTAAATTGATTGTAGTTGATGGAACGAAACAATGTTCTCGTTACTCCAAGAAAGAAGAGCGAATTCAGTACAGGCAACTTGATTCAAGATTTGAATAATATCATCAGATTTGCCAAAGGACAGCAAGAGAATGCTCAAGCTATACCTCAAACCAATTTAAAACTTGCCATGGCTGCAACATCTGCTTTGATTAGTTACCTAGCTGTGAGTGTAATTCTAAAAAGTTTGATGTCTTATTTAATAGATGATCGTCGTCTAGTACTTTTTATTTGGTGGTAAAAATGTTTTTCGGTATTTTTTATATAACAACACACGTTAACAAATACTACTCAATTTTATATCGCATTATATTTCAACAAGATAAATTACATTGTGTTATTACCACTTAAGTAAAATAATTCACACTTTAGTTTATAAAATTATCATTAATTTGCCAGTAATTAAAAAACACCAATGTAAAAGTGACACGTGTAAATTCTACAGTGTTATGTACAAATTATCACTAAAAGAAGTATTAGGATAATAATAAATTCTGAAATTATTTATAGCTAACAGAGGATGACAGTAATATGCACCAGTACTCAATCGAAGAGATCGAACGTACCCGTTATCTTCGCCTCGATTCCGCAGCGATAAACGCCTTGAACATTGAGCCTCATCCTGATGCAACGCATGTATCCGCTAGTTCTAGCATTCTCGGTCTTCTGGACAGATGCAGAACAGCTCAGGGTCACCGACTTGTCAGTCAATGGATTAGGCAACCTCTGCGTGATCTTGCACTCATCAAGGATAGGCACGACGTCGTCGCTGGTTTCCTTGAAGATTCAGAACTTAGGTCGGTCGTCAGTGAAGACTGTCTTCGTCGTGTACCTGATTTACAACAATTGGCCAAGAAGCTTGCAAGAAAGAAAGCTGGACTCAGCGACTGTTATAAGTACATATATTACTGTAGTTTTTTAACAATCGAAAATTTCTCTGATATTATTTGTATATTTAGAAACCATTCGATTAAAAAACGATTGTTTATTAATTTTTTTAAAGAATTTTCCAATGTATGACACATCTACCAACTCTGCTTGAAAAACTCGAATCAGTTTCAAACATTGCTGCTATCAAAGCTATGTTTATCGATCCTTTAAAAGAGCTTCTTGAAGAAATGGACAAATTTCAGCAGATGGTTGAACAAACGATTGATTTAGAAGCCGTGGACAAGGGTGAATTTTTGGTGAAACCAGAATTTGATGATGAGCTTAAAGGTGAGTTTCTTGTTACTTCTAATTTAGGATAGTAAATCGTAAAAGTTTAAAATTCTAATGCATTGACTAAATAATAACAATAAACTAAAGTGATAATAAATTATTTTACAGAATTGAAAGTTAGTATGGATAAAAAAGAAAAGAGGATCCAGGCAACATTGAATACAGTCGCTGATGATTTAAACATGGAATCAGGAAAAAATATAAAGTTAGAAAATAATCCACAGTACGGATATCATTTCAGGATTACTTTGAAAGAAGAGAAATCATTAAGAAAGAACAACAACTACAATATATTGGATTCTAACAAAAGTGGTGTGAAGTTTAGAAATAAAGAATTGGAACAACTGAATAAAGATTACCTAAGTGATAAAGATAATTATACTGATAAACAAAAGATAATTGTTAAAGAAATTATTGAGACAGCAGGTTTGTTTGATTCAACTTTTAGATTAACATGTTAAGATTAAGAATTTTATGATATTTTGTATTTCATCTTTATATAGCTGGTTATGTACCTCCAATTAAACAGATTGGTAACGTGGTCGCAGTTCTCGATGTGTTGAATTCATTTGCTCTAGCTGCAGCTTCCTCAAATCAGACATATGTTCGACCTAAGATGTTACCCAGTGAAGCACAAGAACTTCATCTTGTGCAAGTTAGACATCCATGCTTAGAATCTCAAGAGGGAGTAAACTATATTGCAAACGACGTTCACTTTGAAAAAGGTATTTACATTTTTATTTACTTTCTGTCGTTATGTATTTATGTACTAAATTTAATAACTTATATTGCAGATAGCAGATTTCATATTGTAACAGGACCCAACATGGGTGGTAAAAGTACTTACATTAGATCCATTGGAGTTTCGGCACTAATGGCTCATATTGGAAGCTTCGTGCCATGCGAAAAAGCTACTATATCATTACTTGATTCTATTCTAGCGAGAATAGGTGCCGACGACTCTCAGACTAAAGGTCTTTCTACCTTCATGGCAGAAATGGTTGAAACTTCTGCAATTATAAGAGTAAGTTTTTCAATGCCTGTAATTCATCTACGTTACTATAAAGTAATTGCTTATTAATTAAAACCATGATTTTAGACTGCCACTAATAATTCGTTAGTTATTATTGATGAGCTCGGTAGAGGAACTTCAACTTATGATGGATGTGGAATAGCATGGGCCATTGCTGAGTAAGCTTAACTACATTTTACTGTTCATTGCAACTATATTTTTTACTTGATTTCGTAAATTTTTTTTCTTCAGACATTTAGCTAAGGAGATAAAGTCATATTGTTTGTTTGCTACACATTTTCATGAAATCACTAGGCTTGCAGATGATGTGACAACTGTCAAAAATTTCCATGTTACTGCTCTTGTTGAAGATAAATTGACTTTATTGTACAAAGTTAAGCCTGGAATATGTGACCAGAGTTTTGGTATTCACGTAGCTAGAATGGCACGTTTCCCTGAAGAAGTTATTGAGGTGAATATTCACAGTAATAAAAATAATTTGATATAATAAAACTCGAAAAATGTTTAATTTAGTGATATTGTTTTTATATCTAGTTTGCCAAACAAAAACAAGCAGAGCTGGAAGATTTACAAGGTGCAGTATTTGAAGGTTCTAATGATCCAGAAAAGAAAAAGCAAATTATAAAAGTAAACACAATTTTTTAAATACTAGATTTTCAAATTTAAACTAAGTTTAAACGATATTATTGAATATTTTAGGAAGGTGAACAAATTATCCATGAGTTTATGAGGAAATGCAAGGATTTGGACGATTCTTTGCCGGTCGAAGAATTGAAAAAGCAAGTTTTTAATTGGAAAAAAGAAGTATTAGCTCATAATAATCCGTACATCAAATCATTACTAGGAGTAGCGTAAATTCTTACTTTTATATATTTTCGTAACTTCACTCCTAAAAAATGTTGCAGTATTAAGCTTACTCTGTAAATGATGTATGAAACCATGTTGATATTTATTTTTGTACGGTTTTGTAATAAACGTTTTTTTTTTTGTATAAAAAAAATTTAACTTATTGTATCTCAAACTACATGATCCCGCGCGTATAATAAGCCTATTAAGCTCAGAATGAATCATCCTTTAGTTCGTGTATGCGAGCCTATAAAAATCCCTGTGATGTCATTGATTACATCAAGTGCTATCATATTAATGCAGTGATCTATACCTATATTGATGTCATCAAGCAGAGCAAAAACAACGGCTCCATATACCTCATCACTATTGCTCTACTTTACATTGTTTGTAAACTATAGAGGCATGCATGGGAAATCAACTCGTGCTCCAGTTCTTTAATTAAATAATTGTATGAATTTATTATTTGAAATGTAAAATTGCTGATTTAATATATCAGATATTCTGTGTTATTCATTAGGAAAACTGTTTCCTAACACTTGTTTTCGTAACTGCGATGCAACTTCTACAATGTATCTTTAGAGTAAATGGTTAAAAATTATTGAGAGATTACATTAAGTATAAACATTTAGTTGGAGGTCATTTGTTTATAATAAAAATGTAACGTTTGCATTCAGCGCAGCAGACAATATAATATTTGAAATCAATAGAAACAACACCGACGGGCGGTAAGTTGCGTGTGCAGTTAGAACGTTTTTTAACGTAGTAACCTTGAACCTGACTAGTGTATTCTCGCAGATTTCGGGGAGTGTCAAGCGAGGAAAGAGAGAGAGAGAAGTTTCGTTTCGTGTATATCGGCTCTGGTGTTGCTGCTGCGGGCAGTAGAGCGAGCGTAGACTGCTGGGCGGTATTTGCTTTTCGTTCGTTTATCTGTACCTATATACGCTTATTATTTTTTTTCGCAAACGACGACTATATTCGTCATTCACCTTCCTGGTTATCTTGACCTGGTGTGTTTTACATCGTGAGGATCCATATACACACATATTACATTACACATCTACAATCATGGATCCCGCGGTTTTCCCCGAAGAAATCTGGATCAAGATCCTACTTGAGTGCGACGTACCTGATATAATAGCCTTCGGGAGCACCTGCAAGTACCTACGCAAAACCTCCGACACGGATTATCTGTGGTGAGTGAGGTTAATCGTTTTGCGTTATTCCAACTTCATATTTTTATTTTGCATTTACTGGTCGTTCTTACGCACATTACATTTTTATGTTTATAATGTAACTATTTATCAAGGACAATTACCAAAGTTCTTCCCGAGTTTAATGACACATTTAAGCTTTGGAAATACAGTTGCATATGACTTTCTTAAGTCCTTAAATAATTGTCATAATGAGGAATGAGTCTGAATAAACTTAATTTACATATTTTTAGTATCTTACTCTACAAATAATTATAGTCGTAGAAACTTTAAAGCATTGAGGAACAAGTCAAATATAGTATATATACCGTACATAACAACCTACCATAATGTCCTTAATCTACATTATACTTTTTTCAGGAAAATGAAATGGTTACAACTTATATCAACAGTACAATTTCAATTCCCTGACATGAAGTATCTTCAAAATTTAAGTGTCAGCTTTAAAGCTATGTGTTATCGGCTGCACATGATTTTAACCTTGAATGAGACCAATGAGAACTCATTTCCAAAATGCTGCAACTGCAGCAGCTATACATGTCAGAGGAACTGTGTTGAAGGTTCCAGTGTTAAAGTAGTTATAGAAATAGGAAATAAGTATACATGGGTTATTACTCCTAACTTTGGTTTAAGAAGACACTTTTCCATGCTTGGCTTCCCTAAATATAACAGTGAAACTCACAATCAAGTTGAAAAGCCAATTCTTCCACCTGTACAAAACATTCCTAGTAGTAGTTGTCGAAGAAAATTGGAAAGTAAATTTGTTACAAAGAAGTCTATTGTTAAATTGTTGAAACTTTCAGAGCCTGAATCCATAAAAGATCCACCTCGTAGTGGACCATTTTGTGTATTTTGCAACTCAGTTCAGCTTTATAGAGAGAAGAGAAGGATAGAATTGCATCCTAATGATGCATCTTGTTATACTAGATGCAATCCTATTTACCAGAAATTAATTAATGGTTACTGTACAGACACAGAAAAAGTTTTAGGAATACCAAATATCAATCTATTTAATCCAGCTGAAGCACTACTTGTTGATGGAACATTTTCAGTACTCAAAGATTTTGTAGATCATCTGTTTCGTCAAATGAGTTTAACAGAGACACTCAAAAAACCAAATGCTGTTCTTATGTTCTGTGAACCATTGGCAATACATCCGTTACTTAGAAAACAACTTTTACATTATCTATTTCAAGAAGTTAAAGTAGCAAGGTAAGATAGACACATTGGTTTATTTAATGTAGTACATCAAAATGTATTTTTACTAATGAACATTATTGTATCTACAGAGTTTGCTTAGTTCCAAAACCATTAGCAGCATGTGCTATGCTTGGAGTAGAAACTTGTATTGTCGTTGACAGTGGTGCTTTGAGTACAACTGTGGCTGTTGTATTTAATGGGCGGGTAATGCCAAATAGGTGGAAACTTATACCTGTTGGAGGCTGGCACGTAGCATACTATCTGAAACAAGCAATGAATTGGCAACCAAAAGAATTCCATGAAATTCCAATATCATACTTAGATTACCCTACAGTGAAAGAAAGATGTAGGCTTAGTCTTGACATAAGAAAAGAAGAGTGCAATAATAGATCCGACAGACTACATAAAGGTGGACAAAATAAATCTGAAAAAGTAGATATAGATATAAGAGTTGATACTTATGCAAACTGTAAAAAGGATTGGGTATGTTTTTAATCATGAAATAAATAAAAATTATGATTAATATATTAATAAACTGTAAAGTCGTTAAATTTTACGGTTTGTTAATATATTAATTATGTATAATTTGTTATAGAAAGTTTCATTGGGAGCAGAGTTGTACACAGCTCCAGAGCTTATGTACGTCAGTATGGATTTACCTGAAGTTCTGAAAGAAGTCACAAAAGGATTGCCAGAAGAAATAAGAGTCAGTTGCCTTTCCCGCATACTTCTTACAGGTGGAAATACAGACTTGGCTGGATTCGAGTTACGATTGAAACTAGATTTGAAAAAAATTCTTCCGGAATATGCACAGATCTTGGAAGTGAAGAGTTGTCCTGGTACTCACAGTTGGAATGTAGCAATGGGATCGACTTATGTGCCTTTAGCTGTACATCCTGGTAAATATTTTTATCTAGTTTGAAGATAATATAATTACTATAAAAATCTTAATATTTATAATATATTGATTGTCATTATTTCTTAGAAAAAACACCTCCTGAGTACATGAAAGGAACTCCTTTTTGGTTGTCACGAGAAGAATATATTCTTTTTGGATGTGAATCATTATCAAGCCATTAAGAGAAATGCTAAGTCAAACAGCTACTTCAAAGTAACTTTACTAAAACAAATGCACAATATGAAATAGTGCATAGATAATACCAGGAATTTCAATGTTACCATCTCACAATATATTCTATCCCAAGCTGTTGATAAGTTTATAGGGATATTCTTCGAAGATCTATCAAACTTTATAATCACAAATATGGAATAACTTTTTAGGACTGATTTGGGTGTGTAAAAAGAATACTCTCATAATTGTAGATATGATCGGCTTAAAAATCTTATTCTAATGCGTCATGAAATTTCAATTATGTTTAAAAATAATGGTTCCTTGGGAATCATTTTAATATTCATAATTCTTCTTGATATTAAAAAAATATCATAATAACAGTCAATCGTGATACATAAAATATATTTTGGCATTTTGTTAACATTCCCATTGTTTTTCTCATTTGAGCCGATAATATCTATGCTTTGAAGCACTTTCTTTACCAAAAGAAGAATAGCATTTACATTATAGAGCAAAAGGCTGTTTGAAATTTTATCAAATATTTATTTTTATTTTTATGTTTTAAAATTCCTTAATTTGTTGACTACTGCATTTTTTACTATTATCAAAAAGTGCAGAGTGAGCCAACAACCCAATATGGAATTGAATGTATTTTTAGGCCTTAAATAAGTTAGAAATTTATGCTTTATAATGATATTGTACTAATTGAATTAGCTTCATAATGTAATTTTTTTTTGAAATTTATGAAATTTATAGACACTTTTCTATGTGATTATTAATAGTATGCACTTTGTGCATATCTAAAGGAAATGAATAATGTCATAATATCAATAACAAAAATGAAAAAACCCGTGAAGTATATAAAAAGTTTTAATAATTTACTAATGGCTATGAATAATCAGATTATTGAAGATAAAGTTTGTCTCTTCGTTTGAAACATGTAAAATTGAACAAAATTGGTAATTAATGAGTACTTTCTTTAATTAAGAAAAGGAAAAAAATGTTTATATTTAGGTCTGCCACGTGTTCGTGAGTTTGAGTAGGATCATAGATAATATAAAACTTTTTTTTTGTAAATAAGACAAGTGAGCGAGTGTCTTTATTATGCTTAACGTCGTGTTGAGAAACAAAAGTAAAAGAAAAAATAATTATGTGATACAGAACTTACAATTAGTATTTCTTAAAGAAAAAAAAGAGAATACGACATAAAAATGTCGGCTATTTCTTAAATTTATATCGGATAAAGTCTTGCCAAAAGAAATATGTATGGTCAACGAGAACGAAAAAAAATTACATGGGGAAGTTTCTAGTCATATTTGAAACTTAGAATTATAAGAGAGTTTACTTCCAAGTTAATATATTCAGTAATACAAATAAGATCTTGTAGTTAGAACATTAGCTATAAAAATAAAATTCTAATTCTGTTAGGTTTACAGAGTAGTTCTAGGCGAAAATATATAAGCTAGCTAGACCTTCAATAAGAAAAAATTCGACTGTTTATCCAGATATTTATGCATCGCTCTTGGACGACAAAAATTGTACTACAATTACCATTGCTCTATCTATACAATACATACATGCACATAATAACAATCTGCTAACTACACATTTATTCATAATCTATTGTACTCCGAGCCACAAGTTCTACTTACAGTTAGTTTATTTGGAATGATTTAAAATCAGTAACTAATTCTAATCATCGTACGTATGGGACAAGAATTTGAATAATATTAAAGCATCGTTTATTTATTATGATGTTTGGAGTTTTTCATTAAAATAGTTTTATCGCAACAACTTTAAAGCTGCCCCTTCAAACTATTCCATGTATCCTCACAAACACGGCTTAAATAAAAATTTTTATACTAAGTACTTTAGTATTAACTAAAAGTATAAAATAATAATGTATCGATTATCGATAATGCCTAGACATTGATTTATTGACATTACTTTTTCAAATTATTTTGCTTCTTTAATAAGTTTTAATGCTTATGTATATGTAGTACAGTTTTTCTTATATGTCGACGGAAAAGTGTGGTTTTATTTTTTAATATTTTAATGATTAATGATTATTAAAATGTCTGAGAATCGAAATGACATAGAAGTATACGATTGAATGTTGTTGATAGAAACAATATGTATATTCAAGTTACAAAACAGGCTTTTAATCCAATTATATGTACTGACTAATTTAAAATTTTATATTTTTGTATCGGATTTCATTTGAAGAATTGTTGATGTTTGATTATCGATGAGCATTGGTCAAATAATTATTTAGTCATTGATAAGATTAAACGTAGTCAGCATATAAATCACTTGTATAAAAATATAGAAATATAAATTTTTGTTTAGCTGTAAGCATATTAAAGCAAAGACTTGATGTAAAATTCGGAACTTTTTATATGAATTCAAAGCATTCGTCGATAGTGTTAGATTTGGGCACTGTTAAATACCTTAGAATAAGTTGGTTTATTATTGTCATGTATAAAATACCTTTTATTGGTGAAAACTATTAGTAATAAAATTGATAAAAATAAAATCTTCTACTGTTATTTGTTAATTTATCTGTTACAATGAATAGTTATGAATACTAACTACCAGATCATATTTTCTTATAATATTGACTCCAAGAAAAAAAACGTACATTTTCCCTTTTTTACGTGTTTTATTCCAAGTAATTATCATATGAAAATGTGTATTCGAATCTTTTGGTAGTTCCAAGATGACTAACATTGTTCTAAAGAAATTTATTAAAAAATTTTTGTTGTTTTACAAATTGGGTTACAAACTAATCCATGTTCGTAATAATTATTTTTTTATTCTAGATATTAAAAGTATTTTTACCAGTTTATTGTTATTACCAGTATTTTTGTCAAACAGTATTTTCGTCAATTATTATCGGTCAAATAAACATTAGTACGAAAAACTGAATCTAGCATTATTTCAAGATTTAGAGGTGAAGGTAAATAATAAATTTTGAATAGGAACTTAGTCTGCATACATGATGAAAATAAAGGAAAAAATCAAATATACTGTACATACAATAAAATTTCCGATAGATTTTTAAATTTTTGCTTTTTAAATTAGATTTTCAAATGTACATCAATTTTAATAGTTATGCATTATCATCTGTTAAAAATTGATATAACATTTCAAAATTATTTGTAATAATTGTGGAAAGAAAAATATTCAAGAAATGATGATTCAGAATTAAATTATTTTTATTTCTTATCACAAGACTGTGTGACGTGCAAAGGGTTTACAAGCGTTTATTCGGTAACGAAAGGTTATTTAAAATATATAATGTAAAAAGGTGTCCAATGTAAAAAAGACTCATGAACATTTGTAAACAATATCGTTGCTTTGATCGCATAAGAAAAATGATTTTTCATATATATATATATATATATATATATATATATATATATATATATATATATATATATATATATATATATATATATATATATATATATATATATATATATATATATATATATATATATATATATATGTGTGTGTATATATATATATATATATATATATATATATATATATATATATGAGGTCTGTTTAAAAAGTATCGTGAATTTTATATTTTTTCAAAAAGTATTTATTTATTCATGAATATCTATTTTTTCCCCTTTAAAGTAATCCCTCTCGGATATAATGCACCTATGATAACGCTTTTTCCAATCATCGAAGCACTTAAAAAAAATCATTTTTCGTGATCTTGTTCAGCTCTTCCTTTGATACCGTCTTTATCTCCTCAATCGCAGCGTAGCGTCATCTTTTCACGGGCCTCTTCAGTTTTGGAAACAGGAAAAAGTCACAGAGGATCAGGTCTGGGGAATATGGTGGATACGGCACCATTACTGTGTTGTTTATGGCCAAATATTCGCGCACAAGCGAATGATGTGTGAGTACGGACGTTAAAATGGTGCAAAAGCCAGTTTTTGTTCTTCCACAAATCCGGACGTTTATGGTGGATTGCTTCGCGCAAATTGTGCATAACTTGCAAGTAATATTCCTTATTTACCGTACTACCCTGTGGCAAGAACTCATGATGCACCACACCCCTGCAATCGAAGAAAACTGTGAGCAAAACCTTCACATTCGACCGAACTTTGCGCGCTTTTTTCGGTCTTAGCTCATGCGGCAGCTTCGATTGAGGTGATTGAGCTTTTTGGTATCCACATCATAACCATAAACCCATAATCCGTTACTTGAAGCGTCTGGAGCACATTTAGGTCGTTACGGACCGTGTCCAACATCTCCAGAGCAATGTTAACGCAAGCTGTTTTTGGTCGAAATTGAGCAATTTTAGCACGAATTTCGCGGTGACCCGACTCATGCCCAATTCATTGATTAAAATCGAATGGCATGAACCAATAGATATGTTTAAGTCCTCAGCAACTTCTCTAACGGTGATTCGACGATTGGCTAATACTATTTTCTTCACTTTAGCAATGTTTTCATCTGTTGTTGACATGCTCGGGCGCCCGACACGCTCTTCGTCGTTCACATCTTCTCGACCCTCTGAAAACATTTTGTACCACCGATAAACGTTGCTTTAGTCTAAGGTAGCTTCACCATATGCCACAGTTAACATTCGAAATGCGAAATGCGTACGTGCAATTTATTTTGTTTTTCACACACAATTTGATACGGATTCTTCGATCCATTTTTTGGAATAGGCAAAAATCGAAGACGAACCAAAACATATCTAAGCAAAACAGCTGCCAAAAATTAACAAAACATTAAAAATGGTCGACGTTGTCAGTATAAGTAAGGGACATAAGTATTAACATAAGGTTACAAAAAAATTAAAAACTAAATATACATAGCCCGCGAAAATTCAAAATTCGCGATACTTTTTGAACAGACCTCGTGTGTGTGTGTCATTCTTTTTCAACGAATGACCCTCTACAAGCCAAAAATCATTTGGTTATTGAATGAAAGTATGAATTTATTACGAAAGTAGAACTCAAGACCTTTCATTTGGGATGTTTTAGAGCTCAATCAGCTTCGTGATGCAGGCTTTATTATCAATTTAATAAACAAAAAGAATTTCAAAAGTAGGCTTCAAGACCTATATAGAAATTGACCACCTATCGAAATTTGATGAACAAAATGATTTTTGGCTTGTAGGGGATCATTCGTTGAGAAAGATTGACTGATATATATCCAATTATTTACATTATATTTAATAATATACTACTTTGTTGAAGATATCGTTTATGATAAAAACTTTCTTTGTAGTCTATATCGTGTTGAATCATAACACAGTGTAATCATCACTTTTTACGTTTGGTTTCGATTAACTTTCGGAATTCCGCTTACGAGTGATGTTATGTAATAACTTCTAATAGTTAAAAAAATGTGACAAGTCTTCATAAAGATCTATTTTAAAACTCTTTCATTTAACTTTATTAGCAAATAAAATTAGAGTTTGCTAATGTCCAGAAATGTATATACGTTGGATAATTAAGCTTTATAAGAATTATGTACAATTTTCGGTAGTTATACAACAAAATTCTTCGTCAGATATTAACAAAAGAATGTACAACCTGCACCAATATATTGTCTTATTCTCTCGCACATCCATATCTGAATTTACTCGCATTAATTTCACATGAAATTTGAATGGCATCAATGATCAATCGGTATAAAATATAGTAGCTTAAAATGTTTATAATTATAAGCAGTACAAAATAGATTTTATCGAGTTTATTCACTCTTCATGATTGAATTCAGTGAAATCGCATAAAGCAATGAGTAACCATTGCTACGTCAAATAGTTTATGCATATGTCGTAAAATGATTAAGAATTATTTGGAAAAATATTTTTGAATGCATACATATTACATTATTTTATATAAAAACTTATTAGTAACTTCAATTTGTTTTCTTAAAAATATAAAGATGACTCTTAAAAATAACTCATGAAAACAATAGTATTTATGTAACAGAAATGACTAATAACCGAATTTGAACATTTATTTAAAAAAATTAACTTGATATACATGCGTATTAAAATTTCAAGTTTTTAAGACGCACCACGAGTTGTTATTAGATAGTATTTAATTACATATCAAAGTTTATTTCTTTTTCTGTATCTTTTCTACTAAAGGTGTACAATCTTATTTAATTTATTTATACAATCTATATACAAAAATGAATATTTATCCTATACATGCTTATTCAATTAATGTCTCTGATAACATAGTTTTTTTCTGGTAGCTGCAAGAATGCATTAGTGATTTAAAAACGATACAATAATTGTCAGATAATAAAAACTATAAATACTAAAAAAATATATCGTTTTCTTGATCTAAATTCAATACAAAATAAATAAAAATAAAAAATACACAAAAACAGTACAAAATCCAAAAACAGTTTTTTTCTGGTCTTAGCTAAAAAATTACTACACTAAAGTTTTTGTCAAGAGAATAACTTTCAATGCATTCTTACGCAATTATATAACGAGTCGTCGCTGAACAAAGATTAGAAAAGTTTCAAAAGAAAAATCGAACGAACAATGAATCTGCAGATTTTATAATGGCAGCTAGGCAGATTTTTGTGAAGAGTAAATAAAAGAAACGAAAAGCACACTTTCGACAATTTATCGTGTTCAACAACAAACCAACGATTAAACGTTCACTAATATGATTAGACGACAAACTAAAAATCGGTCATCGACAATAAAAAGCAAAGCAAATTAACAGCACGAACTCTTAGCGGGTTCAGCCTCGACGAGATTAAAGTCCAATCCGCCAGGTCTGGCGAATCCAGTCTTGATACCGTCCCATCCGTCCTCGAGTTTATACTCGCCATTCTGTATCCGATTGTAAACCTCCTGAGTTACAGTCCTGAATGCCTCCTCGACATTCAAGCCGGTCTTAGCACTCGTCTCCACGTGATGAACGTTGTACTGATCGGCAAATGCTCTCGCTTCTTCTTTCGAAACTTCGCGTCGACCACCATTTGTTACAAGGTCAAGCTTGCAACCGACCAGACAAAATACCGGCCGATGTGGTTCGATGTGACGACGTGCTTCCATCATCCATTGAGGTATATGCTCGAAACTCTTGCGATTGCACACATCGTACACGAGAAGTGCGCCAACGCTGTTGCGGTAGTATGATTTCGTTATGGACCTGCGAATAAGAGACAGAATTACCTTGTACGTTTCATTTTGAAACGCAGTCATGAAAAAATATAGCAGAGGCGTTGGTGGTTTAATTGGATACAGTTTCGGTGAGTCATCGAGTATGCATATGTAAATAATAATACATATTTTCCATCTATTTCTGTTGGTGAAGCTTATCATTGATGCTTTTATATTTTATATTTTTTTATCTTGTATAACTGTATCATTTGTGAGTGTTCGAAAAAGTTGATTTAGTATTAGGAAACGTCGTTTTTTTCTGTATTAATCAATGTC
Organism: Phymastichus coffea; assembly: GCF_024137745.1. Lineage (NCBI taxonomy): Eukaryota > Metazoa > Arthropoda > Insecta > Hymenoptera > Eulophidae > Phymastichus > Phymastichus coffea. The sequence goes on from NW_026706849.1 coordinate 2,049,245, forward strand.
GCAAAATTAACTTTGTTTTTTATTAATTAAGCTTCAAACCTACATTTTGTGTGAAAACAAAGTTTAAGAAAAATAGACATTCAATGATATATCATCGTGTTATGCAAACTCAAAATACCAAAAAACATACGATTTTAATAAATGTGGAAAATTACCGAAACCGTTCTTGTCCAGCCGTGTCCCAAAGCTGCAATTTGATCCTTGTGCCATCTTTGACTTCAATCAACCGAGCAAAAAAGTCCACTCCTACCGTTGGATCCGAGAGCTGCAATAATACGATAATCGTGTCATTATAAAAGACAGTCACTTCTCGACTACTTTTAATCAAATAATTCTTTTCACAATCGTCTCGCTAATGTTAAATTGATGAAACACGTTCATCATGTAATTGCCGTTATGTAATACTCGCAATATTAATTACGCGTGGTTGATATTTAATGATTTCCACTTCGCTTGTGCAACTAGCATTTGCATTTTCCCTTACAACTCCATAGAACTAATTACTATATCGACCGACATTTTCTCTATACGCAATTATAAAGTTCATGTTGCACACCAATATAAATGCATTTACTAATTCGTCTTGATCGTGATATGTTGACATAATATTAATTGATAAGATAGTTATTAAACACTACATCAAGTTCGTTTTGATTGGCTCTACAAACAACTTCTTTCGATTGCTTTTAAAAATAAACGCTACATAAAAACTTTCAAACTGTAAAAATGACTTTATTCGCTTTAAAAATCAATTAATGGTTTGCTGTATGAATTATTATAAATTTAGTGCGTTATTATACTTGCAAATAGTACTCATAAATGTGTATAGCGGCATTATTTGTCGCTCATCTTCTAGCTTGCAATTTTGTCAAAGGCAATCATAATTTTTAACTTTATCGCTTTCATCGCGTAAATGCAGCGCGTCTAATTTTATCACTGACAGCCGTTGTCAGCTTATCAGTCGGCAGCTTATGAGGACAAAATAATTGATACGTATATTTTTGGATTCTTTTCAACTATTTTGATATTTCGGTAGAATGTTCGACAATTCAAATAGAAACATTTTGTTGTTATAAAAGCGAAATCATAATAACTAAAATAAATAAAGTAAAAAGTAATTTTGGAAAATTCAATGTCCTCGAGGCCCGAATAACGACAAAATGCGTGAGTAGAGTACATTAACGTATCTACTAATACGACAATAGTAATTATACTAAAACTATATCACAACGCGTAAATGAACTTTTATGAAATGTGGGCTTAGTTTATGGTTAGATGAATTTAGATGGTTGCTTACAAAAAATAAAGAATGCCAAGTTTTCTTGTGTAAAGTTAGATTATTTTTTGTGCTACTGCCATTGACCTAAAATATTTTCATTTATATCGTCAAATTTTCCACTGTTAAAACGTTGATACAACCTAGTATTTTTGGCTTAGATAGAAAGATTAAAAGTATTTGCATTATCAGAAAAAATACAGAAGTGCAATATACAAAAGTTTCAGTAGGTTAATGATGTTATCATAAATTGCCACATACATATGTTTCAAAACCGAGTTGAAGTGTTGAGCCGATAAACATGGAATTCCAAACAAAGCTGCTCGAATCGCACAAGTAAAACCATCTGCATATAAAACTGCACAAATAAATCTGTCAACGTGCTGTCATTGAGGCAAATCGAGTGCATGAGCTCTTGACTATCTCTATCCTGTTGAAAATCGCGATCACACTGGGAAAATCATATCGTGTTCTCCAAAGCAAATTTCTCTCGTAAATATATATACAATATAAGTAGAACTGTCTTGTTTGACTAAAGAGAAAATGCAAGTCGCAATAGAGTATCTATAAGTGCTAAAAAATTTCGCGTATTAATAAATAGTTTTATTTGGCTAACGCATTTGTTCAATTTTCTATATTAATAATGTACGACGTAAATACTGGTTATTTCTGTCATATTGTCGGCTTTAGTCAATTCAAATTAATAACGAAATATTATAAATCAAAAACAAAACCTATGTTAGTGAGTATTTTCTCATATTTTTATAATTATAAATATTTGTTAGAAAATATAGTATAAAATCCAATGAATATCGCCTATTAAACTTTATACAAATTCATCGAAAAACATCGATCCTAAAAGAAATCGGTGCATTATTAATATGAAAATATGGTATTGATTGTTTTACTTTAAGCAGTGCTATGCGGAGTCTTATTTAGTATATTACCTAACTAGTGAGGCAAAGTAGATTCTTGTCTCGTCTGAGGTTTACGACCAAGCAAAGCGAGTCATAGTGGAAGGGCACACTACAGTATTTTTCAAACCATGAAAGAGTATGGCATTTTTATAACCTATGATAATTTATTATTCCCTAGCCGCTCAGTTATATATAACCACATATTTCCCTGACTCATGCTTGGACAGTACACATTTTATATTTTGACAGTAAATAAGTTGTAACGCTGATTTCTAGTACTTGAGTACAGGTAACTAGACAATTTATTATTAAGATATTTTATCGTATAGAGTCTAGAAAATTAAATCAGTAAAAATGAGAGAACACGAGGCTTTAAAAAATGAGCAGAAAATCATGCACACACAACTATCATACGTCCGCTTTGCTACGCAAATATGTAAACAAAGAAACAAAACGTAAATTTCAATAAACGTTCCACAACCGCGAAAGAGAGTGAGAACGAAGATGGAAGAACAGAGGGGAAAGCGATGAAAATAGTGAAGCATGTGTCATCATATTTTGCGTCGTTACCTCAGCGAATTTTCCATCGGTGAAGTATTTGAGCAGTGAGCTCTTGCCCACAGTGCTATCACCGATGAGAATCAATCTAAATTGATAGTCAAATATCGGCTCCACCATTTTGCACACCGTCAAAACACACGACACGCACTTGCACTTCAATCCTCCTCTTCCACCTCTTCCTCCCGATCGTTCCCCGACTTCTTCCTCTGACTGCGTCGTCGTTATGCCTGACGCTTTCCCTATACGGTTTTACTAAATTTCAGCTGCTGTGCTAGCATAATTATGCTGGTGGCTGTAACGACAAAAGTGGATATCCGCATGTACGAGGGGGACAACCCCTTTGGTGAAACAACAACAAGGCACACGATAACACGTCGCTAATACGATGCTGCTCCGTAATGTTACTAGTTAGCACAGCCACAGCGAACTACTCACCAACGACCCAACGACTACCTGACTTGAATCGTTTTATTTTTTTGTTTGCCAGATCGCCTTCACGCTAGCTCCGTCTCGTTCGCTAGCGCGCCGATAGCGGCGGAGTTCACAAGTTTTAGATACGCGGGAATCGCTTGAATGGACTTTGAATAATTTGATCGATGGGTTTTTGTTATGACAGAACCATGTCATGTTATTGATATTAGTAGCAATATCTATTAATGAATCAATATGAATTACCTTTTAGTAATACTAATGGAAAAAACTATTCAAATATTTGTTATTTATTAACAAATTTATTACAAATAGATTTTTTTGTTTATTCGTTTATCATCATATTCTATCAGAATGTATGCATATTTTTCTTTTTATAAGTGAATGCATATATTTAATTTGCATTAAGATATTTTTCACCAAATATTTTTACTATATTTATTTACTTTCACGATTTCGAAGCAGAGTGTTTGTCTGATCCAAATACTAAGAATCGATCAGCTGATCCTTTCGTGCAGCATGTTCACCACGTTGTATTTTCATAACAATAACATTATTCAGTCGCTAGAAATAAGGAGTGCCTTGCAAACGATCGTGCTACTTTTGCATTTGATTTGAAATAATAATAGATACATTTTACAATATGACTGAAAAATTATTATTAGAGGAAATAACAAGTTTAAAGGAAAAATTGCGAGAAAAAGAAAATAACCTTGCAGAATTGCGGCGTGAAAAACAAATTTTACAGCCACATGGATTAAATAATTCTGAAATTTCAAGATACAGTAGACAAATCCTCTTATCTGAAATAGGAGTTTCAGGTAAATACTTTTATTCATTTATTTATTTATTTATATGTTAAATATATGCAATATTGGTATAAATCCACTCACTACTTGTTTTGCATATTATAATTTATAATTGTTGAAACAACAAATAGTATGTTTCTAATTTTATTTTATTATTCTATTAATATAGGACAAGTCAAATTGAAAAATTCATCAGTACTTATTGTTGGTGCTGGAGGTTTAGGCTGTCCATCGTCTTTATATTTAGCTGGTGCAGGTGTTGGTCATATTGGTATTTTGGATTACGATGATGTAGAAATTACAAATTTACATAGACAATTACTCTTTACAACCTTAGATATAGGTACATCCAAAGTTGATGCTACAGCAAGTAGTCTCAAAAGGTATAATGAATAAAATGAATAATATAGGATTAAGCTATTTAGGATTCATTTTATTTATACAAATCCTGTTGGTTATTTCAGGTTAAATGATAACATTAAAGTTACTCCATACAAACTTCAAATTAACAGTAAAAATGCTTTGGAAATCATCAAACAGTATGATGTCATACTGGATGCTACAGATAACGTAGCTACTCGTTACTTATTAAATGATGCCTGTGTCATTAGTGGGAAGCCTTTAGTATGTGGATCAGCATTACAATTTGAAGGACAATTAACAGTATACAATCATTTTGGTCCTTGCTATAGATGTATTTTTGCAAAACCACCTCCTCCTGAAACTGTTAGTAATTGCGGAGATAGTGGTGTACTTGGAGCTGGTAATTATTTATCACATGTTATTTATGTAATGAAATAAATTTTAAGAGATATTTATTTTCATTTACAGTAGTGGGAACTATAGGTGTACTTCAGGCTTTACAAGCTATAAAAATAATTTTAGGAATGCCAGGTATTCTTGCTGGAAAACTTCTAATATTTGATGGAATAGATACAATTTTTAGAAATTTAAAATTAAGATCTAATAATCCAGATTGTGCTGTTTGTGGTAGTAATCCTAAAATTCGTAGTTTAATAGATTATGAAGAGTTTTGTGGAGCCAAAGCAAATGATAAAAATCCAGATTTAAAAATCTTGAATACTGATGAAAGAATAAGTATTAACGAATATCATGAACTTATTAAATTATCCTCTAAACCTTATCTACTGATTGATGTAAGATCCAATCAAGAATTTCAAATGTGTCACTTAAAAGATTCAATTAATATTCCATTCACAACAATAAGTGGCAAAAATGGTATTGATATTGTTAAAAAAGAAATTGATAATATGGATGCAAATTTATGTGATGGTAACTGATTTAAAATATACATATATATATTTATATATTTTTTAATATTAAATTTTTTATACATAGAATGAAATATTTTTGCTTTCAGTTTTTATCCTTTGTCGCCGTGGAAATGATTCTCAAAAAGCTGTCAAAATTTTAAAGAAATCATTTTCTAATTCAAATTTAAAAATTAAAGATATTGCAGGAGGAATACATGCATGGACGCATAATATAGATCCTAATTTTCCAATTTATTAAAACAACAACATTAACAATCAACAATATAAAAACCAATTTTATATTACACTTTGAACAACATGTAAATATTAAAATTATAAATTAATTTTTCAATTGTATAAACAACTATTATATATAAAACCATTTTATTTATTAAATAAATTGTGATAATTCCTCATTATTGTAACTTGTTTCTGGATGTTTATAATGTATAGTAGTCTGAGACCGTAATTTTTCAGCTGCTTGTTCAGCAGTTAAATCTCTTTGAGATTGAGCTAAAAGTTCATATCCAACCATGTGCTTTTTGATTGTAGCGGAACGTAATAGTGGAGGAAAATATATTCCATGAAAAGTCCAATGACTATAATCTTTGTCATACTCTAGCCCAGTGGGTGCACCTACAATGAATTAAATTATAATTCACAGTAATAGAATTATTAGCTTGTATTATTAATGCATATATCATACCATGCCAACCCATTGAATATGGGAATGAACACTGGAATAAATTATCATATTTTATACATAGTGTTTTGATGACAGCTGCGAGTGATGTTTGCTCTTTTTCATTCAATTCTTCCATTCTGGTGACTTGTCTTTTGGGTAAAACCATTGTTTCAAATGGCCATGTAGCCCAAAAAGGAACAACAACTAACCAGTTTGCTGTTTGAATTACTATTCTTTTCTGCAAATTTGTTTATTAACATAGTTTAAAATTTAGTCAGCAACATTAAATATGATTCTATTATGTAAAAATTAATTGAATAAATGATACTATTATGTAACAAAAAATAATTATTTCTTTACCTTTTTAGAACATTCTTTTTTCATATAATCAAATAGCATTGGTGACTTATTACGATGGTAATATTCTCTTAAATTCATATCTTTGATTCTAGGTTCATTAGGTAAAAATGAACTTGCCCATATTTGACAGTGTGGGTGTGCATTGCTGCAACCCATTAAACTTCCTCGATTCTCAAAAATTTGTACCCATGTCCATTTTTTTCCAAGATCTAGTATTTCATTTATCCACCTTTTTGAAAAATTCAAATAATACTACAAAACGTTTTATTTCATTTTTAAATCAGATAACAATTTTTCTCACTGTTTAATAACTTCTTTAATTTCCTCTATTTTCATCAAAGCTATTGTCACATTAGATTTAGGATGAAAACACATTACTTTGCATGTACCTTGAGCTGGTCCTGTTCTAAATAATTCTTCAACTTCTTTTGGTGGATCTGGTACACTTTCTAACATCGCAGGGAAGTCATTAGTAAATGTATATGTTTTTTCATATTTTGGAGTTACCTAAAATTAAAGATTTTACCATGGAAATAAAAAGAATTAAGTTTAGCTTTTGACAATAAATAAACTCAAACTTAATGACATACCAATCCACTAGCTCTGATATTGCCAGGACACAATGGATTATGTGGATCATATTCAGGGGGATCTTTATCACTACTTGGTTCTACCTGGCCTCCCCAAGGTCGTTTCATTCGATGAGGAGATACTAAAACCCATTCACCTCGCAATGGATTATACCTACAATGTTGATGTTCTACAAAAAGATATTTGGAAAAATATTATTCAACTGTTAAAACAATGATTTCATAGAAGTTTAATTATTTGTTCACCTGATGGGTCAAAAATTTCCATGTTGTGTAAGAGAATATAAACTGTAAAAGAATAGATCAAATGACATACATGCTTATATATACAGCAAATATAATATAATAAATCAAATATTGCATCTGACTTATAAATTCAACTTAGTTAAAATAATCGTTCTTTATCCACGAAGTGATATTTATGTTGACTCTCCACTTATGGAAGATCTGAAGATCACAGCGTGACTGCAATCGATGCTTTAATACTGACAGAACTATAAAAAAAGAATTTACGATATCGACAATAAAAATAATTGCAAGGTCTCGCATCAACACATCCTCATGTTTGTCGGGACTAACATGTGACAAACTTATTATGACCTCGCGCGTGCAACCTACATATATATAAACGTGCAAAGTACGTGCAAGCTAGAAATTAAACTTGTATTATTTGCATTTTTTTCAGCAGCAAATTTACAATCTTGATTGCATCGTTGAGAAACATTAATTAAGTAGCAGTCCTTATCAGTTCACGATGTTTTCATCACTTAACTATGACGAATTTCATCTTGATAACTTAATAATACGCCAGTGTATCAGTGCACGTCCACTTTTCCCGCCTTGAATTTTAAATATAGTACAATATTTTCTCGCAGTCATCATTAAGCGCTAGTGTTGCAATGTTTAAATGCACCGATGTGCACGTGCGAGTATATTGTTAAATTGGTATATTAATTCATGATCGGGGCCACTCCTAAGAATTTTTTGTTGAAATTGTTGAAAAAATAACAAATCTGTTCTTTGAAAAATGTCGGATCTATCGGAATCTGAATCAGAGTACAATTCTTCAGACGAAGAGGTAAGTTGTTCTAATACTCTAATCTTGAAACAAGTATCTTCTATTATGTAAATTGTAACCTCGTATTTTTACGCGTTCATTCAGCTTCAAGAAGCTTTTGCCAAAGGGTTGTTGAAGCCAGGATTGAATATTGTTGAAGAGAAAAAAAGAGAGTACAAAAACAATGTTGTAAGTTTCAGCTTTTGGTATAAATATATTTTCACTTCAAGTATTATTTAAATTTTCAGTCAAATATATTTTGTTTTAGCGTGGCTTAAATCAAATATTAAAAGACTTCACAGTTAAGCTACCATGGATAGAAAAATTAATATTAACAAATACTCCAGCACCATTAGCTCCAGAATTAGCTTTACAAATGATAGAACAAACAGATCGTAGAGCCCGGCAACTCCAAGGAAATAAGAAATTGCCTCAGTTTACTCCAACTGATGATCCAGTTTTAAACGATTTTAAACGAGAGACCATGTTTCATAGACAGGCACAAAGTGCAGTTATTGAAGGTATTGCTAGGCTTAAGGCACTCAATATTTCCACTAAAAGGCCAGATGATTACTACGCTGAAATGGCTAAATCAGACGCGCATATGACGAAAGTTAAAGAAAATTTGCAAAAGAAACAAGTAGAAGCTCAAAGAACAGAAAAGATTAGGCAATTGAGACAACAGCGTAAGATTTCAAAACAAATGCAAGTAGAGGCTACCTTGAAGAAACACGCTGAAAAGAGAAAACTGATGGAAGAAGTGAAAAAGTATCGTAAAGGTATCAGAAAAGATTTAGATTTCTTAGATGATAAGAAAAAACTAATGCCCAAAGGTAAAGATGGAAAGTTTATGAACAAGAAAGCTGTAGATAAAAGAAATACTAAAAATTCCAAGTTTGGATTTGGTGGTAAAAAGAGAGGGTCAAAGAAAAACACAAAAGACAGTTCAGCAGACGTTTCAGACTATAGAAGACCAAATAAACCTGGGAGGTCAGGTAAGTCAGGAATGTTAGGTAAAGGAAAACCAATGAATAAAGGCCATAAACAGAGACCTGGAAAAAATAGACGAGTACAAATGAAATCTAAAAAAAAATAAAAGTGAAAATTGTGATTAATTGAAAAAAATAGTGATGAATGGAGCATATATAAATAAATACTTTATTAATAATGCATCTCTCGCGAGATAATTGTGTAAATTTTATCTTACAATTGGACAATATAAATAAAAGTATCGATATAAAAACTTAAAATTCATATTTGTGAATATTAAATACCTCAATTTTATTAATACAATTACATTTTTAATTTTTATACCATTAGTTTTGTAGAACTAATTTAACAGAATAAAAAATACAAATATATATTTGTTATAAATCACTATAAAAAAAAATTTTAAAAGCAAGTGCTTAAGCTTTAAAACAATCCTTCTCAGCTCTTAAACATGCCATAACTTCTACTGGATTACATTTTTTTGTGTGTTCCTTAACAGATGGTTCACAAACTCTCATGAATGGATTGATTAATTTTTCTTCACCAATTGTACTCGGAATGGTTGGAAGATTATTTTTACGGCGACAACAAGCCCAATCTATTCGTTTTTTCATTGCTTGATTGTTTGGTTCCACGTGTAAGCCAAATTTAAGGTTGCTAATGGTATATTCGTGTCCACAATAAACTTTCTATAAAGAATCAAGTGAAAGTTAATATTAACAAAATTAATATTAACAAATTAATAATAACTAATAAAGTATATGAATGCTTTTTTATATAATTTACTGATTATATACTTCTATTTAAGAAAATATAAAAATACCGTTTCATCTGGTAGTTTTGCCAAAATTTCATTTAAAGCATGATGCATTTGATCTGCAGTTCCTTCAAAAAATCTTCCACAACCTCCACTGAATAGAGTGTCACCTACAGATAAATAATATTATGACTAACTTTATTAGCAATTTATTTTTCTTAGGTATTTATACTTACCAGTGAAAACTGCTGGTTCTGAACAACTTTTTGTCACATAATAACATATGTGACCACGAGTATGACAAGGTGTATGCAGACATTCAATTTTTAAACTTCCCATATTAATAATACTTCCATCACCAACTTTACATGTTAAAGCTTTGATTCTATCATCACCTCCATAAACTTGTAAATCTGGTTTAGAACAAATTATGCTTTCATTTCCACCATCATGATCCAAATGATGATGAGTTGTTAGTACTTTTGTTAATTTGCAATTATTTTCTCTAACAGCAGCTAAGACAGTATCTGGAGCTACTGGATCAACAACTGCTGCTTCATTGGTATCCTCATCAATGATCTGTTAAAAAATATTGTTTTTCCAAATTAAAAATCAGATCCTAAGAACTATTTTACAATTTTTAAACATATCAAATCAACATTAAAATTGAGAAAATTATATCTGTTAATTGAATACTAATAGATTTGAATTCTACAATATTTAATTAATATTAAAATGCAATTAACTTACAAGATACATAAAGTTGTCTTGAAGAGCAGGTAAAATTTTAACTTTCATCCTATTGTGATCCACAGAATTTGGTGAACTATGATTACTGTGGACAAGTCGTCTAAATTTTATAAACGGAATGTGTTTTGCTGGAATTTCAAATTAACCTATTAAAAATTTTATACTCCAAAATGCTGTATATTTACTTTAACAATTAAAATACAAAGTTTAGACAGTTCTTTAAATGAAATTTTATACACTGAAGTTGGTAAATAATAAAAAATCGCTGTTATACCGTCAGAAATAACAGAAATGAGTCCATTTTTCAATTGAGAAGAACAGAGTGACAAAGTGGTTTTCAACATTGTTTTTAGATTTTCAAAAATAATTTTATTAACAGAGAATAATGAATTTAGAGGATTTTGAAAAGGTTATTTCTTAACTAACAAATGAAGTAAACGTAATTTTTAAATTTGGCTTACTTCGGGCCTGCACTAAAGAACCGATATTACTCTCGTACCCAAGTACACTTGCACTGAAATTAGCTGATTGATAATAACGAGACACATTTTTTTTCGCAAGATGCAGAAAGCATAGTGTAGACAAGCCTAGCGCTGGAGTCGACAATCGTAACAACATATATACATATAGCGGCACATATAGAGCGGTATTTGGCATAACCTCTATCAAAACGTAAACACTCTTCGCTTAAGAATTACACATCGTGTGTATATTTTCAATTGGAATTGACAATGTTTTTTAAAATAATGGTATTATGACTGACGTAAAAATGGCTGCTGGAAGCTCTAAGGATTTTATTGTTCTTGATGACGATGATTATAAAGGTAAAGTTTTTCAAATTTTCAAATTCAAAAGTATTGTAAAACTATAAATCATATTGTTATTAAAAATTTTTCAATGTTATGTAGGTTTTATTTGTATAACATAGTAAATACAAATTTGAACTTGCTATTTGCTTGGTTAGCAATTAATATTAAAACGTGGTGTAATGAATAAATTATTACTTTCTTTGTTTAAGTGTAGTATATATAGTATTAATGTATATAGTATTAATATATTAAATATATAGTATATATAAATATATATATTATTTATACTATTATGTATATACAAATGTAACATAAGTTGTAAATAAATAAACTAACTATTATATATATATAGTATTAATGTATCAAAAATACATTTTTCAATTGATCTATAAATTATTTCTACAGTGACTCCTGAAGATGAAATAAATGCAATCGATTATGAACTGAGGCAAATAGAATGTGAGCAGCAAAAACTGGAAGACCGCAAGAAAATTTTGGTTGATCGCAAGCAGAAATTAAAGGATGATGCCTTATTACAGAAAAGCTTTAATCTAGCTAAAAAAGATTGGGACACAGAAAATTTTTCATGGTCAAAAAATCTTAAAAAAGCACTGACTGATGTATTCAAAATTAAAGAACTTAGGCCTTTACAACTCCAAACAATGAATGCCTTCATGTCAAATGAAGATGTAATACTCATAATGCCAACAGGTGGTGGCAAGAGTCTGTGTTATCAATTACCAGCCGTTATAAGCAAAGGTATTACAATAGTGGTATCACCTCTGGTAGCTTTAATGGAAGATCAACTTCATGGTCTGCATAAATTGAAGGTGAATGCCGCGATGTTGAGCGCGAAAGCTTCCAAAGAAAATGTGAAAATGATCATGACCTCGTTGGTTGACAATAAATCCGATTTAAAACTTGTTTATGTGACTCCAGAGTATATGGCCAAGTCAAATCGCTTTATGAACAAACTACAAAAGGCATTAGAAATGAAGAGGCTCGATCGTTTTGCTATCGATGAGGTACATTGTTGCAGTCAATGGGGTCATGACTTTAGACCGGATTACAAATTTTTAGGAATCCTGAAATCGATGTTTCCCGGTGTTCCTATTCTTGGTCTTACAGCAACGGCACCAGCAAAAATCATTGTTGACGTTCAAAAGATGCTGGACATCCAAGGATGCCTCGTGCTAAGAGCATCGTTCAATAGACCGAATCTCTTTTATGAAGTTCGTCGCAAACCGACTGACAAGGAAACGTGTCTTGAAATGATTGTTAATCTTTTGAAAAACAGGTGAGAATTCTGATATTTTAGTCGACTAAAAACTAATATCAGTAATGTTGCAGATTTGAAGGAAAGTCAGGGATAATCTACACGACGACCATCAAAGAATCGGAACAGTTGTCGACGGACTTGCGAACACGTGGTTTAAAAGTAGGCTGCTACCACGCGATGTTAGAGCCTGAATACCGCACGAAAGTTTATTCCAAGTGGATATCCGGTGATTATCAGGCAGTAGTAGCGACGATAGCTTTCGGTTTAGGAATTGACAAACCAGACGTACGTTTCGTCATACACCATTGTCTGTCAAAATCTATGGAGAACTTCTATCAAGAAAGCGGCAGAGCAGGACGCGATGGTCAAAAGTCTTACTGCATTCTTCTCTACCGTTTGATGGATGTATTTAAACTGAGTACTATGGTCTTCCAAGACAAAGTCGGCTTGCAAAATCTCTACAAAATCCTCAATTATTGTCTGGACCAAAGCAGCTGTAGACGAAGCCTCATTGCTACGCACTTTGAAGAAACGTGGACTAAAGATGACTGTAAAGAGATGTGCGATCATTGCAAAAAAGGAAAACGCAAGAAACAAATTGATATAGCGCCTTACTGCCGTCATATTTATCAAATTATTACGCATGCGGTACAAAATGAACAGAGGCTTACACCATTGAAACTCATCGATGCTTGGTATAACAAGGGAGCTGCTAATCTTAGGGTTTCAAGTATACCAATACCCAAGTTTCCTCGCGAGATTGGTGAGGCGATTGTTGGCTATTTATTAATTAATGGTTACCTTCAAGAAGATTTTCATTTCTCTGCGTATAGCACTATTACATACGTTAAGAAAGGACCTAAATCAGGTTTGACTATGGGTAATGATCACAAGATCGTTGTCGAGGTGGACGATCATTGAGTTTTCCTGTTTTAAAAATTGAACTTTAATGATTCAACTGTTATAAAACTTCCACTCTTTTATCTTAAGTAAATAATATTGTTTCCATAATAAAAAAATATATAATTTTTCATGAGATATTTTTAAGAGAATTTCTTCGCGTCGAAGACTTCACTTGAGTATTGAACTATTGTAGTTCAAATTAGACTGATTCAGTTTAAATAAAAATAACAGATTATGTTGAAAATGTATAATGTTATTTAAATTATTTAAATTATTATTTAAATTATAATACTAATTAAATTAACGCCTGCAAGTTGAAATTGAAGTGACAAATAATAAAACAGTTTTTTATAAAATAATATTGGTTTTTAAATGTGTCATAATACCAAAAAAGAACGTAATATCTTTTTACGTCTACTTTGTAATTATTAATATTTTAAAGTTTTATTTAACATTTGTATATATTCCTTTTTTCCGCTTCTCAAAACATGATTAACTGAGTTGCATCTATTAGTCTGGCTAGATTGGATTTGTGCTACTTCAGAGTATATTATGTTTATATCAATCTTTATTTTAATTTGATGAAAAAATGTACATACGTTGCAGAATTCAAAAGTGACGCTGTTTTAAACTAAAAACTACGGGTTTTCAATGTTAAAAAACATCTCGATGATCCAATAATTTTGTGTAAAAAGTATTTGCTTCTGGAAAAAAGAACGATAACTGTATCGCAGCGCCTACAAACACAAAACAAACAAAACCAAAAGAAAGCGGAAAAAATAAAATACGGGATGAAGATCGGGAATCCGGAAGCATAGCCGATCAATGATATAAAGAAAACGCAGAGAGTGAGAGCTATATATATATATATGTACGGTGTGTATGTGTGTGTGTGTGTGTGTGTGTGTGTGTGTGTGTGTGTGGGGCGCTTGCAGGCGAACGAAACGTTAGTAGCGTGTAGCCGTCGGGTGGTCGCGCCAGTACAGTGTCGTGGATGTGGTCGACTGCCACGGGGGGCGAGAAACGCGTATTGATCCCGTTGACTATACTCTACGCTCTGCTTAGTTTGTTGGTGTGAGTGTATATTATCAAATGCACGGTATTCCTCCTTTCTCTTCTTTCTTTTGTTATCAAGTTTCTGATTTTCATCGCCACGGGTAATCCGGCCGCTCTCAATCTCTTACGAGCTTTTCCCGCTAGGTTATTAAAGTTTGCACGCTCGCTTCGTCGCTGTGTTTGAATTTTCCATCTCAGCTCGCTGCTGATTGACGTGCAAAATAGAGAGACTTCATGAATAGTTAATCAGCCTTTTCACTCGAACAAAGTCCTATCGCGTTTTCCTTGGCCAGAAAAAGAGAATACGTGCGTGAGATGGTGATGTTTATTCGTTGTTTTGGGCTTGTGGGTCGATCTTAATTTCAACGCATATTTGGCTCGTGATGAAAGCTGCACGGGGAAAAGAGATCAGGAAATATGTCATATAAGGCAGAGAAAAAGCGCGAGTCGACGTCAGTACAACATAAGCTTCATCTTAGTATCAAAACATTATTCATTCAGCTATGTTATTTTCTTCTGGAATGGGGGTTGAAACGGGAGGTTCTTCAAGCTTGGCTAAACTTTACGCCGACTTTCTTTCTCGTTGATGAATGACTTGCCGACGAACTCTTAGGCCATTTCAATTTTGTGTCAAAAATGTAAATTTTGAAATAAATGTAAAATTTACTTAATTCGTAGTAACATTTTTTAAAAGGAAATAATACATTTTTCATGAAAAAAGTGGTTGTGAAATTGTAAGTTGCGAAACGACTAAGGAAGTGTAATTCTAATAACGTGAACTTATCTCTTAGCAAACGAATTTTGACAATACAAGTCACAGATTAAATGCAAATACAATCAAGAAAAGCTTCTAAGTGAGCAACATTTATTTTCCTTTTTATTCTACAAGCTACATATATACACATTGGAAAGTACTTCATAAATTTAGTCACATTGAAAGAAAACCTTTAATTTTTTTGAATTAATAAAATTAATAACTGTTAATTTGTTTTATATTAAATATTGGAGTATCCATTTAAAAATTAGGTTAATTATTCTAATGAAAAAATATGAATTAAAGTAATTTACATTTTCATAGGATATTTTCTATATTTCATATACTATTTCTGTATTAAAACACAAGATACTTCACAGTCAATGTCCCATTGGATAACTCAGCAGCACCGCAATCGTAAAACAGTCACTTCTTTCCCAATTCCCCAAGTTTAAAAAGTGAATTAAAAAAATACACAAGCATTATCAGCGAAGTCGATCGAATGAATATATAAAGCTTATTTTGGAGCCGAAAGTGAGCCGCGAAATCCTTCAAAGTCGTGTGCACACGCGAGAGTGATATGCATGGAAGCGGAAGTCCTATCGGCCGGCTTTATTTTTAGTTTAGATAGACGAAAACGTACACATGAAAGCGACGATTTACGGTCTTAAAAAAATACCTTCAAAGTTCTTATGTGCAAAGAGCAATCGCAACATGGTTTGTGTATGGATCGAGGCTAATTAGAGTGACGATAAGACGTTAGCGGAAGTGTCTTTTCCTCTGTCGATGTTTTATCTTTGCACTGAGTCTTTAAATCAGCTGTGCTGAGTAAACTTTGTCAGCAGTGATGATTGTCAAGTGCTTGACCGTGTACCTACATTACTTCTTACTTTTAAAGTAAACGTGTGCCTTGATTTCCCCATCAACTCGGTTGGTTTAAGCAGTTTGTGCGAATGCATTTAGGAACTGTTCATAATGATTATTGGCTCGTTTTATCGACAGTCTACTACAAAAGAATTCCTTAAATCTAAAGAGTATGCTTTTAACAAAGTATGCAATGAATTCAATTAAGGACTACAGATTTGTTTGTCGGAAAGCTATTAAAATCAGAAAATAAATAGGTATCATTACTTATGTATTGAAGTATTCTACGAAAAAAGACGAAATTTCAAAATCCAAACAGTAACATACATTTGGAATACTCAAAACCAAAATTAGTCTTCGTCCCTTATCAAGATCTAAAAATAAAACGTCAATCACCAGTCGAAACTTCATTTGTGATAGACTTGACGTGTTTAGCGTGCGCAGAATTGCCCCTTCCATAAGCATAGATCCGCGCGCATTAGTTGCGAATAGAAGCGCATAAAGTACGTGTGCATTTTTGCAGCGATGAATGCAGCTGGTTGTGTGAATTTTGCAGCTGAGCTAACGTCATGACATTATCGTACGATCGGCAGATCCGTCGAATCGAATTCGGCGTCGCTGTTACTGCTGCGATGGATTTGGATTATCTTGCGGCGATTTTCAGGTGAGATTGAATTTATTTCTTCAGATACTTTTCTTCGTTTAGATTTTGCATTTTATTAGCACTGAAATTACGTTTTTACCTTGACATTACGTCGATATTAAGGCTAGTATAAGTATTGTTAAATGCATCTAAAATTTTGAGGAGCTAAGATTTTCTATGTGCATTCGTGATTTTGGTCAATTATTAATGAAAATAAGTTTTTAGTATTTAAAAACGAAAGAAAAAATTTATAAGTGGAAAAAAAGGAATGGTAGTATATTTATCACAGTAAATTTTGTACTCGAATGACTCGCGTAATTTTAAGACAGTCTTCATTTGGAAAAACTCGTTGGTAAGATAGAGCGTATGACTAGAAAGACACTGGGAGCTAAAGAAAGATAAAAGACCTTATTAACGCTCTGTTTGCTTTCCGGCGCAACGAGAAATGCGCTGATCTATTTACTGTTGAAGCGTGCATAAGCGAGCAAGTGACACAACCAGTTGTTTTACGATTAGGTAATTGGATGGCGTCGAATTCAAAATCGATCACTTACGAGTTTAAATCTTGCTCCAAATGTGTTTTCGGGTAAAGAACTCTGAATATGTCATAGCGTACATGTATACAATTCTTAATGAAAGAAGACGTTGTTTACGTTTGGTTTTAGCGCTGAAATCGATTCAGCTTGAAATGTTTTGGCATTATTATTACTCATTCGTAACTTTATAGACATGCTTATCCATAATTAAATAAAAGGAGCAATTTTTTCAATTTCAAAATAACATAAAGAATCGAAATCCATGAAACTAAATAAAGCGTTAAACAAGCTCACAACAAGAAAACGCGCGAAAAAGAAAGGCGTAGCACAAAAAAATAGAAGGTAATTGAATTATTATACGTGAATGTGATGTGTCGTAGGAGAGGATAAACGAGAGTGAAAGAGAGAGAGAGAGAGAGAGAGCTGCGGGTGGGATGGACATGGGGAATCGGGCGACTGCGCTGCGATGTCGAGTTTCAACAGTAGCAGCAGTAGCGGCAGGCAGGCGGGCGCCCTGGTCTGTACGCGGGAGAGCCGCTGCGAGTTGAGCTTCTGCGCCATGCCGCTGCCCAGTATTCTCAAGAAAGCCAGCAGCTTCATCCTTGGCGAGAGCTGCCACGACTCTCTTCATGCCATGTATCAAGTAAGATCACGTAGCACACCTTTAAAACTCAATTTATCGTCGCTAATCGCGCAGTCTTGGCCCCGACGCTTCGTACAGCTGCTAATTGCGAATAAAGTCAAGCTCTTTGGTGTCGCTCGGATTACTCGACGTAATATTTTCATCGCTGGAAACTTTATACTATGCAATTTATTGTTAGACTCTACCAAGAGGTAATTTACCTTTCATAATTACGCGTTTGTCTTCATTTTTGTTTCCATTGCGACGCAACGTTACTATCAATTATGACTTTTGAAATGTTCAAACTACGTAACACGACGAAAAAAATAATCGAAATAATCGCGCGTTTACAATCGCTTTAGGATCTTGAAAGAAAGTATCGTTTGAACGTAGGATTTTTTTTTTTAACTATACGCAAAATTGTCTACTGCTCCGCAGAACGGTGAAACGCTTTTCTGTAAAAACAATGTGTGCGTGCATCCGCCGACGTTGCTTCGCCAGCAGTGTGACGTGGTGCATCACCCGGGATACATGACAGTCACTTGTAAGGTCGACAAAGTCTCGGGTGTGCCAACGCTTCATCTAAGCTGGATACCAAATACCACACTGCGCAAGCATCCAAACACATTGGAGAACGCGGCGGTGAAACGACTGGAAACAGCTAAAGAGAACGAGCCACAACTTGAGGAACCAGGTTCGCATGATTATTCGTCATTGTTTTGTGGACATGATCTGCTTCGTAGAATTGCATGCGTGAAAATTTTAACTCAGCGTTGAGCTTTTAACGGGATTTGCGCTCGAAAAAAGTGACCGGGCAGAGAGCTCCTCACATTAAGACAAACAACGCCAAGAACATCTTTATTGATTAAGCTGAGTGATTAATGGTTTTTTTTTGGCAGACAGAGGGACGAAACCTTTATTGCTCTGATGGGATTTCAATATAATTAATGGACCGGTGCTCGCAATATAATTAATATAAGCCACGAAAAGTATAACAGCATGAGTTTTCAAAAATATATGAAATTATGAAACGAACTAATCCAGAATTTTATTGTTGAAGATTTTAGTTCTAAATCGTTCGATGTATAATTATTTATAGTGTAATATTTAAAATGTGCTTTTTTCCGAAAAATTATGCGTGAGCCTATTGACATAATTAAGCATTTTGGAATGTCATTAGATCATCTATGCGCATACTAATTTACTACTAAAACTTAAAAAATATAATTTAAATCCTAAAAAAACTATTAGAATAGGTTAAAATTTTTAACTAATAATTTTTCAGGTAAAACTAAACCTGACGAAAAGATAGACGTGTGTTTAGAAGCCAAAGAGCCTCCAAACTCGACGGATTGTGAGCGTATATGCTCAGGGGGTGGTCGTCCAGAAACGCCGATAGCGAGTCAACCAAGTAGTAATGGTTTTGAGCATAGCGAGCCCAAGAAAACTCCTCTGCCGCCAGCGTTCGTCAGGTCAGACTCGACTGATTCAAGAACCGAGGACAATGGTAACAAGGATGACACAGCCAGCATTAAGAGTCGTAGTATGTCGCTGACTTCTATGAGCAGCTTGTCCATCATTATGTCCAATGACGGTGAGATAATTTTTATTTTATTTATTTTAAAATTGTTCGAATGAAATTAACTTTGTCATTTTATGATTTGCATTATCAACCGACCCTCGAAAATCAACACACGTTCATGCTTCTTTCGTAGAATTACTCAATATATGTTTTAAGAATTTTCTCAGATAAAACGACTGACCATCTAAAATCGATACTCACCATTGTGGATTCTTTTGATTACGTAAACAATTCATTTCAGAAGAGATCCCAACGTGGATGCGAACGCCTGAACTGCTAGCTCTTCAGCACAATCTGCAATTCCCGGAAAGTGCAACCGCATCGCCAGTAGCAGTACGCCGAGCGCATCGCTGTCGTCGTTTCTGCGTAGATCTCGGCCAAATGCGATCACTGAGGTTATTCTTCTCCGATCCCGAGTGCACATCCGGCCAGTTGGTAGTCGCAAGTCGCGAGAGCCAATATAAGATACTACATTTTCATCACGGTGGCCTCGATCGACTTGCTGCCACTTTACACCAGTGGCACCAAATACTCAATCCTGGTTTCAGCAGTATCGATCGACCAAACGAGGATGGATTGCCTTACAGGTAAGCGAGCGAAGTACATGCTCTCGCTTCGCTTTTAAAGGGAAGAAATAATGACAAATTATACGCTTCACCTAGGCATTTCATGGTGTGCCGTCCAGAAGTGAGTCGAGACGAGTTGCATCCCGAGGAAGGTCAAGTGCCAATGATTACGTCGCTCGCTTGGAGAGATTTGCTAAACGAACGCGGCCAAGTCGAGGACGATTTGACCCTGCGAAGAGGAATCTTTTTCGGAGGTCTCGAACCGGCTCTCCGAAAAATTGTCTGGCCATTTCTACTTCACTGTTACTCGTATCAAAGTACTTATGACGATCGAGAACAAATTGACGCGATTAGACGAGAGGAATATCAGGAGATTAGAAAGCGTAGAGATACGATGGACCCCGAGGAGGCCGAGCAATTCTGGAGGAACGTTGTGTGTATTGTTGAGAAGGATGTTGTTAGAACGGATCGAGGGAATCCTTATTACGCAGGCGAAGACAATCCAAATATTGAGATCATGAAGTGAGTTATTGACCAGACAATAATCAGACAATAATCAATACTTGTGTATCTCTCACATTTTCTGATGTCGATCAAATGTTTTTCAGAAATATCCTACTAAATTACGCGGTGTACAACGCAAGGCTAGGCTATACTCAAGGCATGTCAGATCTGCTGTCTCCGCTGTTAGCTGAATTAAACGACGAAGAAGCGTCTTTTTGGTGCTTTGCTGGGTTGATGCAACGTTCGGTTGCCGTTTGCACTCCGACTGACGTTGATATGGATCGCAACCTCTGTTCTCTTCGAGAGTTGCTTAGAATCATGGTGCCAGATTTTTACGCTCATTTGGAAAAGCACACCGATGCTCTTGAGCTGCTTTTCTGCCATCGATGGATACTCTTGTGAGTGGCTTACCTTAACTAAAAATTTCAAGTATTTGTCGATAAGTTTGATCGTGAAGCCGCTAGAGTAATCAACGTATAAAATTATGACCAGGTGCTTGAAGCGAGAATTCCCGATGGAAGTGGCGTTAATGATGTGGGAAGCCTGCTGGGTAAATTATCTGACGGATCATTTCCACTTATTTCTCTGCCTGGCCATAATGTGCGTCTACGCGGACGACGTGATCGCCCAGGATCTTCGTACCGACGAGATGTTGCTGCATTTTAGTTCGCTGGCCATGTACATGGACGGCATTTTAATCTTGAGGAAAGCACGCGGCTTGTTACACCAGTTCCGCCAACTCGACCGGCTACCTTGCACCCTCGCCGGTTTGTGCAAACAATGCGGGCCTGGTATGTGGGACAGCACGCATGACCCCGTTATCGAGTGCGTTGGCCATGGACAAGACGAGAAGTGTTCCCATGCGGAAAATTACTCGCGATCCAGAGATCTCGAGTAAAACGTAGTGTCGGACTTTCTGTTATGTAATGTCGCTCAAGCTTTTGTTTTTATTTATTTATTTATTTATTTTTTTTTTGATGAGTCGATTGATTTAATATTATGTCGAAGAATAATTTTTCCTAATGAAACTTCTTGAACTGAAAGAAATCATAGAAATTACCATTTTATTGCTAAGTTGTTGATAGCATATCAATGACGAAGTTGCTTGGAAAGTGTGCCAAGCGAGGAAAAAGTGTTGAACAAATATTTATATCACATGTAATTGTAAAATGTGTAATGTTTAATTGGATGGAGTTTTTAGAAAATGTGAATCAATGTCTTTGTTGAATTAATTTCAGTGGAATCGATTCTGAATGTGATGTGCATTTTGTGGACTTTAAAAATGTATTGATAATATTTGTTATAACGAGTTGTTGAATTTTATCAAACTTTATTAACAAATTTTTAACGAACGTTGTCGTCGTGAGACGACAAAAGATATTTTTGAAAATAAATATACTATTTGCACTAAATAAGTCGATGTTGAATTATTTAAAAGTGATAATAATGATTGATGTAGACGAAATAAATTTGAAGTGATCATTCAATTTGATTAACACAACTGTTAGAATTTAAGATTATAAAGGAAAACAAGAGACAACTGCAATAAAAGTGGTAATTTCTTTGATGAGTTTTAATTTACAGCATCTAAATTGTGTTTTAAGGGTACATCAAAACTAAAACTTGAACTTTGTTGACATAACCATAAGTTGACAGTTTCGTTATGATCATCCAAAGAGTATCATTAAATTAAAACATTGTTCTTAGTGGCCAAGAAGTTTTTAAGGAATGGCACTAACAGCTCTACAAAGTGTTTCTTATGCGTTCACAAAATCACGATTTTTATACATACGCTACAAATCTGACGCACTATCTCTTATGCAATTTAATAAGCACTTCGATTGCCTAAGAAAGCACATTGACACTTCTATCTCCCACATCTGAGTGTGATTTGTTTCAAACAATAAGCGCGTGAATCAAGTAATTATATATACTTTCATGTAAATACATTTATGTTAATATTTTGGAAAAATATAAATGTTGACAGAAACCTATCAAAACTATTTTTAATCGTGACCTATTATTAGTTTTCATAAAGTTATTATTAAATTATATATTTGATTGGACAACTAATCAACAATATTTCAATAAATTTGACGATACTATCAATAAATAAAAATAATTACCTATAAATCTATTGAAGTATCATTTTAGATATCTGATCAAGTTGTAATTAAAAGCATGACTTTAAATTATTACATGCGAAAATAAATTGAGAAATTTAAAGTAATTATAAGAATTTTCAGATAAAAATAAGACTGATATCAAAATACCATAATCACGATAAAGATTCCAGAATAATTGTATTAAATGTTAAAATCATAAAATATCTTTAATGTAAATCGAGTTGAGAAAAAGAAAACCCTTTTTATCGATAATATTATTTATAACCATTTCTTAATAATGAAGATATTGAATAGTAATTTATCGTATTCACAATAACTGTAGGTTCGGCAAAATCGTGAAATGATCATCGATTATATTTTATACTACATACATCATATCATCACACTTGACTTTACTATAAAACAGTAAACTTAAACACATGAGAAGCTATTTTACCAATCTATAAATTTAACAACCGTATAAAAAGTATCCAACTGCTATGTAGAAACAAGTAACAATTCAATCTTCATAAAGTTATATTATCATACACCGTGGTACGCGTAACTAATGATTCGAGAAAAATATATAGACTTCGAAATATGACTGAAGTGCCAATTCCGTTTTAGGGATAAAATAAATTATGTATAATCTTTTCGATACATCACTATACGATAAAGCTATATACACATGTACAGAAAATTCAAGTGTGATGATATATATCTCAAGCACTAGGTTAACTTTTTTATGTCAATGTGGTCAATTTAGAAACTTTCAATTTATTCCAATGTTCAACCAATTTCACATATGGCATATAAATACTCGAGCTGAGAAATCTTGTCTCCATCTAGATAGAATTCTAAAGAAAACATTTTTCTCATTATCAAATTATTCAATTACGTATTCAAATTCAATAGCTACTACTATAATGAATGCTTACTTACCATGATAAAATATTTGTGTTATGATAAGTGATAATGTGATTATTATTATCCGTAAGTTATTTTCATGAAGAAAAAATTGTTTTTCATGACTAGCATTCACAAACCACTTTTCTTTTAATTAATTTTTTGATTGTGTAACATTGAAACAAAAAAAGTCTACGATTAAAATACTTTCTATTGATATGAAAAAAATTATATCGAGGGTAATTTTTATTTACATTTTAACGGGTATTGAAAAGAAAAATTTACTTATTAATTTCAATAAAATTTGAAATGTCGCTCCAAGAAGAAAATATCAGTTATTGACCCATTCATAGTTAACTCAGATTGTTAATGAAGAAAAGTATATTCGTGTTGAAGATTGTCATAGCTTTCGAGTCGTCATAAATCCCATCCTGCAAAAATTACTTTGTAAAATATAAATACATGTAAAATACACACATTTGAAATTTCGCTGATAGTATCTTGTTACTTATGAACATCCCGTCATTACCCATTTTTTCCAAGGTCTAAAGCACATGCCAAAAAACTAAAGATAAACCATTTTTAACAAATTATTAATTGTAGTGTAGTAATAAATGATTTTAACAATAGCATATATTGAAGAGTATATATCCATGTAATTTCTTTATATACAAATGTATATGTGATGGATGAAATATTATATACTTTCTCGTTAGAATTACATGATGTTTTTTCACATTGTCGGGGTACATAAAAATATTTATAGAAGTTATAAAAATAACAAGAAACTATTACAACTATACAAGTGTATTTGATCGACCATTTGACAACGGATCAGTTAATAAATCCAAGTTAATCAATGAAATAAAACATTTCATACACGGTTCGACAATTAATTAACCTTTTAATCAGTTTACCTTATACAAACTTATTTGAGTCCATCTAATTGGTACTCATTTCTTTCAACCTAAAGATCATTTGGTACTTCCTCGAGTTTTTTACTTTTCGGACGTAAATGAAACGCAAAAGCTCATACATTACTATAACGCGTCCACGTTATCAATGTTTATTTAAAACATTGCATTAAAATTGAAACTATGTATTGCAAGGTACATATGTTCTTGTGCACTTTGAATTGCATTCGGTCTGAGTCCTTCAACAACCAACTTATAATTACTTAAGCTTGCATCCCCAAAAAATTTTTTGTAATTAGTTGACCGACGAAATGATTTCATTTTACAAGGATCCTGCTGCATTTCGAATATCATAAAAATACCATTTGAAACCAGACATATCGACTTTTAATGCCCACAAAAAAAGTGTTATGGAGAAGATTTTAATTATTTACAATACTATTTTACATACTATTATTTTTAATAAAATTGCAGGCTTTTTTCGTTTCGTCTCTCTCTCTCTCTCTCTCCCTCTCTCTCTTTCACCCATACCATGCTATAATACTTAACTTTGAAATTACATTTCTTCATTAAATTAACGAGATGGCACCAAAAGCAACAAAGCGATCAATCAATAACTATCGCATCGAATAATATGTTCATATTCAACAACCCATTACCATCCAATACACGATCCAATTCAATGCACTATTTATAACGAATATTAGCATATTGATTTTCGTTTTTCAAAGGGAATATAATTTAATAATGTTAATAACTTAATTATGTTTATGATGCTTTTTACAATAGAATATCAGGAGGTTTTTTTAATAACAGCGCACTACTGGGCCTGGGACCTTATTCCAATGATATAATTTTGAGCGATATATTTATGTCATGCGATAAACTGATCGAATAGTTTGACAAACTTTCAAATTTATCAAATTATGAGGCAGTTTATCATGTGATATAAATATATCGCTCATAATTATACCATTGGAATAAGACCACTGTAAATCATTTTTTATTTGTTTCGGTGAATAAGATAAAACGGCGACGTCATTTTCCTCCTCTTCGCATTTCTTTGATAGTGCAACTCGGCGTTTTAGGCAAACAAATCACACATTACAGATAAGAAAATAGAGGAACAGAGTAGGCGTGGCGCGCTATCTATACCGCGCGCTGTGCATGGTATCTGTTTCGTACTGAGAACTTCCGGACAGATATCGGCTTTGTTCCTAAAAATTTGAAAAAATATAAAATACCAAATAAAAATCAATATCCGAGATGGAGGAATTCAGCGGGCAATCGACGGAAATCGTTCCGAAAAAATTATAGAAGAACTGTACGTCGTTAGCTAGGATGATAAAACTGAATAACACATCTCCGCGTAATTTATTTTCATTAATAAGAATATATCCAAAGTTCACACTCCCCATTTGTTGATTACGTTCTTAATGTTGTTTAAGCGATGTTTTTTATAGAAATAAATAATAATGCATAATCGTTAGTAAAAAAAGCATGCGTAACTTTTTCGTCACACGCGTCGTATAGAAAAATAAAATTAGATACATGTGTGAGCCTCGTGTGGCTTCTTTATCTCACTTTGCTCGGGCGGAAACGTTCACATGAAGAAACATAATATGAAATTTTACTATTTATTAATACATTTTCTTAATTACAAGCTTATCCAACTGAATGGTGAACGATTATCATTTTTCTCATACAATCGCTCTAATTTAGGATTGTAAAATCTTCTCTTGCTCACTCCCACGCTTTTCGAGCTACGACACTGCAGTTACCCATGCTCTCTCTCTCTCTCTCTCTCTCTCATACCATGCTGTAATGCCTAACTTTGCTATTACATTTCTACATTAAATTAACGAGAATGTAACTTACTTATGTTTATCATACTTTTTTCAATAAAATGTCAGATCGTTTTTTTTAATAACAGTACACTACTAGGCCTAAAAATCGTT
Source organism: Phymastichus coffea (assembly GCF_024137745.1). NCBI lineage: Eukaryota > Metazoa > Arthropoda > Insecta > Hymenoptera > Eulophidae > Phymastichus > Phymastichus coffea. Next base: position 2,075,701 of record NW_026706849.1, read on the forward strand.
TCTTGATTCTTCCGGTAGATAGGAGAAAGCGGCGAGGGCATTTCTCCCCTCTCAGCGTTATTTAAATAGATGCAACGTAGCAGTTTTGCGGACTAAACTACGGGACGAGTAGAAAGTAGCCTCAGTCTTATCGGAGCAGTTGATGAACTTAGAATGTTACATCACGGGAACAGTCACTCCACACTTTTCGGTTACTGAATTAAACTGTAATTATTGGTAAGTTGTGATCATAAAATATTAATAAAATAATGGATAATACAATTAATATGAAATATGCGAGATTTTATTTTACAAAATTGTTTTGATGAAAAAATGAATTGTGTAGATAGAAGCCTTAGTCGCATCGAAACAATTGCTGTACTCAAAATGTTACAACACGAAAACGGACAGACATTCTATACCTAAGGCGTCCTTTAGCTACAGAGGTTTCTTTGGTGGAAACAAACTAATGTTGGTAAGTTTTGATTCAATAAAATAGTAATTAACCAATAGATAAAACAATTAAGATTAAGTATAAGAGATTTTTCTCACAGAGACTTTTAAGCAAAACTAAATTTTATACAACAATTAATTTTATGTAAGAATATCCTACGTAATATCAAACTGAGTAAAATGGAAAAATTTTATTGTCTACATTCGTAAAATAAATTAACAGTTTTCAATTTTATTAATTGGTAATTTATCCTCCTTTCAAGATTAAAAACGCTCAAAATATTTGGTATACCAACTTTCAATTACTAATTCGGTTACCCTAGGCATTTTATTATATCTAATATTTGTATCAGATTGTATGCAGTTGATAATCTAAAATCTACTAATAACGTTATATATTAAGTAATGATACTTTTCATGAAAAAATGTTAAAAAGTCATTTATTGTCTTACTATACAACAAGAACCTAAGTTTTTAATTGAAATTCATTTTAACATGATTTAATTACAAAGTAATTGATAAACCTTAATAGAACATGCTAATATCACAATATTAATTTTGATAATGTTGAGGTCGTTGTGTTTCTCTCAATCAAACGAAAAATTTACTTTTTAAATAATAATTCTTTTCTTGTTCAATAAATTTATTTAATATTAAGTAACACTAACTTCACAAATTATAATTAAATCTTTATATCCGAACACTTCGAAAGCTAGGACGTAACTGTCAAAGAAACTAAAACATAGTCAATTTTTTCAAAGAAAAACCATAGCAACAGAGAAACAAACATCTTTCTATTATTTAAATCGATATTTAAACATTCGAATCGGTGTTCTTTCTATTTTCCCCTTTTCCTAACAACGCTCTACTAGCACGGTCCATCGTTTTTAATGCGTACTTACACGGCATTAAAACGTGGTTCAAAATTAAGAACAGCTGCGACCCCGTGAGACATTTTCTAACGTGCTCGCGACCACAAACAACCGATGGTTGCCTGCCGAGAACGCTGATAAAGAAATGAGAATACTTCATCAAGAACAAACGAAACGAATTTATACTTGTTGCGTAACACGTTGACTGCGAAAAGTTCAAATTCAAGAGATTATTTTTCAAAATGTTATGCATTTATGACTAAAAATAGAACAAACAAACAGTTATATACCATTAAACTTAAATCTAATCATAAAACTTTAATGAAAAATATATGTAAAGTTACCATTTGCAATAATAAACATTCTTCCAGATATAATTTGCGTACTCGAGAGAAAGTATAGAAAGTAAAGATTTAACAGGACTGAAGGTAGCCCCCTCGATTGTAAGGGAAATTGTTGAAATAATTTTGACAACGGTATAAATTGCCCTAATTGTCCCTGATATCGGTGATAATTTTCCATTTTCGATTCGTCAATGGAAAATGCGTGAAAATCATGATTTTCCTCGGTACATGAACAGACTCGTTTACTCTAATAATTATTGCTAAATTTTTGTGTTAGCTCAAAATTAAGGTTTTAATTTCCCTCGATAACCCCTCATAGTTTATTTTTTAATTGTCTCTTCGAAATTCAGTTTTGAACATTCTATATTTTTAGCCTTGAGAAGAAGAATAAATGAAATCCTTGAAACGTTTGTTAATATATTTTTGCGAAATACAATATTATGCTTGAAAGAATCCAAGTGGCGTACAAAAATTATTCATTTTCAATATACCTTATCCATATATCGATACTTTCTAAATTTGATTAGTATGTTAGTTAATTTACAAGTTAGTGAGTTCCGAAATCAATGGTTTATTTTGAAAGTAAAAACAATTTAACGAAAAAAAAATTTCTGTTGTGTGGGTTTTCCTGCTTATGTTTTATATATTTTTCTTGACATATTATTTATTTTCACTAATTATCCATAATAATTGCATGAAATAGAAAAGCCAAAAAGATTCTCGACTCTGATAATTCTACAGCCTCTTCTGCCTTACTAACTAGATCTACTGTACCGCCTTTTCATTGCAAGAGCCTCTTCTACCTCATGTTAATGAAATATTATTATTTATAAGTTAATGAGGCATCTGATCACAAAACAGATAAAATTACCCATGATTTTTTCGAACGAATACCTACGTTTGTTTGTGTAGAAATAATGTCTAAACACCACAAAGATACAATAATGGTTTAATAGGGGATTATTAACTTTGCAAATTTTTTTAATACTGAAAATCAAATTGTGCGGAGTTAATAATCGATTTTACTATTTTTGCTGTTGGCACGTAGTTTTTCTATAATTTATCTTGAACGATTTTCACTAATGTCCCGCTGAGGTATTTCAACGATTCCGCTGCAAAATTTGTCACTCTGCAAAATTTATACGTAGTTTTTTTCGAGATTCTTTACCGTTGCTGAAATAAATACAAAAAACACTAATTCAGAACAGTTTTTCCACGATTTCCCAAATTCTCGGATAATTAAAACCCTGCAATAGGATGCACTCGATTCCCCATTCCATAATTGGAACCCGATCTTAGGAACGAAGCAGAAAAATTAGTACATTACATTACAGTAGGCAAAGTACGCATTGTGTGATATTGCCAACCAAGCAAAGCGACATAGGCTTTTCATGCAGTGCGTGTTTGCCTACTTGTACTTTCGTGTTGCGCATACTCGTTTTCCGCACAACCTTCTAGGGAGGTGATGTTGCCCTCTTAGCAGGCAACACAGCCACGTTGATTGTCTAAAAGTAAAGTATCCCATGTACACGTAAGGCACTTTACTCTCTAGGCTGTCCAATTATATGCTTCCTGCTAGGAAGGCGCACAGTCATGACTTTGTGCTCAGTGTGCGGAAAAGTAATTTATAAAAATGCAAATAATTCGCAGCCTAACACAACCGAACCTTTCGATGTCAGAATTTTTAAATCGAAAAGTACAATCATTTAAATGATGGATTTATTAATACCACAACTGGAAACTACAATAGCGATTGTAGTTTCCAGTTCAAATTAACAACCAAGATAATACAGAAAACGAATTATGAAGAAAACATAAAATATACTGTACATAGTATTTGATGTCTATAATATGTCCTTTTGTCGAATACAATAGTATAAATATTCACAATTATTTAAAAATCAAATAGCTAAGAGACTACTCATCCATAATATTACTGTTATTTGAAGTTACAAAAAATAGTCTTCTTTTTCGATCGTCATTGCCGCTGCCCTTCAGAATTACCGATCACTTTATCAACTGCATCAAAGAAATGACAGACGTTTTCTTAACGTTCTTTTTATTAGCAAATATTACTGAAAATTACATAGTTAAAATTATACAACCTGTGCATAGTTTTACAAAAATACTATTTTGTTATTGTTATACTGTTAGCTACAGACAGCTAATTCTCAAAGCTGTCAGCCTGAGAAGCTGGCATTAAGTCATATGTTCAAATATTTATGAAAAATCGAAATGCTCAAAAGCTTTTCAATGTTTTGTATTAAATCCGAAGGTAATCGAACAAACCATCAACGAAATAATTTTTTTTTCGGAAATTGCTAGTTGCAAATAAGTTAACTGACTTCCAATTCTTGAAACAACTGCGGTAAGATTAAGGAAATATCAATAGTCAATTAAGAAATCAGAGACTAACTTTCTCAAACTAATAGTAGACATATGCTAAGGACTGATAGAAGGGACCGGAGCAGACTTTCAACATTAATCTTGCAACGTGCTACTCGCATGTGGACATTGCACTCAGGCTATTATCGTCTGTATACAAGCTACGAGCAGTTTAATTTTGGCAGAATTTTGCCAAGTTATCGATGGTTGAGTGGATTGAGTTTAATAATAATGGAATAATAGGCAAAGTATAGAAGAGTGCTATTGGTCTGGCTCATCTTCTTTACATTGTTCATCACCACTCTCTTAGATTCATTTAATCAACGTTTAAAATGTGAACCCTAGTCTCTCAGATGTAATGCTGAACAGACTGCTGCTCTTCTTTAGAAACAAACGATAACTGTATGATTGATAAAGGTCTCTGTGTATTTTAAATTACTAACAATACTAGTCCACTATGTAGAAAAACTACTTGACTACCTTGCTCTCTCCTTCGCATATCAGAAGCATATCCCGTCGATAAATTGGAACTACAGCAACAAATAATATCGTTAAATTGGATCCCACTGGAAATAAATATACAAATTTTGTATAGAATCTTTACAAAATTTGTGCAAGAATATACAGAACATTTATACAAATCTTGTATATTTCTTGTACGAAATTCGTACATATTGTTTTTGTAAAAAATGTATACGAAATTTGTACAAATCTGGTACAAGTTTTGTACAAATTTAATATAAATGTTAAATAAAATTTGCATGAAATTTGTACAGATTTTGTACTCAATAACCGACTTTTTTCTACAAATTTAATAAATAAATAATATAGATAAAGTAACATAGGCAGCTATCATACAAGATAAACTACATAGGTATGATGAAAAAATAAAAGAAACCGTGCATAATTGTCCGCACGCCAGATTATTGATTACTAAATTTATAGAAATTTCGTGCTAATTTTGTATAATATTTGTACTAACCTTGTACAATATTTGTACAAATTTCGTATATATTCTGTACAAAATTTGTATATTTATTTTCGATAGAAAACCCATTTATGATTTTGTAAGATTGATAAAAGTCTGGCCTGCGTTTTAAATTACTTGCAATGCTAATAATCAATGTTGATTGTTAATATTTTTAGTAATTTGATAAGTAAACAATGCAATTAACAACTTTATGGAATGAGCCGTTAATCTGTTTAGCATTGCATCTGAGAGGCCGGGATTCACATCCTAAACGTCCATTAAATTTTAATTTAAAGGAATGGTGACGGACAATAGCATTTTTCTATACGTTGCCCTATAAGTAATAAATATTTATTTTTAATCGAACAACTTGAAAAATGATAAACCCAATAAATGTTATAAATTAATTTTTGCTGTAATTTCAAGCAATGAATATAAAAGTCCTATTACGAAGATCGAAATATCATTGAAGAACAGTATAGAAAATTTATTAACAGATTGCGTGAATCACTTGAGGCTACAAATTAAAAGCTATGGAATACTGGAGAAACGACGTTTCAAAAAAATCTTACTCTTAAAACTATACAACATGGATTCCGAAAAGTTCAGTCAATCGCGCAATTAAAATGCTGGGCGCATATTTTAAATAAAAGAGGCACGTATGAAGAAAAAATTGAAAGAATTTCTAAATTTGTATTCAATATTCAGATTGATACTGGACATTCAGATATTGATACTGGACATATAGTTCACGACCGAGATTTACAAAAAGGGAGTGTTTACAGGCTACATTATTGGGGACGAAGATGTAAGATTTAAAGCGTTAATTATTGGTTACAACATTTTTTAAAAACTGATAGAAGAGTCAGTAGAAAAGTAAACAAATTAGTGACAATGAAAAATTTAGAAGGGTCGGTACATTTACAACAGTTACCTAATAGTTTCGTTTCCAAAAAAAAAGAATGATTAAAATAGAATGTATTGTTGGGGTTGGTGAACAAGAATAAATGTGTGTATTTAAAATTCGAAATAAGGCTGAAGGGTTTATTAACAAACACAAACAAAATTAAATTGAGTTACAAAGATAATACAAATGAAGCGATTCACAATGAAACATACGTTTACGGCTGTGATTACGGTAAACGCAAATTGCACGCACGTTAACTACTGAAAGGACACGGACAACTTGCCCGTGCGAGATCTGAGCTCAGAGTGCCGTCAAAGTTTCTCTTTTTCGGGAAAGCAAATTTTCCTCCCTTCTCTTTTGGTGACGTCGCCAACCTGGGGCGTGACCCGTAGAGGGCCTAAAAAAAAAAATAGCGCTGGCGCGCTCTTCCTCTCTGTCTCTCTCCTCTTGCCTTGCTCGTATACTGCCAATACAGCCTCGGACCCGCCCGCTTGCAGGGCCTGAGCTGTACAACCCTCTGCCTGGGTTCAGAGGTCGATGTCTGGATCGTTGGGCTCACCGCCTAGGTTACGAACTAAACAGTAACCTTGCTGGTCACGACGAGCAACGGCAAAGAGGAGATTAACAATTCTTCACGCATGCTAATATAAATAATTGCAGCTCTGTTTCCCAGATCCCACGCGAGCACGCGCCTTCCTCCTAAACTGCTTGTCATTTTTTCTCGGCTTTATTCTCTGGTACAAACGCCATTCGCATCTCGCGCTGCAAACATTGATCTATACTCAAAATCGCACACCCAAGACTACAGCTTCATCGCAATTATTCTAACGATTGTCCACGACGAGCAGACTTTCCAACATTTCAAACCAGTCTAAGACAACGTGTTAAACAGACCCCCCTGCGCTAAACGTGCGCCCATGAACCAGACGAGCAACGACGGGTAATAATGCAAAAAAAAGGAACACTAAAAGAGCAATAAAACAAACAGGAGTCGATATTTAATGGGGGTTTCGCTCTAAAGGCCGCGCGGGCTAACTTGATGGAGACTACCGGTGTGCGCTCGACGACAAAAAAGAAACAAAGATCTCTGCCTAAACCTTTTCGGAACATCTGCTGGACACATGCGCGTTTGAAAATTTCTTGCTCGTAATTGCGCGAACTTGATCTGTAACATGTATAGAGAATGTTTTCAACTCCAATCAAAATGAATTACTAATATATAATATTTTAGCATCAGTGTAACACTAATGAATAATGATTTAGAGCTACATTTAAAAAATCACATATAAAACTTCAATCATTAGTATATAATCAATCGTCATCCTCTCGTTTTATAAACTTATCTAAATATGCGTGGTATAAAAGTGGTCAAGTTGATACAAAGCCAGATAAATTTGATGATCCAGTGGAATTCGGTTTTGGAAATAACTGTAATATACTCATTGCAAAATCGAATGATGTTCTAATTCAGCAATCGTAAAATGCTCTTGATGTAGAAAATCACTATGTTTAAAACATTTTTTTTAAGATTATCATTATTGACATGATTATAAAAAATAGAGTATAGTTTTACCAACGTATACCAATGAATGAATAAAATAACAGCGTTTGTAATCATTCTAACTTTAATCATTATTATTAAAATATATACAAATAAGAATTAGATATGAAGTGCTTAATTGTTAATATTCATATTTAACAATTTAGTACTCAAAAATAAACGTTTACTTTACTTGACATCTTTAAAAGAAATAGCTTACTATTTTTATGGAATTAAAAACATTGGTTTACATTCAACTTTTATTTCTAAATAAAAGATAAAAAATCATTTAACTTTCGGCTTACTTTACAATCTAGTATTTTTATATTACAATGAAGATAGTTTATTTTAATATCAAAATATAAGAGACCAGAAAAAAAAGAACGAAATCACTTTTTCGCATTTCAAATTCAAATATTAAATTTTATAACTAATAGACATTAAAGAAAATATGAAAAAGATTTTTTGTCGAATCTCGAACTCGAACTAAAAAGCAATGGTTAGCCTATTAAGCGGCAACTTAGTCCATTACTCCAGTCGAACATTGAAATTCTTATAAACTATTCACTTTATAATGTGTACATTACACTTCTAATTGAAATTACTACAGTATCATCTGTGATAGTTGAATTTATTTTCTTACGTAGATGATTAATAATTGAAAATTTCACATAATGCCAATTATTGTTTTGCTTTAAAGTCAATTTTTTTTAGCTACTTTAGTAATAAACATGATACAATAACTTATAAAAATGCAACCACTAATAAAGTAAATTATTTGCAGCTTGACTCAAGGAAAACTTTGTCTTGGAAATAATAAAAGCACTACCAGTTACGCTACTTACTTAACTGAAGTGGAATGTTTGAGTAATGGTTTAAAGCATTTTATAATCAAACAGAACTATATATCTGATGCATAACTAGTATGGCGATCGTCAAATGAACAATTAATGTCATATAGTAATTGAAATTATGAAATAACCGTGATTGCTCGACATATACGTTTGATTTTTCAATGGTACAGATTTGAAAATTGCTTGCAAGTTAAACAGGACATCACTCGTCAAATATACAATTCTTTAGAGTTCACAAAAAAATCACCGCTTCATTTGATCGTATGTGCCACTGTTCTTCAAAGTTGCTGAGTGCGCTACTAATTACGCTACTGATTCGACCATCATAGAATGTGCTTGTATATCCTTAAAAAAAAAGGAGTTGAAAAATTGTACACTCAACTTCGGTGTGTATAGTGTCGCGTAAGCCGCGCCTTCAGCATTCATGCTTCAGGGGGCTGTCGTGGCCCTTGATGGACGGACTAATTTAAGACTAAATTATGACTAATTTTACTCTAAACTATTGTAATACTGATTATAACTTATAATTAACAGAATGGTAACAGGACAGGAAATTGAGCTAGAATTTACTGTCCTTATCTCATTATATAATATTACGAATTAATTTCACCGGGTGTTTTCGTCTTTCAGCGGGGATTTGAACCCCGATCTCTTAAGATGCAACACTGAACAGATAGCTCTAACAACCACTCGCTGGACTACTCGCAGCTTGATGAGACTAAAATTCGAGAATTAAGCATTTTATAATCGAACAGAACAATATATCTGATGCATAACTAGTATGGCGGTTTTCAAATGAACAATCAATGTCATATAGGAATTGAGATTTTAAAAGAACAGTGATTGCTCGACATATACGTTTGATTTTTCAATGGTACAGATTTTAAAATTACTTGCAAGTTAAACAGGACATCACTCGTCAAATATACAATTCTTTAGAGTTCACAAAAAAATCGCCATTTCATTTGGTCGTATGTGCCACGGTTCATCAAAGTTGCTGACTAGGGAACCACCCCAACCCTCCGCCTTCGATTTTTCTGCAATTTAGAGATGTTATAGTTCGTAAAAAAATAAAAGACCCGTATTTTTTTTTATCGGCGGAAAAAGCTATCTAAGGGATGAAACCCACCCCCAAAAAACAGCTCCAAAAGCAGTTCTATAGCAATATCTTTAGTTGTAATGAATATTTTTTTATGAAACAAAAAAACACAAGATACTTATAAAAAAAGTAACAGGCACACATTAATTTGGTCCCTGGGGGTTGCAACCCCTATGTTGTATAGAGGAAAAACTATTTTTAAGTGTATTTTTACCTTACAAAATCAAAAAATTATGTTAAAAAAATTAAAAAAATGATATTCTAGTAGAAAATGATAAAACAAAATTGACGTGTTTCGGGGTTTTCCTTTTATCTATTATTTCGAGGGTGAACTACCCCTTAATGTTATTAATACAATATAAGCAGTTGTTAATCGCAGATTATGCTGATTATTTCATGTTCTATGACGCTCAAAAAATCCAAACACATGTATACTTTTGTTCAGCCGAATAAACTATTTAGAGGGTGAAAGCTACCCCCGAAAGTTACCCCTTAACGCCATTTTATAGCGAAATATTCGTATTTTATGCACAGTTTTTGACGAAACAAACTCTAAAAAATTCTTTTAAAAAATTTCCAAAATCGAAAACCGAATACATCTAGTGGTTGAATTTTGCCTGTCGTACCCCTTAGGAATTGTCATCAATCGAAAATTTGTATCTGCTTGTGTGACTTCTCTTACAGTTCGTTCACACTGTCCACTCCATGAGTCTAGTAATAAAACTACTGTTTTCCCACAGTTAGGAAAAAATACATGTTGCAACCATGTTTGAAGTAATTCACTCGACAGCTTTCCTGATGCACTTGCTCGCAAAACTATATTAGGTGCATTGAATAGTTTTTTTGAAACAATAGGTCCAAACTCTCCGTTTGTTTCTTTTAATACCATAAAAAGGGGTGATAGCGATGTACCTTCTGCAGATATTGTCGGTTAAATCGTATAACTATACGTAGTCGATGATACTGATTGTATTACTGATTCGACTGTCTTCTTACCTTTGTCGCTCAATGTTCTGCCAGTATGCATTTCTAAATTGAATCCACTTTGATTGGAATTATATATGTTACTTGCACTTTTGGTTGATAATTCTGTTTTTATGAGGTTGATAAAATTTTGACAATCTAACTTTAAACTAACCTCATTTTCAACAGATACTTTAGTCACATATTTAGTTATTTTACGCGATACAATTTTATGCTTTTTTTGAATAGTAATATCCAATTGGGTGAAGCTTTAAACCAAGGCATCTCTAACTCATACTTTTTTTGTAAAGCCCATCTCTTAAGATCTAAATCATGCACTGTTAACTTCCGATCTAAAGTATCTTTGAGTTGTTGTAAAGTATATTCTGAAACTTTAAACAGATTCTCTCTTTTGGTCCCGCCTGTCAAAATTTGCTGTTTCCATGTTTTCAACTAACGTTCTGACGAAACTTGTTTATATTTACTCTGGATGGAACTTAAAGACAGTTTCTTGTTCTTACCACTTTCCCAGTATTCAACAGCTTTTCTTTTATATCCATCGTCGAGTACCATATTTATTACCGTACAAGTAGGTACCTCGGCATAGTCTACACCATGTATTTCTTCAAATTGATCGTCAATTACTTCGGGATTAATATCAAAATCATCATCCAGGAAACATATGTTCTCACTTGTCTCACATTCAATACCTGAATTCGTTTCAATGCTTTTTCTCAATATATCTTCAACATAATCATGTAGCTGCTTCTCTGCATCGTTTAATATAGATATGCTTTCTACAACCGCACTTATGTGAAATGTTTTCAGTAATTTTTGAATGACGTTGTGAATTTCAATTGCCATTCTAACACAATTTTGATATTCAAAAACGTAGTTGTAAAGCAAAGTTCTATTACTCATTTACTGAAGTATGCTGATCGAATATGCTTATATATACTGTAAGTGAACAAAACATGTTTTGAAGTTGGCACCACACAAACCGATATCAAATCAAGGTATCCGAGCTCGGTGGTAGGGTAACCACCTTGAGGGTTAAGGAAATTGGGATTAAGAGCTTGGGGTTACAGCGTGACAGGGTAACCAGCTCGAGGATTGATGAAATTCGGGTGTAGGAGTTCGGGGCTAGAGCGTGGCAGGGTAACCAGCTCGAGGGTGAAGGAAATTGGGGTTAAGAGTTTGGGGTTACAGCATGGCAGGGTAACCAGCTCGAGGGTTGATGAAATTGGGGTATAGGAGTTACGGGTTATAGCGTGGCAGGGTAACTAGCTCGAGGTTTAAGGAAATTGGGTTCGGGGTGGTAGTGGATCAGGGTAACAAATGAATGCTCTGTTCACTCTCCAATAAAGGGGTAGCAGCTTCTGGTGACGGATACTGTATACTTTTGTGTTAGATTTTAAACGGAATTTCATAATTTCATTTCTTCTGAAAAAATTTTGCAAGAAAATATTTGAAAACGTGGCTTTTCTTTCAGGCGACTTAGGGGGTTGAGTTGCAACCCCTGTAGACGAAATCCATATATTTAGCTAAAATTTGTTAAAAGAATTTTTTAGAGTTTGTTTCGTCGAAAACTGTGCATAAAATACGAATATTTCGCTATAAAATAGTGTTGAGGGGTGACTTTCGGGGGTAGCTTTCGACCTCAAAATAGTTTATTCGGCAGAATAAAAATGTACATGTGTTTGGCTTTTTTGAGCGTCATAGAACATGAAATAACCAGCATAATCTGCAATTAATAACTGCTTATATTGTATTAATAACATTAAGGGGTAGTTCACCCTCGAAATAATAGATAATAGGAAAACCCCGAAACACGTCAATTTTGTTTTATCACTTTCTACTAGAATATCATTTTTTAAATTTTTTTAACATAATTTTTTAATTTTGTAAGGTAAAAATACACTTAAAAATACAGTTTTTCCTCTATACAACATAGGGGTTGCAACCCCCGGGGACCAAATTGATGTGTGTCTGTTACTTTTTTTATAAGTATCTTGTGTTTTTTTGTTTCATAAAAAAATATTCATTACAACTAAAGATATTGCTATAGAACTGCTTTTGGAGCTGTTTTTTGGGGGTGTGTTTCATCCCTTAGATAGGTTTTTCCGCCGATAAAAAAATACGGGTCTTTTATTTTTTTACGAACTATAACATATCTCAATTGCAGAAAAATCGGAGGCGGAGGGTTGGGGTGGTTCCCTAGTGAGTGCGCTACCAATTACGCTACTGATTCGACTGTCATGGAATGGCTTGTGTATTCCTAGTGGACGGACTAATTTATGATTAATTATTCTACTCTAAACTATTGTAATACTGATTTTACTTATAATTAACGGAATGATAACAGGACAGGACAGGAATGCGTAACTAATGTATGCAGTTTCAATCATAAGGGATGCAACTCTTATTTTTTTTAATGAAAATTTAACCTTTTTTATTACTATTGTTATAAAAAAAAACGTAAAATAGCTAAAAAATTTTGAAAAAATATTATTGTGGGTAGAATACTAAAATAAGTTGACCTGTTCGATCTGTTTTTATTATTATACCTGTTATCTGATTTTATTATTTCTCAAAATAGAAAAACCATCTCAAAATTAATTTTACGATATATTTCAAGAACTATGTGATAATTTACTATGAATTAATTGCATACTACTTATAGTGTAAATATACAACTTACGCATGTAATTCTATCGATGAGGGGATTGCAACCCCTATTTCTTTCAATGAATTTTTTATTTTTTTGTCCCTATTATCATGAAAAAAAAAATTTTTTTTTAAATAAGCCAACAAAAATGATAAATATGTTATTGTGGATTGAGTACAAGAATTAAGTTTATCTGTCCAAAATTATCGTCCAAACCACCCTCAAAATAAACAATTTGAGTCTTAGTGTGAAAAGTAAATTCAAAAAGGTATCTTCTATCAGTCAGCTTTGGCATCGGGCTCACATACAGTCAACCAAGGTGATGCATACAGAAAAAAAATTGCCCGAATTTGTTTTAAAAAATTAAAAATCTGCTGTTGACGCTGGTTTTATTGTGCATGATCAAGGTTTGCGTTGTTGGGCATTACACGCAAAAAAGGATCTAGAGTTTGAAGATTTTAGGTTCAAAGCTTCAAAACACTGGTTATCAAGATTTAAAATTGCTCACAGAATTGTATCAAGAAAAATTAACGAATTCGTTACCGGAAAAACTTTCGACAGGAGTGCAGAACTAGAGAAACAAGCTCTTACATTTGTTACTAATGTGGAGAAAGCTATTCAAGAAATACGGATTTCGAGCGTGAAAAAACTTTGTTCGACGTTTTTCATATAACGTTATTTTAATGGATACGATATAAATTTACATTCGAGAAATAATATTATAGGCTTTAGTCATTGGTTCATAACCAATTTTCTTCACTAACAAGGGAAGGCAGGGAGGTGTCCGTCACCGATTTTCTTTAAACTTTGCATACGATTAGAGTATCAAAAAATATTAGACACGTTTTTTTTTTTAGCGGCCCATACGGTAATTTAGGTGGTAAAAACAGGGTTGCCAATTATAATTATCTACATACGCTTGAAGTGCATAAGTTGGCGAGACGCTAAATTCAAATTATCATATCTCGGTAAAAGAAAAAGATATCTGAACGATTCAAAATTCATTTTGAAGGGAAAGACTCATACTTTAAGATATATTAATGAGTTTGACCGAAAAAAATTATCTTATGATCTTACATAACCTCAAATATGTGTAAAAGTCGTGTTTTTTGCACTTGAAAAGATTTACAGTGTTTCTTTTGTAATCTTTTTCGTTCTTTCAAATAGAAAACTCAGTTTTTTGGGTCCAATTCCAAAAACTGGCCCAAATCTGGCTCAACTTGAAAATTTCGAATGGAAACTACTGTTGCTTATGGCAGATTCGAATTATGGGGGAAATTACACGTTCAAACGTGATATCAAATTTTACCGAGAAAATTTGTATTTTGAGTCCCAAAGTGGCACCAAAAATAAAAACCTGTGGTTTTTGGGACTTTTTGAATTTCACAAACTTCGCTTGTTTTTGTTTCTTAATTTTTTTCTATTGTTTATTATAAATATTATGCAAATTTTTTTGAAAAATGATTTTTACGCAGTTTTTCTGGCTCAAAAAATAATTTTATTTTAGTTAAAAATTTTTCTGAAAAAACTATTATCAACCAGTTGACAGTTTATTATGATTTCTGTTATTATTATTATTATTATATTGTTATTATTACGAGATGTATAATTATGAATTGTTATTGATTTTCTTATGTTCCTCAACGTATTGTATACCTATAATCCATGTATTACATTAATGTGCATATGAATATAAAATCTTATCACCAAATAAATAATTTTGTATTTTGACAGCATTAATTATACATATAACAATAATAGTAATAAAAATATTGCAGACACTTTGTTGTTATTCTTTTATTGATCACTGCAAATGCGGAAACCGCGATTGATTAATCATATTGATACTAATATGCGGAAGCAGTGCCGCAATAGTTAACCACTGGATATTTTTGACAATGTTGTTCGGTTTTTGTTATCTTTATAATATTATTTTATTTTGCTCATAAGGAAAAATATAAAAACATGTTTTATGAAAGGTCGAGTTTAGTTTAAAATTGTACTTGTATCGCATAACACCTGTATATATTCAGTAAGTGCCAATGCATTTAGATATACAATTCATATAAAAGATTGTTCATAAAATTGTTAAGACTACTTGAAAATAATTAGTTTTACTATCATCGAAAATTCTGTGCTCAGAATTTGATTGCGTGACTTTCCAAATCAGACTTTTCACTATTCGTACATATTGGATAATATATATTAAAAAATGCCTGTTGATGCAAAAGTTGTAACAACCTTACTTTCAATGACATTTGATCGGAGCAATAATGGCGAACCAAAGTTTTTAATCAGTGACGAAGAAATGCAATTGCATAACATACTGGAGAAAATAATAAGACAGCATGCAGAAAATTCTGATGCTGATGTTCAAGAAGAAACGACATTGTATTTTTGCGATGAAAATGAAATTTATCCAGAAGTTATTGAGTACATGGAAAACGAAGAATCTGAGGATTTTCTAGAAGAATTAAATAATCCATGTGAGCAAGACAAAATTGACTTTAAATATAAAGAAGAAGCAGTAAAGTTTTGGTTGAGTGGAAAAGGTAAGCCTTATTCATTTAATACTGTAAAGCACAAATACAAACAAGTAACTAGCGAGCGACAATTACGACGATGGAAACAGCAAGTTGAAGCAGGAGGCAGTAGATATGATAAATTATTCAAGATATCAGAATATGTTTTTAATAATTTTAATGAAGCTATGATATCAAAAATGACTGTACATGATATTGATTTGAAAAGATGGGCTTTACAAAAAAAAGTTGAAATAGCTATGCCTTTGTTCAAAACATTGAATTGGTGGATCTGGCAATTTAAAAAAAAAACATAATATAGTATCTCGAAAAATCACTAAATTTGTTACAACAGATTCATTGAAAAATATTGATGAAATTGAAAATCAAATACAAATTTTTTCGGTAAAATTTGATATCACGTTTGAACGTGTAATTTCCGCTATAATTCGAATCTGCCATAAGCAACAGTAGTTTCTATTTGAAATTTTCAAGTTGAGCCAGATTTAGGCCAATTTTTGGAATTGGACCCAAAAAACTGAGTGTCTCATTTGAAAGAACGAAAAACATTACAAAAGAAACTCTATAAATCTTTTCAAGTGCAAAAAACACGACTTTTACACATATTTGAGGTTATGTAAGATCATAAGATAATTTTTTTCGGTCAAACTAATTAATATATCTTAAAGTATGAGTCTTTCCCTTTAAAATGAATTTGGAATCGTTCAGATATATTTTTCTTTCACCGAGATATGATAATTTGAATTTAGCGTCTCGCCAACTTATGCCCTTCAAGCGTATGTAGATAATTATAATTGGCAACCCTGTTTTTACCACCTAAATTACCGTATGGGCCGCTACAAAAAAATACGTGTCCAATATTTTTCGATACTCTAATCGTATGCAAAGTTTAAAGAAAATCGGTGACGGACACCTCCCTGCCTTCCTTGTAAGATGTTTAAATCTTGTTCACATTAGTTTAAAAGTGGATATCTCGAAGTACGAGTAAAACCGGAAAAATTTGATAATCTGGTTGATTTCAGTTTCAGGGATTCTTGTAGTGCAAAATGCGAAATCGAAGGTTGTCAAAATGCTGCAATTATACGTTATGGCTGGTGTAAAAAGTCCCTATGTTTCAAACATTTTTTTGATGATTATCATTACTGATCAGACTTTAACAAATAAAAAATATTAAAAAACCGAAATTTCTCACCAAAAAAACATTAGAAAGTAAAGAAGAACTATAAACTAATGCTGATGCTTTTGTAGCTGATGTTAAATCATGTACTCGTATACCAGAAATCGGCATTGCAAATTTTTATAATTCAGATCAGAGTGGTTTCCAATTAGAAATGCACTTGGGAAGAACATTAGTAGTTGAAGGAGAAAAGCAGGTGCAATGTCTGGTATAGTCGGTTTCATCGACAACGCACAGTTATACAATTCAGCCAACTATATCAGCAACCGGGAAACTTTTATCACCACTTTTTATAGTATTAAAAGAAAAAAGTGGTCAATTCGGTCCCATAGTGGAATCTTCATTATTTAGACCAGAAAATGTGCGTGTGGGAGCATCTAAATCTGGAAAATTAACGACAATTTAGTGTATTTTTGTTTATTATAATGCAATGACATAAAAAAATTTTGACATTTTTTTATTTTAGATCATTTTAAAATTTGGTTGAAAGAAGTTTTTTACCCAAATGTTGGACCTTAATCTGTACTTTTACTCGACTCTTGGAGTGGACATTGCTATAAAGCTGATAGGGAAACGATGCCGACAAACAAAATTGTTAATATAAAAAAAATTCCCACAGGAACGACAGGGAACATCCAACCACTCGATGTTTATGAATTTCGTATCCGGAAAAACTTCGTTCGACGTTTATCAGATCAAGTAATTTTGATGGACTATGAAATGAATCTACATTTAAGAAATAACATCATAAAAATGCAGTCTCTTGTCCATTACCAGCTTTCTTCATCAAGATGTACAAATATTTTTAAATAGGCTTGGTATAAAAGCGGCTACATTGCTGAAAAACCAGCTAAAACAAATAACCCTGTTGATTTTAGTTTTGGAGATTTTTGCAATATACATTGCGAAGTAGAAGCATGTAAAAATGTTGCTATAATACGGTGTGGTTTGTGTAAAAGATCATTATGTTTCAAACACTTTTTCGATGATTATCATTTCTGTAAGGAATTCGTTGAATGATACATTTTAATTTACCAATAAATAAAAAAAAGAAAAAGATGAAAATTATTATGAAAAATCAAAATATATGTAGTATCGCATGCGATGGCTCTTACGTAAATATATTTATGTATCTACATACGAATATAAATATATATGTATAGATCTATAAATGATAATTAGACCTCGTGTTATTCTCGTGTTTATTTTTAAGAGATATTTCTTGCCATTTTGGTACTATTAAAATAAAATGTATTAAACATATTTTTATTTATCATAAATTATGTTTGAGCTACAGATATATTTTATAAAAAAAATGGGATACCCCACGTACGGTGTAGAAATCAATTATTTTAAGAAAAAGCAACTGATAAACTCAATTCTCCCAAAGTTAGGTCTATTAGCCTACATTTGGTTGGGTAAGGGTGGTTTATGGGGATTTGGTGGGTTAGAGGCAGGTTGGTTAGTTGAGGTAGCTCGCTCAGGCGTAGAATTAAATTATTTCAGGAAATAACAAACGACTTGACTCGTGTTTCCCAGGTTTAGGAGGTTTAGCCTGCTTGTGTTTCAGTAAGGGTGGTATATAAGGGTTAGATAGGTTAGGGGTATGTGGATAAGAGGTATGTTATACAGCTGGGATAACTCGCTTATGGTGTAAAATTCAATTATTTCAAGAAATAACAAACGACTAAAGTTGCTTTTCATAGGATTAGGTGGGTTATCCTGCATGTGGTTCGATGCGGGTGGTTTATGGGGGTTTGGTGGGTTAGAGGCAGGTGGGTTAGTTAAGGTAGCTCGCTCATGCATAGGATTAAATTATTTCAAGAAATAACAAACGACTAAACTTGTTTATCCCAGGGTTAGGTGGATTAACCTGCTGATAGTTTGACGGGGGTGGTTTCTAGGGGGTGAAACACCCCTTAAATATATTTTTTTTTTAATCCGGAAACACGTCAATTTAATTTTGGTATTTTCTCATTATTAGTGCGATTTTTAAATCACTTGAGCTGATTTACTATATTACATGTCGTAAAACAGTACAAAAAATAGTGTATTTACCCCTATTAAAAAGGGGGTTGCAACCCTTCGGTATAAATGTTATGTCCTTAAAAGCGCCTTTTTATAAGAAATTTTTTAACGTTGAGTTTATTGAAAAATATTCATTTGATGCTGAGAAATATTAAAAAACTGATTTTAGGGGTTGATTTTCAGGGTAGATTTCACCCCTTAAAAGCCCTTATAGGCCGATAAAAAAAACACATATCTAATTTTTTTTCAAGTACTTCAACATATCCCAAAATCATTCAAATCGGTGAGGTCGGGTTGGGGTGGTTCCCTTGCTAGAGCGGCGATTGTGATAGAGTTATAGAAGAGACGACATATAATATAGATTTTCTATTATGAGAGTGGTTTGGAAGATAACCTGAAGCACTTCAATTTAATTTTTGTATTTAATGTATGATAATATATGTTTCAATTTTTTTTGGCTCATTTAAAAATTTTTTTTTCATGATAATAGACATAAAAAGATTTTTTTTTTTAATTTGTACATTCAACAATCTGAAGCTTTAAATTGTACGTCGTAAAAACCCATTATTCTTGGATTACAATGCCTATTTGCGAAGATCAGTATCATGAATAATATTGCCCACTTTTATAGAATCTTTAAAATTTGTTAGTTCAAATTCAGAAATGGCATTTAGTTTTTCCTTGCAGGTACCGACTTTATTAATCGGATTTACCTAACGACGTAATTGTCGCTCAGAGGACATTTTATTATACCTCTGTTTAACAGTGACAATGCATAAATTTCTTGTCTTTACAGATCTGCAGTATTCAACTGCTTTTATTTTCTATTCATAACTTGATGTTTCATCATCCGATGTATATTCATCAACATCAGTAGGCTGTTTGTATCATATATTATCTTTAACGGCCATCGCGTCATAATTTTAAAATTCTTCTTCAAATTCGAGTGTATTATCTTCAAGAGCTTCCATTTCATTAGAGTTATCTATAGCATTCAAAAGCGTTTTTTCAATATTTTCTTTCAATTTTAATTCTGCTTGGTTAACAGGAGTTTCTTGTACATTCATAACTTGGAATTTTGTTAGTAGAAGATTAATTATATTCATTGGATTGATTCTTATTATTGTCCAATATTAGAATACTTACAATTAACAGAAATGAAACATAAATTTTGCTACTTCTCCAGTATTCTACGGCTCTTTATTTATATTCAAAAGTATATTCAAAATCTTCATTTTCTTCTATACAGTGGTCTGTAGGTGCTTCGAAAAGGTCAGGAATGTGGCTTTCAACTTCATCTTCTATTATTTTTGCGTTATGATCTTTGTAATCTTCTTGAAAATCTAATGTATCTTGAGCGATCATATCTATTTCATTGAAATCATTCAATGAATCTATTAAAATGCTGGTGGTTGAAAAAAGTATATTTTTCTCACGTGGGACCTACAAAAATGCTGCTCATTGATTCATGCAGTGGTCATTGTCCAGCTTTTGTACAAGAAGTTATGCTATGTGATAAAACAGTATATCTCAAAGTGATATCTACAGGAATGACTGGAAATATTTAGCCATTCGATGTCTATGGGTTTTGTACATAGCAAAACTATTTGTAGCGGTGGTTTCATCGAGCTATCTTTATTTGTTTTTGAAATATTTGAAAAAAACTGTTTCTGTGGGTGAAATTTCGGACTGAATTTTCCCCGCTTTTTGATACCCTCTAAATTGTGTATTAACCTATATGAAAAATAAATTTCTTATTTTTCAATGTACCATAACATATTGCAATATCATTCCAATTGGCGATACATACGTGGGGTACCTTCTTGTTAGTACATCATACATATAATAGATGCAAAAAAAACTAATTTTGTAATATTTAAGTACGTTATAAAAAAATTTTTAAATAATATTTGTAAATAATTTAATAAATTTTATTTTAGATCAATACGTAATTTAGAAATAAGAATAAATTGTTTAGAAATAAGAAAAAAACCATATTTTTAGCGCCTTAAACTATAATAAATCTGACTACTTTTACATTCATCAATATCCAGGTCTCTCTTTACTTTGTATATTTTTTATTTACTAGTATTTGTCTATTTATTATGAACAGCATACATTTGGATACAAAAATAATGAAGTGGCTATGAAAATTTACTTTCAGTATTCATTGATCAAGAGCGTAATAATTTAGTAGTTACACAATCAGATTTCGCTCCAAATATATGCCAATTTAAGTAGAAATCAAAATAAACGTTTGATTTTTTGACACAAGAACGTATTCGATACGATTGAAGACAGCGGAGCAAATGAGTTTTGGATCAACAGAATGCAAAGAGATATTTAAAGGTTACTACTGAATTAGCGATGAACGTAGACGCATTGATCAGTTACCGATTTGTAACTTCAAATAAACGTGTATACGTAGTTTCGAGTTAAGATTTTAATAATGAAAATTCAATTTATAATAATAGATAGATAAGAAAAGTAAAAAAATGTGTTGCATTGTTATTATTTTAACACTCCTTTTATGAAAGTAGAAGCGAATAAATAGTTTGTAAAAACAAGAGGTTGAAATCGTTCTAATAACTTTTTATCACTAATCGATAATCTGGTTTTTAATGTGTAAGATATTGTAATATCTTTATTCGAAAAGTAGAATACACATTTAATAACAATTTGACTCACATAGTCGAAAGAAAGATTATTTATTGCAATTGACAAATATGAATTTATCAACGCATACGATTAATTTTGAATTTAGCAACGTGTTTTACTAATACACACTTCTCCGCTGTGATATCTGTTTTGAAAATAAAATTAGAAATCCATCTTTGAAAAAAGTAATTTATGTTAAATATGTTAATATAACAATAAAAAAAAATGAAAACAAATAAAATAAGAGCCCGCAAAACGCATCTGATCCTACGTATTCCGTTCATTTATAAAATCGTAAAATAAATAAAAGTAAAAGTTCATAAAAGAAAGCTAGTACCTATAGGGTACGAGCATATTGGCACTAACGGGCGACCATATTCAAGTAATCGTTATTCGAGTTACAATTGCCTGACGTTCTATCGAAATTGATGCACAGTATCAACTACACATCACGCAGTTACCTAACAGCATGGAGCTTCTACGCAACGTATATTCTTGATTTTGACTATAAACCCTGCTGGATATCACGTATTCCCAAGCATTTTCAAGCAAAGAAGAAAACATTTTTTAATTGTTATTTTATTAATCAACGATATTTGGAGCACTTCCAAGACAATAGAGCTAAAACCGTAAGTTTTAAGTAAAAAATTTTTTTTAATTTCAACTCCAATTTTAGCACAGAAAATATAACCATAAGTATAGAGGAGATCCGCACATGATGAATACAGCCTATTATTTTGGTATTGGTTATAACGAAGATTATTACAACTCTTACAATATTATTATAATATATTTACAGTCTAAACGACATTGTTTACTTTTGATGTTCAGCTTACGATTTTTCGTGTAAATGAAAGTGTATTATTTATTATGTCTAATAGTCTATATACTATGAAAATAGTATAGAGTTACAGTCGTTACTTATATTATCACATCCGTTATCTTAAACTTTTATTATTTTTTTCAACGTTATTTATAAATTTAAAAGTAATTTTGCATGTACCGGGCAAGAGGGACAACCCCTTAAATAGAAATGTTTGTAAATGTTTATTTTGCTTAAATGTTCAGTAGTTTTATAAGTCATTTCAAGATATAATTTATAGGTATTTAAGCGTTGACTAATTAAGTCTCCAAATATAAGAGAAAATTGAGCTGCAGTAATGGTTTGAAGGAAATATAAAACTGACTTTCAAAAAATTAAAGAAAGCGGATATTGAATGACGTTTAGTTATCAAGTAGGGAAGTATAGTTATAAAACACTTTAAAAGCATTCAGAAAAAGTATATTTATTCTAATGAGAATTGATTTACAAAGCGATATAAAGCAACTATGATTGATATAATGACAAAGAATTGATAATAAAATAAACATCTATGAGGGTTTGGTCATAAAAACACAAAGTATGTCGGCGAGTAAATCGGCTGAAAGCGATCTAATAAGCTGTTTGAAATGTTCTGCATCGGCGAGCTCTTGCGCATTGCCAAAGAGAAATTGGATCGCCGCGTCTTTGAGTTTGTGTGCTCCGTAATCGTCTGCCAACCGAAGGCACTCGTAAACATTGTCGATGTGCAGCTGCTTGACCAACTGTTCCTCGCACTGCTGCTTGAGACCATCGAGCTCATACTTATCGGCTGCCATTAAAACTGTGTCAGCGAGCTCTTCGAGATTATCTACCTGGCCGACGTAGATGAAATGCAAAAGCTTGTGCATAACCTCAACTTCCACGTCCTCGATGAGCGCAAAGTTGTCACTCTTTTCGCGCATGTCGCTGTCAAACATCACCGCGAACACTCGGCTGTGCGCCGCCAGAATAGCCTTGTGCACCGGGAACTCTGTGCCCTTTACTTTCAACACAAAATCGCTGAACTTGTCGTTATTCAGCAGATTCTTGAAATTATCCATTTGCGCATTACGACACTGAAGGATGGACAGCGAGGTATCGATCACCTGTTTGTTCGAGAAGATTTGATCGACCACGTCATCGGTGGATATTCGACAGACTATTTTTAATTGATCGTTAATAAGTAGATTTGACACGCCGAATAAGTAGCTCTTCAATATAAAATTCTTAAATATACTTATTTCCTCGTTTAACTTGTCTTTATCTAACAGAGCGTTGATCGTCGTATTTTTCTTACCCTTCTTATCGATAAGCGCAATCTCAAGGTTGACATGTTTAAAAAATTTCGTTATTTTATCGTATAGATAAATACGAATACCCACGTGGTCCTTGTTTTTCATATCATAGCCTGCCAAATATAAATCCATCGTCCACTCGAACTCACCGTTTTCCCCAGTTTTGAATTTCGGCGACTCGAGGTACTGTCCAACTTCGAGGCGATGATTTTTCACGTTCTCGATAATCCAAATGAACTCGTATTCCGTGATTGTAATGCATGCCAATCCGCACTTTTTCACAACTTCCATAGTTGAGTGCATGTGAACACGAGAATTTTAATAACTGTGCTTGAACTTTTGGTCAATTGAATTGATGCTCGCGGCCTATAAAAAAAGTTAATAATAGCGCGCTTACTACGTATACATATTTCATTGAGCAATACAAATATAAACAAAACTTTTATCTTGCCTTATCGATTTTTATCGGATGGAATAACATGAACGGCAGCATAATTCACGTTAAGCCCAGCGACTGTAGCGCCAATATTTCTTAATGTTTTAACAAACAATATCAACTTCAACGCGTATTCGATTTACAATTAAAGGCAATTGACTGAATGTCGAAATTATTTAGTTGATCAAATGAGCTGTCAATTGTAATAGTAATGAGAAAAACGCAATGGATAAATTAGTTTTGCTGTATCTTGAAATAATGATAATACATCAATTAAACGTTAATAAAATAGAACTGCTTATTCAATAATAATAGACTAAGATACTGAAATTGAGGAAAAAGAGGCATGATTGCCACACAAAGTTAAATATTTGTTCAGAATTCCATCGCGAACACATAGTCGATAGGCAGCACGAAAAACTGACTGAATACTTAAAGGGCTAGGAAGACAAGGTGCGACTGAACGAAGCGGACATTCGTTTGAGACTGAATTTCCGTAGGCGAGTCGTTTTGGAGTATGTTCCGCGAAAAGCGTGGAAAAACGGAGATGTTGCCCTCTTCCTTTCCCATGATGGGCCCTAGGCGAACATTATACTTTAATTTTTTTTTAGTGTAAACCATATACATGAATAATGGTTCAATAACTATTTAATAACAGTGTGCGTCATCTCTAATATATATAATATAAGCACTCATATTATCCACAACGAAATATGTGTATGATTTATGTGATTTTTAATGAGCGCACTGTTTACGTAGATAGCGATCGGTTGCATGCTCGTATACTGTACATTCCATGCCAGGTGCAAGCTCAAGCAGTACGCAGGTTCCATAAAAAAAAACTCGAATCTGAGAACTGATCTGCTAGTCGTATCGTGTTATCTTTAATCATTTTCTTACGGTTGTCCTACCTTAAAAAAATGATGTGTAGCCGATCACCCAGCATTGTGATTGGTTGAACGTCAAAAAGCGCCGACATTCAAATATTTGAAAGAGTAGCGACGGTGACGATAAAAGTTTGACGATGTCAATGTCACACGCACCAAACCAACACACACATGTTAAGCATCTAAGCGTCATTTGTCTCTGCGGCGCATTGTGAAAACGGCGATTACGTGATTTCTTTCGATCGATTATTAATTGAGGTGTTATTTAATAGTGAGCAAGTAAGTTTTTATATATTTTTTAAACCAAGTGTGAATTAAATAATTATCATTATTTTGTTTACTTAAAAAATAAAAATAGTAATTTATGTAACTAACCTATTAAAACCACGTGTATTATATTTTCAACAGCTCAACTATGAATATCAATAACAACCAACAAATGACTAAACCTTATACTTCAAATGAAAAGATCTAGCAGAAATTATAAATAAAGATTAAAATGTGTAAGTATATATATCTACCTAATTATTAATAAAAAAAATTATATTCAACCATCACTAATTCTACATTACAACGAATAAGAAAACAAGGAGAACAACGTTATAACAATCTAAATCTTCAACAAAAACAAATAGTTGACATGATTTTTGAAGCAGTTCACAATTCAAACTATTCCGGTTCTAGGTGCATTTATATGGATGGACCAGGAGGATCTGGAAAAACGTACGTTTATAAAACTATATACTATAAATTAACTTCTGAAAATATTAAAATATGTTCAATGGCATTTACTGGAATTGCAGCTATATTGCTTCCAAATGGAAAAACTGTACATGAAACTTTTGGATTACCAGTACCTATGTTTCAAGATTCATCTTCGAATATTAAAGCACAATCTCGTAAAGCTTAAATAATAAGAGAAACTGAAATATTTATATAGGATGACATTTCAATGACTCCAAGATATGCATTGGAAATTGTAAATAGAACCTTACAAAATTTTATGAACAATGATTTGCCTTTTGGAGGAAAAATTATCATAGTAGGAGGAGATTTAAAGCAATTGTTACCAAGTAAAGTTTGAGGAACACGAAGTGAAATATTAAGTTTTGTGTTAAGTATAGTGAAGTATGGAAATATTTTACTAAATTTACTTTAACTGCCAACATGAGAGTTTTATCAAATGAAATAGAATATTCTAAATTTCTATTAGATATTGGAAATGGAATATTAAATGATAAAAATGACTGCATAACTATTCCTGAACATTGTATACTCCCCCACATGCTAATATAATTTATATGTTTAGTAACTTAATTAGAAAAAATAAATTCCAAGAAATGAGTAAATGTGCTATATTATCAGCTAGAAATATTGACGTAGACGATATTAACAAACAAATTACTAATTTATTGAATAAAGATTCTGAACGAATATATACCGCTATTGATACCGCTGTTAATAACAATGGTGAATTAGACGATCTTATTTTACCAGAACATTTGCATAATTTAAATCCGCCAAGTTTACCTCCTCATGAATTACGATTACGAAAAAATTGTATTATAATGCTTATTAGAAATATTAGTATTAATGAAGGCTTATGTAACGGAAGATGTTTCCAAATAATAGATTTTACGAACCACTTAATAAAATTTGAAATTTTAACAGGTGATAAAGTTAATGAAATTGTCTTCTTAAACCGTATAACACTGTATTCTGAAAATGATTATCCATTCACATTTAAAAGAAGACAATTTCCAATCAAACTAGCTTTTGCAATGACCATTAATAAAGCTCAAGGACAAACATTTAAAAACACTATTATTGATCTTAGAAGAGACGTGTTCAATCATGGTCAACTTTACGTATCAATGTCTAGGGTTAGATCTTAAGATTCTGTTAAAATATATTTAGGAAATTACGCACAAATAAGAAAAATTAAAAATCTTGTCTACAAAGAATTATACCAAGAATAAATTTTGATGTATTACAATAATGAAAAGCATATTATAGAATTATATTATTAAAAAAGATGCAAAACTTAATAATATGTATTTATGTAATCACAAAATAATATAAAAGAAATCTTTTTTATAATATTATATTAATATATTGACAACATATGCTAATAAAGATAAGAAATTACAGCGCGCATAGCGCGCTTGACGACATCTAGTTGAAAGTAAAATTCCATAGCTTTTCAAGTTGAAAACTATTCAACTACTTTCAATATATTGAAATATAGTTGCTTTTTATAAGAGACTAGTGCCGTCAAGCGCGCTTCACACGCTCATCTTTCATTTATACTAATATTCAGTTTTATTTGCTCGAATCAAATCACAACTATTTATAGATGAAATTAAAAATTCTAAAATACATCACATACATCAAACACATCCATACTTTGAAAATCCATCAATATTATTGGTAAAGAAAACTTAATATTTGTAGATTTAATTGTTATTTCAAATCTAATAACGTAGCAAATTTCTAGATGTTTAGCTATAGTAATAGAATGTGCACTAAGTTTGTTTCTTCTTTTTCATTTTCTAAATAAATCGAACAGTCTGCGATGCTTCACAATTACATTTTCTTTATTTTTTAACATGTTTTGTTGAAAAAAATTTTGGAAGTTAGATGGGCTCGTTTGGGGCAGTGCTTTCGATAAACTAAATTTTTTAATTTTTACTTTTAGTAATCAACGTTATTGTTATCTTTCATCTATTCATCCATCGCATTTTTTACTTTATATTTACATTTACAAATTTAATTTCAAGAAAATTAAGAAAAAAAAATTATATACTCTTTATTGTTGATTATATTTATTTAAAGCTAAACTTGATAACATAAATATTCAATATCTATGTCCTGAGAATAACTGTAATTTAATTGAATTAAGATAATTTTATCATAATATTTTAAGGTTAGTGCGTCAGGTGAATGTGAATTTTATTCTCTTTTTTTTATGCATACAAATTGTCTTATTTTTTATTCATTCAATCAATCGTTCGTAACTCGAGCCATTTATTAGCACTGATTTGCTACTTTTGCTACCCATTCACTTGTATATACTCATTATGGCCATAGTTCAGCTAATTAGATTACGAATAAACTAGCTTCATTTTCAGATCCACCTCTATTTTATAAAAGGAATAATACAAGGATATAAGCTTTTGAAAATCTACGTGTAATCATAAGAAAAAAAAAATAAGCAAAAGAATTATAAAAGTCAATAGCAAAACTACCAAAGATATCTCAATAACGTAAAGTTTCAACAAAGAATAATGTTGATATTGACAAAACTAGTGAAGATGAACTTCAAATACTACGATTAGACTCAGATGACAAAAACATCGATGAAGGACGACATGAAATCAAGAAGCAATGCCGCAGAAATGAAGCAAACTACAATAATTCTATAATATACAGATAGATAAAATTGTGTAAAACACAAGTTATTTCAAAAGTGAAACAGAAAATAACAGTAGCATTGAGGAAACAGAAGCTGGTAAGTTAATAAAATCATTAAAATCAAACAACTATATATATAATATAATAATAATAATCAAATAACTACATATATAATGTAATGTTAGATTGATTCGTTTTTAATCTTTCAGAAAACTCGAAGAATAATATTAGTGTGAATAGTTATAGCACTAATTCAGCTGATTAGACTGTGAATGCAGATTTGATCATTTATTTGTTGTGAAAGAGCCTACTATTTTATAGAAATAACGATGATAAGTTTAGACAATCCGCTCGTATGTATGTTGAAAGTGAAGCAAAAAACAAAATATGATATTTACAACCATCTTTTTTTACTGTCAGTTAATAAATGTGATTTTCAAAAGAATAAATTATTTTTGCAATAGAATTTCCGCATAATCTATAAATATTGTAGATATTATATTAAAGTAATTTCAATTTTTATAACACATTATATATTTTACATTATTTTTTTGATTATAGTGCATACGAGATGTCACCAGTAATTTGATTAAAGTGAATATTAAATGAGAACAATTAAAAATTGCGTAGAGACCCCCAAATAAACGTGTATCGAGATTTCATTATGATCATTTAATATTTAATTTTTGATTAAATTGAAGGACATTACAAGTAGCTTAAGTTTTAATGAACGCGCGATGACTCGATATTTTACGAATAAATTTTACAGTCAATTGTAAAGTTTTATATCTAGTAATGGAGCTCCGCATCTGTTACAAGTGAATTACAATTGCTCAAACATTATCTTCTTATGAAAAAATCTGATAGGTATTTACGTCTGAGGTCACGAACGTTGCGTGATTTCCCAGTGGGCTTCTTTTTAATCAAGCACCGTTTGTGTTTTTTGAATAGCCGATCATTGTCGAATATAGCCTTAACGTCTACTTCAATCTAAAAGAGTGGATAGTGATCGTTTGTTCCACCTTTTACGGATTTTTTGGTTGCAACATCGGCTTGGGCAATGAGTTTCATGCAAGCTGATGAATTTTGTAAAGATGTAAAATGAAATGTCTCTTTAACTTTGCTTGCACTGTTAACCATTCAGAACGCTTATAGCGTATATGTAAAATAATTGTGCCTTATCAAGATAATATACAAAAGATTTAGGATAATTTTAATAATTATAAAACTGCGAAATCACTTTTTCTGTCTTAGATATTACATAATATGCAAAACTACTTTTCATTCCGATTGATAATAATAAAGGAAAGAACTATTGCTATCCTCAATATCTATAATAATAAACCGTGTAATTCATCATTAATTCATATGATTTCTATAATACATGAAAATAATCTACAGTAAAATTTTTCTGATATGAAATATTTATCAAAATATTGCCTCTTGTTTTTATTTACTTTTTCTTTTTTGTTCAATATGTTATAGATACATTGAAAATGACAATACAATCTTTAAAACATGTTACGTCCATACAATACTTGTTTAAAGCAGTCATTCTTAACTTTTATTATAATAAATATTAATATTATTAAATACTTTTATTGTATGATACACTAACGTATTGTGCAGTTTTTCATGGTACATAAAATATATATTTTACAATTAAACTTTTGAACAAAATAAAATGTTTAATGCTCGACTAATACAATGATTAAAAAGTATGAAGTATTAAGCTGACGAAGTTTGATGAGTGTCCCTATGCTGTCTATCTGTTAAACATTGTCGTATGGACAATGAACTTTAACTCGCTTAAATAGGTAACCGTGTTTAAAAAGTCATATCCCATACGACGTGGTGCAATAAAGCTATAATATATTTTATATTATTTGAACTTAGAAAAGACTTCAGAGTGATAAAAAATTCAATTAGCCGGAGCTAAGATTAATCCAAATCTAAAGAATAATAATTTTTAAAAGTTCCCATGTGTATTGTTATCAAAGTTCTATTTAGTTACGTTTCAGGACTGCAAAATATACTCTACATGTATAGAGTGAAAATACTCCAGCTCATGAATTAATTTATATATCGAAATTTTTATTTGAAAAATATGACGAAATTACGGTTAATTGGGTGTTTGCAATTATCTCGCTATGCGTGCCATGAATACTTAGATTATATCTGCGTTTATTTATATTATATAAAGTTTCATATAATTTTTTCTTTATTACAACAGCAAGTTAGATATTGTCTCATTTAATTAATGATATGGAGTCGAGATCCAAATTTTGATCATTTGTATAACGAATACGGACAGTCAAAGCGTTAATTTGTAAAGTGTCATATGACATATTTTATTTTAAGTTTCGACATACAAAAAGATCGATTAAAGTTTCAAGGAAAATATCATTCATAACGCAAAAAAGCTACCTAAAATACTTAATATATATTTATCATACTTCCAAACTGTCAAATTCAAGATGTAAATTTAACACATTAAGTGAAAAATTTATACATTCCAGATTATTTAGTATTACATTTGAAGTTATTTATACTTCAAAAAAACATACAGATACATTAAACATGCCATACAATTTCTGGATCTCAGTGCATCAACACACTACATTTGAGCTCAGTAATGATGAAATGGAAGTCATTGCGTGAATTCTTACGTACTCATACTCATGAAAGTTATTGGATACCCTATTATCGAAATAATTAAACTAATAAATAAAGTAATAATTAAACATTAATGAAACTCTGTTATGTTCCTTATTTTGAAAAACATACAAGTCAACTGATCACAGGAAAAACGAATCATGGTTTAATTATGAAAAATTGTTTTTCTGAATAAGGAAAATACTGCGCCGACTTTTCAAAAATCTCTCGACTCGTAAATCTTACTGTTTGTAGTCCTTAGTATTACAATAAATTAAATTCTGTTGTATGATATTACGACCAAAGGAAAGATTTTGATACATCGATGATGTTTTATAAACCAAAAATAGATCACATTCGTAATTATTGATATAAAATAACATAAAAAAACAATTCTTCAAGAACAATTCAACATATTATATGATCCGTATTGTTGTTCGTAGTATCAGCTTTCTATTTGATATTAATATTCATAAAAATTAAATCAAAATAAAATATAGTTCGAAGAATTGAAGGATAAATATGTAATTTTGACATGAAACAGATGTGACGTCATTTGATTCATCAGTCTAGTCCGAATGTCAAAAAAATGATTGAGATCGACGAGAGTTGTTATTTTCATTCTCATACGCGTGAGTGTATGCAAAATGTATATAAGCATTCCAACATTTGCGCAAGTTAGCATGTAAATTCATACACGAAATTCGTCTACGCCAACGTATGAGTTTGCGCATTACAAAAAAGAAAACAGTAGGCATAAGAAGCTGCTCTCCATTACACTTGTAGCTTTCACTTTTGAGCGTGTACGAAGAGGTGGTAACGAAGACCCATGAACCCAACTTAGCTAAGTATCGAGGCGATGATGAAAATTGGCGATATACATAAGCGAGCACAAAGGAACCTTGTAGCACAACGAAGCCAGTCAGCCAAATTGGCTGAGTAATAGATTATGTAGGGTCCTGCGCTCTGGTACTAATGACAATCGCCCAACCTTGAACGTTAGAGATGCGAAAGGTAGACCGACGGCCGGACGAGCATGTAGGCGCGCAAGCGCCGCACTTTTCGGGCGTTGCGCGCACGTAGACAAAGCTGACCTTAAGATGTCATATGCGCGTGGAGTTCGGCGCTCACTCGCCGGGGACTGACAGGTCTGACAGGTTCCCCCGACAGTCCAACAGCGCGAGCTGCCTTGTACCGACGATGTGAATCGCGAGCTGGTATAAAAGAGCTTGCCGACGAGCGATCGACACAGCATTCAGTCGCTTCCAGTCGAAGAGATCAAAGCTAGCCGTAACCAGAGTCGAGATGCTGAAGCTCGTGATCGTCGTCGCCTCGTGCCTGGCCGCCGCCAACGCCGGACACCTGGGCCTGCCCCTGGCGTACAGCAGCTACGCCGCGGCGCCGGCGTACTCGGCCTACGCGAGCCCGGCCATCGTCAAGACCGCCGCAGCCCTGCCGCTGGCCTACGCCGCAGCCCCGGCTTACGCTTACTCCAGCCCGACCACCATCGTCAAGTCTCACGCGCCGCTCGCCTACAGCAGCTACTCCGCCTATTCCAGCCCGGCCATCGTCAAGAGCGCCGCCGCGCTGCCCCTCGCCTACGGCAGCTTGGCTGCCCCGGCCCCTGTCATCAAGACGGCACCCCTAGCTTACACTGCTCACGCCACACCTCTGGCTTACTCTGCTCACCCTGCTCCACTCTCCTACTCCGCCTACTCTGCTGGCGTCGTTAAGGCGCACGCTCCTCTTGCCTACAGTGCGTACGCCTGGTAATCATCCCTCTAGCCGTGGCCAAGCTTCGGGGCGCTGCGCGGCCGCTGAGCCCCTACCTCTGCAGTGTGTCATAATCGCAAGCGACCCTCGCGATTACGTGCAACTACCTCGCTACTCCATCCGTTTTCTACGTTTACTTTTGGTACTGTTACTTATTATCACGATTGTCAATTATTTTTTAAGCAATAAATTCTTAATCATGTTGATCGAAAGTATATAGCTTTATTATTTTTTAATACGCCTGTACCTATCGTTTTCCAATCATTTGATTTCTTAGGATAACAGTTATTTATACGAGTTATTCATTTTCACAACTTGTATATTTTTGTTGGAATATTTTATAGAACTAGGAGCTCATTGCAACCTAGCTAATGGACTTATATTAATTACTGCTTATGTATTACGAACAGTTACAATTGGATCAGCTTACATCACTAATTATAAGGTAAGTTTCTCTGTAATGTATTCTACCTGGACAGACTCTTTTAAAAACTCTTCAGTAGCGTTTCATTGTACCAAAGACCCACTTTTCTCAAAACTATGTTGTTATTTAAATTAAATAATATTTTATGTGACAACAAATACAAAATGATTTAAGTTTTTGAATATGACATGTTCAATGTTTGCTCTTCGTCGTCATAGTAAATTTGGCTGTTTACATCGTCGTCTATTGACGCATACAGACTACGGCTAACACTCTGCAGACATTCTAAAACGTAAGTAAATCGTTTCGCGTCACTACTTTTAAACAGTCTATCAACAATAGTTGCAAGAACGTGACTATTCTTCTCCCCTGCGAATACTTCTATGATAAAAGAGTCTCCGCTATCTTGAACACCTCAAAGTATTTTCGCTCATATTGCAACAATAAATTTTACAAGCAAAACTGCCATTTGATGTAAGTTATATATTACTCGTTTCTACTTACAATTATATAAACCGACGCTGAGTTATCGTAATCTTGTTGAGACATTCCACGTAATCGCTTGACTCATAATTATCCAAGTTAAGGATAAAGCCCGGCGAAACTGAACTCTCCTTATAAAAGCTGTACTGTTAGGCATGGGTTATTTTCTTAAATAATGGTTGATGTTAAAACTATACTTAAAAGGATTTTTTAGCCGTAGTAAGTCTTTGAGTACTAAACATTATAAATTTACTTGTTATTAAAAAAATAACCCATCCCTATCAACAAAACTCCTACCCGCTCGTAAGTGTAACTACTAATCTTTCAGGTGTATTCATTAATGTAAACAAATGACAAATAATATTTATTATTTAAAAATGAATAATTATAATGATATTTGATTGAATAAAAAAATTGCGCGTGATTTTTGCTAACTTATTCTACACATCTATTTCTATAAAAATCAAAATGCTCTATAGTCAATTCAGTTACTGTAGGCTAATTAATATTGAATGGAGCTTTTAATAATGTATCTAATATATCTCTATCTTCTGCAACTTTTTTTCTACAATAATATTAAACTTTATTTTATTTAAAGTCTTTCCTTTTTTTCATCACGCTAAGGCGTTATGCTCGTCTTCATTTTGATTACTACTTCTCAAACGTCACGAAAATAATCCGTTTTTAAAGCTCATCATCACTAGGGACAAAAAATGGGTTGTATACAACAACGTCAAACACAAAAGGTAATGGAGCAAAAAAGATGAACCAACTCAAACCATTTCCAAAGCCGATATTTACCAAAAAAAGGTAATGCTGTTTGTTTGGTAGAATTTTAAAGGAATCGTTTTTTTTTATTTTTTACCGGATAACACAACGATTAATTCGGCAGTCTCTCATCAGCTGAACAAACTAAATGATGCACTTCAACAGAAAAGGCCAGAACTAATCAATAGGAAAGGTGTAGTATTTCACCAAGACAATGCGAAATCTCACACAAGTTTGGTTACTCGCCAAAAGCTTTTACAGCTTGAATGGGATATAATGCCACACCCACCATATTCTCCAGACCTGGCACCATCGGATTATTATTTGTTCCGGTCACTCCAAAATTTTTTAAACGGTAAAACCTTCACCTCAAATGAGGAGGTCAAAAACCACCTCGAAGGTGTTGGACCAGAACGGCCAATACATAATTCAACAAAGTATTTATTTATTATACGAAAACTGTCTTTCATTTCCATAAAAAAAAACGAAATTACTTTCCGAACAACCTAATAGTATTTTTCTAGTCAAAGAACTGACTTTTAAAAATACTATCGTTCATATCTAAAATACTTCTATTATACTCTCTTATTTCAATGTACTATATATCATACCGATGAAAGCAGGGAGAGGCATCTTTGATATAGTTTTATTTGGGGATTATTCAATGTCGTTATAAAATCTATGTTCTAACGAAATCAACATATTATAATTAAATAATATAGCAACTTTATTTATATAACTTATATAAATTATACTCTTTTTATGAAATATCTACTATTACATAATTATATTATTATATACATAACAAATTCAATGCTACATTCATTCTAGCTGCTCTAAGTGACTGAAGCGAAAATGTTGAACGTTACATGTTGTCACTCAATACCTTCAAGTATTGTTACTATTTTAAAGTGGTGTTGTATTTGATATGAAGATGTGAGAATTTCAATAAATTTTCTGTTACTCTAATTGTAGATTTTATCTCATTGGTGGCAAGTACGTAGGCGCCGGCCTAGGTGGTAAATAAACTCTACTTGCTGGCGTCGGTCTAGGAGGTGGTAAGTAAGTTTGTGGCTGTTGAGTAGGCCTAAATGGCGGCAAATAAGTTGCTCGTGGCGGTGCCGGTCTAGGAGTTATAACTGGTTTTGGTCTCGAAGGTCGTGGTTTCGGATATGGTTTCGGGCGCGGTGATGGATAATAATAATTAGATAAAGGAACAACCGGCATTGGTCGTGGATAATTGTATTCGGACATAGATTGGGGTGAATAGTAATTGTAATCAGGAGTGGATGGAAGTTTTGGATAATTATTGTTTTTTTGTGATGCCAATGACGATACGGTTGGGAACGCGCTTGGAGTTGTCAACGGAGATGTTGTCGTTGCTGGCGAGGAATCTATTGATGTAGAAATAGTTGACGAAGAAGTATAATTTGATGTCAAAGACTGAACTGGAGAAGTTGACATGGAACTAACTGAAGGTGTGACTGTTGTTGGAGGAATTGTTGACGATGACATCGTCGGTGAAGTTGGAGATTGCGCTGTAGAAGTAAGAGGCTGCAATGAGGGTAATAAAGTACTTTCAATAGTTGTAACTGGTGTCGATGAAGGCAATTGAAGTGGTATCGATGGCAACGAATAGTTATATGTAATTGAAGGAATCGACTGATCACTCGCAGTTGATGTAGTAAAATAAGCAGTTTGCGTAGAAATTTCGGTTGTTGGCATTGGAGTTGTATTTGAAATAACTGATGAAGCTGTTGCACTAGCGGAAGTTGAAACTGGTGTCGTAGAACTAGAATTATTTGGTTTACTTATGCTTGTAGTAGAAAGAGGTGAGGTATATGTTTGTGAATTGTAATCAAATGTTGGCGATACCGTTGATATAGATGGTACCGTATTAGTAATTGTTGTAGTGGGAGTTGTTGCAGTTGATGCTATTGTGTTTGGTATTGATAAAATTGGAGTCGTCAGCGTTGATGGTGTAGAACTAACAGTTACCATTGTTGTAGGACTCGTTGCAGAAGTCGAAGTGAGTGACTGATTGAAAGATATTGCTGGAGATGGATAGTTATACGTAATTGGAGTGCTACTCAGTGCATTATCTAATATTGTAGTGGTTGATGGAATCGACGTCACAGTAGATAGATAATCAGAAATGGGCGATTCAGTAGTAGATAACAGAGTCTGCGATTGCATTACGCCACTTTCATTTGTTGCATTACTAAATTCCGAAGTTGGTTTCATTGAAGTTGATGAAAACAATGTTGAACTTTCTGTGAGACTTTCACTTCCACTTATTGATGTTGTTTGTGTCAATGGCACTGTGTTGACTGGCTTCGATTTTTGGGTGATGACTGTGGACATAGTTGGCGAATATAACACTGAAGTTGTTGATGTTTTTGAGATTGTTGATGGATATGTTGAACTTTGAGTCGATGATTCAGAAAATGGTACTGTTGGCAAAGGATAATTGTACGTTGATGAGGAGCTCGGTATATTTGGGGAAGTAATGAGTGAAGATGAGTCGGTTTGTGCCATGTTGTTATAATTTGATGTTGAGATCAATGCCGGTGATCCTTGCGTGGATGTCGAATAGTCAACGCTCGTTGTCCCCGGTGATAATGAAGAAACTGATTGAGGCTTGTATGTTGTTTCACTAGAAGTTGAGCTCAAATCAGAAGGCGTTACTGCTAGAGATGATGAAGATGCAATTGTCGATGGCATTGTGTTATTTTCCTACGGAGAAAAATCATGTGATTTGTCACATGATAAATCACGTGACATTTTCAACCTATAAATCGAATGATTTTGCCACTATTTTACATAGATCTCAATAACATAAAACTACGAACTTTTACATAATTTACCATATGATTCCGCAGTGTTGCTCGCATCAGCACTATTATTAAAATGATTTCATATAATACCAACTATATCATAAATATAAATAATTAAATTGCTTAACCCAACAAATCACTTAGAAATGTAGATTTTTTTTAGAAATATAGTCATTATTACGTCTCTAAAAAGTTTTATGATAATTTAATGGATCTCCTAGGTTATATAAAACTTCAGACACTGATCAAATTATTAATCAAACTTACGACCCTTATTTTTTATTTATTTTTTTCAATAAGTGCTAGTTATCTGGTAATAATCACCAGCCTATACAATAGGAATTTCTTCTTGTATGCAGAAATTGCATGCAAATATGTACATAAATTTATATTATATATTTAGATTAACACCCTACACTTTAGATTACCGTACATTATGGATACCTGTAATACTATTTAGGTTGTATGCGTTAATACTTGTAGGTAGAATTTAAGCAAATGAGCTGACAATTTTTTACTAGCTTGTAATAAAATGTATTATGTTGATTATTGGTCGGTCTTTTATACTTCAGGAAGATTAGAATACCAGCTACTAGATTTTTATCTTACCTATTTAATCTTCTTGGTTACCGAATACGATAGAATAATTATACAATGTACTATTTCCGTAAAGTTATAAATTAGTTTAAAAAAATTTTAGTTGTAATTAGAAACAGATATATTTTTAGAATTGCTTGTCGCATTAATTTTATGAGGAATTTGGAAATATTTATAAGCCTAAATTTTATCACGCGGAACAAGTTATTTAAATTTCATTAATTTGAGAAATAATAGCCCTATCCATTTAGAATATCAGTTTAATCTTAAGAAAGGCATTCAATATATTCGTCAAAAAACATTTTCGTAATATTATGATGAACTTATTAAAAGTAAGTTTACTATTAAAACACATATTTCAACTTTATTGATTCATCAGCCACGGAAAAAGTGCCAATTGTTGCAATTATATTTTTTCTATTATTTCTGAATAATATTTTATAACGATAGAATATTAAATATTAAAAGTGATATTTATATTACTTATAGAATTTTACTAAGGATCATTCCTGTAATAAAAGTTGATAATTATGAAATAATTTTACTTTAGTAGTAGCATAAATAAAATATACCGAGATATCGTTACTTAATACATTAACAAACAAGAACTCTAAATGCTCATAAGACCAATTCAATCAATACTAAATTTAATCGAGCACAATAATTTTATGTATCATTTATTTTTATGATACACTCACACTAAATTATTTGAAATTACTTGAACATCATTCATCAATTAAACTATTTATCGATTTCCTTATTTCTGTATAATCTGAAATCATTTAGTTCTTAAGAACTATCAATTAGCAAAATCATGATTTAACAGTTGAAATTTAACAGTCACGGTAAGTAACAAATCACGTGATTCTTTTCAGCAGGATTGGTAAAATAGTTGTAAATGTTAAACTCACAATTGGCTGACTGTACTTGAAGACTGGCGATGTCCCACTACTCGCGGTGGCAGACGCAGACGATGAAGCATAACTACTGCCATAAGTTGAGAAACCAGGTGTACCAGATGTTACCATTTCGCTATATTTACTAACTGGACTATATGATACACCATAACTCGATGGAGAGGAACCATAAGTAGTAATTCCAGTTTGTCCATTATTGTAAGGTGGTAAATATGTAGGTGCAGGTGTTGATATACTTGGAGGACGATACGAGATTGTGGGTGGAATATAATTTAGAGGCGGACGTGTCTTAGGAGAAGGTGGTGGTGGAGGAGGAGGAGGTGGAGGTGGCGGAGGAGAAGGTGATGGAGGCGGCGGTGGTGGTGGAGGAGGTGGTGGTGGTGGAGGCGGCGGTGGTGGAGGCGGTGGTGGAGGCGGCGGTGGTGGTGGAGGGGGAGGAGGTGGCGGTGGTGGCGGAGGAGGTGATGAAGAAGGTGGTAGATAATTTAGTGGTGGCGGTGGAGGTGGTGGTGGTGGCGGAGGTGGTGGTGGTGGCGGTGGTGGCGGAGGTGGTGGTGGTGGCGGTGGTGGCGGAGGTGGTGGTGGTGGCGGTGGTGGCGGAGGTGGTGGTGGTGGCGGTGGTGGCGGAGGAGGTGGTGGAGGAGGCGGTGTAGGAGGAGGTGGTGGTGGTAGATAATTTAATGGCGGTGGAGGTGGAGGTGGTGGTGGTGGTGGTGGAGGTGGTGGTGGTGGTGGAGGTGGTGGAGGTGGTGGTGGAGGAGGAGGTGGTGGTGGTAGATAATTTAGTGGCGGTGGAGGTGGAGGTGGAGGTGGTGGTGGTGGTGGTGGAGGTGGTGGTGGTGGTGGAGGTGGTGGTGGAGGTGGTGGTGGTGGTGGAGGTGGTGGTGGAGGTGGTGGTGGAGGTGGTGGTGGTGGTGGAGGCGGTGGCGGTGGAGGAGGAGGTGAAGGATAGGAATAAGTTATAGGAGATGGAGGTGGTGGTGGTGGTGGAGGTGGTGGTGGTGGAGGCGGTGGCGGTGGAGGAGGAGGTGAAGGATAGGAATAAGTTATAGGAGATGGAGGTGGTGGTGGTGGTGGAGGTGGTGGTGGTGGAGGCGGTGACGGTGGAGGAGGAGGTGAAGGATAGGAATAAGTTATAGGAGGTGGAGATGGAGAAGGTGGTGGTGGCGGTGGAGGCGGTGGTGGTGGAGGTGGAGGCGGTGGAGGTGGAGGCGGTGGTGGTGGAGGTGGCGGTGGTGGTGGAGGTGGCGGTGGTGGTGGAGGTGGCGGTGGTGGTGGAGGTGGTGGAGGAGGAGGAGGTGATGGATAGGAATAAGTTATGGGAGGTGGTGGTGGTGGTGGCGGTGGTGGAGGTGGCGGTGGGGGAGGAGGTGAAGGATAAGAATAGGTTGGTTTAGGACGGGGTAGAGTTGGTCGTGGAGAAGGTGGAGGCTCAGGTGGTCGAGTAGGTATTGGGAAAGGTACTTGCGGTCTATTATATGAGTATCCGGCATTTTGTTGACGATATTGAGAAGAAACGTCCTGAGTGTAAGTTATTATCGATACTAATAATAATAGCTGAAACAGTCGATATAAATTATCAATTTTGATAATGATTTTAGTTGTATTCAAAGAACAAACTGCTTATTAATATTAAGAATAATGGAATAAATTTAATGCCGATCGTATCATTCTTTTAATTGACGCATAAAATGAGGTAAATACAAATGAACGTTTTCTTTGTTAAAATCTATTCAAACAGTATATCGCCATGAAACTTCTTCCTTTTGAAAGAAGTAGAAGTAAGTACAAAATAACCGATTATGTACCGGCTTATTTATTAAAATATTCTGAAGGTTATACTAAAACGTTAATATGAAACATCAAAAGTTAAATCAGTTTGGTAATATTGTCACAAAAAAATTAAAACTTATCTATAGAACTTATAAAGAAGTTTTCATAGAGATCTTTGTTAGAATAGTTTGTACACGCCAATAAAGAAAACTTTAATATTTTACTTTAAAAAGCAGTTCTATTCTCTTAATATTTTCATATATTGAATATGTATTTTAATAATTTCTAAGCGAAGTGATCATCTTATACCTATGGATTAACCTTGAATTTCGCCCATGTATGAAAATAAGTTATTATTCTTTTTAATTTAAAATTTTTTAATTCGATACAAAATTGATTCGATCTTCATAATCGTCGGAAGATCTCTTTCTCCTATAGTGACTTGTTCTCCATTTTAACATTCGCGATCAAACTAATTCGAAGAATATAATCAATAAAAATAGAATGACTTTGTTTTGCTATAAATGGGATTATAATTTGATAAAAATGAAATTGTATTTTTTTTTGTGAGGTTTAATAAAATAAAAAATATAATGTTTATTATAGTAAGCGTTACATTTACTTTGTTGTGTTACGTCAAGTAATCTATATCGCTTATCGAATTCGAACGTTAAAAATATTTATTTTATTCAAATCGAAATAAATAAACTCACCCATCCTGCTGACTGCATAATCACAATGAATAAACTGGCCCCCAGTTTCGTTTACTGTCCTTTTTATAAGAAATCTTTGGCTGCTTATGCGTAAAAAAATTACAGTTCTACGCAAAGAAATATGTCACAACCATCTCATCAATCCCTTATTAAGTTGCGACTAGTTTATGCTATTAATGGCACATTGCAGCGCACAACGACTCTCGGTTTGTCAAACCTACGGTTTACCCTCTACAATTTCGTGGTTAACGCCGCTGGAGTGCGAAACAAACTTTATTCTATTTACGAAACTCACTGCACACGCTAAAATAAACGAGTCATCATTAAGATTTTTTATGTCTTAATGACTAGCTATAGTATATTCTAATGAAGCGCATTAGAAACACAATCGCCTCACTATCCAACTCCTTGTGCAAGTGAAGGCATGATTGGCATCATGTAACAAAAGTATTATAAGTCGACTATTCCTGTTTTGTATTTTGATCGAAGTATCTTCTTTGTCAAAAAGAATAAATAAATTGACTAAACCTTTTCACGTATATTTTCATATAAAATTATTATTTAATATGTTGCGATATCCTTATTCTTCATAAAAATAATTTCGTTTGAATTTAAGTAAATATTATGTTTGTAAATATGAAATTCGCAGATGTCGAAACGTTTTCCATATTACATTTTAGAAAATCCATTCATTCAACAATCAAACTAAAACTGATTTCTAATGTTTCATTTTACTTTTCCGTTTGTTGATGAAGAAAATTTTGATGGGTAAAATTTAGCAAGATTCTTTGATGGAGTAAAATAGAAATTTTTTATTTATCTATATAATATGTTATAAATACATGTACATGAGGTTCTAATGTACTAAACAAATTAATGGGAAAAACCACGCGCAATCAACTTTGCGATGAAATGCAGCTTAAATTGTCCTGAGAGATCAAAGTTGTAGTATTACAGATGCTTCGTCTTTCTCCAAGGTAATTCGTAGTTTATCATTGTGATAGTTCCATAGAAACTACGGTTCTAAGCAATTACATGGTATCTTTGCAATTTTCATTTTATATTTTGTGAGAAAAAGTACGTGTTTAAGGGAGTGTAGAATAATAGTTTTCAAGTTGTTTGTGTACAGATAATTAAAAACAATACTAAATCTAAACTAACCAGTTATATGGTAAAATTGATATATTCCAACAATCATAGCAAAATTAGTGCTTAATATAACATTCAGAAAAATCAACATAAATATTTAAAAAATAGATACGCAATTGTTATAAATAGATAGCACGAACGAGTGAGAGAGATAAAGAAAGAGAGACCGGCCGAGGAATTCCGGAGCTTCAAGCAGAGGCGAGAGTTAAATAAAAAGACGAGAATTGCACGCGGCTTATTGTTAGTAATAAACATTCATTTTCTGGAGTAACAGTGCTTAGGAGATGCACTCAGCAAAAATGTATTTACGTCTTTCAATATGAATATTTTTTGAACTTTGAATATTTTCCGGACAACACTATCCATTAAACAATTTTCGTTACTAAACAATTATAAATAAATAACTAAATATTTTTATAAGAGGTAAATGTAAACGACTATAAAGATGAGTTGATAAACGTACATTAAACAATTTTTGGCTAGTGAAAAATTATAATCAAATATAGGGGTGAATTGGTGAGTGCAAAGGGTGTCAGTGTCTGAAAAATTGTTGTACTGTAGCGCAATCACGAATACTTTAGGAAGAAACATCTCCTATTTGATAACTTTCATGCAATAATAAATTATGAAGAAGAAAAATTAAATACTCGTAATAGCAAAATATAGAAAGGACTGTGGAAATAAGTGCAGGAGGTGGCTAGTGATAAATAATGCTACGTACTTAGATTTCTAATTTAGATATTTTTCAGGCAGCTTTAACTTTTCGAGCCCTTGCATAAACATCATTTCATAAACATCAGATTCATAATTTTTCATGGGTGATATTAAACTAAAACAAATTAATATTCAAATACATTTGTCTCTCTCTCTCTCTCTCTCTCTCTCTCTCTCTCTCTCTCTCTCGCTCTCTCTCTCCCTCTCTCTCTCTCGCTCTCTCTCTCCCTCTCTCTCTCCCTCTCTCTCTCTCGCTCTCTCTCTCCCTCTCTCTCTCCCTCTCTCTCTCTCGCTCTCTCTCTCCCTCTCTCTCTCTCGCTCTCTCTCTCCCTCTCTCTCTCTCTAAACCAGGAAAATTTGTTTCTTGGGCTGCTACTTATCCTTCATCTTTAACCTCTCTAGCTATAATAGCTTTTCTTCGGCTTTCACCTTCTCGTTAAGCTTGTTGACCCTCTCGATTTCCTTGACCACAACGATCATTGAACTTCTTGTCCCCTACCTAAGCGTCCTCTTCATCCTTCTCTTGCGTGATGAGGTTCACCAGGTAATTCCACATCAACTATAATAAGTTTACAAATATATTTATATGTGACAATGTAACGCAAATTTTTTATTTGACCGGCCGCTTGTATGACATTTACATAAATCTCACTTCAGGTCGATTTTCAAGACTTAGATGATTACGGGCATTAATAAATTCATCATG
Organism: Phymastichus coffea; assembly: GCF_024137745.1. Classification (NCBI taxonomy): domain Eukaryota; kingdom Metazoa; phylum Arthropoda; class Insecta; order Hymenoptera; family Eulophidae; genus Phymastichus; species Phymastichus coffea. The sequence goes on from NW_026706849.1 coordinate 2,119,523, forward strand.
CTCATGTACGTTCTTCCTCTATCTCGATCTCATCTCTTAAATTGACTATTCTAAAAAATCAAATAATAAATAAATGTTATGACGTTTATAATTATAATCTTTGAATTACTAATAAACATTAAATCGAATAATAATAATTAGTGTTGCTATCTTACCATTATTCACAATTATCATATATGAAATTTTCGTGCACTTTTCTATATTTTCTTATAAAAATAATTAAATAAAATTGAAATGTAATAGATTGAAAGCAGGCTAGAGATTTTACTGTATAATAGTAAAAAATGTACATGTATGTAAAATGTTTTCACCTATAGTAACGTTATTTGTAAAGATACAATAAAGTGGTACAATACCATCTGAACACACATGCGCGCGCGCTGCTGCTGTTACTTCGCTAGTCAACCCCTTATATTACTTTGATTATTACTTAATATTTATATAATACTTATATAAACTGTAAGTTCAGTCATGAAGCGTGTTAAACTTTATCCTCCTACACCATTTAAAAAATGATCGGGTAGGTGAGTCTGCTTGTATGTGTGATGTGTGCGTGGGCTTTAAAAAATTCTGTAGATTCTGAGATAGCCAAAGTACTAATTTTTTATGCAGAATTCTAAAAAAAATCGTCAGCAAAATTGGCAACCCAACCGAAATGGCGAATGTTAAAATTCAGTGGAAACATGTATATAACTCTGTGTGTGTGTGTGCGCGCGCGCGCGCGCGCACGTGTATGTATGTACGTGTTTTTGTGTTTGTGCGTTTTATATATTTCGTAAGTAATTATTTTCAAATGCTCGAATACTGTATATTTAAATAAACCTAAAAAGAGCACGTTATACATTTTACTTTATACATCTCAATAATCCGAAGAATATAGAATATGGAATAGGATGATTAATTATAGTACCTTCTACATAATTATATTAATATCAGTGATGATTATTATTCATGATTCAAAAAAGAAAGTGATTTTATTCTATTTTTCTTTATTATGACTTAAAAGAAAATAACAAGTAAATGCAATATTGCTATACTTTTTTATTAATTGATCCATATAATACGTGATCTCTAATTTACTTGATCAGTTTGTAATATTTCATTTTTATTTTCACTCTTACCTAATAACAAATTAAATTATAAGCTATGAATATTTCATAATAAAAAGTACAATTTGATCGTGTATTTTGAAAAATTTATTATTCAAATTTATATTCAATACATTTTAATTTTCTTATAATTTATATATTTTGTATTTAAAAATATATATTTATATTAAATATACCTTTCATTCTATACATTCACATTTAATGTAATTATATGATTTGATGTTAGTTTTACACTTTAACTTCAATATAACTCTGTATCCTGCATTCTAATAACATATTTAAAATAAAATATAAGATTTAACTAAAAATTAAAGTTATGAAAACTATTTGAATTCTACATAAATCTATTCTTACCATTCTTATAATTTTTTGCTACTTGGTACAAAGTATCAAAAGTAAATTGTGAAATTCTATAGCACCACATTGACTCTTCTTTATAATTTTTATACAAAAAATGATTGTTAATATATTAACAGGTTTGTATGTACAAACTATGTACATACATTGGCAGTAAATTAAAAAGAACTTTAATCTATTCATTACTAGGATACTTGAAACAAGGATATCCTCACTTAAATGCAATAGGTAATGTTACAAAATTATTTATAAAACTTTTTAATTAGATGAACCACACAGAAAGCAAATTGTCTCATTACAAAGTTCGTTTTCTATACATGTAACTAAATATGTATAGCATAATACTTATAATACGTTTCAATCTATATAACTATAAATTTTTTTACATATTACCTAATCTATCTCAATAAAAATAATAAACAAGGACACTGATTAATTACATGTAATTTACTATTTCTACATTTAAGAACATTTAATAAAATAATCACTTACGTTTGTAACTATGCTGTAATTTATTTAAGTTAGATTATAAATTCATTTTTAGACTTTCATAGATTATTGTCATTGAAGCTACACATAAAATGCTTTTAATTGAGCATTTCAAATGTATCAAAAGCTATTTTGATACCACTAATTTGTATAAAATACAACTTTCTCTTGTATATATATTTCTAGTTTCCCAAGGAAATAGTCTTACTTTTATTATTATTCAATATACTGTGCAGTTTTATCACAGTAAAAGAACTATCATTTGTCTATACATAGTAATAGACAATTAGTACGATTTTCACAATTTATAAATTATGTTCACCAATTTATAGTCAACTGAATCAGTCAGTTTGCCTGTAAAATTAAATAAAATAAATCTAACTTGTTTTCCTTTAATTTCTACTTTCTTAATTGATCACTATAATTAATCTATTGTATGTACCCTTTAACGGAAAAAATGCTCATTTATCAAGTTGATAGATACAAGGATCATGCATATTATTGCCCATAAAATTATAAAAACTAACCAACTAATTCCTCTAAACGGACTAGCGAACTTATTCGTTACTTCTTGTCCTATAAGTTCCTCTGCCTGTTTTCTTGCATAATATACTAAGAAAACAGGTATTAAATACTGTATACCAGCTCCGGCATAAGAACCAGTAATATCCACTATTACTGATAAGTTTGTTGTGCTCATAGCAATCAAATACGGTGGCAGTACTGCTAAAACGGGAAAAATTAGCTTCTGCAAACAAATATTATAAGTCTCATCCTTTTTCAAAAACAAAGACTTTAAATTGTTTCTTAATGTAATAGCAATTATAGGAAAACTTGTGCTCAGTGTAAATACTGGGAAAAGAGCTAAGAAATACTCAATAATGAGTATAAAGAAGTTTTGATTAGTTGAACAATTTCTAGGACCAAAGTCTAGAGTGTAGAGATCATCAAGATGCTCAAAAGCGAAAACACCAGTGAGCGCAAGTAAAAGATAAAACGAACAAATTAGCATAAAGTCGATGAATAAGGATTTGTTGAGCTTTCTTTTTTCCTTTATCGGAGCAATCAATGCAGGCAGAGAATGATGACACATAAATGAATAAACGCATACGCCCAAGAGTGCAGGAATTTCTAAAAGAAAATGAGTGTTTTGATTTTTCAGAAACTCTATTAAACTAAACAGTAATCAAAAGTAAAATAATTTACCAACTGAATTTGACATAGATGGTTTTCCTTTTGGTCCATCAACTATTAGTTTTCTTACTGCATATGCAATCATTATTATAAATGCTAACCACCTCGTTACTGATGTGAAAATTTGTAAATATTTTGTTTTCTGTACATTGAAAAATGCAAATGGACCCAATGTCAAAACAAATAAAGTCTAAAAACAATATAAAATTAGTATGCACTTAGATTTTTCTACAAAATAATAGTAAAATAACATGGAAATACAAACCAAAAATACTCTGTAAACATCTAGTCAACTAAAACCAAACGATGCCCAACAAAGTTGATCTTCTGGAATAGTTCCATTGCAAGTAAAATTTTGCAGAGTATAGGTACAGGCAACATCAGCTAATGACTTGGCAATCGCTATTCCGTAAATGCTTAAATCACCATAAAGATAAACTGATAAACAGATGTAAAATGCTGTAACTCCTGCTTTACTGAAAAAAATGGAAGCCATTTCTCCCATTTCAATTTTATCTTGTATAGCATAATAGTGAGATCTTTCTGTATGCTCTGGACTTTTTGGAGCAGGTGTTACTAAAGGAGTGTCTTCAGAATCAGAATTAGATGGACAGGACTCACCCTGGGCTTGCTGTACCTGTCAAAAAAATGTTCAAAAATATATTATACAATCACAGAAAATAAATAATCTTTTAAATGCATTGTAGCTTAAAGTAATTCAAATTCAAGTTTAAAAATATTTAGAATTGTCATTTTATAGAGCAAATAATGTTGTAACATCTATTATAAATTAAAAAATTACTCTAACTTCGGTACATTGAATTCTGAGTCTGAGTCAGAAATGAGACCTACGTTTTTGCGCTGCTGAATTTTCCTCCAAGTAAAAATAGCATTAGCACAAGCCATTGTTTCTACCACATATGTAACGGTGATAAAACTGGAAAAAAGCTTGTACTTATAATTTGCTTATAAAGAATATATCAAAAGACTATTATTTACTTACCTTATTAAAGCTAATATTATCACAATTATGGTACCAAGAAACCATCCTGCTTGACTGAATGCAGCTGGAAGGGCTAGAGCACCTGTTCCAACGATGAGATTGAAGACATAAATTAGTCCAACCTACACATAAAATGTTGAATATTGTAAAGTATCTCCTGGGAAAAAATTTCACTAACATTTTTTAAAGTGCAGTGTTCTGCATAATACTATAAATTAGTATATAAATACTTTGTAAAACAAAAATATACAAGAGTCATTCAAATATTTTATATATTTACCAATAAACATTTACATACCACTGTTAACTAAGTAATGTATGTATGGTCATTTGGTAAATGAAGTAAAGTATTCAATGAAATGGTATTTAAAAATAATATGTATATATAAATAAGCTTTTCACACGTCATGGAAAACATGCCCAAATTGAGGTTCTGTTATTTTATTAATTTGAAATTATTACTGCTCTCGCTTTTTCTTAGTTCCAATAATATCTATCTTTAAGTAAAATTTCCACATAACCATACGAGAATAGCAAAATACATCGATGTAACAAAAACAAGTAAAAATGTACAACTACGCATATAAATTATAAATATTACAAATGTTTCGATCATTAAAGCAGTTGAATAAGCAAGTAGACAAAACGAGTGCAAAAAAATCACTCGGCTTCATTATCAGTACATTGTAAAACAAAAGAGTAAAAAAGAAAACAAAAATAGATAAGAAATTCATGTTCGATTCATACCCATGTCGAATATTGTGAACCGTTGATCTCTGCCATTTTACCAGTTTTATTGATACCACATCGAAACCCACTAATCGCAAATAAAATACACTCGCTCAGATATACGGTTGACGATATTAAGCTGCACCAGACCGCTCACAATGGAGTATTGACTTGGTGATGAGTTGTCGCGATTTATCGCGCTGTTGAACGTGTTTTTCCGACAGTAGCGCGATGGTGTTAAAATCTCCCACAAAGAAGATAAAGATAATATAATTCAGATCATATTCTCAATTAAGAGTGAATGAACTATACGTATGCAGGGGGAGATTGATCAATGGACCGGTCCGTGATATCGTTAATTCGTTATACATTTTATACGTTGTAAAAAAATTTATAAATTGAAAAAGGTTGATATTTTAAGATGATCGATTCGTATTATATTAATTGAATCAATGTATTTTAACTTGGAACATTATAAAGAATTGACTTATTTAAAACTATTTATTATTGACCACGACAGTGATAGATTTTTCATGTCAATACATTATTTAAGGCGCGAAATTTGATTTGAATAGATCTTAATATTTTAATTCTTGTCTTTAGATACTTTATCAACATGTGCTATTACTTTTGTGAATTATTGAATATTGCAATCAAACTCTCAATTTAAAAAAACATATTAAAACAATTATATGTACCTTTAATTTTGTCACGATTAGAATGAAAATAGTGACAGCGTGAAATCACTTAAACCCTCGTTTTATTGGACAGAAATTATAACTTCTTATAAAAGATTTACAATCGATAGCTTTCATATATTTACTTTGCAGTTTCTCATATCCATGAAAAACTTAAAAACCAAAGAATATTAAACAAAGTTAACCAAATCAGATATATAAAACTAATTTTTGAAACGTAGGCTCATTACTTAAACAGAACACGTAATACTGTATTTAAACTTTTTATGATCAAAAAATTATAATACAAGGAAAGATCATGGAGGACGTACAGGGAAGCATAAGTACTATGTATTAAGAGTAATTCGAAGCATTTAATAAGCAGATAAAGCAAGAATACAATATTAGTTTTTGAGTTGTTTTTTATTTTGATTCAATTTACGGAGCAAATCTGTAAGAAATATGAAAGATAAAATGCATCTCGGCGCTCTGTTGTGTATACGCAATAGATTATATTCTTTAAATCCACATGGATAAAAACAACATAATCTGATGGATCGATTTACAAAAAATCTTTATATATACAGGTAGAAAAAAAACATCAAGATTACTTGAAAAAAATTCGGAATTCAAATTCTTTATAAAAAGTATCCAGTCGTAACAATATTTGAAAAGCTATTCACCTATTGTTCTTACACACTATTATTATTTATAATAGTTAACAGTTATGTCAAACTTCAGTCTTTTTGTTATTTTTGAATAGACATAAAGAGAATATAATTGCGAAGTCGGACGTTCTCACGGAGGAGAAAGTATGTCTAAACTTGCACTGTTGGTGAAATGCGAGCCGAGTTCATCTCTACCAGACAAAAAAAAAACCTATTAAATCGTCGAAACTAAAGTTTCCGCTTATGGTGCAAATGATAATTGCAAAGAGCCAAATATTAAAACTCGCTTCCTATCTCGCATTAAAAAAGAAGCCATTCACGTTCAGTTCTTTCTCACAGTGTAGAAAGCAGTTGGATTTAATATTGCTGGTGGTCTGAAAAATCTTTGGCGCTTTAGAAGCACTTCCTGTGTACGATTGATGGGCCTGACTCGTCGTATTCTTGCTTAGAGATCCACATCTGTTGGAAGGTGGAGAGTGAGGCGAGAATGGAGCCTCCGATCCAGACGGAATACTTTCTCTCGGGTGGCGCGATGATCTTGATCTTCATGGTCGACGGAGCGAGGGCAGTGATCTCCTTCTGCATTCTGTCGGCGATACCGGGGAACATGGTGGTACCACCGGAGAGAACGGTGTTGGCGTACAAATCCTTACGAATGTCGACGTCGCATTTCATGATAGAGTTGTAGGTAGTCTCGTGGATACCGCTGGCTTCCATGCCTAAGAACGACGGCTGGAACATAGCCTCGGGGCAGCGGAAACGTTCGTTGCCAATAGTGATGACCTGTCCGTCGGGCAGCTCGTAGCTCTTTTCCAAGCTGGAAGACGAGGCGGCGGTGGCCATCTCCTGCTCAAAGTCAAGGGCCACGTAGCAGAGTTTCTCTTTGATGTCACGGACGATCTCACGTTCGGCGGTGGTAGTGAAGGAGTAGCCTCGCTCGGTGAGAATCTTCATAAGGTAGTCGGTCAAATCACGACCAGCCAAGTCCAGACGGAGAATGGCATGAGGTAGGGCGTAACCCTCGTAGATGGGCACAGTGTGAGATACACCATCCCCAGAGTCCAAAACAATACCGGTGGTACGACCAGACGCGTAAAGTGACAGTACCGCTTGGATGGCCACGTACATGGCGGGAGTGTTGAAGGTCTCAAACATGATCTGCGTCATCTTTTCGCGATTAGCCTTGGGGTTCAACGGGGCCTCGGTGAGGAGAACCGGGTGTTCCTCTGGGGCGACTCGTAACTCGTTGTAGAAAGTGTGATGCCAAATCTTCTCCATGTCATCCCAGTTGGTGACGATACCATGCTCGATCGGGTACTTGAGGGTGAGGATACCTCTCTTGGATTGGGCCTCGTCTCCGACGTACGAGTCCTTTTGACCCATGCCGACCATTACGCCCTGATGACGGGGTCTGCCTACAATCGAGGGAAATACAGCGCGGGGTGCATCGTCGCCGGCGAAACCGGCTTTGCACATGCCGGAGCCATTGTCAACAACAAGAGCTGCTACGTCGTCGTCGCACATGGTGGATTTGTTACTGCTGAAAACAAACAGTCTACGTTATGACTCGTGGAGTGAGGTACAATTTAAAATAGAGACGTTGCTTAGTGCTGAATCACGATGTAATATCGCGAGAAATGAATCAGTTGTTGCTGAGAAATTTATGGAGAAGGTGATATTTGCAGGTAAAACAATTGGGTCATTGAACAGCAGATTAAACAATTAGCATCATCAGTTTTAAACTCATATGATTTTATACCTGTGCAGGCACAGCACTTGCCTAGAAAAAATATTGATAAGAAAGATTATCTTTATGGCCACGTAATAAAGTTTCGTGATAATTTTTTAACAATGATCTCGATTTGCCTCAAATAGCGGTAGTGCATTTTTTCAGTCACATCGAAAATTTATTAAAAAAACACTTTTGTTACTTCAAAAATTAGTTTTTAAATGCTTATAGAATAAGTCTTTTAATAGAATATTCAAACATAATATCGATAATTTTATAAATAAATAATTTATATTTCGTATTATTACACATTATCTTTTGCTAGAGTATAGTTATTAACATTTGAATATCAAGCACTGTAAAAAATACTCAATTTATTATATACTTAGAAGTTAAAGCTATAAGTATAAATGAACTTTAAAAGTTTGTGGAATAGCGCAAACAATGAATGCTTATTTCGTATACTTATTGACCTGTATAAAAATTCTGTGGAGTAAAATTCTGTTCAATTATATAAATATGTAATCAGATAAGAATCGCAAGATTGATAAATCAAATTTACGAAAGAGTGTTTTATTCACCGAGTTGCTTGGAATCAAATCAATGTTATAAGATGGGTCTACCTAAATACTTGACGCGAAAAGCCGACTCGTGAGAATCACGGGTTACATCATGTGATCAGCAACGGCTTTTGAAAATTCACCAACCGTTGCCACCAGAATATAAGAATATATCGACGAGAGGAATGAAAAAGAGGAGAGAGGAAGAAAAGGTAGATATAAAATGTAGCATAGGAAGAGAAGATATTTTTTAGCAAGAAAGAGGAGAGATTTTGTATCGAGCAAAGCTTTTCGAGGCGCGGCGTCCCTCACATCTATACAAGCCGCACCCAGCCCCGCTCGCAACGTTTAACGGTCGATAAGCCAGTCGACGCCCGGGATACGCACGCTACTGCTTCAAGGATTTTGCCTAAAAACCAATTAATTGGTTCCTTTTCAACTGTTCAATTAGTCAGACAAATTTCCACTAAATATTTATGCCTCGAATCTACTTTGGAGTAAATTCACTGCAGACGGAATAACTTTTGGCGCCGGATGTTCCGACTCGGAGAAAAAAAAAATGCCGGCGGCCGCATTCAACACTCGCGCACTACACTTGTATATCGCAAAGACCAAAAGGAAGACCAGTTGTAACAAAGAGAAAATGACGAGCGACGAGTGGTGAAGTAGTTTGAAATCGAAACGATAGTTAAAAGTACTTACGTTCTTTAGCAAAGGAAAAATGAGATAGAGCTGGTGACCAAATGCACGTACAAAGAGCACCGTGAATGGCAGAGATAAGTCTGGGCAGTGAATGTCGGCCCGACACTCGCTCGTCGCTACTATAATGCCCCTACCGCCGCGCCACCCTCGTCCAATCCTCGCGCTCTTTACCATATATGGAAGTAGACTTGGCGGTGGTAGGGCAACTGCCTATCTTTTCTCAGACTTAACGCCGCGAGCCGAGCGTGACACGTCAATGGAGACGTCACACATACATATGTATACATGCAAAACTAAGTGTTTTTATCACAAAATTTTCGCGCCTCACTCGCGTGTCTTCATCGCAAAAGAGCAATTCGTTATTGAAGAAGAATTTCTATACGGTGGAATAATAACTTTATTTTCATATTTTTTTTCTTAGGCTTCGCTTCTTATCTGAGGCTGCGGTTTATATGGAGAACAAGTGTGTCACTCGTTGACTAATTTCAATGTTTCCAACATTTGTCACAAATGAGCGCGGCGCTCGACGAACGCGGAAAAGCAACTACTCTAATAAATTTTGCAGTTATGCACAGCGTAAACATTATCGAGTTGTGAAATTTTAATTTCAAGGATTGCAAAAGCTAGCTTGGAAGAAGTCTTAATTACCTTTATATGAAAATGGAAAAACTTGTTTGTTTTTTTTATTTCTATTTGAATTTTTTTACAAATAATGAGTCATAATGTTACTAATTTACAATCAAAAACTTGTAATAAGCAATGATAACGTCATACTTGCTAGACAGATACAACACGGAGCAAAAATTGTATTCACGTAACTGATGATTCATTTCAAATTATCGTTTATCAATATTATCACTGATAAATTCCGAAGTTACTTTATCAAATTGTTATACTTAATTGAAATTTAAGTATCACAATCGCAAGCGTTATGTTGGCGACAATATTTTATAAAATTCAAGAAATGGATTCAAAAGTCTTCAACTGCAAGTTTAATACATTCAAAGACTCGATAAGTAAAAGTTCAACAAGTTACAAGCATAAAAACAACATTCATCTCGTGGCACATATCGGCGGAGAAAAAGATAAGCTGTCTAAATAAAAACTTATTTTCGCTTTTAATTTAAGACTGTCAGCGTTAACCTTGGAAGCGATTTCTGCAGTTCCGTTTTGAAACAAAAATTAGGATTTGGCACCGCTCAAAAAACGAGACTGCACTTGCTTGAAATCATTAACAGCTCCATTATTTGCTGAGCTCTAATGAGCCAACGTTCGTTGCAACGTGATGTCACTATTGAGCGTCGTCAGCTTTCACGTATAATTACCTAAGACGATACGATTTGAATAATTTGAATGGAAGAAAGCGCGAGGAGTTCGAAATGAAAACATTGGTGGCAAAAACGGGGCTGGAAACAGGTACGTCTTTCTATTCTCAAGACTCGTCTTGCTAATAATAGAAAAGCACATCGCGTCGACAACCACCTGACAGAATATATGTGGTAAAAATAGAAAAACCACCTGATGATGCTCGCGTATGCGTAGAAAATATCAAGCTCGTAGTGCGCTTCTAGGGTTTATACGATTTTCGCCAAGATTGGATTTAGTTACGAACTTGTTGGTTTAAATTGTGTTTACCATTTAGTGATTAAAGAGACTTTTATTCTATAAATTATTATTATTTATTTTGTCGTGGGTATGAAAAGTCTACAACAGAATATTATACAACAATTATTTAAAGAGTAAAATGCTTTTACGAATCCAACGATTATCATATTCATATGTTCTGAAATTTTAATGATATCTAAAAACTAAATACGGAAGGATACCGACATGAGAATGAGAAATATAAACATTAAATATTCTATAAACATGAAATTGTTGAAAGAATGATTTCAAGATACGGACACTCTCATAGATGTAATTAAGAGAATTGAAATATGGAGAACGTGACATGAAGATATATAATTTAATTTATTTATCTATATATTGTTATATACAGATTTAATTATTAATCAGCGTTGCCGCTCGAACAATTTTTCTCAGGGTTCCTACAGATTATTGCATTATGTTAAATGCGATAATTTCTAGAGATCCTGAAAAAAAATTTTCCAGCGGCAACGCCACTATTAATGTATTTAGCATTTCTTAACTTGTATTTTTGTTTATTTCATTTTATTATTTTAGCCTTGCATGTTGGCAACTTAGTTATCTCTGCAAAATACTTTGTTGATGCACTGTATTTAAAAACAATAAATAATAATCATGATAATAATTATCATCATCACCATTATTATTATTGTACAGTATACTCTAATAACATCTTGTTATATTTAAATAGTAGTACACCGTCATAAACTCGGTTCCTAAGTATTAATAAAAAATCTACAAGAACTTATAGAACGCTACCAATTTGGAAAAAAAATGAAGCAGAGAAATATAGCGAGGTCTAAATTTTTCTACTCAGGAGAAACGGAGATATCGATCCATTTCTTTCTGCACACTCGTATATATAAGGGAATTTCACTTTTCTTACTCCCAATATCGCGGCAAGAGAGTCTTGGTTTCTTTTGATTGTTTATGCAAGGCGCGCGTGGTATATGAAGAATTTACTCCTAGTGTATGAAATGCGTACACCTGCGCTAGAAAGTCTCATCGACAAACTTAGTAATGTTGGAAGAATTCAAAGTTGGCGCGAGGGAATGTCTAGATTCGGAACATAGGTTTCTTCACTTCATTCTTTTATTCATTAATTTAGTGAGATATATAGCTATAAATATTCTATTTTGTTCAAACAGATTTTCCAAATTTCTTTGTACATATATTTCTATGCGTCTTTTTATGTAGCATCATTATGTGCACAATTTATTTATGTCAGGTGTGTCATTTTCACTTATCTTTAATGATTTCAGCAATTCTAACATTATTTTGTGCTAAATTTTTGAACTTACAATTTACTTTGCACTTTACTGTTTTTCATTACTTGATTACATGAAATTTTTTCATTATAAAATTAAAATATATTCATATATTCAAAATAACGAATGTGCATTAAGTTTCAATTTTATTACCCTAAGTCTATAAATGAACCTATTGCAAAGTTATGAAAATTTGCACAATAAAATTGTTACACCTCATTCAGACAATCTGAGCTTAAATTAATAGTTGTAAATTAGGTAATCAAAGTGTTGCATCTTAAAAAACAAAAATAAAAAGCTGGCTTTAACCTTCGTTGATTTTACTGATGTACGTATACATTATATCTGTCTCAATCACTTGTTGGAATACTTCTGTATTTGTGAATGAAACTATATATATAATATACGTAGGCTTATTCCGTTCCTATAAATACTGCAGCCGATCCACAAATAACTCCATGATATATATAGTGCTTTGAGTTATAACTGCAAGTTCCTTAATTATATCGCTTATATAAAGAAGAAAATCATGAAGTGGTAAGCCTAGCATGACGGAAAAGATTAATCACGAGCCAAACTATCAAGTCGGGAGTTAGAAAAATCTGAATTAAAAATAGAAAAGTTTTAATCTAGTGCTAAAGTTCATTATAGCCTAATTCAGCTATACAATTATAATATTTATGACTTGACCGAAGAAATTAGAATACAGCTACCGTTTCAAACATTTTCATGGGATTTTATATTCCTTATATCGATCACGTACTTATTTATATCAATATGGCTTTTTTATTGTTGATTATATTGCATCTTTTGAATGTATATATTTACGACACGATTTGAAAATTTATGTAGTATCATGAGAGCTGTAAATTTTTAAGCACTATGAAATAGAATCACGCGCGGGACACATTTAAATATCAATGAATCAAGACGCTGACTCACGTAAAACCGTAGTAGATTCTCAATGAGAAGGACGTTACTGAAAACACAAAAATCCCTTAATCTTTCAATAGCTTCTGCGGGCCCCTATGACGGGTCTTCTTGAAACAATATGAAACCCCTCGATAATCTGTTTTTGATCCTCTATTGGGACTTTATTCGAGATAAATCAAGTGTGAAAATACCTTTTCTATCGTATGTCTACTCTATTATTCGGATGGATCAATAATTGTACTTGAAATGGCGCCGAACAAACGTGAAACAGTTTATTATGATTCAATTTGAGACTTATCTTTTCAAATACAAAATTCGATTTCAAATAGATGTTCAGAATAATATTATCGCCAATTAGCAAAGGTATATAAGGAAAAATAATCCTTTAAAAGTTCTTACAAAACCAAGCGCTTATTTAGCCTATATAATGTATCTGCAAAATTTGTGGAACGAGTCCGGACATACTATACGCAAAAGCAAACAAAAGACACTAAAACGTAACAACCAACGCCCAAACGTCTATATACGGCAAATTACAAACCCAAGTACGAATGCCATATATAGTCAACTAAATGACATTTAAACTATATGAGAAACGAGGCCAGACTGTATACTGATATATATACTACAAACTAGGGCACTTTGGCCACGTGAACACTTCCGCAAGCTAGTCATGTAACATGGCTAAATACGGATTTATCGCGACGTCTCCAGCTTCCGGCAACATTTAAGATAACAGCGGCAGTGCCTTTTGCTTGGCAGTACATCAAGCTCTTCGTGTAGGTCGTGCTTTTAGTTCTATTGTTTATTAAAATCAGCGACATATATGAGATGGCAATACTATATGCCTTGTTTGGTATCTATTTAATGAGGTATTTGTTACTGTGAATGTAAGGCACTTTATTCAATATAAAGTGTTACAGTGGATTCTGTCTTATTAGTTATAATACGTAATAATATCCCCAATAAGCAAAGCTATGAAAAAATAATCCTTTAAAAACCCGAACTCAACCTTATAATATCAATTAGGTGTTTATCCAGCTCATACTATACTGTATCTAGAAAATTTGTGAAATTTGGTAATCTGTAAAGATGGGTTTATATTCAGAGCTTAATTATGATTGCATTTTTCTAAGCAACAAAACTAACGGTTAGTATTCTGCTTTTATCTTTAAATATAATCTGATAGACGCATTGTACGTATGCACAAGCTCATAGCGTTTATTTTTTACGTGGATGCTCTGTGCAGCAAAAACGTATAGATTCGTTAAATAATCGCGACCTTTTTCATTCAATTATAGCCACGCCAAACGAGGATCATGCCATATACCTAACAAACTATGTCAAGGGTATTGTTAAGGCCCAGCTTATTTGGCAGTGACTGTTTTTAGTCAACTTTTTCTTGATAGTGCTGCCACATTATTATTTGATCAATGCATCCAAGCAAGTTAAAATAATTGTCCACACATTTATTATCTCTATTTTATCTATCGGCACTTCTTATTTTTGCTAGTGCTAAGACAAATCATAATCGTGCAAATTTACTGAAGTAGATGATTACACTTTCACCGATTGTGTATATTACTCTCATTCATAGCGTGTATATCGAACTTCTAAAGCCGGCAGTTCCCATAATTATACTCTTCTCTTTATCGTTTTACTTTGTCATTTGACTCATTTCCTTGTTCGTCATATGTATATTTTTTATATTTTTCTCATGAAGCATAAGCTAACTTATTTTAGTAAAGCATTTTTACGTCAATGCTTTTCAAACTCATAAATTTCTATAGTTTACCCGAATAAAAAACTTTGTCAAAACCTCTTTGGAACGTTTTCTGTAGAATTACCAAATGTTGTTAAATTTAGGTGATAAAAGCCTTTTGAAAAGGTTTTGAAACCATATAATATGTTCACTGACTTTAATGTAATTATTTAGCCATGCAAGCCAGACTACATGTGTTTAAGCACAAATGCGGAAAAGATTGGTATGTATAGGTATAACTCGACAGAAAAATACACGTTTAAAAAGAAAGATATTTAGATTTTTTAAAATATACAATTAACTTTTTCGCAGTAAACAATAAATAATTATTACTAAAATTTATGAAAAATGTAGATTAGTATTTAAAAATGTAAGAGAGCTTATAAATATTCTTGTTTTAAATATTGAGTAATTGTTTTCATTTTATATAAATATTATTTGATTTCTACATAAGTGTTATTGGCCTAAGAAGTATAATATTTTAAAAGTTTTTTCATTCGAAACTTTATGATTTTCCATTAAACATCTCAAAACAAAGACAACATTGATATATTTTAAAACCTTATTACACGCAAGTTGATGTCGAATTTATTATTATTGTCGAAAAACAAAAGATATACATAATATTAAATTAATATTCATTCGTATGCAATTAAATGATCTAGGGAAAAAAATAGCTTTACACAATATGAGCCAAATAAAATATCTACTCCTAATTTTTTTTAAACTTTTAAATGAATTTCGGTCAAAAATTATTGTTCTAAAATATTGAGACCATCCCAATAGCGGAACCTGATCTCTACTGCAATCATAACATTATAAATGATATAATAGAGCAGATCTGTAGATGACTGTCAAATTAAAAGTACATACATATAATTTACTTAAATGTAAGATAGCAAATTTTCTGTACGGTTTGAATAATTAATGAATCGATGGCGATTCATCTGATAATCCTTGAAATTTTGCGATCGTTACTGAGACTAAACGCGTGAATCAGACGAACGGTGAGAAAGAGCGTATGAAAGAACAATGAGTCATCGTTAGCAGTACATGAGTCGACGTCTGCACTTGAGAGACTAACTATACGTGCGACGATTATATGGCTACTTTTGAGCATTAATTTGAGCTTTATTGGAACTCGACAATACGAACTTGACATAGATTTATGGGTAAATACTTGTTTAAATTTATCTGGTTGATGTTTAAAAATACTTTTTCTTACTTGAGAATTTCAATCATCACATATGATTTAATTCTTAAAACAATTTCATAAGTTTTTTTTTTACAAATCTTGTAAAAATTTGTAAAACTGTACAAAAAATGAAATATTTAAAATATGTAGATAATGACTATTTAAACCAAATATCGGTCAAACCGACTCAATATATTATGTCACAATACAATAATTATACACACGCATGCCCTTGAACTTCCTAACAGAATGTGCATTGGCTCCAATTTTCAATCTTCAATTCAATAAATATTTTAAAATATATATTTTCTTAAATTCTTGTTTTTATATTTTTTGCTATACCAATTTCGTGCAATAAATCACTTGTAAATATTTATAAATTACAATTCTTCAATTTTAATGTAATAAGATAAGTTTTAATGAGTTCTACATTTACATTGAAGAAGGCATGAGTCATTTTAAAGAATTATTTTCATTGTTTGAAAGAATAATCTACCCTATTTTGTGAGTACTGGTGACTTATTAATTAACGTAGAATACTTCAAATTTACTAGCTGGTACAGAAATCGACAGTATCTAGTAAAATTTTGATATATAAATCATGTAATATATGCATTCTTATAAACATTAAACTTTACATGTAAATACATGGGAAATAAATATCAATTACTGTTGATCTTTCAGCTATGCAACAATTCATATAATAAACATACGAATATATTAATATATTCTTAAATTAAAAATATATCAATATCTTATTTACATATACAGCATCAAAGAAATAGACCTAAAGATACTTAAAGAGCTTTTTTTAGTGGATGACTATTGAAATAAATACTTTTACTTTTAATTAATTATAAATTGCTACATCGAAAATAAATAAAAGAAATTTACCTTGAAGTGTTTACATTGAAAATCATCAATAATTTTTATCAATGTAAATTTACTATGAAAGCTAGAAAACTTCATTTTTATCAATTGTTTTAAAGAAACTAGCGTTATTTAATCTTTTTAAAAATGTACGGTTTTCTGTCGTTTATTGCATTATTTGAATCTTTTATATGACAACTATGCGATTTTATTGATATTTATGTACAGATGAATAAATCATGCTCTTTAAAATACACTGTATACATCCATATTCATTGATGAGTAAAAATAGAATTTGCACTCATTTTTTCACAGAAATAGATCAATTTTTACTTATTTCAAGATGTACCGAAAAACTCTAAAAGACTATAATTAAACCTATGATTGATAAAATGTACTCAAACTGTTATACTATCATACAATACTAAACTTTACATATTCAATAGTAGTAGTGATGGCCCTATAGTCTTAGCGTGAATAATATATTTAAAATCGTATGTATTTTTGTTAAAATCGTCGTCATTATAAACACCCGTGAACATTATTTAAATTTAATGGGTTGGATATTCTGATAATTTGTTTCCGCTGCTTGCATACCTCTTAATTTTGTGCAAAAGATAAAAAGAAAATTTCCTCCATTTCATTTTATTCTCTTTCTCTATCTTCCAACTAAATTTTAAGAGAATATTAATTACAGTATCGGTGATGGTTATAAAATTATTAATTTATACTAATAATTTCAAATCATAATCTCTTATTTTCTTCAAATTATTTATTAATGGCATATATTCATTCTTGCTGTAAATTGAATTTATTGCTGAAATGTAAGTCTCACGCCTCTAAATATATAATACAAATATTTCAAAATTTCGCGCTTTTTTTCACATTAACCAATCACAATGCTATATGTTGGTGACTCATCATTTTTTAAGATAAAAAAATAAATAAATAAAATAAAAGAAGAAAATTATTTTTTAATTTTTATTTTAAGTTTGTTATTGGCAGGAACTATTTAGAAGTAGGTATAAAACCTTAAACTTCGTCAACTGAAAGCAAATATTATCTCACTCAACTCAACTACACACGTTTTAAAAGTTATATATATATAATTGTTGAAACTCAGTTGATCAAGTAGAACTTAAAGGAGTTCGGATTTCGGATGCGCCGGCGCGTGCGCCGCGAAAAAGCGACCTCTGTAATTTTCGGATCGTAATTCAAATGGTTTTTTAACTATCTATATAAACTCGCACTTAAAATTAAAGTGATGTACACAAGAAAATATATACTTAAGACAAAACTATTAAAATTGATTCGAAAAAACGCTTTTTTTCCTAGCGCTTTAATTTATATTTATTATTATTTTTGCTTATACAAATAATACTAAAATAACAATTCTATTTTTTTAAGAGTAAAATTTAAAGTTTTGTTTTGAAAGAAAATCATTCCAATATATAAAATAAAAATATTGATATTTAAAATCTAAAGTGAATTACTAGAAAATGATGTTTTTATTGTAATCGATAGACCTATGTAGAAAGGTTTATATACATATACTTATATATAGGTCAACTTGATCTGAAAATATCTAAAATGAAGAAAACCTCAAAAGTGCCTGCACTACTACGAACATACAAAGTGTAGCCTCATAGATAGCAGCTTGCGAAAAAAAGAACAAAAAGGATTATGTCATCGCAATCCTATCGTAAAATAAAAGTTAGTTTGTAAAACCAGTATCACAACGAATCAGTCTTTTAAGAATTATAGTAGCAAATTATATCTTAGGGTACAGAAACAGTTTTTGAATAATAAAAAAAATCATGTGAGTAATATATTATTGACAATTAGAAGAAATTTTTACAATCAATGTATAAACATTTACGAAATTATTAGTCAATTAGTCATCGACCATTGTGAATAAGGCTTAAAAAGAGTGCACAACGCAGTGCGCGTGTTTGTGTGCGCATGAAAAAGTTGGTCGACGCGCACACGCGCTGTAGCACGCCACTCGCCAGACGCCAGCCACAACCCCAGTATAGCGTTGCAAGCAGATTGTAAGCAAGGCAAGCAAGCAAGAAGTATCTACTACTCCACAGTGCACTGCTGCTGCTACTGATCTTTAAACCAGCTCTCTCGCTCTCTCTTAGCTGCTTGAACTCGATTTTATCTTATAAAATTCGAAGGGCAACGCAGACATGGTTGCAAGAAGATATTAATGAGGCCATTTCTTCTGGAAAAGTCAAGAGAAAAAGTTAAAAACATGACTCAAGCCAACAGGTTAGTGCTTGTTTATAAAACTATCATATCAGACTTACAAATTTGCCTATCTGTATGTAGATTGTGTATGTGACACGCAGACCTTTCGATTTTCACGCTATCTCACGCAAGGGAACAAAGAAAATGCTGGCTATTGCGTTATATATTTTGACATTAACTTTTATCGTTTTCTCGGGGTAGTAAAGGGTTGTATTTCGAAAAACACAGTTATATTGAAATCATTGATTTGTTCGTCTGTTCGTAACGGTTTATCATGGAAAGCGAAACAGAGTTGTAAAGTTTCATACAATCTTGTTGAAGTCTGATGAATTTTATTTTAATTTTTGTGATGTAATCTATTATTATTTAATATAAAATGAATTTACATTAAATAATTTGTAAGGTTTTATAATTTTTTGACATATAATATCGATAAATAAAAATTTGTTTTTAGATAAAAATATTGTGAGCTACTTTAACTGAGATAAAAATATTGCTGAAATGATTCTTAAATAGAATTCCATTATTATCAATATTCGTGGATAAATTTTTCTTATAGCAGTATTGTTATACAGCTTCGATTTTTATACGAAATTGATCCTTACTGTTGATTTAATGATGGTGATACACAAACTTGATATTTTTCAGGGTTGAGCGATTCTGTCAAAAAGCTTCCAGTAGTTGACTTCAAACCTCACAGATTTCGTAAAGCGGGAGCATAAATTGTGAGGTCTGAAGTCAACTGCTGGAAGCTTTTTGACAGAATCACCCAACTCATATTTTTATTTTGGTCAACTTAAGTTTTGACTTTTTCCAAAAATAACTTCACTATTTATCTATGAATAGTACACTACAAACAATAAAATTAAATTCCTACTCTAATATTTATCAAAATATACAAAGATACATTGTTCAGATTATTTGTCATAACTACGTAAATAGTTTGGATAGTGTAATATTAATTCTGCATACTCATTTTTTAGAAAACGTGGTCGCGATATGGAAGAAGAAAGTAGTGAGTTGCCCTTAAGCAAGAGAATCAACAATCTTCATATCAACAACTTCTCTGGGATTCAAGAAAGATCACCAGAACAATTAGATGCAAATTGGGGTAATCAGAACTTTGTTCCATCTCCAAATCATTCTGAGCCATCTCAAGGTTCTTCATCCTGTGATGGATACAGTTCAAGTCAAAGCAGCTACAGTGAATATAATCCAGATTTGAGTGCTACTGACAATCCCTATTATTATGAAAACAACAAACTTTTGTATACTTTGCACATGGAACGTCTACAAAGAATAGAAAATCTTTATTGACAGTTGTAAAGATTCAGGATTGTTAAGTAAATTGAAAGTATGGGTGTAATGTTTATGTATGTTTATGTGTGGAATGAGAAAATTTTGATAATTTTATTATGCTATTTTTCTTTTTCATAATTTTAGATAATATTTCAATTTGAGCTAGCCTTAAAGTTTCTAACTGAAAGTATTGAGCTTAATATTTGGAAGATTTGTAAAAATAATTATTAACAAATTGGCTTTTATCTTTTTTAGATTTCTAAATTACAAAAAAAACTTTCAAGAATTGTATATCATTTTGACTCGCTGAGAATTCAGCCTTTCATAAAAGAATCAACAATCAACATTCTGATTCTAAAAATAATTCGAATTCATAATCCTATTATATTATGATGTTAGATTATTAAGTATTTTAAAACTTCTAAGCTTTAAAATATCGAAGTAATCAAAATCAATTTTTGAATCATGAATGATTAATACCTTTATTTATTTTGTTTTAATTAGTATTTTAAAAGTTAGAAATTCATTGAATAATTCAAAATGTAAAATGTGTTGCATAGTAAAAATTAAGTGCGATCATTGTTGAGTATTTAATGTTACGTTATTTGCCATGACGTGACTTGAAAAAGTACAAGCTCATTTGTTGAGCCAGTGATGAACTGCTTTTTATTAATAAGTATAAAATTTGCAAGTGTATTTACAAGCATATTTCAAATGATAATGCACAAATCATTCCGTCATACTTTACCAAGGAGCAATACATCCTTTTATTTACAATATTATTAAATTCAAAATACCATTATTGTGCATATTAATTTATTTAATTAGACAAAAAATTTGATGTGCATTTATGTCTGAATTGAAAACGCCATAATAGTAATTGTTCTAATTTTCATAATATTTGGATAGTCAAAATATGATAACCAAAAGAAATTGAATAGTGTAATTGATATTGACTTATTACAATATATATATTTTCATTATTCAAATATTAGATAGATTTTTAATATTAGCTGCAATTCACCAAATGTTACGATGAGTATGGTCATTAGAAAAATTCACTTGATACAAAAATTAAAACATTTCATTCAAATTTAATTTCAAGAATGCTTATCAATTAGTAAGTATTTTGTTTCAAAAGATTTTTTTGACTACCTAAAGTTTTCTAATTATGGAATGAAAAGAAATGTATTTTGTCTACGAATCCTAAAATACAATTTATATTGAACAATTTAAATTTTAATATGTAATTCATAAATGATATTGATTACTTACAATAATAAGTTTAATTTGAAAAATAATAGTTTAGTTATTAATCAATTTTCCTCTGGAACTAGTCATGAAAAAACAAAATTGAAACAGCATTTATAATTTGGTACCCCCTATGTTTATCAATTTCTTTTGAATAGACGTTTAATGCAATAATCTAAATGGGAGTAAGTAATTTTGACTTTTTATTATAATCTGTTGAGATGAAAAAATGCCCAAGGTCCACTCACTCAATAATTATTAAAATGTTGCGAATATGTAGTTATTTGTAATATTTATTATCGTTTTAAATCACATCTATCAAAAGTAAAATAAAGGTTTTAGGGTATAATTAATTGACAAAAGCGACAAATTCAAAATTCGCGCTAGATTGTCGCCATGTTAGACGCAGATCGAAAAGAAGCCACCCGTTGGTTGGTGCTCAGCGTGGCGCTTGGCTCGGCGGGAGAAAGAAGTACATACGTAGACACGCAGGCGCGCTCGTGGCAATAAGGCACGTAGAGTTTCGTGTAGCTACAGAACCATCAGTCCGTGCGGTGGCAGAGCAGAGCGTTCAGCAGTATACGTTCGCGGGGAGCCAACGGAGAGGTGGTAAAAAGTGGCGTTTAGGTAGGGGGTAACGCAGCGAGACGGCTGATCTTCCCTCTCCTCACCCCGAGGGATTCTCACCTGTGACCTGGCCCCACGTGCAACAGCGCAAGAAAATCATCCGGCAACTATCAGTCAATGAAGACAATCAAGTTGAAGAGCAGCATCTTCGGCAAATATCGGTAGCGCATGCGTGTGCTCTTTTGACGTGTCGCTTGGCTCATCGACGAGGACGCTACCGTCCGCTTGCAAGAGAGCAAGAGTACCGTTAGCAGCAGCAGTAGCAGAGGTGAAATGAGAAAGTCAGCGGCCGCTGCTGCTTTCGCTCAGGTAAGCTCTCGTGTTTGTGCAAACGGAGCGAATACCGTACCCTCAACTGTCGCGTGTGCCGAGAGTGAGAGAGAGAGATCTGATGGTGGGGTGCAGAGTAGTAGAGAGACGCGGCGCCAGCACTGGCCGTCAGAAGAGAGAAGGAGAGAGAGAAAGCCCTGGTGGGGTTGGAAATTGCGTGGTGGTGGGCCCCTCCGCGCGCCTCCCGCCTCTACTCTATTTCTCGTGTTCTCTCTCTCTCTTTCTCTCTCTCTCTCTCTATCTCTCTCTCTCTCGACACGGCAGTGGGGGTGTAAACACAAACCCCCCGCGCTCTGCTACCCGGGCTTTTCTCAAAGCACATCACACACCACACTTTTCTTTCTCTCTCTCTTAGCTCTTTGCTTTGGCCGCAGTTACGCAATCGACGCCGCCGACTCTGCTATTTACGGACGTAATGGCCTACGATCAGTACGCCAAACGCCCTTTTACACTTTCCCGCGCTCTAAATCAACGCTCTACTTTTATTAGTGCTATATTTCATCCACTGTACGTTCATTCGATAATATTTTACAATCGTTTTGGGTCGCATTCGGTTATAGTGCACGAGTGAATTCGATTTTATATGCCTGTAACAGAGTGTTTGAGATAGAAAATGAAGAGAGATAGAAACGAGTGTAAAAAGGGCCGCTGCGCGCTGAATACCAAAGCGACGATGGCCGACAGACGAAGCCGAGCTGACGTGTCAACGTGTGCTACCGTACGCAAGCTTTGAAAATGTTTTCACGTGCGTCACGCCGCGATAACCAATTCTTATGCAATAGAGCCAACGCCCAGCCATTGTTTGCTTTTTCCTCCAAAATTCACAAACCCCTTTTACCTATGTTACACGCGCATCGTCGTGTGAACCGCATCGTAGGAGAAAGCGTCGACGTTATTGGCTGCCGTCGTACCTATATACACCACTCACACATACTCATGCTACGAGCTAAGGAGGTCGGACAAGCAGCGGAATTTCTGTCTGCAGTCTCTCTCTCTCTCTCTCTCTCTCTCTCTCTCTCTCTCTCTCTCTCTCTCTCTCTCTCTCTCTCTCTCTCTCTCTCTCTCTCTCTCTTGCTCTCTCTCTCTCTCTCTCTTGCTCTCTCTCTCTCTCTCTCTCTCTCTCTCTCTCTCTCTCTCTCTCTTGCTCTCTCTCTCTCTCTCTCTCTCTTGCTCTCTCTTGCTCTCTCTCGCTCGCTCTCTCATTCGTACAGCTTGCCGTGAATTTATCACTAATGACAAGCCAGTGTGTGTTGAAGTTTACTCGATGTGTCTAACGTTTTATTCCTGTATTTGCACTATCATCTTTTTCGTAAAATTGGATTCCGTTACTGATACAATATCAGTATTTTATTAATTGCTCAGATTTATCTTGCACCATATCTCTATCATTAGTCAATAACAAGCAACATCAATGATGACTATAAATTCTACACTACATGTTAAAAACGCGTCCTTCAATGGACGAGTTCGAATATATCATTGCAAGAAAAATTCATATAAATTATTTTTAATCTGAAGTCAAATCTTATAGTTTCCACTTCTTGATAAATCCAATGGTTTTTTATCACAGAAAAGGTGAAGTAGAGAAAAAAATTTATAATGCTTCATGTACTATCTAAATTGTATTTATTTTGCAAAGTAAAACTATCTACTTTGCAAAAATATTACCTTTTATTCGCAATATTATAAATATTAATGTTGTAATTAATATAAATATTAATGTTGATGTTTCAAAAACTGAATGCATCAACAATGTATGTATATTACCTTTTATTCGCAATATTATATAAATATTAATGTTGATGTTTCAAAAACTGAATGCATCAACAATGTATGTATCTGCACGCGCACTTATGTATTTTTCACGCTCAAAATACTGTGCAAAATACATTCTGCAAATGGTGAAATTTGTTCAAAATATCTTATACTTAACTAGCATATATAATATATTTTTGAATGATCTCATCAGCTTTACAAGTGCTCTAAATTACTCATCAATTAACTAGAACAAAGTGCGCGGCATGCTTTTTGCATTTTATATAGTCTTTTCCGTTCGATCATGAATATTTAGCTAAAGAAAAATAACAACTTCCATGTCCTTATCCTTCTTATAAAAAGAGATGAGTCTTTCTTATGTTAAAATAATAGTAATAACAATAAAAATAATAATAAAAAGAAAAAAAAGAAGATAGGTCTGAAAGTGAAGTTAGTTTATACGTGTTCTCATTGGCAGAGAGGTGATCACGTGAATGTGACAGTATACTGATATGGGCAGCGAAATGTACACGTTCTGTCTGTATAGTTGTAGATCGCAGATCCTAGGTTGTTGTGCACCCTAATATCTATTGATATCAGTCTCATTTAATTTTAATTTAAGTTTATTACAAAAGCAATGTTTATGTTTCTTTTTTGTTTCTAACATGCAATCCCCTTATAAAAAGTGATAAATGCCACGTTGAAGTACTTTATTCGTGATTTGATTATTTGAGTTATGGTTAGGTGATATATTGCTACATGGTGGCAAATAATTATATTTGTATGGTTTCAAATGGCGATTTTAGTAATAAAAATTCAATTTATTACAATTGATCCGGATTATTTTGAAAATAATGAAAGCAAAAAAAGTAGGTTGTAGCGTCATTGCTTTAACACTCATTTTATGAAACTAACAAGTAAATCATTTCGTAAAAGCAAGAGATTACACTTTGAAATTGCTCTATTTTATGTTACTAATCAATAATCTGATTTTCGAATGTATGCTTGAAATAAATGTTGTAATGTCACAATCTTGATTCTACAAGTAAAATAAACGTTTAATGATAATTTGACCCATATAGCTGAAAAAAAACTAAAAGAAACGTGTTTTACTAATGTACATTGCTCTGCTGTGATATGTGTTTTGTAAAAAAAATTGAAAAATACACCTTTGAAAAAAGTAATTAATGTTAAGTAAGTTAATTAATATAACAATAAGAAATTAAAACGAAAATAAAAGCACGCAAATCACATCTGATCCTATATAAAAAACGATACCTTGCCGAGTGAAGTCTCATTCGAAATTTAATTTGCTGAATGCAGTTATGTGAAAATGATCCAGTGTACGTAGTGTATAATAGAATTTTTTTATATTTTAACAAGTTATCAATTTTTTATGTAGGAAACACTGATTTCTTATATATATAAAAGTAATGATCTGCCGAACGAAGTCATCTTATTCGTGATCTGATTCGCTGAAAGTATTCACGTAGGGCACTGTTATGAGTAAATCAGCACTGAATAGTACGCCGGGGCGTTTATATCGATTTATATTCAATCAATTAAATGAATTAAAATAAGGTAAAAGACAATAAGCTCACATTTTCTCAACGGCTTAACCTTAAAATAATACGATAAAGTAATCTGAATGCAATCCATTGACATTTATCACATCTATATTGACATATACGTTTATTGAATATCATTATTGTAAAGTTTAGCTTTGGATAAACATCATCAACAATGAAAATAATTACACATCAATATTTCAATAAAATATTGTGAATTGATTTTGGTTATATCTTACGGAAAGCTTGCAATCATAAACCAGTATGTTGAAAAATAAAGAAAATTAAATTATTATATACATCTAACGGTAGTATTTATTTGAAAAAAAAATCTAATTTGCGCTGCATATTATTTATATAGCTAAATATCTTAAAATCTATTATATTTATTTATAATTATTGCTAAATTGGCAAATGTCAACGTATAGTAGGCGTCTCAAAGTGTGTTTTGTTTTCAATGCATTTTAGAATTTTGTTTATTTCGCCTATAACAACTTGAATTCGATTCAAGCATGAAACTGAATATTACTGAACACAAACAAGAAATGAGCGCGCAGAGCGCGCTCGACGACACTAGTGTTTTATTAACCAACACGGCCGCTGACTTAAATCGATTCCATTGAACGCGCGGCATGCTTTTTGCATTTATATAGCTGTCTTTTTCGCTGGATCATGAATATTTAGCCAAAGAAGAATAACGACTTCCAAGTAACTTATAATATGAATCGTTGAAAGCTCACAAACACAAAAAGTGTACATAATATAATCAAATCAGAAGTGCTCATTGTGCACTGTATAGTCGTCGCCTCGAGCCGTTTTTATTGGGCGAGGGTTATGTCTAGTCGTCACTATTTCAATGTTTAACCATCAATTCACTTGTTGTTATTACGTGCGTTACAGCTCTAGAATACGTTTTTGTTGCCCCGTCGATAATACAATATAGCCCATCTTCAATTAAATTAATAATTTTCATCCAGAAGAGAAACTGAATGTTACTCAAAACAACCAGCTAAATGAATTTCTGATTCTCCTCATTATAGAATTGATGGTTCGTCGCTTACACATTCGCGTTATGTCTACATATGCGCGTGTGTGTCCGATGCCGAGCGTTGGCGTCGCCTTTTTTTAATGTAGAAAATCGATAAACTGATTTTACGTAACCAGTTGATATTATACATACCTAAAATGTATATACATAAAATCAATCATTCGACGGTGCATTTCGTTTATTTAAATACTTTAATGTGTCGCACATGGGAATGCGCAAAATTTTCATTGACGCGTCGAAAAGATAGGTAGGGAAAAAAGATCTCTATCATTGGACATTTCAAAACTTTCGCTGATTGTAGTGCAAGTGTAATCGTGACTGTATCCCACCTATTTGTGCCGTTCTGTAGATGCTTGACTTGTGCCTTTCGTTCCCGTCGTTACCTGCAAATATTCACCGTAAATTTTATCTAGCTCACGCTCGTGCGCTACGAGAAAGCTCTTTCCTCCTATTTCCTACTTTTCTCTTTCGCCACACTCATGTCAAGTACGTGACATTCAATTTTATTCTTGCTATGCTATTTGTACTACCGACTTTTTCTTTATTATTGAGAAAAAAATGTAAATTGCTCCGCGAGTTCGTGTTTACGTCATTGCAATTTATGAAAAATCAATTAAAATTACGATTGATGTGTAGATTACAAAGTAGGTTGAAATTTTCCTACTGCGTCATGGCAAACTACAAAAAAAAGCCAATTTCGAGAAAAAGCTAGATGATTTTACGAAATTGCATATTGCCATTTAAAAATGAATCATTCTTTAAAAAAATGAATGCAAATATATATATATCGATTATTATGAAGAATCATAAAGAAATGCAAACTTATCATTAAACAAACGTAAAGATACCGAAATGGAGCAGTACAATACGAACGATATTTTGATTATCAAAGTTTTGCTCAATATCATTCCGCGTAAGTGTTCGTAAGGCCATCACGATTATCACTTGAATGATAATTTTGATGTGCAAGAATTCTTTTTAAATATTTTCAACTAAAAACCTCATTTTATTAAATTAACGTAAACAGGTCACATTCAATCCGAGACTTTAGGAAAATAAAAACGGAAGCATCCACGCAACGGTGTCCAAATCCATGAACCTGTAAAACATGAAAAAAGTAAAAAAAAAGAATTCCATAGAAACGAGGAGAGGAGCAGCGAGCTAATAAGCACAGTGCTAAGGCTAGTCAGTAAGTATAGCTGCGTGTGTGTACGGTAAAAAGCGTTGCCTCGGCGGCCATGTTCGGCAGCGCGTGAAACTGTGTGTTGCGCATGCGCACTGCGAGTGCGCGGCCCGTAGCCGCAGCTTTCCCTCTGCCTTGCCTCGTCTCACTCATACACCCGTATAACAGACACCACGCAAGCAACTCGTTCGAACACTTGCTGGCCGTTCCCATTTAACTGTTCGCACGATTCAGCGGCGGAGTTGCTGCTGTGAGCACTGCAGGCAACAACAGTCGAAAAAAAATTAAACGGAGTACAAAGTTCTTCTCTCACTCTCATACGATAGACCAATCTAGATATTGCTGATCAGTTTCGCGGGGCAGAGTTAGAGACACACGGCACTGACACTGTGCGTCGTGTGGAAACGGACAGGAAGCAACAGCATAGGAGCAGTTTTCTGTGGATGGTAAGCAATTGTGGCGGGCGCGCAGTACGGAGCACGTACGCTAACCTCGAAATATCGCGAGTAGCCTACTTGGGAGTAGAAGCGGCGGGTGTATATATACGTTCGGCCTCCCTCCTCGGGGCGGATAAACTTGGGGGATCGCTACGATGCACTCACGGCGGCGGGGCTCCCTTCTTTTTCTAGACCCCCTACCCTAACCTCTCTCTCACTCTACTCTACTCGACTCCCTCTCTCACATTCTCTCTCTGCTCTTCCACCCTTCCTGTCTGTCCCTTCGTCAGCCTGCTGCCGTCCGAGTGCATCCACACTCTACTGCAGCAATACCGTGATGCGTGTGATGATGACGTGGGCAATGCTTCTTTCATCGCGACTACTTTGTGGTACGTTCGTCTGTGTGAGTGTATCATATACGTGACTCTGGTTCGCGTGGTTGCAGTGCCTTCAACAATGGCGAAATATCACGCACACCAGTGATGACGACACCAAGATGTCTTGTGTGCAACGTAGTCGTTTTTAAATAACGGTTCGCTGTTTGAACGTGGCTCAGAAGATGACACTGTTACCAAGGTGTCAGGTTGCATGTCGAATGTCCGTGTGCTTTCATAACTGCTGATCTGGGAGAAGAAATAAATAAATATTGAGAACGCAATTGCAAATGGTGTAATATCGTAAAAATCTTGCTAGTTGTTTACGCTCCAACGAGTGAAGGTTTAATAATGACCGTGAAACGGTTTCGGTTAAACAACGTTCGTAAATAACCAGTTATTTGAACAGTGTATTTTTCAATATGCTCTGTTATGAAACTATTGTGACGGCAAATTTGTGTAAGAATCTTGACAGTGTATTATGTGCGACTGACTAGTTACCAATTTGGACTGCTGGAAATTCATGGAAGTAGTTGTTGGTCACTATAAATATGCTATCAATTTTCCAAAGAGCTCGTTGCTCTAAAATTATTGATGAAAGGTCTCATCGTTATTTCAATAATATTTCGACCATTTTGAATCCTAATAATAATCCATTCCTAAATGTTACATCAAATGTAGAGAAGTGGACACAGGAGTAATGCGGTTGCAATTACAGAGTCAATCAATTAAATTAATTAAATTTCTCAACTACACTACAATAACGTAAATATTTATTGCATTAACAGTATTCCACAAAGACGCTACGTTTACTATATTACGTTGATAAAAAATAAAGTTTCTCTCTTAGAGTAACCTTGCTCCTGTTATGTGACCGTATAGTCTAGAAATATATTCCTTTTTCATTTATAGACAGCTCGTTTTCTTAGAAATAAAGTGCACTGAAGAAAAAAAAATAGAAAATACAAATTCTCACTCAACAATCACGTAAAGGCGGAACTAAATTCAAACCAGTAGTAAAATCTCACGCAAGGGTAGGTAGTAGCGGATAGACCGGCAGAACAGGCTGTTCCTTCCTCGATCGACAACAGCCACGCAGGGTACTATTAGAACGTCGACTGCCGGTTCACACGCGCGGCAGCGGCTGCTCTCTTGACACGTAGAGAGAAAAGAAGGGGGAGATGAGAGAGACGAGGGTGGGAACCCGCTGTGGAGAGGAAGATTTTCGTGGGGGGTGATGACACGTGCTTTGCTACTCGCGGGGAGGGGGCGCCGTCAACTTGCTTGGTCAAAGTCACAGTGAGAGAGAGAGAGGTCGTACCTTTTTTCAGAGCTTTAACGGTAAGTGGGGGAGCAACGCGCGCGCGGAGCGGGAGTTAGCACGTGCTTTTTCAAGGCTCTCCGGGGTTCGGCAAACCAGGAGCTCATTGCTTTGGTGTTTACTTCGAATGATTTACGTACCGTAATAGTAATGCAATATTTCAAACAATAGTACGTTTATTTTTTTGTAATAACCTACAAACATTTGTAGAATATTTATAGATTTCAATTGATATCAAACATGATCCCGATTAACTTTACGCGTCAAAGTGCCGTAAAAAAAAGCGAGTAACGATGAATTATGTAAAAAAGCTCCGAATATTATTCGAGATGAAAGCCTCGAACAGAGAGATATGAGAAGGGAAGACCGATATCGGTTTTACAGCGCCCAGGTAAAAAAAGAAGAAGAACGCTAGGGTGAAAGCTGTCGACGGAACAATAAGCATAATACGAAAACGAAACACCTACCCATAGAGGGTACGAGAGAAAAATAAACGTTAAACCCTCCAGTTTTGCTCTTACCACCTCCTACGGCACATTTCGTAAATCTACACATACTCGTCGGATCATGTATTTTTTTTTCCAATAACAAAGACTTCTCGTACCCACGTAACGTTTTCGGAGTTTCGTAATTTGATGTGCACGCGAAACGAGACTACAGAGCGTAATCAAAACAAGACTGCAAAACTCGCAACTACACCACGCGGTTTCTCACTTCTCTCTCTTTTCCGTTCATTCATCTCCGGCTCGTTCTATCCCCGTCAGGTTTTTCTCCCGCTCTCATTCGTGTCGGGGCTTTTCTCCCTCTCCCATCACCTGTGACCCATACCCCACCCCGCTTGCATGCACCCCGCGGCAACAGCTTTGGCAATTCTCTCTCCACCTCCACCTACGTCCACCTCTCTTCCGAGATATCGTCGCCGCCTGCCGCTAGCACGAGTGGGGCTCTTTCTCTCTCTCTCTCTCTCTCTCGTTCGGTCTGCGTGTCGTTCACTTCTTTGTTTTGCTCCGGTGTTCGTTGAACCAGCTTGTGCCTTCGATATCAGCTGTTTCCTTTTGTTTTCGTTTGTTCTCGCTTACTAGCGAAAATTCTTAGGAAGATACTTTTTTCACTGTAGCGTACAGCAATAATGCACATGACTTTATATATTCAAGATAAAGACATATTTGGCATTTTAAAATCGAAATAGTGTTTATTTTTTATCTCGATGATTAAATTACAGTCCAAATTTGATGAAAACTCCAGCATCCATAACTTTCCCAAATTAGAGAATCACGAAAGTCACTGAGCCAATGGGCACAGAGTTGGGTGGCATACGGTTCGCTGCTCCCGCACGTCCTATCTTTATCCGTACGCCCTTCCTTCTCTCTCTCTCTCTCTCTCTCTCTTATTCGATCTATTCCCCCACGTGGCTTCCGAGACGCGCGTGACGCGATATCTTACCGTGGGGACTGCACGTCGACAGCCGCTTGGCTGGCTTGAATGCCGTCTCTTGCTACCTAAAAGCGGGGTGGGGGCGGCCGTGTCAGTGCGCGGGGGTGAAGTGGGGATTCTCGCTACTACTAACTCTGCCTACCCCACCTCTCACACTCTCTCTCTCTCGCAGTCCCCCCGTTCCTTCCTTTCAACACTGTTATGCTCTCTTTCTCTCGCCAGATCAGACTACTATCTATAAGCGAGCCCTTTTGTACCTTGCGGGTTTTACTGTTTGCGAACGGTTCAAAATTACGAATATATTAATGCTCACGTATGTCTCTCAGACTTTTGAGAAAACCCCCGGATGAAAACTGCATGTAATTCTCGCTTTCCGAGAGATTTCCCAAAAGCAATCGCGAAAGCTGTGAAAAACTGAATTCACATCGCGACTTTGAAAGAAAGCACGAAGCTCTCGCACGACGATGGCAATGGCTTGCAAGCTAAACGCTGCGACGGGCGCAAGCTCTCTCTTGGGCACGTCGCGCGAGGCGAGTGCGAAGCGCACGTGGCCAGCTCGCCGGCTATATAGGCTCGCTCCCCCCAAAGTGCAGTCGCAACACTCCTCCCCCCGCACGCCACGGCACGCTGCGATCGCGGAAGAAGGGCTAGCTGCCGGTTCCCTCTCTTCACGCGATGTCTGCCTGCTCACCTACCTGTCTGCCCGCCTGCTTGCTTGCCTGCCTGCCCGCTCGCCCGCATGCCACCCTCGCTCGCCTCGCCAGAGAAGAAAGTCACGCCGCCACCGCCGCCGAGTTATATCCCACCCCGTGACGCTCGACCACCCTGCTGCTACCCATGTCGAATGGGACTGTGATGGTGGATCTGGATGTACGCCGGTGGGGAGCACTTGTGCAACTTGTGCGCTTACGTGCTTGCTGCGCTCTCTCCGTTCATTGCTGGCGTCTGCAGTTGTCCCGCTTACACCTCACGATGATCGATTAACCCCCGGATAGCTTGAGTTAAAGCTTTTTCGAAGGCTCGCCTTTCCCTTTCAGATCTCACAAGTATCGATGTAACAGGCAACGCGGCAAGCTCGAGTGGCCTTGTATTAGATCGCTTCGAGAGATGAGTTGAAAACGGAAGGGGGGAGAAAAGAGAAAGAGAGTAACGCCGCGTTCGCGCGTGTGGGAGTATGCTGCTGGTGGCAACGAACAAGAGGTGGACGAGTATAGGATATGCGAATAATGTGGCGCGCAACTAATTTCAACAGCCGACGCGTTCAATGCCGCCGGCACGCACGGGGATTACATCGCTGCTTTTCGAGAGCTTTGCCGTGTCCCCGTCGCATTGTTCCTACTTTACAGGCAAACTGGGAAATGCTTTCGAGAGCATAAATGTATCATCTCGACCTGAAAATGTTTACTTTGTAACGACGTATGAATGAAGAGCTGAAAGTTGCCCCGCATATAACTAACCGAATACAAATTATCTGATTACAGGCACGCTAACTGATCGACCAACTTCATAGTTAATTCACCAACTGCCCCTTCCCCTTCTGGCAGTGAAGCAATGAATTTCACGCCGTTCCCAGGCTTCACTACGGGCTCGCTGCCGACGGGCACGGTGCACCAATTTGCCACTGCCAAGTTCGCGCAGAATTTGACCACTGGCGGGCAAGTAGTAGGTGTGCTGTCAGGTGGCGAAGGTGGCGTACATTATTTGCGTCCGGTCGACCCGAATGGTTTCACCGTTGCTCAAAGCGCCGGTAACCAGCAGCAGCAGATCATCACTCTACCTATCACCGTCCCCGGCAAGGATGGCACTCAGCAGCAGCAAACCGTGCAAATCCAAGTGGTCAATCCCAATGTCTCCCAGAGCGCCAACAGCAATGACCAACCCAAGTACATACCCATCTCGCTCAGCCAATTCCCACAGGGTGCTGCCACTGTACTCACCGTGGCGTACAGTCAACAGGGCAGCGACGGCGTACAGATACAGGTGGCACCACAAAACACCGTAGCTACCACGCAAACGTCAGTATAAACTTTTTGCCTTTTACCGCATTTTTCTCTGCTCTTTCTTTCCTATTTTTTTCTTTTTCATTCTTAATCAATTGCTAACTTAATTTTCCACAGCTCTGAGCAGACAACTCAAAGTACATCAACGGCAACAACGACAGCTCAACAGACTATACAACAGACAGTGCAATTGCCCGGAGCGCCAGAAGGTCTAACGGTGGTCGCTCAAATACCCCACGACTTGATTTTACGCGAGGCGATCGAAGAGTCCAAGGAGACCGAAGTCAAGACGGAAGCTGGCACGACACCGGTCGCCCTCATTAAGAGGGGTGGTGTCAAAGGCCAAGGTAACCAAAGTACCGAGGAATTCATCGCACAGATGCAGGCGGGGACCTGGCCCATTACCACCAACGTTACAGATTATATCACGAGGTATACATTTTTCAAATAATTTAATTTTAACTAGAGACGTTCGTACGGATGAAATAATTCCAATGAGATTTGTCGTTGCAGGTTACAAGGAGGCAGTACGCTACCTCTCACGTTACAGCACTTCCTTAAGTTCTCGGAAACGATAAAGCGCGAAGCGATAGTTGAAACGAGTCCTCTGGGTGCAGACGGCCTTGAAGCTACGGCAAGTACGGGTACCGACGGAACTGTCCAGATCACAGTAGCTGGTGGTGAGACTGAAATTATACCCGATGTCACCGAGGAGGTCACGGGTGAGCCTGGTGCCAAACCCAAACGTAAGAAGAAGTACAAGAAAAAGCCACCCAAGCCCAAGAAACCTAAACCAGGACAGGTGTGTAATTTTTTCTATAAGTATTTATGAGCTTCGCTTTTGGAAATTGGTGGCGGGGTTTTTTCTCTTTTCGATTGTTCGCATTGAATTATCGGCTGCTGGTTAACCTAGATTTTTCATTTATTTTTGCTCATAGCAAAGATACTTTTTTTGTTAATTCATTTTGTGGGATTTTTGTTTGATACTTAACGGTTGTGAAAAAAAATATGATAACATTTTTCTTTTAGAATTCAGCGAACTATTTTCTCCTCTTTTCACAGCGAATTTTTCCTCTTGTTTGTTTAGAAGTTTTTAGGTTGAGGTAACTGTTTCAGCTGATAATTTTTATGTAGAACATCACTAAAGAATACATTTCTATGAAGTTAACGTAAGAAACACAAAATCTTACAAAGCGTTTTTTCTCTTTTTATTGTTTTAACACACTCACACACTTGCGATGGTACAGATGAACTTCGTCGAATGTGCCGAAAACTCCAAAAGTAGACGTTTTAAGGTACAGCTGTGTTTTTGAGAAATATTTCTTTATAACGCTTGTATGAACGTTTTTTATTAATTATTTTTTGGTTTACATTTACTATTTGATTTTATTTACGAAAAATTTGACATGACCATATCTTTGTTTATTGGTAAAACATGCACTGAGACTATGTAAACTTTTACTTTTTGGAGTTGTTTTACTCGATATTCTTAATCTAACTAATAGTACCATTCAAATTGAATTCATAGTCCAGTGACTGGCAGCATTACCGATTGAACAAATTTGAAATAAATAGTCTTTTTTACATGTACATATCATCGGAAATCCTATGCAACTTTAGTTTTCATAAACTGTTGCAGAGGTAACAATATAAATAGTAATCAAATTTTAAAATGCTTGAAAAAAATTAAAAGATCAAAGTAGCTATTTTGACAGAAGTTTATTTAGTTTCACGCTTTTACGGTAAACCAAGCAAGAAATATATAGAAATAGCTGTAGTTGATTTATATTTCAGCTTTGACTGCTAATTGGTTTACTAAAAATATTAATTTTTTATGAAGCTATGTGTACCGTTAGTTAGTGTCTTGCAAACAAACTCACTATAATTTTTTTTATTTGTTCACTTTGTTGATATTGAAAAACAAAAATCTTGTGCAATGAGCATTGAAAATATTGATCAATAAATATATATTCTCATTTTTCTAGGTGAGTATCGTAACGGCTTTGGACGGCACGACGTTATTCTGTTGCCCCCAATGCAACATGGCATATCCCGAGAAGGAACTTCTCGAGCAGCATTTAATCGGCCATAAGATCGAAAGGCGGTTTATCTGCGATATTTGCGGCGCAGGACTGAAACGCAAGGAACATTTAGAAAGACATAAACTTGGTCATAACCCTGATCGACCTTTTATTTGCTCCGTTTGTATGAAGGTAATTTTGACGTCCTATTCTTTTGAATCACTTATTTCTGGTTCTCAATTGTAATTATGTATTCATTGTAATTTTGTATTTTTTAATCCGTATTACGCTGTACAGTATTTTTTTTTCATTTCATGTTAAAAATAACAGAAAATTTAATTTTTTTATAAAGACGAGTTACGCGGTGTATATTGACACGATAGATTAATGTAAAAAAGGAAATAATCAAGATTAAAGTTCATACTATTGATATAAATTTATACTATTTATATAAATTTATACTATTTATATAAATTTATACTATTTATATAAATTTATACTATTTATATAAATTTATATTATTTAAAAAACTTATGTTTATTCTAGGCTTCCATGGATTGTAAAATTTATACTTATTCTTGGTTCTATTTTACAGGGCTTCAAGAGGAAAGAACATCTGAATTTGCACTTCGTCATTCATAGTGGTCAGAAGACTGAGGTGTGCACAGAGTGTGGCAAAGCTTTCTACCGCAAGGATCATTTGCGAAAGCACGCTCGCAGCCATTTGGCGAAGCGAGCCAAAGAAGCTGATCCTTTATCGACTGGTGATGCGGTTCAAGCTCAGCAACAAGCCCAAGCACAGCAACAGGCCGTCGCTGAGCAACAGGCACAAGCGCAACAGCAGCAACAACAACAGGAACTTCAACAGCAACAACAGCAACAGCAAGTGTCAGAGGTCCAGCAGATTCAGATTCAAGTATGTTCGGAGAAGGGGATTCCTTATTTAACTGTCACCCCTAGTAGCCACGAGAATCTTCTAGGCTGAACCTCGTTTACTGCGCAATTGTTGTTGTATTGTGTTTATCCAAGAATCGCCTTTGTTTTTCGCTTGCTTCTTGTTTGCACTGCCTTGCTTCATTCCTTAATTTTAATGTTTATTATTATTTTTTAATGTTTATCAAAAACATTAAATTCAAACGTCGCAACATCATCGTCACTTAATGATATTTTTTTATTTTATAAGATGCATGTAACAAGAGCAATATGTCGTTGCTATTTTATTATATACGACTATCATGAAAACGCAATTTTTCGTTATGTATAAATAATTGTAAGTCGGGTATAATGTACATTAGTCATTGAACATCGAACTTCGAAAAGAGGACATTGAGTGTATGTGTTTGTGTGTATGTGTGTACATATATATGTATGTATGTATGTATATACATACGCATACATACACGTGCGTGCATGCACACATACACATACGCACACGCACATACATACATAAAAAAATGGACAATAAAAATTTGTATAATGAAAAATTGCTTTTGTATAAAAAAAATACCCGTCATAGTAAATAATGTCGATCACTTTACTTTAATGTTGCATATGCTTGTTGTTCACTCATACTGAAGCCTTGTTTGTTGTATGTTGTCCAAAAACTTGCGTGTTTATTTCCTTACTTTGTTTGAACGTTAGCTTTACAAATTTTTCCAACTCTTAGGTGGGCCAAGGTTCTCAAGCGCAAATACATCAGATTTCCGTGACTGAAGGTTCGACGGTTGTTCTACCAGCTGGTACCGACGCAGGAGCCATCACGTTACTTCAACATCATACACAACAGCAACAGCAACATTAGAATCGTCGCTTGTGCGCGAAAATAACGCCCGAAAGACACTAACAAACTATGAACTGTTGAATTGAACGCCTTCCGATGAGAAAAAAAAAACGTGTAATATAAGTTCTATCATTTCGTTAGGCTGGGTGATGGCTAGTTGCGTGTGCAGTCTCTACATTAGCGACTATATTATTTGGGTATTATCGAGTTAACGCGTGCAGTGTTGTAATAAGAGAATTTGTTGATATAGCTACGATATGCTGGTGAAAGCGAAACTAATAAGTTTTGTTTGTTTATGTTTTATTGATGATTATGTAACACGACAATTGTATGAAATTTTCACAACATTGGCTTCGATGAGGAACTTAACTAGATTTAAGTCATTTCATCTTTAGAGGCTTATCTTTCCTACGAACACGCATTATGTAAGTAAGGACTGGTGGCTCTTTGTAGAAAGTCTTTTTTCAGTATATTTCTATGTCAGCAATTGTGTGTGTAACGATAGCACACCAAGTACCAACTTTAATATGTACTCTAAGCATTTTTATTTTATACGCTCCATCATTTATGAAATTACCTTTTTGATGTTTAATTTTGACACTTCGATTTTGGTTTTGCTTTTTAATTAAATGCATTAGAAATAAAAGCAATTTTATTAGTCTACAAAGGATAATGGGCACTTGCAAACGTGCTTCTGTAATAAAATGATTGATCGATGAGTTAAGGAATCATGCAAATAATTGGACAAATTCTATGATGAATATATCTCTTGCAAGTTTTTATTCTGGATTCCAATATTCTTTACATGTGAAGAAAAGTATTGTGACCTAACTCATCTATAAATTCGTTTAATATTGACTACGGAGAAAAATGGTTTTTCTAGACCAAAAGTGATTTCTCATTTTTCAATTAGTGATCACTAAAACGTAATTTATGACATCATAAATAAGTAGCTAACTTCAATATGTGCTATTAAAATGTCTACAATTATATAGGAAAATGTAATGCAAAACTTACCAAAATAGATTTTTTGATGACATTTATTGCAATTTGATAATTTAAATGGCACATTATCTATTTTATATGCTATATTTTTTATAAATATATTTCATATTACATGAAACTGAATGAGAATACCTTATTCTTTTGCGACAAATTATACGTTAAAAAGAGTAAAAATTATTGTTTATATCTTATGTTTTAGAAAGTTAAATAAAAACTAAACTCAACAGATATGTCTAGAGAGTAACCAAATTTTACCCACAAAAAGCTACCTGTCTTGACTAAAAGTATTACTAAAACAATTTTCTTTTTTTCGGTAAATAAATGACACTACACATGACTTTTCTAATGAACGTTATACTTTATACTCAGATAAGTAGTGCTAAAATTTTCGTTTGATCGTTACCAATTCATAGTAATTCGAAAGTGCACTGTTAGTTTTTAACGCATTGACTGCTGACTCGTGACTCATTAATTCATCATTTGTTCTCCAAATCGGTAAACTTCTCATTCTATCAACATCGTTATTTAATTTTCTTAAACGATTTTTGCATCGTCCATATTGAATTATGTGATCTTAAAAACGTTTTCAACTTGAATCTTAAAAGAAAGTTTGAAGTTACAAATTTTTTATCATTGAAGCGCATTTTTCAAGCGTAATGTTCATTGTAGCTATATAATTCATTTGACATATTCCTGAATTTCTTAGATTATTGGATTGAATTTCAACATTTAGTTGTCAATATCGTCAATGCAAAAACTGATTTGAATGAAAGTGTACACGGTGATGAGAATTATTTAATAAAAAAAATGAAAAAATACGCGTTGTAGCGTAAAATTGTTGTAGACAGTAAACAAAGTCGAACGTTCACACATTGTAATCAAATACACGCGTCACTAACGTTTTATTGAAGCGAAATAGAGGTAATATGCCCTTTTTCTATTTTTACGTCAATACAACCCATAACATTAACAATAATATGTAAATCTATGGCGTTGAAAGTTTTTAATGCGAGGATAAAGATATAATAACAATATACATTAAGATGAAATGTACCTATAGCAAGTATGTGTGTATATGTATGCCTGTGTGTGTGTGTGTATTTTTGAGAGTGACCAGGATTCGTTAGAAATATCGGTCTTTGAGCTGATTTGGTTTTAATATCTAACAGGATCGTTGTGAGGGACTGATTCAAAATTGTAAAATTCCAACACGAATTGTACAGTTGAAGGTAAACAAGCACAGTTTTATAAGTTATTTTTCTTTTAACGTATGTGGAAAAGAGTAATATGGATGGGTAAAATGTAGTATTACCGAGTTTTTTTTTCATTAGTAATAATTTTAATATTGACACAATGTTTTTTACAGTGCAATATTATATTTTATAAATAAAATAATGTTATGCCATTAACGACATCAATCGGAGTGCGAGACATTGCATATTTTATTTATCCAGTCAAATTGTCGATGATAATTTATACTGAAGTTGGAACAATGAAGGTCATTGATCATTCGTAGCTATAAAAAATTCAAATATTTACTAATAATTTATACAGAGTAGAAAATTAAATGGTATGAAACGAACTGATTATATTTTATTGAAATATTACCAATGATTTAGACAGAGTAGAAAATTAAATGATATAAAACAAACTGGTTATATTTTTAATATTTACGTACCAGTTACTCGTATTATATCATGACAGGAACTAAACATCACTTTCTTTATTTAAAAAAGTCTTAAATTATTTCAATCTTTTTTATTTTCAATAAAGCTTTGTTATTGACTTTATTCTATTTTCAGAATTAAATGCAACTTGACTACTGAGTACTGTCTTCATTTTCTTTATAAAATTTCTTATTAATTTATTTATAATTAGTAATAGAACATAATATTTTGTAATATGAAAAACATTATTCATTTGAGAAAAGGAATTTATTCTTTAATTTTTTAATAAATTTACAAATAATTAAATTACAATAGGATAGATCAGCTCTAAGAAACAATTAAACACTCATCCGTTTTTTTCGACGTTTCGCTGTTATTATTGTCAGTCTCATTAGGAACTAGTAATCACAATTGTCAAAATAATCATTAGAAATTTTCTACTTTATTAATAATCATTTTTTCGTCATATATGTTTTCATTTAATAAATTTAATTTGAAGAATAAAAAATACAAATATACGATGAAACTTACTCTACATATGGAAGAGATT
Source organism: Phymastichus coffea (assembly GCF_024137745.1). Classification (NCBI taxonomy): domain Eukaryota; kingdom Metazoa; phylum Arthropoda; class Insecta; order Hymenoptera; family Eulophidae; genus Phymastichus; species Phymastichus coffea. The sequence continues at coordinate 2,160,318 of NW_026706849.1, forward strand.
AACAACCTAAATTTTCAATAGACCCTGAAAGTTGACAGAGTTATTTTTCAAATTTTAGTAGATGCATAACGTTGTAATCTTCCACTATATAAATAATGAAAAATAAAGAACAGTAACCGTGATGGCTAATGACTACAATTATGGCATATCGTATGGACTTCCTAAAAAATGTGGCTCGATTATTATGTTGCTTGCATTATATTTATACAATGAATATCATTTGTATTCCTTTCACTTATTGTGATATTAGATTTTTTAATATTTTTGTTTATTGCTTCTTCTTGATTATCTTAGTATTATATCTATAACTGTTTGAAAATATGAAGCTTACAAGTGTATTCCCTGATATGTTACAACGGCCTACATATAAGTCAATCATCACCATGAAAACTGCATAGCATCACTGAATGAAATGTTTACAAACAAGTTAGTAAAGTAGAATACAATTAATCATTATTTAAAAAACTTTTTAGAATATTTATATTTTGGTTCATATAGTTTTCTTACGATCAAAGAGTTCTCCAAATTTTTATGTACAATAATGTTAAACTTTTACAGTATTCATTATTTGCTATAATAAATTAAAATTTTATCCAAGTCTTCTAAAATAAAGATAAATTATTAAGAGAAGTTAATTAAATTAAAACAAAAGTTTCATGTTAAATTAAAATTATCTTTCCACTAAACAAATTGAACAGTGAAACTAATTTTAGTAACCAAAGAGATTTTCAAATTTAATGCAATAAAAGTTACATTACTAGAGATTATGCTGTTGAATATGGTAATGAACAAGTAACACAGTATTTATTCAATAGAGATTGCTAGTTCAATGTTCATGATTCCAATGGAGATATCCCTTTGATTATAACAATTAAAGGAATGCATGAAGTACTTATGGAATATATACAGCTTAATATCTAACACTGATTCTTTATGAACTTTGACTGGCATAGAACACAAATGTAAAATTATACTAAAAACAATATCAATATCAAGAGGCTTAATTGAACATTTATATCTCAACAGATAGCATGAAACATAGTTGGTGTTCACTAGCAAATTTGTAGTATTAAACTGCTCTTGAAATATTAATATTAAAACATATTTTATTTTTACCAATATAATTAAGAATATAGTTATATAAAAAAATAGAACTACTATAAATTTAAAAGATTTGAAATGTCATACATTAAAATTGTGGCGGTTGGCGGGCAACCGGTGCCGCCATCACCTAGGCACGACCGGAGAAGCTGCCAACGCCTGCGCTTTGGGTTGCAGGCTTAGGGGGGCCAGGCTTGGGGAGTACGGGATTGGCACAGAAAGCGAAGCGGCTTAATCCTGCTAATACTGCTAATCCCCGCTAAGCCGACTAGCATCCCTAAGCGGCCTAAGCCTTTGTTGCCGACCTGAGCGACGAGAGGGGGCGGCATTCGACCATCGAGCTGGCTATATAGAGGCGACGAGCCCCGCAGCATCCAGAACGAGTGGTACCGTCGAGCTGGCCTTGCTTGCTGTGTTCCGGCCATCGCTTCTATTAAGCAAGACTTTTGCTTGCGCCGGGTGCAGCAACGCGCTATATCTGCGACACTCTGTCACTGGACGCCCGATCCAACTAACTATACTCCTCTGCGAGAAATAAAGCGCTGACTTCGTCGTAACTCTCTCTCTCTCTCTCTCTCTCATCATCCTCGGCGCCTGCGAGTGTGGCCACACTCTTAACTTTCGCCAAAAAATAATTTACCATGATATTCTTTAATTTGCTTTTTTAAAATTTGAACTAGCCTCTGAAGATTAAATTAATCAATGCGTCTAACTGTTGCTTCAATAAAATGATCTTCAGTTTATTGCTACAGCAGCAAATGTAATTAATTTCAAGAGTTTAAAATAATTTAATTTTACTTGGATTTTTAATGATCCGCTGATTCGCGTAGCAAATAAATATATTTGTATACGGGCAAAAAAAATTAAATTTTTTATGTTTATTTTTTAAACATAAAAAACTTAGTTCTAGTACAAACAATATTATCTTCACGTTACTTGAAGCTTTTGCTATTACCTTTGAAATGGCATAGTTTTTTATTCTACGACTCTTTTTCGTTAAGATATAAAACTTGAAAGTTTGGCAAATTTCGCCTCAGGGTAGGCAAAAGTACGTGTCGGGCACTGTATATCGGTCATTGTGAAACCTGTAATTTAGTTCTTTTTAATCGACGATATCTCCAGTTTAAAAAGTAATAATCATACATATAAATAATTATAGGGAGAGCTGGAGACTAGCCCTTACTGATGTTTATTTCAGATTTGAAAAATAATAAAAAATGGCGATGTTATGGATGCTAAAATATGGCGAATATCCGTGTTTTTCGCACTTTTAGGTTAGAATTACTCAAAAATCTGACGTGGTGGAGTAATTCTGAGCCCGGATTTGAGTTTTTCGCAGAAAATTACTTCGGAAATGACTATCAGCTACTCTATAACAATCACAACTTCATATTTACAGACCTATGTTATTGGAATAGCAAACGATGATATCGGCAATGTGATATGGATTTTGAAAAATTAGTAGAAGTCTAACTGTAAGATAATATTTGCCGAAATTGTATTATTTGCAATAATGAAAATAGTAATTAATAATATTCAGTTTTTTCTGTTACAACAATAAAATCTTATATATAAAAAATATAAGACCATCCATATAGATCTATCCAAAGATACATAAGCTAGACTAATCACCAACGTTTTAACTTTAAAGTAATAACTAAAAAGTTATGAAAATAGGTTTGTTTTATTTTTATACATAAATAGGCTAAAATCAGTTATAAGAAAAGAATCATTTGCTACAACAGAATAATAAACTCGTTTAATTTATACTTTGTTTAGTTAACAAATTATTTACATATTCTGTCGAGAATTTTTCAAAATACATCATCTTATGAGAAGTCAACCAACTGGATTTTCATTAAAAATTACTATAATCCCACGGCTTAAAATTCATTTTAATTCGGTCGACTTATGGTAGCACAACTTGCTACTTAACATTCTTTTCGTTCTGACTCCTTTACATTTTTGGCAAAATAGTCACTTAAACAATTAATACCAATAATACAAATAATTACCAAATTTGTTCATTCTCTTACCCTTAATAATATATAAATTACACTAGTTTTCTTTTTTTCCCAAACTTGAACCTATAAGATGCAACTTTGCTTGTAGTCGTCTTATGATCTCTTTTAGTAAATAGAAACTGGTACTTGAAGCAATTAAGATGCATGCAACGATGAATCCATAGATATCTAGAAGACATGCTTGACACCATGGTATGTCTTCGGTAGGAGATTTAAGCACGTCTTTGCCATATCGATGAACATATTCTATCCAATATATCGCGCTGTTCATCGGTGAAAGAGGTCGATCTTTGAATTGCCGACTTAATTTTTCGATCGAATTTCTAAAATAAACAAAAAACTTTGTCGTTCAAACCAAAAATTAAAAATTAAAATTTTCAATCGGAAAAAATTTTAATTTACTTGTAAAGTGGATTCTTCAATACATCCATTAAAGCGTTAGTTAATCTTGTTTCTGTAATTTCGTGTACGTCGATCTTTATCGCTATGTTCTTTTTGACGTAGTGATTCATATCGAAATGATGGTCGAAAAATAAAGGAAAACCGACCATTGGAATACCGAAATAAATAGCTTCTTGCGTGCCCAGCAAACCTCCATGGGTTACAAAAGCTTTGACATTCTTATGCTCTGTAAATGTCGTTCAAGGTTGTACAGCTGTATAGTGAAAATATTTTTTTGAAACTTACTCAATACTGGCATTTGTTGAAACCAAGACTGAGTGAGAACATTCGACGGTAGTCCGGGTGGTAATTCCGACGAGTTTGTGATTTTCAAGAGTACGCGAAGTGGAGCGATGTTTTGGAAAGATTTGTAAAATACATCGAGGACGTGCTTGGGAAAAGTTTCTATTTTTACCATGGAACCAAGCGCGAAATATACGCAGCCCTCTGTACTTTCGTCTAACCACTTTTTCACGATCTGAAAGTGCATCAACAATTAATGATAATGCAATGATTGAATAGCAATTATTAAAAATTACAATAAGTTTAAAAATATTACTAACCTGTGGCAATGTCTCATTGTGGTCAACAATATGCAATCCAGGTACCGGTACGACTTTAGGTGAAAAAGTCCTGATGCCAAACAACGATGCATCGTAATTTGCCAATACCAACGAGATATCTTTCTGTAAGTCAACAACATTTGGCAATCCTGGACCAAAATACTTTTCAACGTATTTATTCTGAGGATGCGTGTACAATGCGAAGCCAAACTTCAGGCATTCGTGAGTAAGAAGATTGATCAGTCGTTGACAGAACGTCATTGGCGTAGTGAAAGCTGCGTTCGTGCATGGATCCACTGCCAAATTGATTGGCGTCTGGAATCCACTGTATTGCCAAGCGAACAGCGACGGCGTTACGACGCCGATCACGGGTACATTCAAGTGACGCCCAAACGGAATATAACAATGCACGATCGACAACTAAAAATGATCAACGAACTGACACGTTTACAATTGAATTTAACATTTTTTTATTGTTGCACAACTCACCTCTGTGATTACAAGATCATAAGGTGGATCTCTTGGAGGATTGTGAAGCAATTTTTGAAAGTGGGGATGACCCAAAAGTTCGCAAATGGCTTTTTGGCGTGATTCGAACCAATTATTCTTCAAACTGAAAAGATCCGAGGCTGTAGCCACTTCGTAAGTGACATTATTTGATATTGGCGGTAGAGTTCCTTGCAAACTAAAGTCTCGATAGTTTGGCACGGGAGTTGTTAATGGGAAGTGACTGTAGACGTCCACTTGGTAACCTTTTGCAGCTAAACCTCGCATTAGTTGTTCACAGGTGATGAAGTGACTTGACATTTGAAATGGAAATATTCCGAGTATTCGCAATCCATCGCCTTGCCGGGCATTCAAATAAAAAACTATCAAGATCCAAGTTGCACACTTTAAAGATAACAACATTGCGCTATCGCGCCAGAAATCTTGCGATCTGTTCTTGCCACTCAATTAAAATAAAGCGATTTTCCAGACTGGAATCGCGAGCATCGCATCGAAAGACAGGAGACCTTTAGAAAGTCGGAAACGACCACGGAATAATAACATTTGCCGGCATTGTTTTGCAATTGAACGGTTACCGTTGTCTTTGCGCGCGTGATTTTTTCAATTAAACAATGTGACTTTGTGTTTATAAAACCGTTCACGCCGTGTGTTTGGAATAAATGCAGAGGATAATAATGCGATCGTGGCGTCGAATAACCGTATACCATTGGGAGTTATTAAGATCGCGTTGATTAATTAGTTAGCCATTGTATGTAAAAATTTTTTTTGACATTCTGTCCGTACGCGAACCCATGCGCGAAACAATTGCGGCGCAACGCTTACATACGCCAACTCTAGTTTATCGCTCATACGAGGATCAATTAGCTTTATCATACTAGTTACAGAACTCGCTATATATACGTATATTCAATGCTATAGCCAAGAGACACTTGGATATACAGGTGCATTATTACTTGCAAATAAGTTCAAATATTTTTAATTAATTGCATTTTCAATTTATTATCAAAAACATTCGTATTTTCAATTAACATGTTGCACTGACATCTCAGTTTTATTGTTCTTTTCTGACTCATATAATGCTGTTTTGTCGCGGCACTATATAGAGCATATGTATACGAGTTATATGCATTGAAGAATGCTAATGTAATATTTTTTGATTTCACACTAATAAAAGCTTTGGTCAGTTTGCTGCATTCCAATTCCACATAAAACCTTGAACTATTGTACTATCACTAGCGTTTGACATAGTATGTGAACGACCGAGAAGTGTATTATTAGCAAAATTTTATGTTTCTCTCGTTATCAACGCCTTGTTAATATAGTTGGACATAGAAACAAATTGATTTTTTTTATCGCGTTCATATCAAAGTATGCTAAAAGAATGTTTGTATTCTTATGTAACTGGAAGAATAATATTAATAAAAACCTTTATTTCTAAAAACTTGCTATAAATTATTTCCATACTTCGATGTCAGCCTTATCCGTAAAATATAATAACACACACAAGTGTAAGTAAAAGTTTCTTCCCGGCATCAGTTGTCTTTCTTGTTTGTACTTGATTTAATATCTAATTTTTTCGAACATAAATTTCTTAACATTTGAAACAGTTTGATGAAAATATACAGAGCTATCAAAAAGGATCCAGCAATAAAAGCATACACGTCTAAAAGTGATGCTTGCCACCACGGCATATCTTCAATGGACGACTTGAGTGCATTTTTCCCATGACGATGAATATACTCTATCCAATAAATGGCAGTTTCTAATGGTGGCATCGGTCGATCTCGAAATTGTTTACTTAATCGTTGAAGAGACTGTCTATTAAAGTTAAAAAGTATGTTGCTAGTTTTTCTTGCGATAAACGTTAATAGCCGATTATAATAACGCACCTGTAAAGAGGATTTTTCAAAACTTGCTTGATTGCGCAGGTGAACGTCTGCTCGGTTATGTCCTGGAACCCGACAGTGGTAGCTACACCTTTCGCGACGTATTTCTTGATATTCAGAGATTGATCACCTAGCATAGGCACCCCAACCATTGGTATTCCGTAGTATATTGCTTCCTGCGTTCCCATCAAACCACCGTGAGTCACGAAGGCCTTTACGTTTCGGTGTTCTATGCATCGCAATAATCAATTAAACAATGGCGCTGTGCGGAGTTACCCGACAAAATATTAACGTTTGTTTCCTACTTAAAACAGCTATTTGTTGAAACCACGGCCGAGTAAGAACGTTCGAAGGGAGACCGGGGGGTAGCTCTTCCGGCTTGGTAATTTTCAATAGCACCCGCACTGGTTTGACATTCTCGAAGGACTTGTAAAACGCATTGAGTATGTGCCTTGGAAACGTTTCAATCCTGATCATCGATCCAAATGAAAAATAAATGCACCCATCTGTGCTTTCATCGAGCCAGCTTTGAACTGCCTGTTGTCAAAGTTGACATTTTATTCGCAATCAAGGCAGTTCGGAAACAGTGGATACTACCTTCGGCAAACTTTCATTATGATCAACGATATGTAATCCTCCAACAGGTATAACTTTCGGTGCAAATGACTCTATTCCATCGATTGATATGTCATGATTGATGAGAACGAGCGAAACATGTCTTGGCAAATTTATAATACCGGGATAGCCTTCTCCGAAGTATTTTCTTATGTATTTTTCTTGCGGTCGCGTATAGTCATTGTAATTACGTATCGCACGATGATAGTTCAAGTAATTTTCTACGCGTTCAAAAAATAACATCGATTCGCTGTACGCTGAGAACATACTTCTCTGAACCGCTAAATTTTTCGTAGCCCCGAAGCCATCGTATTGATAGTCACATAGAGGTGTTGTTACGATTCCGATTACAGGAATATCTAGGTGTGGTCCGAATGGGATGTAACAGTGCACTATTGACAGCTGACGAACGTATAGGACAGTCACATATTAACCCGTGTAAAATGTTACTATTAACACAGAATATGACATTTTCTTACCTCAGTAATTAGAAGATCGTATGCTGGATCTAGCGGAGGGCTTCGCAGTAATTTTTGAAATAGAGGACTTCCGATTAAGTCGCAAAGACGTTCTTGATCTCGTTTGAACCAATACTTCATCGATACCTCATGGTCGTGCATCTTTGTTATGGAGGCGAAAGATATATTATTTAAAAGTGACGGTATTGATCCTTCTAAACTGTAATCGTAATAATTTTTTATTGGACTTTTCAAAGGAAAATGGCTATAAACGTCGACGTGGTGTCCTTTATTTGCTAACGCTCTCATCAACTCTTCACACATAACAAAGTGACTTTTTACGTTGACGGGAAATAATCCCACTATTCTTAATCCGTAACTGAATTTTATATTAAGAATAAAACATATTAAACACGCGTGCACTATTTCTTTTGAATAATACATTTTTCAATCTTTAATCAAAATATTTTCTTTTTTTGGATAAGTTCACAGTGAAACGGTCTATAAATGTAACTTTGCACCTTTATTTATTGAAAATACCATTCCGTCAACACGCGACAGCTCTATTTCTATGCGTCATTACTGATTAGCGGTTTTCAAACGAGGACGACGCGTCGTATCGCAAACAATTATACGAAAGTGAGACTTTGAATATTTGCAAAATAAAAAAGAATGAACTTTCATTCACTATGGATATCACCTTCGACTGTTTTCAGACAACAAATATAAAAAGAACGTATATGTATACTGTCAAGTAAATTTAGTATGTATTTCAAATACGCAATAATGTAGAATCACTAAAACATTTCAATTTTACCTTCTTTTAAATATTTATTGCAACAGTCGGCTTGTTAATTATAGATAGTGCAATTATTTGTTAAATTATTTTATATTTTTATACTTATAAAAAAATGTAGTACGAAATAATTACACATAAATGTTTCTTTTTATGTTGTTATATAAAAACACTGAGTGTTGTCAACTTTATTACATGTACTCACAAAAATAATAAATAATTTAGACTCAATTTCAATTGATATTCTTTGCCTAAACCGATGTGCAATACATGTTATAAAAATGTAATTCATCATCTATCTAAAGATACAGTACAACTTAAATTCGTAATTAATTTTAATAATAAACATATATCACATAATTTTTAATGAAAAAATAAACCTATCGTAGAAACATGACGCATGAAAAATATAAGTATAATAATGTATTATTGAAATATTCACATTTATCAGTATCATCAGAATTTCTACCTAAATATTTACATTGAGCATAGGTTGAATTCTCACACTTTTAAAAATGAATTAAAACATAGAGATTATCAAATATATCACGATAAATCATTGATTCTTTAATTTAACATTTGCATTGTGGTATACTTTGAATGAAAAAAACTTGATCAATATATAAGTCAACCTATATATTACGTACGAGATGAGAAGTAATAATCCGACAATGAAAGCATACACATCTAAAAGAGAAGCTTCCCACCAGTGCATATCGTCAATAGGTGATTTGAGTGCATCTTTTCCATTCCAATGAATATACTCTACTCAAAATATTGTAGTGTTTATGAGCTATAGAAGACGATCTCTTATTTTCCTACTCAACTTTTGCGCTGATTCCCTATTGATGAAATTCGATATTTTCGTAATTTTCGTTTATCAAAATCACTAGTCTTTACCAAAACTTACCGATAATCATGTAAATGATACAAATAAAATCATGTAAATGGCTTACTCAAATCAGCTATTTGTTGCAACCATGGATGAGTAAAGGCGGGAGTCCTGAAGGTAGCTCTTCTGGTTTCGCGATTTTTCAGAGGACACGAACTGGTGAGGTTGATCGATTTATAGAAAGCTCCGATAATGTATCTTGGAATCGTCTCTATTCTGGCAAACGACCCGCAAGAAAAGTATATGCAGCCATGTTTGCTCTCATCCAGTCATTTTTGAACTATCTAATTAGAGATTGTTATATATATAAAATGATTAATAGCTACAATAGAACGTTGAAAAATGAAAACTGATTTGATTGCTGTTAGAGTTGTAAATACCGACGATGAGGTCTCGTTGTGATTGACAACGTATAAGCCTTCCAAAGTTGACTTTTGGAGCAAAAGACATCATTCCACTAAATGACACATCATGATTGGCAAGCACCAGAAAAAAGTATTTTGGCAAATCGTACATATTCGGTAGCCCAGATCCAAAATATTTCTCGACATACATATGCTAGACCCCAGTAAATTTGATAAAATTATACGCTATACGTTTATAAAGAATCATGTTTCCTAAACGTCTGAAGAATGTCATTAGAGTAGCGTATGAAGAGAATATACTTGAATATGTTGCTAAATTAGCTGAAGTACCGAATCCACCAAAATGCCAATTCATTAGAGGCGGGGTTACCGTGCCAATTATTGGCATATTCAAGTAGAATAAAACAGCGATGAAAAGATCGTAATGCGAATCTTTTGGAGGATCATAAATAAGTTTTTTCATGTACGGGTGTCCTAATCAATTGATGATTGATTCTTAAAAGTGTTCAAACCACTGTATCATCGCTTCTATGGGGTTGGGATCAAACACATCTTCAAAAGTAACATTTTTGGATAGTGCTGATATCATCTCTACTAAACTATAATCGTGATAATTTTGCACTAGTTTTTTTAACGAAAAATGACTGTAAAACATCCACTTGGTGTCCTTTTATTGCTAGTCCCTTGAGAAGTTCTTCACACATGATCAAATGACTTCTCATATTAAATGGAAATATTCCTAAAATTCGCAACCCATCACTTGATTGCACATTCATAAAACTTAGTATTAATACAAACTTTCCCGTTTTTAACAAACGTACCCGTAATATAATATCAGGGAAAAAGCAAGAAATATTAAGTTATATGTGTGACATTTCGTAGCAATACTGAATAATTTTATATTTACGATCGCTGTCCATCTACACCACGAAAGTGTTTTACTGTTTTTTTTTCAAATTTGATTATTTCTATATACAATTACAATAAAATAAAAAAAACTTGCTAATCTATAAAAGTATTTTTGTATGACAAAAACATATATCAAACTTCAAAATGTATCTTCGTTATCATCATTATATACATAAGTAATTTTTACTTACATACTTTTTATAAGAGGTACAAAATACAAATTCGGCTAAAGATATTCTTAAATTTTCGAATCAGAATGACTTATACATGGATTATATAACCTAACTCTATATGTGATGTGAATAAGCATTAAATTATTTTATAGTAAAATTAATAACGTGAAAGAGCTCGTGGCAATTTTTAGTGCAACTATCTACTTATTAGTGCGTTCCGTATAAAACTGCAACACTTTATACGTTCAAGATTAATTTCATAAAAATAAGTAGGCATTTAAGAGATAAGTGCACATTATTAGCACGAAAGTAACAGTGGATATGTTGTGACTTAGCAGCTTTTTCGTGAAAAAATAAAGTGAGTGAGATAATGGTTGTAATAAGCAATAGTTCAAATAATGTTTTATAAAATTTCAGACCGTTTGTGATATGTTATGACTGAACAATTCAAGTGCAAGATTAGTCTCTAACACTCAATTAAAAAATTGACTTTGAAATCCTTATGGGTCGATTAATGTTTATCATTGTTTGATAGATTTACGAAGTATCTTTGAGTAAAGTCTGAGTTCACCAGATCGTTAATTAGGCTTGCCAGATAAAACGAACACATTATACTGCAGAGTCACTCTACAGTTTATAAAACGTCGTATAGCGTGACAAAGTTATGTGAAATTTTATCACTATTACAAAAATTTTCAGTGTAGCAATCGATGACGCTTAAATTAAAAGCCGATGAAACAATAAAAAGTATGAAATAGTAACTTTTTAATAAACCAGGTGAAACTATTTCTTTTATATTCAAGCATTCTTTATGTGTTTCTTATATCATAGTGTGATGTAATGTCTCGGCTCTAGCTTTCGATTTCATATGTTGGTGTATTTACATAGTCCGTGAATTAAAAATTTTTCAACTACTCAAGTTTATGTACCATTTAAATAATTCTATCCTTAGTATTTAACATTTTCACAATTAAAATCATCGCCTTTTATGTTTCAATATTAAACATTCTTTAACGAGATATTGAGGGTCAATCCATAGTCATAATAATTGTGATAATCAACAACTGCCTCGGACATCAATCCTCCCTCGTTCAAGGAATGGCATTAAGTTATTAATTATTTACAATCAAGGATTGGTCCTTAACTTCGATTAAGAATTTTTAATATTTAATATTTTCAAATTACGTGTACCGCTAAAAAATCTCTTAGGAGTAGTTTTGTCAAGTCTAATATAAGCTACAAGCACGTTATATATGTCAATTATACAATTATGAAACTATTACTAGAACTTCCAAATAGTACGTTTCAATTTTTTTATTAATCTGAATAGATAGTATTTTTTTTAATTTCGAATATGTGATCTTGCAAATCGATTGACAGAATAAATATACGCACTAAAATTAACGAAGTAATATTAAAGTGTTCAGAGCAACAATGTTTTAGTGTAGGCATATCAAAATGCATAAAATGTCGAAGGTCAACAAACAATTTTGATTTTGATGAAATACAAATTTATTTAACTTTTAATAATAATATATGTACAATCAAATAACGAAAATATTGTTTTTTGATTATATCCAAGTAATAAAATAATATAACGACCGTCAATTATAATTAAAATTAATTAAACTCTATCAGTTTCCAGTTTATTCTTAAACTAAGGTTTCTCATTCAAAATCTAATAATGAACTTCTAAATAAGGGTGGTAATGGTTCAGATGATAGCTTAATATTACGGTCGACTGTGTAAAAATAGTATGTTTAGTATTGACTGATAAAAATGTAGTGTCTGAAATCATTGATGCTTCTAATATAACATTGTCGATATAGTTAAATTAACAATCATGCAATGGCTGTAAATGAAACAAAAAACCTTTGTCATCAGTTTGGTTTCTTATTAAATTGTTTGAAAAAATTGAACTACATCGTATTTAATCAAGTTAAGCAATTTCAATACTCGGTAAATTACATTATTTATAAATATAGTATTATTCAAATAATATAGTGAAGAAGTTATAAATATAAAGCACAGTATTTACGTCCTAATTTTAAATACTGACAAACCCTATTTCAAAACCACAGGGTATAGAAAAATATTACTAGAACTAGGCATGTCATATATAATTAGAAATAAATTAAATCACGCAGTTCATCAAATATATCACGACAAATCATTGATTCTTTAATTTAATATTTGCATTGTGGTATACTTTGAATGAAAAAAACTTGATCAATATATAAGTCAACCTATATATTACGTACAAGATGAGAAGTAATAATCCGACAATGAAAGCATACACATCTAAAAGAGAAGCTTCCCACCAGTGCATATCGTCAATAGGTGATTTAAGTGCATCTTTTCCATTCCGATGAATATACTCCACCCAAAATATTGCAGTGTCTATAAGCGATAGAGGGCGATCTTTGATTTTTCTACTCAACTTTTGCGCTGATTCCCTGATGATAAAATTCGATATAAAACATACTATTTCCGTAATTTCCGTTAATCAAAATCATTGGTCTTTACGAAAACTTACCGATACTTTGGATTTTTTAGAATGGCGTTTAGAGCATTTGTAAAGGTTGATTCGGTTATGTCAGGCAGGCTAACTTCGATACCTATATTTCTTCTCACATAATTTTTGACATTGAACCATTGATCGCCAAGTAATGGAACTCCAATCATCGGTACTCCAAAACGAATTGCTTCTTGTCCACTCATCAAACCTCCATGCGTCACGAAAGCTTTGATATTTTTATGTTCTGCAAATTTGAATGTATTAACATGCATAGCACTGATATTAAACAATGAACCAAAAATCACGTAAATGACTTACTCAAAACGGCTATTTGTTGCAACCACGGTTGAGTAAAGGCGTTCGACGGGAGTCCTGGAGGTAGCTCCTCTGGTTTCGCGATTTTTAAGAGGGCACGAACTGGTGCGATGTTATCGATCGATTTATAGAAAGCTTCGATAATGTGTCTTGGAAACGTCTCTATTCTGGTGAACGATCCGAAAGAAAAATATATGCAGCCATGTGTGCTCTCATCCAGCCATTTCTGTACCGCCTATTTTGTAAATGCAAAACATGCAATGATTTATAATCATTCACAATTTTCAAATAAAAAAAAGTGCTTCAGCTGAAGTTAGGATTATAAATACCTGGGGCAACGTTTCGTTGCGATCGACTACATGCAAGCCTCCTACAGGTATAACTTTTGGAGCAAAGGGCATCATTCCACTCAGTGACACATCATGGTTTACAAGAACAAGAGAAACGTCTTTTTGCAAATCGTAAACATTCGGTAATCTAGATCCAAAATATTCTTTCACATATTTATCTTGGGCCGACGCATATGTCCTAAAAGTTCGCACCATACGTTCATGAAGAACCACGTTGCCTAAACGCTCAAAGAATGTCATTGGAGCTGCATATGAAGAGAATATACTTGGATCTGTTGCTAAATTTGCAGGAGTACCGAATCCATCAAAATGCCAATCGAGTAGAGGCGGTGTAACCATACCAATCACTGGCACATTTAGGTGGCGACCAAATGGAATGAAACAGTGGGCTATTGAGAGCTAAGATAAAGAACAAATATACCCATGTAACTGAGCTGAATTGCAATTTTATATTTGAAACTATACCTCAGTGATGAAAAGATCGTAAGGCGGATCTCTAGGAGGATTATGGATGAGTTTTTGCATGTATTTGTGTCCAAGTAAACCACACATTGGTTCTTGAATAAATTCGAACCAATGTCTCATCATTTCTACGGCGTCAGCCTTATACGCATCTTCAAAAGTGACATTGTTGGAAAGAGCTGGAATCGTTCCTAATAAGCTAAAGTCATGATAATTTTTTACTGACTCTTTTAGCGGAAAATGACTGTAAACATCAACTTGGTGTCCCTTAGCTGCTAATCCCTTGAGTAGCTCTTCGCACATCACAAAATGACTTCTCATATTGAATGGAAATATTCCTAAAATCCGCAACGCATCACTTCTTTGTGTAATCATAAAAATTAATACCAAGATACAATTTATCACTATTGAAATAGGTGATCGTAACATTGTACCTGGAAAAATACAATTGATAGTTACATTAGACTTATATTAGCTTTGTATATAAATTATTTTATCACAACGTAATGAGTAGAAAAAATTTCCTCTTCATAAATAAAAGTATAGTAATTACTATACTATTGCAAAATACTTTTTTCATATTTCCTGCTGTGTGATGTCTTTGCTCGCTGAAATCCGGTGGCAAAATACTGCATTCCTGGTCATCGACAGAAAGTGTTTTGTATCACAGTGCAACTGCGCTTCTTTTACGGGCGAAGCACTTTCTAACTTTAACAGAAATGCAACAATTGTGCCCGAATTCCGGTGAGCAAAAATCATAAACTTATCCAGCAGGTCTTTTGGTAAGCGGAAAAATCGTATTTGCTATTTCACTCGAAAAAAATTTCGTACATTCCCATCTTTTATTAAAAGAAAGTCTTTCATTTCAAACGTGAGAATATCATTAACTTACGTGATAGCATTGAATTGAATGGCACGGAAGGTTGATGGAACGACCGATCTTCTCAATGGCTCGAATATCAATTCTTGAATATGCAAACATACTTCCATTTATATGATAACTTGCCAAGTAAAGTAAACTAACGTCAAATTACTTTATAGCAAAATACATGACTTGCAAGACTTGATAGGGGATAAGTGCACGTGATTAACACGAAAGTAGCAATCGATTTTTTTTGACTTTTTGGAGAAAAATAGATTGACGATTTAAACAATAGACTAAAGGATTTTGAAATCGTTTCGTCATAATTCTGTAATCCCAATAGATAACATTGGAGATTAAAATTGACTACTAAACTAAAAAAGCTAGGTGCTCTTTATCGTTGTTTGATCAATATTCGTAGTATAACTTGAACATAACTTTAATTAACTATCGAACTTTTTTTTTGTTAGATAACATATCATACTCATTAATACATAGTCATTCTACTGACTAATAAAATTTCCGCAACATAGCGAAGTCATAATGCTATATCAGCAACTCATTAGTATTTGTTATTTTGTCATGATTTCAGTTAAAATGGCAATCAATTATATTTTACTGCAAAATTGATAAAAAGAAATCCATGAAATATAACAGCAGTAACAAATTAATATCTTCTTGGAATAACTTTATAAGTCACATTTTTTGGATAATTAATTTCTTATCAAAATCGACAAGCTCCAACATAAATGATATAACCATTTTTTTCAAATCAAACCATCTATTTAGTTCGATTCAAGCTTGTAATCTCGCAAAAGTTGTTTTACACGTGAAGCCTTATTGATTTGTGTTGAATATTCAAATCTTCTGAACTGATTAAGTTTTCAAACTATTTCGATAAATTTAATTTCAATCTATTTTTACTTATGAAAATGAACACAATGGACCAAATGTTCAAAATGCATTTTTTTGAAATATACTGAGATATAAAAAATTGTTGAATAAAATTCTAATTTAAAATACAGGATAGCGATAGTAAAAATAATGATATTCGATTAATTATATTAGAAAGCTATTGATCGACAAAAAATATTAAAACAAACTTTTGTGTTGAAATTTAAAACATTGTTAAATTCCCGCTATTTTTAATCATGATATTATAAACATATATTTTCTAATTAGAAATATCAATTTTGGTTTAACGAAATATAAATGTATATATTTGACTTCATTATATGAATATATATATATAC
Source organism: Phymastichus coffea (assembly GCF_024137745.1). Taxonomy (NCBI): domain Eukaryota; kingdom Metazoa; phylum Arthropoda; class Insecta; order Hymenoptera; family Eulophidae; genus Phymastichus; species Phymastichus coffea. The sequence goes on from NW_026706849.1 coordinate 2,176,808, forward strand.
AATATAGTAGTAATATATACAGTAAAATAGTAAAAATTACGCTATTATTTAATCTAAGTATACGACAAGAAATATGTGATGGTTATCAATTGTTATTAACATTTATTAACCTTTGACCAGTACTGAAAAACTGAATGACATAAAAATCTAAATTTTGATATCAGTAAAGTTACCTTTAGGCGATAGTACTAAATGCTCATACAACGATTTATAATGAGACCTGACGTAAAGATTTATAGTATCGTTTTTTAAACATTTTAGCTAAAAACATAGTCATTACTAATACATATCTCGTATGTTCGTTTTTTAACATTGTTAATTTTACAAATTAATGTAAGACATTTAGGAATTATTCGAAAAAATTGTTGTCAGTTCAACTTCTTGTATGATTTCTCTTAAGCTCGACTAATAAAATTAGGTATCATACAAATCGATAATTGAATTCGAATTCCTTTTATCAAAAATTAACTTATTGTTTTTTTATCTTTTTACATGGTTTTTTTAATATTTCGAATGTCAGATTCATAATTATTTTGACTATTTGTATGCTGACAAATAAAATTACAATTGCAATTCCACAAAGAAAAGCATATATATCTAGAAGTGATTTTTGCCACCATAACAAATCTTCAGAAGGAGATTTAAGAGCATCTTTTCCATGTCGACAAACATATTCAATCCAATATATTGCAGTTTGCATAGGAGTTAACGGATGATCTTTAAACATTATGCTAAACTTTTTCATAGAGTTGCTGTAACAAAATCAGAATATTAATTTTCTTCAAATAGTCGCCACCAAAATATTAATTTTATGAATGCATCATGAAATCATACCGATAAATAGGATTATGTAAAACTTCTTTTAAAGCATGAGTAAACGTTTTTTCCGTGATTTCGGACAGCCATACTTTGACAGCAATTTTTCTTCTAACGTAATTTGCAGAATTGAAACGTTGATCGCCCAATAATGGAACGGCAACCATTGGTACTCCAAAATAAATTGCTTCTTGCCCGCCCATTAATCCTCCGTGGGTCACGAAAACTTTAGTATTCTTGTGCTCTGGAATAATTATGTTCGAGTTGTGACTTTTTAATCAGCTTCACAAAAAATAACGCGCAACTCACTTAATACTGGTACTTGTTGGAACCAAGTTTGAGTAAGTACATTTGAAGGAAGTCCCGGAGGCAATTCTTCTGGATGCGCAATTTTTAAGAGTACGCGTACGGGCTTAATATTCTCGAAAGACTTGTAAAAAGCGTTAAGAATGTGCTTTGGAAACGTTTCTATTCTGGTGAAGGAACCAAACGAGAAATATACGCAGCCATGTGTGCTCTCATCCAGCCATTTTTGCACCACCTGAGGGTAATTTTTTGTTTGTTAGATTAATTATTAGCCATACAGTTATCATTTGGGACAAATTTAATGCCAACTTCGTTCAATGGTTCGTTACGATCTACGACATGTAATCCACCAACCGGTATGACCTTGGGTGCAAACGCTCGTGTCCCAGCTAATGCTACGTCGTGATTAACGAGGACTAACGAAACATCTTTGTGCGCTTCGTAAGCATCTCCATAGCCAGGTCCAAAGTACTTTTCCACGTATTTATCTTGAACTGTCGCTACTTGATAAAACATATGAATCATACGGTAGTGGCCTATAAAGTTATCCAACCGTTGCCAAAATGTCATCGGTGGATGATAGAAACTCATGGTTGTTGGTTCCATAGCCAAATTGATCGGAGTTCCGAAAGGTTCGTATTGCCAGTCCAACATTGATAACGTCACGACGCCAACTATTGGTATGTTCAAGTGACGTCCAAATGCATTGTAACAATGGACTATCGAAAGCTATAAAAATAGAGTTGCCGTTAGACTTTGCCAAACTGGAATAGAGTCGCATTGAGCAACGGGTTATTGATTAAAACAAGTTCAATTACAAATTGCATTATTTTATACGTACTCTTTGATTATGAAAACTTGACTGCATAAATGAGTAAATAAAAAAATTTTAAAACCTGAGTCTTAGATAATAGCTTTCTTTAAAAACTATATCGATAATCTAACGTAAAATCTCTATTCACATTGAACTGAAATATCGCGCTATGGCAATGCCAATTTCATCTTGTGCATCCAGTAGCTAATGAACATATGATGCAAATAGGACTTGTTTTTACGCTCAGAAAAATTTAAAACGCAAGCGAGAAAATTGCAAATTTCCCTGGGAGATACTTTTAATCAACTTTTTATGCTAAAATAATGTAGGTGAGTACTTGCTACTTGCCTCAGTAATTATCACATCGTATGGTGGGTCCTTTGGCGGGTTATGAATTAACTTTTGGAAAATTGGGTGGCCCAATAGTTGGCAAATATCATGTTGAGTACTACCTATCCAAAATCTCATTGTGTCAACTCCGTCAGCTTTGCTAGCTTCTTCGAAAGACACATTGTTAGATACAGTTCTTATCAAGCCTTTCAAACTAAAATCCGTTAAATTTGGCTCAGGCTTCTTTAGCGGATAATGACCGTAGACGTCAACTTGATGACCTTTAGCGGCCAAGCCTCGGAATAATTCTTCACACATAACATGATGACTCCTCATTTGAAATGCATGTATCCCTAAAACTCGCAGTCCATGACTGGTTTGAATGTTGTGATTTAACAATATTACTAGGAACAATACCGTTCTTCTCGTCATTGGTTGCGACATCTCGAGACCTGTCGGAAAATTATACTTTTCTTAATAATTACAATAAAAATGTTAGTGAAATCAGCAAATGAAAAGAAATGGCAACGTGCAAAATTAAAATGAATATGGCTTACTTAAAATTAAGAAAAAGCGGAAAGGTTACATTATTTTCATCTTTTAATTTATTTCCTTATTACAAAAAAGCTATCTTTTAATTATTTTATGAAACTCGTATTATAAAGGTATTTCGAAAATTTAAATGTAATATTTTATTTATTCGATATGTTTTATAAATGAAACATTCAATCATTCTTAAAGTACTCTGTAAACATTTTATTAGTGCAGATGAACAAGATTGTATTAATTAATTTTGCATGTTTTCTCCTCGCGATTGAAGAATGTATTGTGTTTTCCTAGATTTTCACGGATTTTAAGGCACGAAGAGTGATAAAAACTAATAGGCAAACTGATATTGAAATAAAGTTTTTTCTCTAATTATATTAATGTCTCCTCCATTGTATACGTTTGTAAAGAGCTGTCTAGAAATTTAATGCCATCAATGATCATTTTTCGCATCTATTGAAATGTACTATTATTGTAACACTGTTTATTTGTTTATTGGCGAGTACATTAAGCCTACAATTAATTGTAGTATTTTTATCTAAGTGCAGTGTCTCTTTTCAATGTGTAGTTTGAACGAGCTCTTACAAATTTCATCTATAGCAATATTACGACATTAAATTAACTTGATCTATGCACTGTCAGCTTCGCAATTAGAAACCATGCGCGAGCTGGACACGCAAAGTCTCAATAAAAAATATTTAGGCTGAGGCCATTCCAAAATAGTATTTTTATTGGCCATCGAGCTATCACTTTTATACTTTTTGCAATATAGCTGTCTATCACATCGGAATACGGTATTAAGAAAAAATTTAATTTTTGAGAAATTTACTGCTAATTGAGCGATGATACGTTACGTAATTTCCGTATTTGGTGCAACTATTCGCTGCAACGTTCATCGGTGACCGATAACTATGATATGTAAACAATTATTGCAGTTCTAGCGATAAGCGTACAAGAGTGAAGTTACATGTAGATTCGCACGTTGGGCACAAAGCACGCATTTTAGTATCAATATCTTATCTCGCCAATAGTGTAAAACACTTGTTACAACTAGATTAATGAAACTTCCATTAGAGCAAATTGTTTATCCTTTTTTATATCATTAAGTTATCAATTGCAATTTGCTGTAAGCAGATTCACTTTGTCAATTGAAGTTCGCGCCGATTAATCTTACAGTTCAGCACGAGTAAATATTCAAATAATTTAATTTATCCTAAAGTTTATTACAAAGATACAAACGTAATATTAAAAGAACTTTATCTCGCTTTTTTAAGCTATAGTAAAAGTTAACAAAGTAGGTTATTAAAAATTTGGAACGGCGGTGACAGATAAGACTATCACGTTAACTGAGATCGTGCTAAAAGTGCAGGCACATTCTAATTTCTTTTTATCGAGTGTCCAACCTAATTATCAATGCGCTGCACGATAAGACGATCTATTGCTACGACCGTCCACGGATATAATTAATTTTTCACGGATTAAGATATATCGAGTATTATAAACCTAACTTTTCAAATCCAATAACACTATTTGTGTATTGAATCTTTCTCACCAGTCAGTTTTATTTGTTCTATGAAAATGTTTGTAGCATCTAGTCTTTAATTTCTTTTGAAAAGTAATTGTGAATATTAAAAAAGTGGATTGAGGACAGACATCATTCCAGAAGTTATGAGCTTTGCTTTCGAAATTGACATATGAATTTATCGTCGACTTTGTAGCTATAGCTTAGTTGATTAAATTGGTTGGTAAAAAGTTTCCCGGTAGTCAAGAAAATGATACCTGTACTCATTAAATATGAACGTGTGACACCCGCGTTTCAGAGTTGATCATAAGAATGAAAAAAGAATTCTTGTAAATATAAGTATATCATGATTTTAATCGATTTAGCAGAAGGAAGAATAACATATTGTCAAAAGAAGATCTGGTAAACCATACCTACGCGTTCAAAAGCTCAGTCGGCATGAATTTTTCATTCATTCAAAACGAATAGTAAAGCTCGTAGAAACGTAAAAATGTTCACAGTATAATGTGAACATTTTTATCGTTAGACAATCTTTCTCACAGGTCTGTTAGTCTCCTTGTTAGACTTGCACATTGAAAGTATCCACTTATACAAAACAGTACCCAACCAACTATTTCACGCATCCCTCTTCCGAGCATGGAGCGATTCTTCAAATTTCCAAAAGTACGTAACTTGAATTAAACAACCATTCTAGTAATCATGAGAAACAACCGAATAATGGATCATTGTAACATGTCATAACAAGGGTATCCAACCGTGACAACAGTTAGGAAATAATAGTTCCATTTACTAAACTGCGTCAACGGTAAATGACTTGCCGAAATAAAAAATAATAAGTACAAAATAATCACACAACGAATGGACATTACTAAGTCATTGCTGGCATTTAGGCAAATGATTGTTATTGATCATCAAATTATCTTGTGATAACAGATTCTTAATAGCAGATGATCGTTCATTTTACTAAACCACGTCAAAGATTTTTTCATTGAACAATAGCAACAAGTTGTAATAATGATTATAGTTATAATCATTTTTTTGACAATACCATGTTGTCAATAGTGTATCGTTATTACGCCTGGCCCGCATACGGATTTTTGATTTCTGATTTTTTTCAATAATTGTTACGCATAAACTCGTAGGCAATTTTATGTCTCTGTTACCGGCTACCCAGCATGAAAACGTGTACTTTCGAACGCTCTCTCTCTCTCTCTCTTTCTCTCTTTCTCTCTCTCGAAAAATATGACACACACAACGTGCGAAGATTCAGGAAAAAATGTATACTTACGTGGACACTCAGTCCTTGCGGCTTCCTCAACTGCGTATTGTTACTCAGAGAGGTCGGCGACGTCACAGCCTTGTAGGAACTTGTCTAGCGCGTCTTCGCAGTCTCCGAACGCGCTGCTGAGAGCTGCAACTACGTGTGACGGCCTACCAACGAAAAGTGCTTCGTTCTTGTTTGCCGATTATCTCAATTGCACAAGTCCCCACCTAATACACTGCGCGCGATATGACTCTCTCTCGTCAATCGACGCAGAAGATAAAAACATTTATCTTCTGCGTCGATTGATTATCACAATAATTCAAATTATTAACTAATCGACATTCTTGAGATCGTTAACTCAACTTCCAAGAGCTCAGACAAATTTTCACCGATTAATCTACCACGGATAATACAGTTAAAAGTTTTTTTTAGATTGAAAGATCGTTGATCACACACCATATATTATAGTTTATGGATTTATTTTTGAACGATTTTTAAAATTCGATAAGGGAATGCACATGAATTAAATTTATGAAATTTATTTCAAATTAAATTTTCATTAAACTTGCTTATTAGTGAACAAATAAAATAGGTTTAATTTTATATTATAATTCATTAAATATGTTTTCTGTTGAAACAGTAAAATTATATTAATGTAACATTTACTATGTAAAATCAATTTAAAAGAATACTCAACATTTATAAATTTAACTTATAGTACTAAATCACAATAGAAATTGTAGTGTTAAAAATTGCAGCGTCTAATACAATTTCGGAGTTTATAATTATTGTTAGGCAAGCAGAATTCAGGCTACAAAAAAAATTACCGGTGTCTTTTCTTTTTACGATACTGATTATTTATACGAATTTTTAAACGAAATTATCAAAAAATTTATCAAAGAAAGAGGTAAGTTGATAATGTATATGCCATTGTATTTGTCAGTCTCTATTATGTTAGTGCATTATCATTATAAACAATCACATCTTGACGAGCAATACTTTTGTGTAGTTCATTCGGCAGTCATTTATTCACATTTTTTTTTTACATTTGTAGCACCTACAAACTAAACATTCAAGGCTGCTTTGGCTTGAGGTAGAACGGCGTTCAGCATTTCTCCTCGAAATGTCATAGTTTATAATATACAAACAACATAGAGTCTGGCGCAAAATGGTATAAAGGTGGTTGACTTGTTTTTTCCTGTAGAATCGATTGACAGAATCGATTTTTTGAAATTGCGAATTTTTTGACAATTCGTTTAAATAATTGGATTATGAACAATTGGAATAGCAAGAAGAAAAAAACACAGGTAAATCTTTTTTTTCGTTTGAACAGTAATCTAATAGTCGGTTTGCTGCTGTTTAGCCTGGATTCCATTCGACTAACAATGGTTCGAACGATTGATAATGTCGATTCACAAGATAAATAAAATCGATATTTAAGCAACTTTCATAGCGAAGCGTCGTGGAAGTGAATTATTATGCCAAGTGAATCTGAATGAATTGTATTGCTTTTTGTCCCCATGCGGTTTTTGGTCCAGGTTTTTGCCTGCCGTTCTTTTTGATGGCTAGCCACCATCCATCCGCCGCGTACTTGTGCGATCGAAACGCGTCGTAATTGCCGATATTCCACTGCTCCCATTCGGTATTATCCTTGTCCTTTCTCATCTAAAACATTTGGTTAGCCATGAGCATCTCGTTATTTGCCCGAGAGATGAAACTAGAAATTATTATTAAAGTCGTGATTTAGCTAGCGACCTCGCCGTACAAATGTCCAGTCGCGTTGAAAGCCAAGTAATGTCCAGTTTCGGCACTCTGCAATCGCACTACTCCGTTAGATACAGGACAAACGATCAGCCGTACTGCAATATTAATCATTCCAAGCCGATTAACTTTTCTAATAAATTTGGACAACGCGTTATAGGCAAATAAAAGTCGCTCGACAGATTACCATAGGCATCATCGCTACTTTCAGCGGCAAACCCCTTGACCCGTCCCGACGGTGTGACTCCAATGTAGTGAGCAGTTCGACTGAAGAGCTTTAATTTTAGCGATTGATGGACTGGATTGTTAAGCCTTCGCTCTGCCTCGCACGGAACACACGGTGGCTCCGTTGTTTCCTCGGGCTGCTCGGCTTTCAATTGACGATTGCTAAACAATCATCGCCTTGTCAACATTTGTATTTTTCGATGATCAATGGAGCTTGGATGCACCTTACGCATTCGCATGAGATCTATTGGCCTTCGGAATGCCGCGAGCGTTAACTTAATTGGCCTTGACAATTAACGAGCGTAATAAGGAATATTGAGCGAGCCGCATTTTGACGGCCGTATAAAGCAATTCGAGGGCGCTTGCGGCCAGAAAATTCCGAAAGAAAAAAATATTCGACATCGACCTCTCGTTCAGGAGGGAAACGCCGATTACCGATCTGATCCAGCCGCAAGCACGACTCTAGCGACGCGGGTGCGATTGTCGCAGCTGTCGTTTCCGTCGTCGAATATTTCGAGAGGCTTTCAACCGCGCCGCGCGTCGATATTATTCTCGCTCGCCGCGCCACATGCCGCCTGTACTCTCGTCGTAATCTCGTCGCGAGGAGGCGGCGGAAGAGAAAAAAAGATGCCGCCCGTGTATATTGGACTGAACTGCACTAAAATTAGCTCCGGCGTTCCAGTTCGTTTTTCCCGCGCTCCTTGGCTAACGGGCGATACGCCGCTCGCTGGTTCTCCGGCCGATCCAAGGCCACGTGACTTGCGTATAACTGCTTTTTATTTTTTTTTCCCCTCTCCTCGCTCTCGTTGCAGCTATCTCTGCCTTTTTTTTCCCTTCGTTATCCTGTCAATGTGTATTTATAGCTTTCATACGTCCGGCGCTGTACGCGCGTTAGCAAGGAATTCCTTGGCCAGAGCTTGCTGCAATAATAATTGAACTACTTCGATTGAAAGGCCTGCGATAGGTTACGCTGAAACTGGCAGAGGAGACAATTTTTACAAACTTATTTTTTCTTTCTATTTTCATCCATACTGATTCTGCTTTATTGGAAATAGCGTCGCAACGAGCAGGACGTTATAGAAGAGCTACCTCGCGTCACCTTCATCGCGCCGTCACAGCAATTACCTCGCGTGTTCAATGTCAAACCTATAGCGTTAACAATGTGGACGAGCGTCGGCCCATCGAAATCATAATAGAAAAAGCTCGAGGATCCGTTGGTGATATCGCGGGAAATTAATCGCGAAAGAAAAAAAAAAGCATTATAGCCGTTTTACTCCACTCGAATTACTCTACGGAGCATAACGGAAGGCGAAAGCTCGCGAGTGTACCGTGCACGTCAGCGCTTTTTACGCTGCGAGCCAGAGAGATAAAGCGGCGTTTCCTTTCCGTTCGAGAGGCGCTTAATGAAGTGGAACGAAATTCGCTTACTCGAAGACACACTTCCAATTGTCAAGTGCGTCGTAGCGTGTTTCCTCGTTTCCCTTTTCGGTAGTTTCTTGACAAATGTCGAACTGGCAGAGTTGCGTTGGAGATAGACGTAGCGTCATCGGCAAAGCACGCTATTGCGTACCAATCGACGATTGAATCGCGCGTCATTGCTTTCGGTCGCGAACGACGTCTTATTCGGAAACGAATGTCAATTGCATTCCGATTATTACTGGGATATGCTCGCGGTAATAACCGTCGCTCGCGAAAAGTACAAAAACATAGCCGAGTTAGAAAATTGTAAATTTACCGGAGTTGGTCGATGCTGGGAACGGCAGCGTGATGACGTCGAGTCTCGCGTTTGGCTCTTTCCGCATCGCTGTAATTATTGTTGGCACTGTCGTTCGGCATGGCGTCCGAATCGTAGCTGTCGTCGCTGCAGCTGTCGTCGATGTCGCTGCATTCCTCGTCTACGTTCGGCGGCTCCAGGTTCTCGTAGATCCAGCGCAAACTCATTGTTGGTCTGCGCGCCAAGCGATCAGGATGGGAGTGCGACGAGTCGCCGTTGAATGCGTCGTCGACTCGCGAGTTATCGAAAAGCCGCGCGGCTTCGAAGGCCCGTCGAGGCCCATGCGTCTGCAAGGAAGTGACTCGTAACGGTAACGTCTCGCTTGCTCTGCTTCCAAAGCTGTCGATTTCGCTTTAACGAGCTTGGCGACGTCGGCAAAAAACAGCTGGAGTACACGCGACACGCCGCTGTGACGAGCCGGACGCGTGCCTTCTAGTGCCTTCGCTTAAATTTCGTTCTCGCAAATATTGTATTTCAATTACCTCGCGTTCGCTTACTGCGCGTCGACGTGACTTTTACGCGCAAATAACGTATGGTTGGTAAAAGCCCATAGAAACTTCTTGTCGAAAGCCGGCTTCAATTTGAAAAGTCAACAAAACGCAATGCTAAGAACTCGCAGTTTTATTACACTCGCGTCAATCGTAAATAACAAGCAGTTTTCACTCGAACAATTTCACGAAAGTCACGCGATCCGCGCGAAATAAGTTTTTCTTCTTTTAAAGAAATGTTTACGAAACTCGCGAGCGAACCGTGCCTTCTTTTTTCAACGTTCGTTTCTCGTAAGCGATTTCTATCGGGCCGACGCCGCAAGAACCAAACTCTTTCGTCACTCATCTCTCGCCAGATCTCATCAAACTTCTTGCCCGTGAAAGTCCGCTGGATAAGATAAAAAATTAGTTGCTCTCACCTCGACTACGCGAGATATGCTCTCTCTCTCTCTCTCTCTCTCGTGCAATTTGATATCGCGCGAAATAGTGAAAAAGAGCCGATCTTGTGCCTGACTACGCGATGCGGCCTGCGCGACGTGTGTGCCGCGACTGATGCCCGTACTGCTAAGCTATGTAGCGGAGCCGCGCGAATAATAGAGAGGCTTTCTCTCGCGCCTACGCGCCTCTAACACTGCCTCCCGGGTTCCCTTTTCTTTCGCTGGCTTGTCGATTAGGCGATCATCAAGTTTTCACGGTGTCGATGACGACGACGACAATGAGATGAAAAATCATAGAGAGCGCCATTGAGAAATAAACGTAGATGTGAGTCAGGATAATATTTAATTTCCTACGTGATATTTGCTTCACCAGCCATTCAATTTTTAATGTATCTAAATGTTGACTTGAAAAACTGAGTTATTCTTGTCCAAATAAAATTTTACATTCTAAAATCTCAAAATAGCTTACTCGGGGAAATTTTTAAATGCAGATTAATTTATAATGTAAGGTAGTTTGAATATCAGCAGAAGCAGTATTTTCAAAAATATTTTATGACTTTCACAAATGCATTAATATATTCCGTTATATAAAGTGACCATTGTGGAAACAACAGTCACGCAAATATACACACTCGTTCATTAACAAGTTTCACATTAATTTCTTTGTCTGCAGCAAGCGCCAGGATGCACGAACTGATTTCCATAACATTCTCATATCGAGGCCACAAAGCAACCGAGTTTTCAGATTTACAATGTAATATGTACAAGTGGATTAGCGGCGAGGCCTAGTTTCAATTAGCCGGACAAACGCCTTTCAATTGCACGACGTAGGAATAACAAGCCGATAATCCTACTAAAGCCCGAAGTTACTCAACCAAGTATAGAATGTAATGTAGAATATTGATCAGACATTTATAGTATAATCAATAATTACTAAAAGTAAAAATAAGAAAATAACTTTTTATACTGACTGGTTTAATAAAATCTTATGTTAGGTATGTGGAGGAGTTTATTTGATGTATAGACGAATAACCAGGTTTTAATAAACATTTATTTACTCATGAATATAAAATTACACTTTTATGCGATAGATGAAACACGTATTATACAATATTTCACATGTGTAATTATATCAATCTTGAAGATGATGTCTTCATGACGTAAAACGAATAACCGAGTGAATCATCATCATCATCGCACAAATTAAAGAAAAAAAGAGTTAGAAGAGAGCAGAAAATAAAAACGATAAAATGAACTTTATTTTCATGCCGCATAACACATAATTAGGTGTATGTGTCACTTTGTTACAAGATAGAAATACAATGAAATTAACGACTTGATTGTCCACAGTACATATTATTGTATGTATGCAATGCACGGCATCAATAAAGTACCTTACATTTATTAATTATTAGTTTATAATTAAAAAAATAAAGAGGGCGGAGTGAGCCTAGGCACGATTGGTTTTACTCTGGATTAACAAATTATTAACAAAGAAGCTCGTCTACCCACGTTTCATTTCCTTCTCTACTTATCAAATACAGAAATCTCTCAAACGATCGATTATTATTATCAATCTTTAATTAAATTTACTTAAATTATCACATATGATACATAATGTACACTCTTTCTCATCCCAAAACGACAAAAAAAGAAAGTAGCAATGATTGCGTTGGTACTCTTCGATAAATGTCACTTTGTATTCGACATTAAGCATGCATCGAATTGTACTTTTGCAAAAGCTACAGCGACACTCCATTTTTCAGCTTACGAGCTATCTGCTAATTACATAAATACACGCTATTTACATAATGTCTTGTGGCTGTATGTATGTGAGAGAGTACGTGTGTGTTAGTATAGTATCTCATTGCGTAAGTCGCCTCCTGCATTGTTTCCGATATGTACTAGCTGTAAAATTGGCTGCGTTGGGTTCAAGAGAGACTCCGGCTCTTTTGTCTTCTTTACACTGTCTAGCACGAATCGTCTACCTCGAGCAGGACCGAGTAGTGCGAATTGAAAATACGGGCGCTCTGCTAAAACTTGTGAAAATATAGCCGAAGCGCGCTATATATTCAAGTTAGTCAGCTTGAATGTCCGCTTCAATGTTTTATCCAAATGTGCTCGATCGCTATTCATACACAGCTAAATTTGACACCTGTAACAAAGTTAACGTATATTTTAACGTTCACATTATTTTTTTATGCTACATCAATTTTATATACTAAGTCAATTTTTGATTTGTATTTCATTTTTATATTAAAACTTGTCAAGAAATTTTAACATCTATAATTACTTTGTACCACATACGTAGAAGACATTCTGAAATTCTTAAAATTTATAGCTGTTTTATTATTTATTTTCGTACTTTGGAAAATATTCGTGAAAGAATTGTTCTGCAATAGAAGCGTCAATCTTTTATGTTAAAGTCATCATCAAAATTACAAAACAAAATAAATATCAAATGTTAAACTTGTAATATATTTCTAAGAATTGATTGACATCAATCTCGATTAATAGGGCAACTTTAACTGAATACATTCATAGTTCTCGTGGGCTAACTGCTAGCAAATAATATAATAATCATACTATTATGCAAATTTTTCAGTGATGTCATCGCCGTTAATTAACGTTACAATTTAGAAAAAAATCTGCATAAAGTATACCATCGTCGCTGGAGTAGCAGTTGTGACAGTGAAGCTTGTGATTGCGCACACGCACATCCGTGCCCATAAGACCGTCCCCGAGTCTCACGTGGCAAACGCAGCACTTGAAGCACTCCATGTGGTAGAATAGCCGAAGGCTCTCAATTATCATCGCCGCGCCTCGTCCTGCAACAATATTGAATAATTCACGTTATTCGGATTCTCGGAACAATTACGTTTGAAAATATTAACTGAACTAAAGCTGGTTGTTTGAAATAATTACGGATTTTGAAAGAACGAGTTGATATATTGCATAAAGTCGAATTTGACTATAATTCTGATAAAAATGTTTTTTATAATTGCAATTCCAAAGTATTGACGAGTTTCAAATAGCATACCTAATTCATCTCCGCAATGCGAGCACTTTTTCTTTCCACTGACACTAAGCATTTTTTCTTGCGTATCAGAGCTGTTGTTGTTATTATGGTTATTATTATTATTATTATTATTATTTAGTGACTGATGCACTTTGTGCTGTGGCACTTGATAATGTTGAGATGTGTGCAAATGTTCTTGACTGGCACTATGCTCTAACCTGTAAAAAATGAAACGTGTTTCAATGAAACTTATATACATAAAATTTCAATTTATTTACATTATATTACAATACTGTTTGATCGCAAAGTATACCTTCGTCTAGGTGATAACGGTTTTTCTTGTACCCTATTTTGGACCCTCTGTGTGAGTGTTTGAATAATAGAGTCTGGTAGTGGTTTATTATCTGGTCTAGGTGGTGACGCTGTATATGGTACTGAAGTACCCGTCATATGTGGCTTTCGCACTGATGGCAAGCGCTGATTTTTTTCATTGATTCTTCTCTGTTCTGCTTCCTAAAATATTGAATTGACAAGTAAATACACAATTTTTTTTTTGGCTAGAAATATGACAAATATAAAACCCACCTGAATAAGCCAGTGTTGGTAATTATAATCATAAGCACCACGTGGAATATCGCTCTTACGGCGCTGCACCCATTGGTCACCTTGAACAATCCTAGGCCGTGGCGCGGCTGACAGAGCTTGCAAGGTTTGTCTACTCATCTGCTGGCCGTGTTGATGCTGCTGTGATTGACCGTTTATTGCGTTGGACGAACAACTATTTTTAAGCGGCGCCTCGATTTGCTGCGGTATCGAATCCGCAGAGGGGATACGACTGTTTCTGTGAATTAAACGGTAAAATGAGTTTGTAATTGTACAAGGAGAATAAAACCGCAGCGGATCGAATCCGCGAGATTACTACTCTGACGAGTGTTGTGTAATGAGGCGTTCTGACGTTAATTGTATTTCAATTTGTTCTTAACATGTGTACTCTTTGCTTTCATTAAATATATGTACGTTAAAATTGATTAAAGTATGTTTTGCTTGTTTGCACAAAGTTGGGAAATGTTCGCAATGAAAAATATTTAAATTACATTTTACTACCTGATACTGATATATTAAATAAAGTTTTCAACTTCGAGGAAAAAAACAATTACCTAATTGTAACGTCACGTTGTCTCTGTTCTACCAGTCTTAGTGGTTTGGCAGGTGGAATCGGTGGTGGCGGTGGTCTTCGTCTTTGTCCAATCACCGTGTCTTGCATTTGCAAGTTCGGCATTGAGGCTCTGTAGTTCAGCGGAGCATTTATTTGAGGCTTGATATTAACGTAATTTTGGGACTGGCGGGGTTGAACTGGTGGTACTTGAGCTACATCTTGCAGTGATTTCCATTGTTCTTGAAGTTGTTCAGCAAGCTGTTGTTGCTTCTGTTCACGATAAGCTAAGTTGCTACGCTGGCGTTTGAGTTCCTCTTGTTCAAGTTGAAGGAGCTCGCGCTCCACTCGTAATACTTCCTGCTGTTGAAAAAATAAACATATAATTAATAATATTATTAAGACGTTCTTCTCGTACAGATCAATTTCAACATTTGAAAGATACAAAGTCCAAATTTTAGATCGATATGTATTTCTGCTTTTCATTTTTTCCTGAACAAATCCAACAAATGTTGTAAAGAATAGGTAGAAAAAAATGTATTTCGATAATTTCATCGCCGTTGATCTCATTTTCTTTCGAATGTCAAGTAATTCACTACTTCTTAGTGCAAAATATTCCTCATTAAACGTCAATCATAACAATGACTACAAGAAAAAGTTTCATGGTGATCGTAAGAAAGATACCAACTAGATGACAAGAAAAAAGTTCACACCTTAATTACTTTGATACGAGTTAGCAAATCTTCTTTTTAATTTTTCGTCATTTGTACATCAAGATTCCCTTAAGTATTTTCTCTTGAGTCTATTAGGTTGCTTTAATTTACTTGTAAATAGAGATAAATGTACGTTATAAAGATCAACATGACAACGCAATCTGACAGTAGAGTAATTTATCAAAATACAAATCGCATATCATCAATCTACTGAGCTTTAGAGTTTGAAATGCTGTAACCATTTAGACTTATCTGCAATTCTACATACCAAATAACAATCAGTTTCATCAGATAGCAATTAGATTTTTACAAAAAGATTTTTTCGAAAGTCATCTTCTGATATGTTTACTTTCAATCTTATCGAAAAAAAAATCGTATGGCTTAAAAAAAATAAAGAGAAAAACGTACTCTCGAGGTGTACTCTTCCTCGTTGCAGGTAAGAACAGGGCTAGCCGGCTTGGCCTCCTGTTTGTTCTTCTCCTGCCTCAATCGTTCCCTTTCCCTCTGTACTCTAATCGCCTCCTGTATCTTAGCTTGCTCCTCTTGCTCCTCCTGTCGTTTCTTCTCCTCTTGCTCATCTTGCATCCTCGTCAATTCCTCTTGCTTCCTCAGATTCTCCTCATTCATCCTCAGTGTCTTGGCCGAGCGTCTCTTGCTATCTCCTGCCTCCTCTCGTTCGCGTTCTAATTGCATCTTCTCCTCTTCGAGTTCTCGTAGTTTGTGCGCGAGTTTTTCGCCGATGTCGCTGTTCTCGCGGTTGTTCTCGTAGCGCCATTGCTCCTCGCGCTCGAGTACCTCGATTATCTCGCGCTCTTTCTTAGTGATCTCGTCTTCCTCGGACGACGTGACAGATGCACCGAAAGGCTCGCTACTTTGGCGGCTATGCTGCGACATGTCCGGACTGACTGGCTGCTTGGTCCAGTCTTCGGCTTGGCCCAACTCCACGCCAGAGTCGCGCTCATGGCTTGAATCTTGCTCGTAGTTGCTGTCGGTGTCGTAAGAACGGCGATGAAGTTGCTCGATACGACGCTCTTCCGCCAGAATTGCCGCGATATCAGGGGGCTTGGACAGAGTGAGCTCGCGCTCAATGTCATCATCGTTGATCTGTAAAAGTCAAATTACATTACAGTAATTTGTTATGAAAAATGTACTTTGTACACAATTGTTGTGGAAAAAAGCAAACGATTGCTTAATCGACCAACCAAGTTGAATTCAAGCATCGTTTCGTCAGTGCAAGAAAAAATGTTCCACTTACTCCTTCGATACCCAAGAAATCCGAGCGCCGACTGCGCAATTCCTTTTTGATTCTGCGGGTAGAATTGAGTCTTTTAAGTGGCTCTATCGGGTGATTCTCCTCGTCACTGAGATCCACAGGTGGCGGTGGTGGTTTTTCCTTGGGTGGCTCAACGCTCGTCGGCGGTCCCAATGGGAATGCGAGGTTGCTGACAATCTCTTCGTCGCTTGAGAAGCTTAGCGGCAAAATCTGCAAGAAAATTGATTTGTGAGACGCGCGTTGAGATTCGATATCTGAAATGCAAGATCTCGCCGGCCTATTGTTCGGTATTCTCAAAAAATGCAAGAGATCTTTAAATTTTAGATTTTCAATATTTATTCATGGCAAGACGCGATTGTTCCGCGCGCACAATCTTTACGAAGGACTCTATTAAAAACAGCGCTGCAATCACGAATGGAAAATGAGTAGTTTTTGCAAAGACGAAAACAATAAAATGTGTAGTATTTTACAGAGCGTATAAGATAAGAATGCGCGAACCAATACAAAAGGCGATTCCCCACGGTATAATCTCGCGGCAATCAAATCCAAGGCGGTGGGCACTGGAGCAAGCACGGCAGCAACGGCAGCAACGGCAGCGCGCGCAAAAGAACCGTAATCGTATAGCCATATCGGTTTATCTGGAATCTGAACTCACCTGCTTGGAGACGGGCGATAACGGACTGAGGAAGTCAGAGCACAAACTTGCGCACTCGAGGTCGAGGGTCGTCGGGCGAATCGCAGCTGGGGACGCTGATGCTGGTAGTTCTTGAGCCTTCACGACTTCTTGCACCAGCAATGCCGACTCCATGATCGTTGGCTCTTGCTTTTCCAGCTGCTGTTGCTGTAGTTGTTGTGGCTTTTCTAGCATATCACCATCTTCTTCTTCTTCTTCTTCTTCCTCCTCTTCTTCTTCTTCCTCGCGCTCGTCAACGTCCTCCTCCTCTTCCTCCTCTTCGAGTGGCTGATCTTCGTCGACTGAGACTGACTGAGGCAGCAACTCCTCCTCGAGCGTCGGCTGTTGCAGCGGCAATGAAAAGCAAAAAAAAAACAGAGCGTTGTAGTACTGTAATTCCGCATGAGCTGCGCGCAAAATTTTCGCTATGCCACATTCTATGCAAATCCGCAGCCGCGCAACTCAACGCGTCGCGCTCTATCGCTTCCACAGCATGCGAGCTTTTTGGCTTTTCGCGATTCCTTTTCCAATCTTTTCAAACGTTGCATGCACCGTTGCTATACTTCTTTTTTTCATGAGATACATTGCTGTACTTTTTTTTTTTATTGAATTCATGAATTACTGCTTGTGATTAGCGTTCACATGGAGTTAAGAAATTTTTATTAAACACAAAATTATACATTTAAAGTAAGATTCTGGTATTTTTTTTAACATTAAATTTGCGTTTCATTACGAATACACTCACTTCTCGTTGATTAGTATTTTCTTTTACGATAATGGAAGTTCTCTAAAATGGCACTGACCACTTAAACGAAATGATGCAAGATACTTTAAAAGCTTCTTTGTCGATAACGATTGTTTGACACTCCCAGTGAAAGTTAGACGTTCCACTCCCTTTGAAAATTACGCAAATAGTATTGCAGTTTTCTTCTTTCGCAATAAAACGTTATAAAATGAAAAATCTTTTTTGTTTCAAAACACCAGAATCATACCTCAAGAAATAAAAATGAAACGAATGTGATAAAATAATAAAGGGTGAATACCTCAAATATTTTACTTGATTTCTACAATCTTTACAATGTGACGGTTAACAAAGTAAAGTCCGATATCAACGTATATCACGTTCATAAAAGAAATTAATCCTCGAGTAAATTATGAAAATTCAGTGAAGGCGTAAGAGAGAACAGTTAAAATTCGTTTGCAGAGTATACGCGACGCACTCGACACGCTACTATCAAGCTACCGATGTTAACTAGATAGGTATAAGTCATCTACGCGAAGCGCCTTTCCTTTTTCGAAAACTTTTCGGCTCTTTTTTGCGCGTACGCGCGTCGCTGACGCATACCTAAGATAATACGTAGAGTGACACTGAAAACGTCCTACCCGATAGATCATAAAGAAGACTAAGAATTCCAAAGATAACGACGATTCCTTTTTTTTTGCTAGGTATAATGGGTGACAAGGTTACAGCGTACATTAGTACTCGACTATCTCACGAATATAATCGAAGATTTGTCGTATTACGATGCGAGCAAATTCAAAGGACGATCTCTTCTACCTTGGATAATAGATTGTTACAGCGTCAATTTTCGAATTCTTATTGGTTGTGAAATCGATCTGTTATCATCGACGAATATATTATTTACATTGACGTGCATTCAGGTTATTATGGATATAATAGTATGGCATATTATCACTAAAAATGACGTACAATTTATGAAATAAAACAATAATACTAACTAAGCTTCAAAAAGCGAATTAAAGTTCTGTTAAAACGAAAATTATGAGGGGTGCACATGCAAAGCTCCGATAAGCATTATTATAAGTGTTATCATACAGTGTTAATACTTTAATTGCAGGTGAGGGCTTATTTTCAGGAGTTGATAATAACCGAAAAAATCACCCTTACCTTAGACGTACCCAAGCTTAGATTTTTTAAGTACAGGCCTTGTTGAAAGTTGGCAGAGCATCTGAAGATATATGTATATTCGACTACTTCTTTAGACTTGGTTATTGCAAAATAAAATATTTTTCATGGTACTACTTTGCTCTGGCAATAACAAAAGCATTACGCTATTTTATGCTGTTGCTAATCTATATATTCTTCGTCACACATCATTCCATGTTGCAATCAAAATTATTAGGAACATCATTCGTTATTAGAAAAAAAAAAAATGAATCTTATTCGGAGTGCCAAATTGAAAAAATAGAAAGAAATTTCAGATTGATTGTCCTTATAGAAACGATCAAATTCGTAATCAGGGTTTTGTGAAATGAGACAAAGATCAATGCAGTTTAAGCAATTTTTCTTTATATACTTTCCCTTCATATACCTTAAATTTCGCAGTGCTACAACATTTTATAACACCATAACACGTGAACACGGGTTATTGCTCAAGATTTTTCTAAATGATTTTTTTTTAATTTTTATATATTTTTTTCATGTTTCGTCAATAAACCCAAGTAATTGCCCTCTGACTTTCCTTTACGAAATAAATAAGTCGTGTACCTTATACCATGTACACGTAATTATCTTAAAAGTATCACAATAAGTTACGTCTTAGGTCAATATTTTATAGGCGGTCTTTTAACTACCAACTAGAAGAATTTTTTTGTTCCTTTTTTCATTTTCATCAACTTTTGGTGTCAGTCTCATGTATAAACAATGTAAATACTCCGAAAATCAAAGTCTGGTTATATTATTGTCACGTGCTAAATGATTCGGTTTTTCGTATGCGTATCTTCCTTAAAACTAAATTTAGAAATTAAATTATTATTAACTCTTTTGTTTTTATCAAAAATGAGCTTTGCATCTAGTGAATAGTATATGACTTATAGTGTCCTTATCAACTTATTTTTCGTGAAAAATTCGTCTGATCACTGCCAAAGCAGCGAATAGACATTTTATTACCGAATTGAACCACGTATTTCTTATAATCAACGATTAAGTTAGATTCAAAGTGGAAAAAGCTAGTGAACGATTTACTAAAAGAAATAACAATGTCCAACGACAGAACAGCTTCAAATGCCAATACATCAATAATGAAAACTGTCGCGAGAAGGAATTTAAAAAATGTTGTCAAAAACAGAAGAGCACCTCGACAATGCAACTTATTCCACTTTGTTACTGAGCCGTACAAATGTAGCTACATTAGTCAGTGTCGTATCTTATAGCGACGGGCGCAAAAAATGCCTGAACCGCGCGTAAATACAATAGACTAAACGACTAGCGCTACCATAAATAATAATAGCAATACGCGTCCGTTAATAACACACGGAAGAGATGTATACGTGTATTCATGTACGTATGTGTGAGTGCGGGTAGAGATGGAAATAAGGAAAATCGCCTCGTTACAGTTATCTATTTACATGTCGAGTGAGTGAGAGACGCGCGGTACTAATAAATTAGAGTCAAAAGCTTAACGTTGCGTAACATTATATGTATTTCGGCCGAGCCGTCGTCGTCTTCGTGGTTTCGCCTCTTATCATCTATTTACAATGTGTCAACTTGTTCAGCAGCCCAGTCTCCGCTGTGAAGTCATTTCCATTTACGTAAATTTGCACTATTTAGAGAAGCCTTCGCAGATACTTTTAATTCGCAGTTGATAGTTCTCAAATCACTCGGGAAAAACTCAACTATGACATTCTTCGATCGACTTGGTATCGTTTTTCTGAGCAGTTGATTCGCGATCTTGAGTTCTTTCAGCGCGCTATTAATACGAAGTAGAGCAGAAGCGATCGCAGCCGAGAAGATTGCGTGCTCGGCCGGTAGAGAGGATGCTCTATTATATGCACCGTTATGTATAATAACTGTCTATGTGAATCCTTCTAATTGCCTTGTTCACTTCTTTTACCGAGACGAGTCTATTGAATCTTGTATAAAATGCTACACAGTGTACACGTCCGTTAACAGACAAACGAGCTTGTTAAAGCGCCATTTTTTTCACTAGCAAATATGTAATCTTGTCACGTTATAAAATCTATATGAATAAATATAGTGTAAAATCGTTCGAAAAAACAACGAAGCCAGGTATAACATTTGAAAAAGTTCATTAATTTGGCAGTAGTTTCATAAAAGTCCGAGCACGCAATCTACCGTCGATAAAATGCATCTCAATGCAATAGCACCCTACACCACATCAGTACGATTGTCAATTCGAGAGCGCGAACCGTCCATAATGCGAAGATGGATTCAAGTTAGAGAGAGAGAGAGAGAGAGAGAGAGAGAAAGAGAGAGAGAGAGAGAGAGAGAGAGAGAGAGAGGAAGGAAGGGAGGGAGAGAGAGAAAGAGAGCGAAGTGTATAATAAGCATATTATAAATGTTGTCATTATTAAACTTAAGAGTTCTTGAAAGCAGTGCAGTGCTGCTCGTCGAGCCTGACCTCCATGCTATCTCCGTGGTAGCTCTCGTCGTGACGCTGACTACGCTCACGCTCAAGAGTAATGAAAGGAGTAGCGAGCAGCTCACCCGGTGCAACTGTAACCCTTTCACACACCTCCACCACTGTGCGCCGTCGTTCTTCTGCAGGACTTCTCGCTAGCACCGGCACCGGGATCTCCGAGGCTTTTGGCAAACAAGGACTTCGTGGAACTTTGATCGGTGAGCCCGACGGAGAGGAACTCGAGGAGCACGAGCCCGAGGAGATGGATTTTCGCGGAAGTGGAGTGGGAATTTTGGAAGGTGTACGTGGCGATGGGAGAGGCGAGCCGAAACTGTCGTTCTTGGCCTCTGGCTCTATCGAGCAGACAGTGTTGGCCGAGGAAGAGTCAGGCGTGGAAAGACCTTCCGAGGGAGACTCGTCTTTTGGACTGGTTATCTCGGGAAGGTAGGAAATCTTGAGTTTGGGTAAATAATCGGGTGGAGTTTGGCGTGGAGGAACTCGAGGACTTTGATAGACTACCGGGCGTTGAGACGAGGAGTAGGCGATGCTGCTGCTGCTGTTGTTAGCGTTAATAGTCAGAGGAGCGGCTTCAGCCTTGGAGGAGGAAGTACAAGTGTCAGCGGTGCCCTGTTTAGCAGTCGTGGAGAGAAAAAAGGCATTCATATACATAATTGCCCATAACCATAATACCAGAGCTTGGGGGTAGGCGGAGAAAAAGACGATATTTACATCAAGAGAAACACGAATACAAGTGCCAAGCGTATGTAGCCTTTTTCATTGGGGGACTTAGAAAAGTAGAGCAAGGAGGTTGTCGGGGACGTGGATAGATTAAGAATATTTGTAGTGTTTGTATACAAAGATGTAATACTGAAGTACCAATCGGTACATCTTAAATCATACATGATTTTTGCACAGACTCTTCTTATTTTTCATACCTGCACTTATAGTTTTCATTGTATACACTATACCAATAAAACTAATGCCAACTCCAAACCATTACAAACACCATAGTTAGTGATCTACATCCACCTCCTTACTCTACCCTTAATTATACTAAACTTTCATCAGAAGTCAACCAAACAACAACAAAAAAACACTTACCGTATCAGGCAGCACCGCATTGCAAGGCTCGGGCTTCTCCAGTTGCAATTCGGAAATCTTCTCCTCAAGGTTTTTCGTGTTCTCTACCAAACTTGTCTCGATAGTACTTCTGAATTCAGTCATTTCTTCAACGATAACCTGAGGTTTGACGCTCTCAATCATGGGTGCAACAATGTTGCTCTCTTCTTCGATAGGTTCGTCGGCCTGACTGACGGAGCAACTTGCGTCAGCCGTGTGTATTCCCGAATCTTCACGGTCGGTATCATTGAGAATCTCCGCGGATGAAGAAGAAGCCGGATAACGGCGTGTTTGATGATAGTCGAGTTCCTCGAGGCTCTGCACGCGCTCGAACGTATCCGGTCCGCTTGAAGCGTCCGCGTCCAGCGAGTCCAGGCTGTGATGGAAGGGGGCACCTCGGGGTGCACGATATTCAGAGTCCGGTGAGGAACTGCGCTCACTTGGAGTCGAGTTTTCGGCACGATTGGTGTTCGACTGTTGAAAGATAAGCGAAATCAAATTAAAATGTCAGTGAATAAAATGTAAATTTATGTTTAAAGTTTAATGTACGAACTTGTTCGTGGAAGCAACTTGTGGTACGTTTTTCGGATTCCTTGCGACTGACATCAAGCGAAATCAAGCGTTCCTTGACTGATTTGGCACTCACTTCGCCATTATACTGTGCTGGCGCCATAAACATTTGCTCGTTAGTATACTTTTCAAGATTCGATAATCGCTCCCTCAGAGGTTTGACGCCCTCCAACTCTTCGGCAACAATGTCTCTCGTTTTCAACTCCTTTTCGCAGGTAAGCTTTTCCCTGAATCGCTCCAATACAGAACTATTAGATTCGATCGAGTGTCTGGGACTCATATGAAGCTTCTCTTCGTTCTGTCGTTCCAAAAATGACAGTCGCTCTTTGATACTCTTGCCGTTGCCGAATTCAATTCTGCCATTGTTGTTGCTCTTGTTTTCCGTATTGTCTCTTGACGCCTTTTCAAAGATCTCGCGCCTCTTGAGAATGTCGATCTTGACAACTGGTTGCTGCAATTGTTGAGACTGAGACTGTACACCATTGGCCTTTTCCTCAAATGTACGTGCTAAGAAAGTCTTTATCGGCGACGAGATGTCGCGCCTTGGAGGGGTTTGTCCAACGCGATTAACGTAACTCCTTACTGTACCTTCTAATTCTTCGGGTTCTGGCGAAGTCGTCGTCGCCGAGTCGTACTCTTGATTTCCGTTCTTGTGGAAACCGTTGTTCAGCGTTGTTTTCTTGAGTGGAGAACCGATTGAGTTTGCCTTGATGCTTGATGGCGATGTTTTCATAGCTATCGGTGACTTGGATGTCGCACCGTGATCATTACTGTCATTGCCGTTCTCGTGACCATGATTGTCTACATCCGAGTGAATTTTGTCGATCTCGCTGTCTCTGTCACTCTGTAAAATACAAAGCATTAAGTTTCGGTATACAAAGTGAAAGAAATCTACCGAACAAAATGAAGAAGAGAAACTAACGAGAACACTGTGGCTATCGTCATGTGCATCCCCACTGACAGAGCTTTTGCCACTACTAGTGCCGATGCCAAGGTCACTCAGATCATTCGAGTCTTCCTCGTTATAGATTGCGAGGCTCAGACTGAGCTTGCGACCTCGACCTTCCATCATTTCCGACAATGTTTTTGCGTTTCGTTTGCGTAGCCTTTCTTGATCCTCGAGCTCCAATTTCTTCACCTCCACCACGCGCTCGATTATGTGCTCTTGCCGTTTCCGTCTGCTACTTTTCCAATTGTCTAGATTCTGAAAACATAAGGAGAACGATGTTGTCTTGGTTGACCAGATAATTACAATTCTTTGTCAAATGAAAGTGAGTGACTAACCGATTGCCAATCTTCGGGATCATCGCGCACCTCCTGTTTGACCTTCTTCACCTCTTGCACTGTTTTCAGTTGTTCCTGAGCGGAGCGATATAACGGGCATGGTCCAACTTTGACGAATTGCAGCGGGTTTGTCGCTTGTTTCGGCGGTGTTTTCAGTGGTGTCTTCAATTTCGGTGGTTCTTGCGTTAACTGCAATTCAAATGAGCTGAGTCATGACGCGAACACACACAAATCGAAGATAACAATATCAACTAGCTTTCTTAATGTTCAGAAAAGAATGTTTGCCGCGAAAGCATAAACAGAACACGCGTGTGCATCGACAAATTCCACGGAAGCTTTAGCGCGTCACTCGAAAATACTGCGCCCGGCCGCCGAAGGACAGAGTAAATATATGCACGTGTCAACGTCCCATCGGCAAAGTGACTCCCGGAATTTTCGGAGAAAGAGCCGAGGCGATGCTAGTCCATCGACTCTCGGGCAAATATTGCGTTAGTTGGCCGGAGAGAGGCTTCGAGCGAGCGGCTAGCAGGAGACCCTACAACTTTGGTCGATACGAGGGTTCGGCTATAGATCAACAAGTATATTGACGTCGAGCAAGCACACGGGAAATTGCTCGAGAGATTTAGAGCAGACAGGAATTAGGTCCTTTTGTGGCTCATTGCCCGGCTAAGTGGATTTCGCGTTCGCTTATTTGTTTATTGGCTACTGACGACAGTGTCGTGAGCTGTTTTAAAGCTACGACTGTCATTGACGCGATTACGGATCTTCGTTTTTCTCAGTGCGATTGATAAAGTAATCTCATATCACGAAAAATCACAGTGCTTCCTAATGGGCAAACTTGGATTCCCAAAAGAATGGAATCAATTGTAAAAGAAGATCGCCGATGGAGCTTCGACAATTGCTCTCATTGGAGAAACTACGTCAAAAAATTAAAACGAGGGGGCAGCCCGCGGCCAAGCACGCTTCCTTTTCCGGCGTCGTCGCCGTCGTAGTAGTAAAAGTAGGTCTATCGGCGCGCGAGCTCTAGCTCTCACTACACTTTATCAGCGAACACGTGTACTTCCCATTGTCTTACACGACGACAATTACTTTTTCAATTACTATGCATCTCTTTTTCCTACTACGACGTCACTTTCTTGTTTTTGCTACATTGCCTAATCGAATATTAACACTATAAGTACATTAGCGATGAGATGACGTAGAATGACTATCGCGTAGACGATGTTTTTCATTCAAAATTTGATCGGCATTTACTTGGTAAAATTCTGTCCTAAAAAAAAAATCCTTGACCGAATGCTTTGAAACTCCGAACGTTTTTCTCCATTTAAGAAAGAAATTCTTATTTAAAAACAGTTGATACCATTATCCAACAAAGTTACGAATTGAAGTATATTATAGTGTATTCGCAACTTACAAGCACGATTGTTAAAAAAATAATTAGGTTGCTATTATTGGCGATATGAAATAAATATAAGGTAGAGAAAACAGAAATAGTGGAACTTACAGTTGGGCTTAGCGTCCTATCACTATTGCGCCGCTCATTGGCGGTGGTGGCCTGCGAGGATGGCATCTCGCGTTCCGCTCGCGCGTGCTCTTCCACGTTGGGTGTCGCCTCGAACACTGCCTTCTGCACGGCTTTTACGCTGCTTTTCCTTTTTTTTTTCTTCTTCTTTTTTTCGCCAAGCCGCTCAATGCACCGATGGTGCCGGGTTGGCTGCAGCAGCTCCGCTCGGCAGCTGCGCACAGCCCATCCTACGCTCCCTGCAAATAAAAATGCGCTTGTTATCGCACCTCGCTTCGTACGTAATGTTGCTCATCTGGATGTTTTTCTGAAAAGTCGGCGGGCCACACGGGGCCCCCGTGTTCGCTTGTTTGTGCGACGGACGGTATCTTTCGGCCATCTCGCGCTGAATTACGACTGCTTCAAAAGCTATATATGCAGCGCGCTGCCAAGGAGAAAAAAGAAAAAAAAAATAGAGCGCACGCTGATCGAGATCGCGATGGAGTGACGAAGCGAGTCGGTATGTTCGATGCCAGTCAAAACTGTTTATTTACGACCAGCGCGCGCAGTTAAGATTCAAGCGTTTCCGAAAGTTTCTAAATTTAAAAAACTCGCGCTTGGCAGTTGACGTCTGTGAAATTCCAGTGCAGAAATTAACCGGAAAGTGAGATGACCTTAGCCTACATTTTCAAGTCTTCTTTTTTTCCTTTTCCAAGCTAAAAGAGAAGAATCTTACTTTCCTCTCTCGAGGTTATAGCGCAATTTTCTTTTCCTCTCTTGGAAATTATCGTTCATTTTCCCTTTCGTCGTTCTCCATTTGCCGCGGACAGGACAATGTTGGCAAATACATATAATTGAAGAAAAGATGTAAAAATCGCGCGGCAAAACATAGCGACGTCGGCATAAAATTCCTCGATAGCCAGTGCAGCCTGCGGAAATGAAGGCGCGTTTTCACGAAAAGACCTGTTCTTCTTTTTTTTATTTTTATGGCTAAACGAGTGAAATGTGCAGGCATTATGAGATTTTCGCTCAATGACGCGTGACACGCGTTCGTCACCGTCCTACTGACACGAATTGAACGGGCTTCGTTGCGATTATGCTGTCAGCCAGCGAGGGAAATTTTTCGGGAAAGTTGTCGTCCAACGGGTGAAAGGTTTACGTGTTGTTTTTTTCGTTTCATTCATCGCTTTACGTATGAAGATGTCTAGCAATTAGGGCTTTAGTTCGACGGTATAAATTAACGGGCAAATACAGCGAGGCAATAAAAAATGCGCTAATTGAGAAAAATTAAAAGAACCCGTTTCGCCGAGAGGCCGGGTGCTCAATTTTAATTTTCGGCTGCTTTAATTGGATTTTATTTGACGTCTGCATTTTACTGTTGCATGTTCATCTCCCAAATATTACGATGATCATTTGTTAACTTGCACAATCTATGTAAATTTGTGTAATCGACGATAAACTAGCTTACAATTCCTCCTTCAAAGCCACTTGGAGGCTAACACCTTCGTGCGATTATAAAGCGCAAATCGCCGTCCAGCTAGATAAATCTCGACGGCACGTATATGTTAGGACGTAATGACCATTAGATAATGATCTGAGAAGGAAATACATTTCGGGGTAATAACTTGGACTGCCGCTACGTTGAAATCTTGCGACGATGTATCTATGCATGACTTTTTCTTGTTTTCGTCGAAATTTCTCTATTATTTTTAACTGAACGTTTCTTTGAAATTGGCAAGTTGGTTGAAAAATCGTCTACCAATCGTCGCGTTGAAAACTGAGAGCATCCGGAAAGCACACAGTGCAAATAAAAGCAAATGACTTCGCACGACTAACACTCCACTTTAATTGTCAGCCATTCTTCTAACTTCATCTTCATCTCCGTGGGCAATTCATCTTCTCCATTTTGAGGCAGCAGCGCTCGCACGTGTACACTCTGATGTGCCTAGTTTATTTTTCTCCGTTTAAACATCAGAACGTGACCGCCGCGCCGTAGGCCTTTCTTATACTTCGCCCAACCGATAAAATCTCTCGCTCGCGCTCGCTCTTCGCCAAGATTAAGAGCCAACGCAGCCAACAATACCGACGCGCTAGATTATACTTCAGCTAAACGTCTTTATCGCCGTGGCAGACGTGCGCCCGCCGAATCGTGCGCGCGCGACTCACCTTCCGCCGGGCAGCGTTCGCAATTTCAATCCCAAATGTTTCCGGAGCATCGACGCCGAATCACGAAGCTTTTACAATTGTCGCGAAAATATTCCAATTGCGAGCCACAAATTATTTTACTTTGCGCTCGAGAGACTCGCATTAAATCGCGTCGCTGTATATTCAAGTCCGTCGCGCTGAATTGATTGGGGGCAGGGGGGGGGGGGTAAAGAGCAGCGCCCGAGGACAAGGAATCGACCACCAGGCGCACGCTCGTTATAATTGCCGGTTTGCGCGCGCAAGCGCACCAACCGACAGAAGAATGAACGAGGCAAAGCTCTGCCGAAAATAGCGGGCAAATAATTTATTTGACAATGGGAGCCGAGCGCGGGACGACGACGGCAAACCGCAAATTTTCCGCGATGTAAAAAATGCCTTGCCGCCGGGCTACGTATGCGCCTGGTGTATAATCAAAGCCCTGTTTGTGCGTGCGTGCTTGCGCGCGCGCGTGAGTACGCGGTAAACGAGATACCAGGCTTGGTTCGCCGAAGGAGGAGAAAAAAAAATGAAGAATCATAGGGTCGTTCGGTCGTTTCGCGCGTTTGACGTTGCCCCGCGAGAGCCGCGGACACGACGGAGAGGCGCATCGTGCACAATGACTTACGAGCCGCTTGTGTAAATCGGCAACCAACGACGCCCGATCGGCATCCGCTGCGCGTCCCGACGCGTTGTCAAACGATGCGCGATCCGTGACTTGACGGTCTCGGCGGACCGATAGGCTCTGCTTTTGATCTGCAGCCAAGAAGGGACTATTATTATCGCCCGCAGCGATACGCAAGCAACGCTGTTGCGGAGAAAAAACAAGAATAAGCGGGATAGGCTGCGCGAGAACGCGATCTTTTTGGGAATCTCTTGCGAGAATGTAATCGCTCGTCAAGCTCTGCATCTTTCGCCGAGGAAATTCGCGTGGAAAAATTTGAGAGGGAATCGACCAAGCGTGAAACTACGTGCTTGCGATATGGCGTTGGACAATCATGACCAAACTTAAAAATTCGCGGCTTACTAGTAAACGTTTTTCAGGTGAAACGAGAAGCCACCTAGCACCAAGAACGCAGAAGTCGCGAAATGAAACGTCTCGGGAAAATCTCGGCGCCGGAGTCGTCGCTCGCCCGCGATAATTGGTAACTCGGCAAAACACAGCATCTTAATTCGCCATCTTCATAGCTGGAGAGGCTCCGACGCCTACTATTCGTCGCGCGAAAGCCCTAATAACAGCGCCGCGCAATTGCTGCACAGTACACGGCGGTAGCGTAATGAATCTAACGACGAAAAAAAGAAAACGTCGTCGTCGTGCCGACGGAAATAAGAAGAAAGCCAGCGCGTCTGCTAACTGTTGTTTCAGTTCGCGGTGTATATAACGTTCCGCGGCTGATTGCCACGCGCTTGGCTGCCGTTAATGAATAAACGCAAGCGACGACGACACTCCGCAGGAGAGATGTTGTTCAACGCGCTGACACACTTAAAACCCAACGTGATCGCTGCGTTATGCGACGTTATATGTATCGCGCAGTCACTTTTTTTTTGTTTCCTTTCCGCTCTTCGCCACTGATTTTACGCGTGTCTGTGAAAATGTGGGTTTCGTACTTTTTTTACAGCTACCAGAGACGGCTTTTGACTATTCATGAGGATGCAGCAAAATAGGTTGTGATTAGACGCGTCGTGATTTATTGCATCTCGATGATCGCTTGACTTTGAGAATTTATGTGCTCTCTTTGGATACATTGACCTTCAAAATTTATATACTAGTTAATCCATTCGGCGTCACGAATATCACGAAAATTTTCCACTGACTCGATTATTTTTCAGAGCACTGCGGGCGCATTGCTATATTTTCTCCGAAATATACCTTTCAAGTCCAAGACGCTAACATTAATATGGTGAAATTTCAATTAGCTATATTAAAGGCATTCCACGAATCGCCGCGGCCAAAAGGTATATAAACGAGTCCGTAAATCAATTCCTAAAGTCATAAAAAAAGAAGCAAAGACAGAAACCCGCTAGGCCTAATTTCATCCTTTCGTCGGCGAGCCGCGGCGACGGAAAAACAAACACATCCATTCGCTTTCCCCAACCGCAAATTTCGCGACTGCTGTTCCACGAAGAGGAATCAATTTTAAGTACAGCGATTATGTATCTTTGAAGGCGCGAGTAAAATCGAAGGGTTGATCGCGGCGCGATTGCAAAATGCCGCTGTTTGTTGTCGACCGGCGAATAATGGCGCATTCACTCGGTAATTCCATTTCGTAGTCGTTATCTCACGCGTGAGAGATTGCGATTTTCGCTTTGCCCCCCGGCAGCGCGAGCTTTCGAGCTTGGTCGTCGCGGCTATTTGTCAATCCCGCCGAATAGGTCGCGCGAAGGAGGCAGGGGAACGGCCAGTTGGAATTTCGCGAGCGCGATATAATTGAAGATGGCCGCGCGCGAAAGGTCCGATAAAACGGCGCACCTTGCGAAATCGTAGAGCGACGCGATGTTGCATTGTTTAGTCGCTGACCTCGATATAAATTTTCAATTCTCAGGCGGGCGTTGTTTCAAAGGCGTATCCGATTTCTATCTGTGGTATAAACGTCCATAAGCTTACTTCAGCAACTTCATTTTGCCTGTCGATTTTGCAAGCGTAAAATTGAAAATGATCGCGCATTACGCTTTCTCCCGCAAAAGAAATAAAAGAAAAGCATAAAAGTATGAGAAACATTAAATAAATAAATAAAATTATTGGAAACGTGCAATAAACCGAGTACGCAGGTTGTGAAAACTCGATTTTATCGTAATTTTATATAAAAACACAATGCTTTGACGAAAACTATGGGTAATTGACTCCAATGAGCTCCGGCAATTTCCCGACAATCGATCACACAACAACACGCAATTTTATATATTCGATGAGCGATGCGAAACGTCCCGCGCTTAAATAATGTTAATCCCCTCGTCGTTGCGCTGCTTATCTTCTATTTGAACGCTCATTACGCAAAATCATACGCTATTACGGCACAAAATCGCACATCGCGTCGTCGCTGTTTACTATGAAATGTATCTTTCACGTTCGACTTTATTCGCGCGTAATTTCGCCTCGCGTCCATACGTCGCAATGGATAATAAGATCGCGCCGCGCGCGCAAAGAAAAGCGGAGAGCGCTTGCCGATGGATGGCAGAGAAGTAAAAAGTTACGACCTCGCCCCCCCGCGAAATTACGAATCTATCTTTCCTCATCCTTCGGCCGCGGAATTTACGGCGACGTCATTACGTAATCAATGAAAAGGCCAATAAAGAGAGGCCCGAAAATAACTGTTTCACTCCTCCAATGACCGTGCCTGCACATCTTTCAAAAGCCTTCGCCGTTGCAATATCATTACCTCGTAACTCATCGCAGCAACCAAAACAAAAGACGCCAAAGAATCATTAAACAAAAACATACGACTCGTACGAGTTTTAGCGAAAAATGCAGCTTCTTGCTTTCTTTCTTTCTTTCTTTCTTTTCTTTGTTTTTTTTTTTTTTTTTTTTTGTTGTTAACTTGCGCAAGGGATTTGCAGAAGCATAACGCAATAACTATGCGTGTATATGTATAAACGTAAGCCGACGATAAAATTAAATTACACGCTATTACGCGATATACGTGTGTAAAAACGGTTCGTACGTGCACATGGTGTATTATTGCATCGCAGTTGCATTGCTAAAATGAGGTGTTCTTTGCCCGGAAGACTCTGATCGCATTGTTGGTCGATCGTGGTTTTGTAAAGTTTTTTTTTCATTGTGCAAGTAGTTTAAAATAATGCGAAATACAATACCATTTTTTAGAACTAAATAGAATGTTTATGAACCTCGAACATATCGCTCTATGGAGAGTTCTATGTCATCAGCAATTGCTTTGCAACGAAATCGATCTGGTTCAACAGGAGCATGCGATAAGATCGCAGATTCAAAGAAAAAGTCTATAATTAAAATTTCTGACAAATTGTCTTTTATCGATAGACCTCTCTATGTCATCTCATATTCTCCGGATGAAAAGTAAAAATTGAATGGTATCTGGAGTAACTCGCCGTAGCTGTCAATTAAAAAAAAAATATCTCACGTATATATAACTGTACGCTACTTTTTTTCCTCGCTATAGTGGCTAATATAGTAGTGAATGCAAATATTTTGAGATCGGAGAGAAGAAAAAGCCATCAAAATAATCACGTGTTTTATTTTTTGTCCGGTTACCTCCCGCACCGAGTAACGGCGCAATGACAATGAGGCAAAAAATAGGAGTGGCGAAATGCACGAGAATTCGGAATATTCGAGGTTGGCAAGCGATTGGCACTTAACAGTATATCCCGCAGCCGAATACCAATGTATGTGGATTTAACGGTAGTTGACCTTATCTTTTGTCTGCTGTGCGCGCGCGCTTTTCCCCTTTTTTATCGGGAAGGCTTGTTTGCCACCGATAGAAACGTTGCTATTGTGTGCCAGCTGAACTTTTTTCAGCCACTGCTTAGCTTGATTTATCTGATTGCTTTTATTGCTTCGATTTTCAGTCTCGAGCTGCGGTTTCTTTTATTTTAGATTTGATGGCCTTTTAATTGACGCGAGATTCTATTGGGTAATTAAAAGTAGCTCGAGTGTATTACAATGCAATTTAATTAGCCTGGCGAGTTTTCTCTTGCAAACAAGCGTCAAATTAAAACACCGATGAGATTCAAGCGCGAACGAAACAAAAAAACGATCGGTTTTTGTTTACCAAGTTGAAACACAGACGAAAGCTCTGTGCGACGACGTTTGTTTACTACAGAAGGAATAATTCAAAAGAAAATGTACGTCAATATTATTTAGTATTCGAAAACAAAAACAGCGAATGAAAATAACGATTGCCGTGCTGAAAGAAAAAAATTCAAGGTTCGTCCATGCGCATGAAGGCAAACACAGTTTTCTCTTACAATCAAGTAGCTGTCAGGAAGTTTACAATGACTTAGCGCCAAAAGTTGACATCTCGAGTGTGTGTCCGATGTTCACCACGCGTGTGTGAGAGAGTCTGATCCTTTTGATATGCTGCGCTTTGAAACGGTTTAAATTTGGATGTACGCCGCGCGATTCATTACAATCTTGGACAGCTAACACCGTGGCTACCTCACGTGAATAATTGCCGAATCTCTGTTGTAAAAATGAAATGTCGTTGTAAGCATCGCTGAAATGGATTTAATTTTCCCAAGCGCTAAAGGCACTACAATCTCGTCGATCATTATAAAAGTTCTCGAACCGAGCCAATTTTTCTGGATTTCTCATGAAAATTCAATCGACCCAGCAACGATCCGTTATAGTCGCCCGACAAAAACCGCCTGAACAAAGGATACAAATAAACCAGACTCTCCAATCAATTATAACCTCGCAGTCTTTAACTTCCGCGAGTACCTGCAGTAAAGATCCCTGGAGCGTCGCGAGTTTTTATGAAGCGTAAAGTCGATTTCTCGTAGAGCCGCCCCGCGGCGCGGAAGAGAGAGAGAAAGAGAGAGGGAGCCCCCCTGCGAAGAAGCGAAACTCGGTCAGGGTGCATTACGGTCAAAGAAGAGAGTAAGAGTTCCACACGACAGATACAATGCCCTCTCTAGATATTTTTTTATGAGTGATGCCTTCGCGCTTCTCGCGGTGGGTGGCAACTGATATTTCTTTCCGCGCGAGGTTGACAGTTACGACGTACGACGGATTGATGATATGCCATTTCTCTCTTGAGCGACGTAAATTTCAGTTATCGCTTTTTCCTATTACTGTGCGCTGACCGTCCTGCACTTCCCTGCACGAATCATACATCGGAATAATTGTTAATTTTATCACGACAAATGTTGCTTGGTTTGCAATATGTCATTTAACGATAGAGTCATTTTATTTATGCGCAAGATAATGGAACTTCATTTCCTTCGTAATCTATCAGAAATTTGCATGTCGATAGGAAATAAAAAACACTTCGGTTGAAACGTTAATCGAGAAAACTTACTTTACTCGGGTAAAAATTGCGCTCCAGTGTGCCGAGTAAAATCAGCCCTCTGAGTTTTCCTCACCTGAAACACAAACAAAGCAAAAATGTTACCAAACGATTTCACGTCATTTCATTGAAATTTATCACTATCAACATAGAGGTAATTTTCCAACAGAAAACCGCTCAATTTCGCATTGAAGAAAAGCAGCCCGCAGCCCTCCGAAAATATAGCCCAATATACGTCGCCGAAGAAGCGAGAAGCTATCCGTGTTCGGTTCGCGTTGGTGTACTACTAAGCCACAAACGGTGCGAGAGCGCGCGTCAATCTATAAAAAGGAGCGCGCTCATGCACTAAAAGATCAAACGGCGGTCTTGGAAGAAGCCTTTGAAAAATCGAGCCCGCAAGCCAAACTCAAAGAGCGCGAGAGATAAAACAGAGCAGCGGTCCACTTTT
Source organism: Phymastichus coffea (assembly GCF_024137745.1). Classification (NCBI taxonomy): domain Eukaryota; kingdom Metazoa; phylum Arthropoda; class Insecta; order Hymenoptera; family Eulophidae; genus Phymastichus; species Phymastichus coffea. The sequence goes on from NW_026706849.1 coordinate 2,211,385, forward strand.
GCACGCAGTAACGTATTAGCGCCAGCCGGCGGAGATAAGCAACTCGACAGATTTCTGCACGTCCGAAGAGTGCAGGTGTAACGTGAGCGAGCTGGAGGATGTGATTTTGCCGGTGCTCTTTTCACTTTTAGCAAGCTCCGTACGGTTATCTGCTTATATTTGTAATGGTCTTGAATGGCTGCGCATCTGAATAATCGTTCGAGGAAGAGAGCCTCGGCTAATTTAAGGATAAATCGCAATAACAAACAAGTCGAAGGAAAAACAAAAAGGAAAAAAAACATCGCGAGTGTAGTTAAAGGAGCGAGGAATTCGCGATACGTACACGGCGCGGGCGACCGACCGCCAACACAACGACCATTTAGCTTTAATCATATCTGTCCTCTCGTTTCTCTCGGTCGTTTAAGCGCTTATCTCGGTCGCGCGCGCAGCGTTATATATATACAAAAGGGCGTCCAATGCACCATCATCGGCGGTGCGCGCGGCTGCTACTATCTACGCGCCGCGCACTCCGAAGAAAGGAGAAAGAGGGAGGGAGGGAGGGAGGGAGGGTGAGAGAGAGGGAGGGAGAGAGAGAGAGAGAGAGGCAACAACGTAAACAAGACTAACGAAGCAGACGTTTATCACCCCCTCCTTCTCCCCCCTGCCGACATTTATGGAGTATAAATAACAAGCAAAAGCGACGGGGCCACGTGCGCGCGCGTGGGCTACCGCGTCACGACTCGCACTTCCGCGATCTGCTCTCGGACACTTTTTCATCTCGGCCTGCCTGCTTATCCCCCGTCCGCGCGTCGTCCTGCACCAGCCGGTTTTGCACGCGCGACGTACGACGACACCCGCTCCGATAGCAATTGGTCCGGCCGAGGTTCGCAAATTCGTCACAGATCCATTTGCGCGATTACGCTCTCGCCCGATTTATCGCCCATCTCGCTCTTCCCATCCGAACTAATGGATCCACGCGTAACGCGGCAGTCGCGTAGGCCTGCTGCCGACCGATCCTCCGTCCAGCTTTTCTAAGAGGCTTATCAATAACGACCCAGAAGGAACTCGATATTAATAAGGGTCGGCGAGGGCAAAATCGACAAGTGACATAATGCCCGGACATTAAAGGCCCCCGCTTCGATCGATCCAAGCGATAAGAGGGAGAGAGAGAGACTAAAAAGAGGTAGCTGCGCGCGCGCATCGATTTATGTCGGCGCGTGATCGTTATTGATAATGCCGCGCGCGAGCAAGCGCATTATCGTAGGCATGAAAGATCCCGAGCGAAAACTGGACCGACTGGAGAAGGCTTCTCTTGCGTTGTTTATGGCGCAGCAGGGGAATTTATAATGGAAGCCGCCTCTCTCTCTCTCTCTCTCTCTCTCTCTCTCTCTCTCTCTCTCTCCCTCAAGACGGTCATTAACACTCTGTACACGATAGCTGCTGCCGGTTTTCAACCGATCGAGATTCCTCTCTCTAATTTTCCATCGACCACCTTCTTTTCCCAACAAATTGCCGCGGGCGCCCATCGATCCTCGCTATTTGCCGTAAAACTTGGACCCGCTCGTTAACTGGACAACTGTTTCCGTGCCGAAAAAGTTGTAGCGCTCGCGTTATACCAGAGGATTCATCGCAACGAGAATACCGCGAGATAGATACCGTCGGAAAGGTAACTTACGATACTGCGCGCTCGTGAATTCATAGTGGCTTTTATTTCCGAGTAGGACGATAAGTAAGAACCGTTGACCCCCCAATACCGTCGCGATAATATTTCGACTAGAAAAAGGAAATCCGCGCGCAGAGAAAGAGAGAAGCTGCATTCCAGAAATAGTCTCGGAGACTACATAGCTATCTAGGCGGTTCTCTGCAGTAAACATCACTTTATTTGCCAGGCAAACATACACATCGTATAAGCAGAGAGAGAGAGAGAGAGAGAGAGACGAGGGGTAGGAGGAGCATGCGTATCTATATGAGTAGAGAGAGGCGCTGCGGTGGCTAGGTCACGGTCAGGGCGATGGCCCCGTCGTCGTCGCTGTATTCCTCCCACATACGTAGTCTTTTTCTTGATCTATTGGATCTGCTCGTTCCTGGGTGGAATGCTATCGACTACCACGACTACGTCGTGTCGATCGCGATCATTGTTGCGCCGCGCGTTTAGCGGCCTGTTTCATACATACGGCTATCTAATCGTCGGGAATTAAGTTGGGCGATGGGGCTTTCAATTAGAGCTGCAAGCTCTCTTTTTCCCTTTTCTTTCGGATGGCTTGCTGCCTTTGAGATTCCGCTTCCGCAGCAGATGGATTGATGCGTACGAGGGCAGGCTGCTGCCTCTTCTCTATCTTCGAGCGACTGTCTCTGCTATTTAGCTTTAATTAACCGTGGCAGGACAAGTTGGCTGTCAGTTCCTTTCCGCTTCTTTTGTTTTCAATTGAGCACATTAATCGCAAGCGATTTGCCGTCAATTTGAGAATGATGATTTCGGAAAATTGCTTTCATGGTATCATTATTGCCCCATATTTTCGCACGCAACGTTTTTCGACAAGTAAATTGTGAAATCTTAAAAAAAGAATGCACAATTCAATTACAATTTGAACCCACAGTTTGGAACTACTGATAAATAATTCGGTTAATCTGACGTTCATTGTTCAATAAAATGATATTTTACTTTATCAAGCGAGTTACAAGAAGAAAAGATACGATCGCATAGTCCTTTTGAGGATTTATTTTTATTATAAAAAAAGGATATATTTTTATTAATCCAACATAATGCGCTTAACAATACGAGCATTCTTTTAACGACGAAAAATAATGAAAATATATGAGACAACGTTTCGGTGTGTAATCTAACGACTGAAAAAAAAAGTTTTAACGGAAATTAGTTTAGCATCGGTGTAGTAGCCAGAAGGCATCATAAGCGGAAGCGCTACAGGACTCTTTGAAGATGTTGAGCGGCACTGTGCAGTAAAAGCGAGATCGCGTACAAGAAGCGGAAAAGGCATGGAGAGCTCGCGCGAGAACGGAGGTAGATCGGTCACGCTTCCTATCTGATCGTCACGCTTCGTCTTCGTATTCCTTTTTTACCTATCCTCGTTTTTACCGACGCGTGCAAGAAGCGCCAAATTGGTCGTCGCTACTTTCGCTCCCGATGCAGCTCTCGAGATACACGCGCCACCTGAATTTTCCACTCGGGCAAATTGCCGGGATGTGTCCCGAGGTGCTTGACATTGCAACGAACAAAGATGAAAGAAAAGCCTCGAAACGGGCTCTCGCCTTCCGCGTACGTCGGTGTATTCCTCGTGTGTAATTTTCGAGCATACAGCCGGCAAGACTGTTGCTATTCCACGGCTTTTTGCTTTCATTCGTATTAGGAAATCCAGAGTTTTTGCAGTCTTTAAGGCTTGCTTGATGACCTTGTCGCGAGAGATTATACGTTATCTAGCTACCTTTATAATGCCAAGGAATATTTTGAGCAATTGCTGTTGCAGTATTTGGACGATTACTACAATAATTACAATTTTATTCTTATCGTGAAATCATCAAGTTAAAACTTCTATTATTTTTATACAATGCATGCCGTCGTTTGCACGTTGTTTATTTCCAGATTTTTTGCACCTTTGTAACATTTTAACGATAATCGGTATAGAACTTTAACTTTGTTGGGTATCGTGTTGAGTAATGCAACATATAGCGGCAAGTGATAGTATCAAAATGAAATTTTACAATAGCGCATTTGTGCTTGGATTATGAGTAGAAATAATTATATAGAGATAGACGTAACTTGGCATTAAGCAAAAAAATTCGTAAAAATAAAATTACTGAAATTTTTCGTCGACAGCAGCAAGCTTTTGCAATTAAAATAGTTGTGAATTTCGATGAAATCCTTTCAAATAACGTTATTGAACGAAAAAAAAGATTTCACTCTGATTAGATATTTGCGAATGCAAGTATGCACACCGCAAAATGCGTTCACCACAAAAGAGTTTTTGTTAGACCAGGACCTCGATGCAAATGCCTACCTCTATATTTTCATTATTATTCCGTAAAATTACACTACCGTAGCTACGTGAAATTTGAATGGACAAAGAGTTGTGCAATGTTTCCCATAATACGTGTATACACAAATGCGATTTTCTGCGTACTATTAGTGGTTTAAGCTGTATTCGTCGTGGTTTGTTTGGTCTTTTAAAACTTAGCTGTCTGTGGCGCTTTATTACTATAGTTGATTTAATATGGTTTATTATTTGTAATGAACTTTGTGGCTAAAATGGATAAATATGTATTTTCAGTTTTAGCAAAATAACCCGATTGAGGATTCTATTTGCTTGAATGAAGAAAAAAACAGACCACTTTCAGTTGAATGCATCTGTGATATCAGCGTATCGATGGAGCCGAAGAAAAGGAATTGAAGCCCGATTTAATGACATTGAACTCGATGTATAGATCAGAACAGTTCCTTCTGAGAATTGAAAGAAAAGCAGCCACTTAACACACGAGCTATCAGCTTATTATTACGGCGCCACCTCTCTTCGCGTACCTCCCACCAATGAGAAACACGCGGTAAGAATTTCTTGGTTTTTCCGCATTGCCCTGTTAATTATTGTCATTGCGTTCCAAGATTCTAGACCGACAAGTAATCTGCGGCAATGTGATCGCCGCTTATTTCACGATATATAGAAATACCATACAATTCGCGGAATACACTAAAGCATGTGCATAGGCAAACGAAGCCGAAAACATGGACGGATAATTCTAGTGCAATGTACTATAATGAGCACAAATAGTATACAGCACCCACACGACTATTAATAAACTTGGGAGAGCTGGCAGGGAATTAGTTGATTTAGCGCAGTTCAACACTGTCGCATAACTTGATGTTGAATCTTGTTTCCCCTTTGTTAAAAGAACCTTTTTTTTGTCCACACGGCATTGCATATGCATAGTGAATTAATATCAAAAGCGCAACGCACGCACGCGATCCATTGATAGGTCAATCAATTAGAATCCCAAGAGATTGGCGTTTTAATGCGTAGCGTTCCTTCGAGCGACAATTATGTCTATAGTGCACGGAATAGTAGAGAAGCACATTTGAGACAACGATTAATAAACCGTTTGCATAATCAAATCGAAGAAATACGAATGAACACGCACAGGAGGCATTTGCCTCCGTTTGCCGAGTCTCTTGTTCGCTCAACGAAACAATTACAAATTCTTTCTATTGTCGTGGAAATTTTCATGAGCTTCGCTCGCCACGAACATCGTGTCAGAAAGAAAACCAAACGCTCGGACAACGTTCGAGCAATTATGAAATAATAACGAGCATTGTTCAAGCCAGAAAAGTAAGAGATAGAGGTTTTACGTCAATCTGTCTGGAATTCTACGGAAGATTCCATGCCTTTCCGCGCGCCGTGGTGGAACGGCGGAGGGTGTGGGCTGCTTAAATAAAAAAATTATAAAGCTCCGCTGAGCGCGCAGACGTGCAGCGGAGCAGCAGCTCGTAGCTGCATGTCTTGGCAATTATTGCGGAAGAGACCTGCCGCTGCAGTATCATTTCGCGAACTCGGCAGACCGTGCTGAAATTCGCGGCGCCGAGGGAACGTTTCGTTCGCAACGCGCGGACCGACGTCCCGTCGATGCGTGGACGCGATCCACCGGCCTGCCAACCGGAATATATATATTTATATATATATAGACCTTGACAAACAGCAGCCGACTGTGCGTGCGTTAAGCGCCTAAAAACTTTACATGTGCACGCTCGCCCGCAGGATTAAGTTCGCTCTCGCAGAGACAGGGATTAGAGATGGGGACGGCCGGGTTATGTAGATGCGCGCAAAGGACTCGGCGCGAATTACATGCCGTCCCAATATCTCTTACTCCGTGCGGCAGCTACGTATACGCGAACGAGCGGCGTCTTCCGCATTCTAGAGGCTCGTGCGTGCGTCTAATATACCTCGGGAGCCGCCTCTTGTCCGATCCTTCTTTTCCCATTAAATGTATGTCGTCTAATTGAAACACAGCGCGGGATTATGCTCTATTCATATTTTGCAGTTGTTCGCGTCGTGTCAAGACACACACACACACACGCGCGCGCGCGCGGGAACATAGATGCCGTTCGTTTTGCCCGCGGCTCGGCGCTCGCGCTCTGGAAACCGAAAGTTCGGCAGAACTGCCCTGGCGCTGTTTTCAAATAAGCGAACGAAAAGAGCGCGAACAAAGCGTTTCTGGAGCGGCCGGTCGCGCGCACTCTCCTAATAGACGCTGTCCGCGCGCGTCGCCTCGGGAAACGGAGAAACCACTCGCAAGGCAGGCGGCGCGACAAAGCTGCTCGCTCGAGCGAACGTCGGCAGCGAGATTATATGTAAAAGTGACGCTAATCGAAAGTAAAATGCCAGGCGCGCGCGCGCGCCAGTTTTTCGTACGGCGGAAAGCTCGACAGTTTCAAAGAGAACCCTCGTTATTCTGAATTCAAGTCGCGAGTGATTTCTCCTTTTCATTATAATAACGATTCTGGCTCGGATGTCGCTCTCGCACACAGACTGGTTTCTCCTTTTTTAGCCGCGCAACAAACTCATACCGCTCTCGCGGAACGTGGACTCGAAAACGCCGCCTCGCGCATCACATTTTCGTCGCGCGTACGATCCAACGGCGTGCCACGGCCACGCGACCATTTTTCCTACTTTTCTCGCTTATTATTACATTCAGATGAGTATTTTTGACGCAATCGATTGCTCACCGGAAGAACTAGTGAGGGTCGTGAGAATCGCATGCAGGTGGCTTACCTGCAACACAAAAGAAAAATCCATCGTAAGTGATATATGAAATAGAAGGGAACCGAGGTTTTAATTATTGATAACAACTGATTTGAACATTCGATATATTTCAACGACAATCCGTCGATTAATCAATTATTATTCTCATCGTTATTACCGAAGTCTCTCTCCTAGAAGCCAGTGCACGACAAGAGAGAAACGACGCGATCGCTTGTAATCCTATTTGCTCTGAATCCGTTCTTGCCTTTCGTTGGCGCATTATTCACGGTCCAGATCCTCCGTAAACTTTTATTATATATACTGGAAAACTAACTTTTTGAGAGCCTCGACCTCTATGTAACAATATTTGCTTCGCATTGTAAAATTTTATCGCAAATTTCGTTCGAACAAAACAATAGATTTTTTTATTTTCACGAAAATTACATTATTCAATGTAACATTTCCGAGACCGTTTTTCCCGCACGAGACAATACTATTCAGTGCGCGTCGAATGAGAATATGCTAAAGTGAAAAGCAGAAGAACGCGGAGAGGAACCTTCGTAGCTATACATATAACGATGGCGCACTTGACGATTCCAAGCACATCAGTTGCGCAGCCGTGTCGCCTCCGACGACGACGAGTAACGCGTTTTTGCGAAAGCGACAGCGACTTTAATGAAGCGCGTGATTCGAAATCTCTTTTTTTTTTCATCCATTCTTTTTATTCGCCACTCTTTACCGCGTCAGGTGGCATACCAAATTCATTTCCTCGACGTATACGTACTCGGAATACCGGCACATTATGTGAGCCGATCGCGCGATATTGGCCAGTGAGAGTTCAACGATCGTTACGCCGAACGAGCGAAAGAAACAGTGTTGGGCGATCGAGCGACTCGACAAAAAAGAAAAAAACAACGTAATTATTAGTTTTGAGTAGATCTCGGAACGATATTTTTTTCGTATGGCTCGATGAATGAGAAAAAAAGAAATGTAATTGTTAGTTGCGAGTCGCGGACAGCAGTTGCCGAACGCGCCGAAAGAGAGGGAGAGAGATCTCTGGCATCGATCAGTCGTCGTTTGTAATCGTGGCATTTCAAACGTCGGCGAAACTCAATCATCATTTTGCAATACGCGCGAGCGTTGAATTACCAATGCGGCTATATTCGCGATTGCGCCACGAAGACGCACACGCATCGGATTGCGCGCTTTTTTTATTCCTTTTTTCTTTTTGCATAGGCATTTTGAAGATCGACGTTGGTCTCTTGGCGAAAGTTTGGACGAGATTGGCACTTTGTCGCAGATTAAGATTGATCGCAGTTGCGCCAGTGATCGACGCATAATAATAAATAGTTGGGTTTTGAACCGATACACGCGGACTTTCCTCGATCAAAAGAATAGCAGTTTCGTTGCAACAGGATCAAATCTCCTGGCGGCTCTGTTTATCATCGCGCAATACTTCGCGCGGGTATAAAAAACAGAAGTCTCGGAAAATAACTCGCGGCAGTCGAAAACCCACGCGTCTCTCGCGGAGAAGTAGGTAAATCGATCACTCGATACTTAAGCAGCTCGCGCGCGAATAAAAAAAGAAAACAAAGAATATCGAGGCAAAAGCATGCCCAGTAGTCCCGTTCGCATTAGTTTTATCGCCCCTGACTGTCACCGCGCGGTGATATACATGCTTGCCAGTGTAAATTACCTCCGCACACACAAACGCACAAACGCGCTCTTATACACGCGCATTAGCCAATTACCACGGAAAAGTCGGTCCCACCTAAACGAGCCAATCTTGGTTATTTACGAGCGACTTGCCGTCTTACTTTTTTTTTTCTCGAGACTTCAAAGGCAGAGGAGATGCTCCAGAGTAATTAATATATATAAGCCAGCGCCGCGGACGGCGATGGTGTAAACAATATACATAAAAATATACGCCTGCGTATTTCGCAAATTAGCAGCTTGGGACAAATGCTTCTAATAATACATGAGCTTTTCATGTTAAACTGTTGCCTTTTTGCATATATCTACTAAATCATAATACTTCGCAAAAAAGGACTTGCGTCACAACGTAATGTCGTTGTTGTGAATTGTGATTGATTGCGCGTCGTAAATCTGACGGATTTTTTTTTCACACGGCGACCTTTTTGGTTTGTTATTTTTTTTTTTTTTACTTTACCACACTTGCAGTTGCGTCAAGGCATTGTTGTAGAAAGCCTGCAGATTTTCAAGAAAAATCGTCTTGTAGTGAAAGTGCGGAATAAAAAAGTAAGTAAATCTCGAATGTACTACATCAGAAGAACAACAAAGGGCTTCGGATATAGAAAGTGAGTTGTAATAGACTTTCTATCGAGCGAACTCGCCGCGAGCAGAACTTTATAGTCATTGATTTTCGTTGTAGCGAGTAATTAAGATAATATCGTCGGAGCTGGCGCACGTTCGTACAATGGTTTTTCGATCAGGCGATTCATCTTCCTTCGCTCATGCAGTTCCTCTTCATCGAAAGTGAGAGAGTCTGTTATCGGCGAAAACCAAAAAGAATCATCGCTCGGCACGATCGCTCACAGTTATTTAGTCCGAAGCGCGCACTTGCGGCCGAATTTCCTTCTTGAAATTTATTACCACAGTTCTTGGGGGTCTGCGTTAACACTGCGTTTCGCATAATAGCAACATGCATTTGCCTCACTAAACTTCCTCGTGCATTAATTCCTATTCTAATTTCACTTTAGTTCGACTTTCAGTTTTTTAATACATCAACACGCGAGAAAGTGTTTTTGATACTCTCATTTTCTTTTCCAAAATAAGAAAAAATAGCACACGCCAAAAACACGTCTGCGAAGTTTCAAGTTTCACGTGTGCAGCCATAATAAATAGCCTAATTATGCGAAACACGGAAGTGTCCGTACGTGATGCCCAAGCAAAACACCTTTTTCCCTCTCCCTTGTTATAGCAAAGAATAAATTAGCCCGATCTGAGTTTCAATTTGCGAGCGCACATAGACGAATGAGAAAAAGAAAAAAAAAAAGAAGAAGGAACGCGCAAATTATACACGCGTTCGATGCGAGGTAGACGGACTAAAAGCAATGTGTTGGCGTGTCAGTGACTCCACGACGATTGGGCAACCCACGTGCGCGCGCGCGCGCGCGCGCGGCGCTGTTGTATATTGCGCAAGGGACAATTTGTCCTGGCGCGACGCCTATTTTCTCCGACTCCGGCCGTACGTATGCATGCCGCTACTTTCGGCGGCTCTGACTCGCACGCCACTTGGCTTGCGTTTTCTTTGCTTTTCGTGCACGTAACTTTTACCGTTCTTACGCATTTCATTTCTTAATTAGATCGATCGCAAAGGGCAGTCCACTCGGTAATCTGAGCACGCGTAAATATACACACAGGCAACAAGACAATCAGTCATTTTAATTAAAAAAAGAATATTAGCAAGTTACTTTTTCGATAAATTCATCGATCTGCAAATGACCCATACCTAGGTTACGAGCGATATCCTGCAATGATTTACGCGGCAGCGTCATCCGAAGAAGCGTTAATGCTCGTGATTACCGTGCAAAGCCACGGAAGACGCAAGCTCGAGCAATACGGGGAATATAGGCGTCACGCTCTGATTCTAGTTCAGTGAAAATGTTCAGCTCTCGTGTCGTAGCGGCACATCGATGCGCTTCGAGCCTTTGACTTCCTTGAGGTACACCTTGAGAAAGATGATTTGCATCGCGGGAAAACTCGATCGATTCGGAATCAAGTGCATGTTCGATATAAAGAGACTTTGTTAAGTGTTTCCACGCCCTCATAAATAACGAGGTCTGATAGATCTGATTGGACGTAGCAATTATTTGCCTGCCATCGTAAAGGCGCGTCTTATTTTTGAACACGGACAAGTCATCGGATAACCAGTCTCGCGCGTTCGCGACGAAAATCCGAATTCGCACTCACCTTAGAAAATTATAATTCCAAGCGAAGGCGTTATTAAAAGGCGTGTACGAGGCCACGACTCTGAAAATTAGCCAGGTTTTCAATCGATAGCGGAGCTTTAACGATCTGCTAGAGCCGCTCGCGTCGTTGTTGTTCCTCGTTTTTTTTTCCTTTTTTCTCCTCCTTTTCGATTATGAATTCCACTGGAAACTACGTGAGCGGACAATTAACGCCAAGCCAATTACACCGTCGCAGGCACATATACGACTTGCGAAAGACACGTTGTTGCTCAATGTCGGACTGCGCCCCTTTACGCCTATGATAACGTTGTTATTGATACGCGCATGGCAGAATATGACGGGTTTTTTTTTATGGGCGAGCATTTAATTGATTTCTCCGTAGTGGCTGAGATCTTAATGGATCGTTATCTCTCGTTAAGGTTTTTCTCTACTTTTTAAATTCGCTAAGTGCCTTTGTGCATTTGGTGAAAATTTAGTATTTACCTTGATAAACTTATTAAGTAATGTTGCGTCATGGATTCTTAATTTACCTCTCGTTAGTGGCGAAAAAATAACAAGGATTGATAGTCGATTTATTGTAATGCGAGAGAATGATTTATTGTTGGTTAATAAATTTTACGATTTTTTTTTGTTAGAAAAAACTGCTATAATTACGTTATTTATCAAGTATTGCCAAAGGACAGGAAATATTAGTTATAACGACAAATGGAATGTTTCATAGCTACTTTGCAAATAAATGAATGCATTGGTTATATTTCTTTTTTCAGCGTGTGACGTCAAAAGTGGTATTTTTTTCGCGAGGTTGCGTAATTTGCAACTTATTTCTGCCAGAAGTATTGGAAATAAATTATTGTTTTTGTGCGCGTAAAGTAAAAAATCGAGAAAATATTTGTACACGTTTCGCCATCGATAGCGAACATTCATAACCAAGCATTTATTATTTAATATTTCTGCAAACGAGAAAATTCAATTTGCTGATGAAGAAAAAAAAAAAAAAAAAAAAAAAAAAAACTTCGAGTGAATACGGCGATTATCGAACAATATTCTCGAAAAGAAAAAACACGTACACACACAGACACAATGAACATTTTTTCGTTCCTGACATATAATCCGAAGGTAAGTTAGTTTCCTTTATTTTGCGCACGCACATATCAAAATGTAAGACATCAACACGTGTCACTTGATGAAAGTTAGCATTTTAATAAATGCGCTGGCACGCGCGCCTACCGATTGTGCGTCGAGCTATAAACTTTTTAACGCGCGTTCTTGCAGTTTTCTTTTTTTTCAATTCGAATAAAAAAAGGCTTATCCTTGAATGTCGCAACTTATTGTGTTTCTTTTTTTCTTTTTGTACGCATCGTCGGTTCCGTTACTCATTTTCCATTCAAAAATGCGCATCGATTTCCTTTTTTATTTTAACCAACGGAAGAGTTACCCAGAATCGGACAGCTGTCTGAGTGAAAGGAAAAGTCGAAATGGCAATCAAGTGCATTGCCTAAACAAAATGATGCGCCGAGGAATTTTTTTCTATGGCCTCGGTATTTCGACACCGATAATTCGGTCGGTAATTACAATCATCGAGCAAATGTGTAAATCATTTCGAGATTGCTTCGATAACTCATTCAACTTGCGTATTACTCATCACGAACAATTTTACACTTGATGAAATCTCTTAAGCTGCTAGAGAATCGTAAGTAATGATCAATAATACACTCACGAAATATACGCGCATACACTCTCGAAGTTAATCCGATTCTTTTTTTTTTACCTTCATTGCACGTCGAGGCTCACAACCATAACTACTAACCGAGATAACGAGCTCGAAAAAAGGCGAAGGTGTTGCAAGACGGCTCTCTAAAAACCGGATGCACACACATACGCGAATACGCTCAGCAGCAGAGGCGGGCATGGGCATCGAGCGAAGGTAATTAGAAATTTAGAAAACCAGATGAAAAATTCCCGCGCAGACTCGTGCTATTCAGGCTAACTGTTCGCTCGCGTTTTGTATGTTCCGCCTTTTTTCATTCCTTTAGCTTTTTGCTTGCTGACCGTTTGGCGCCGTATTTTACTTTTTTTTCTGGTGTTGGATTGTTCGTTAAGATAATTGCACACATTTTTTAGGATCTCTTCTATTAATCACAATAATACACTGAACCGAGTACAGATTTTGACACGTCCGTGAAAAAAGTTCCTAACGGTCAGAGGTTTAAAGTTATGCGTGCGTTTTTTCTATTTTGAACTTTCGCATGAAAAGTCTCTCAGTGTACGTGAAACAATTGAATGACAACGCTTTAATGTAGTTCTTAAGGAGGAACTTTGCCTAAGAGTAGCGCAGTATAACACGGAACCATGTCATTTTTACTTTCAGGTCTTATAGTAAATTTATCAATAATTATGAGACACTCACCTGTATTAAATAAAAAAAAACATTTAAATTAATTATGGCACATTACAGAATAAAATAAAACTGTTTTACATTTTCAGTATTATAATTTATAAATAGAGACAAATTTTCAATTCCAATAAAAAAAGAGATGACTTAATCGGAATACAAAAAAATTCGATTCATTTACAAATCATTGCTATCACATTCATAGCAAAATGAAGAAAAAAAAATAGAAGAATCGTTTGCGCGTAAATTTTCAATTAAATTATTTTTGTGTATTTTTCGATAAGATTACACCAGTTTTGATAATAACCGAATTCTTTTGGCATTGGAGTATTGAATGAGACTAACGCAATGTTTGTCATTACTCACGCGGAAAAAATATCGACGCAAAAACGAGTATGAATTTTAAAATTAAGTCTCCAGTTACTCGATGCTATATGGAAAAGGTTATGTACAATCTCTATTTTATTTTTTATAGGGTTTTTTGTGATAATAAAACATGTTACGCTAGTACACAAGTCGCATTTCAATTTACATTTCCTTTTGATTTTCAAGTACTCAAGACACCTGATATTGGTGTGCAAATGAGCGAGGCTTTTTTGACACATTTCGTGTCTTAATAGCAATCGAGATGACACTTCGTTACTGTTGGCACTTGTAATGCCAGCAACCTGATGAAGAGAAGTATCAGAGTTAACTTGATCTTGCAAGAAAAAGTCGTTGCTATCTTTTATTCGAAGTGATCATTAATAATTTATATACTGAAAAAGATAGCAGCGCGTACGGTTTTCGAATTGCTTGTTTTACTGTTCCAACTTCGTCCTGTCTTCGTATATGTATTTTATTTTCTTTCTCATTCGTTTTGTTTTCATAATTGCTGTCTCTTCAGTCACAATAAAAGCGTGTTATATCATCCCGCCATTTAACATTTGCAAACACTTGGTCATGGTGATTGTTTGGTCATTCTCAGAATGCGCTAATAAATCTAACAGCAGCTTTTTAAGCGGCATTGTGAGCATTTTTCAGCATGACAAATCCGTTATACAAGTAGCACTTGCACGAAACGATCTTTCCGATACAAGTGCTACCGGGATCTCTTTCTCTCTCTCTCTCTCTCTCGGCATTTGTTTGGGCGATTGGAGACAACCTTCCGAACAATTTTCTTGCGCAACAATGCACTTTGCTTCCGGCGGGGCGACTTTTACGTGCCTCTGGGCGATTTTAACGCGGCCATTATCACAGTTGCAGGCTAATGAGTCCGTAATCTACAATACAGTCGACATGCATTATGCATGCGAACGCCAGTGTATTACGCGCTCTTGGACATTTGGATTTTTGGGCCAATTGCACGCTACCCTACGCCACGGCTGATGCTTCCCTCTGCTTTTGCCTCGTCTTCTCCGTTGAAAACTTTCTCACGAGATGCTTGCAACAGAGATACATACAAGTACGTAGCGCTTTCTCCGTTACGCGTTCGCTCGAATTTTCTCTCTTTCTCTCTCTCGACGAGGCTTCGTTTGTCATGTACGCGGTGGCTTCACACTCGTAATTAGGAGAGCGTACACCTGGGACAATCTCTTCAATGAACATGTATGTCATTGTTTCGATGCCCGGCTAATTTGGATAATCACTCCTTCCACTTTTGTTGGCTTCGCGCTTCTTCGCGTTTAATTTCTTGCTGTGATTCTTTTAATTCGAGACTTTCGTGTTTTTCTTATCGACGTATTATGGATGATAGGAAAAAGAAGCAACTTGCCGAATAGAAAATATCTAATTTGCGTTCATCTAATTTTCATAACTTCTGATTTTTTGTTCTCTCTTCAAGTGTCTATCATACGTCGACTCGTTTATAACTCAGCTTGCTGTTAACGCCGAAGAGTTGTCTTGAGTTACGGTCGAAAGCGATGATCGTTATTCACCACACCCTACATCATGTTTTACCTATTTTTAAGAAGCCACCAATAAGGAGTTTTTTTATAAATTTGCGACACGAGAGACAATTTTCATATTTTAAAAACCTTTGAAAAAAAGGTTGACTGGCAATGCGCAGAAAAAAGAATATTCATCGTGGCGTTTTATCTGGTAAATTTATATCGAAAGGCTGTAACAAACGCAAAGTAGTAGTGATTGAATAATTTTCGCAACAACTTTCTCCCTTTCTTCGCGCGCACACAGAAACACGACATTTTCAAATAACCTTCGACATTTAGAAACTTAGCTCGGAGTCCATAAGTAGCTGCTTCAATAGTGAAAATACAAAGTAAGAGCATCACGCGGGTATGTCGATTTTTGTTGGTCGCGGCGCGCCGCTGCAGATTTCTCTCTGATGATTGTAATGTCTAAACAGCCGCATGCCTGTACATACGTATTTGGACATGTGAATGTAAATGAGCAAGGTGATGAGGTATTGTCGACCGAACGCGCGCGCGCACGTGTCTGTGTACGCAACTGTTCGGAAACTACCGCGTGCTTGTGGATTTTAGGCGTATCTACGTACTAGAAAGCAAATGGCACGCCGATAATCGAGCGATTACGATAAAACGCTGGCACGCGCGTGCACGTGCGAGCATTTCAATCACGCGCGATGATTATTGGCGTTTTACACGCGGCACGAGTAGGAAATATAAAGAAAGCAGGAAATTAATTAGCAAGAGAAAGAGAATCAAAGAGGAAAAATACCAAAGAGTTCTTACACTGGTCGAATAAATTGCGGTCTCGCCGCTCCTCCTCGTTACGGCATTAGCGAGCTGCGCGCATGATTATTCCACTTCGTTTTCTTTATCAGCTGCGCGAAAAACCTTTCATTTATTTTATTATAATTTTTTTTTATTCAAAGGATCAATTAAATCACACGTGCGCGAAGATGGAAGACAAGAAATGAGATTCAATTAATATACAGCGAAAACATCGCGATGAGATAAAGCGCGAAAGAAGGAATAAAATGTAAGAAAACGCGGAGTTGCGTCGTGGTGCGCAACCAGCTGAAAAGAGCATCGCGCGTCGGTAGGCTGCAGTTGCTGCTGCTACAGGTGAACGAACTTTGGCAGACCAACACCATGCTATCAACCTGCGAACGTATTATAAGCTTTGTTTGTGTGGCCATGGGCATTCCATGCTCTTTTCGTTTTATATCTCCTGCTTGTGTTTTTATATGAGAGGCCGTTTGTCTCTTTTCAAGTGGGAAGGGCGAAAGTGAAAAAAAAGCCACTCGTTGCCTTATCGCAGCTTGAATAATTAGTATCGAAATGTTCCTGAATATACTTTTGCATACGGATGATTCTTCGTTCTTGATGACGACATTAAAGCAAAATTTTACTTTCGATGAATAACTTGAAAATTACGTCAAAACCAAATATTTATAATTATCGTGGATAAAAGTAATAAGAAATAAAAATTGTTAAAACTTATTTGCGAGAAAAGAAGTATTTGGTCGAGAATTACCCGAATAAAATATTCGAGCATCTACGAGCAAACTGATAGAATTAATTGAATACCATTGTAATATCTTCAAACTTTGTTTTTTTGTGTTTCAAAGAATATATAGTAAAGTGACTGAAAATTTGTATACACTGTGTGAATTAAACAAAATTGATGAAATATTAATTATCTGTTAAAAACTAATTAAAAATAATGCCTAAAAAGTGAAATTAAACTTTGAAGTTTCCTATATTTACTGCTAAAATTATCGTTCTCTTAATATGAAAAAAGGGTCGAGGAAAAAAATCGTTCATGTTCAAGACGTTTTGATAAGCATAGAAAGGAATTTTCGCTTGGATAATTTTGAAATAAAACAAACATTAGGGATATCTATTAGCTCATTATTTAAGTATATTAAATTGTTTTTAGATTATTTAAACATTACATACTATCGTTGTATGACACGTTATTATTAAAAAATTGATGATCAATCGTTAAAGAAGTCCTAGTGAATTGTAAAGTAGCTTAGAAAAAAAAGCATAGTTTTGTCGAACAGCAAAGCAGAACGGTCAAAGAAATATAAATCATCAGAAATTGATCAAGTTTCGTGCTAGTAAAAAATTGAAGGTCCGGTAATTAGCAC
This sequence comes from Phymastichus coffea, assembly GCF_024137745.1. NCBI lineage: Eukaryota > Metazoa > Arthropoda > Insecta > Hymenoptera > Eulophidae > Phymastichus > Phymastichus coffea. The sequence goes on from NW_026706849.1 coordinate 2,228,488, forward strand.
TCGATAAATTCGACGCGCTCGCACGCACGCGAACCTTTAAACTCTCCCTCCTTCTGATCGAATGAGAAATGATAATCTCGTTCGTCGCGGTTTTCTTTGTTTCTCGTTCGATTTCGTTTTCACGTTAGAATCAATATAGCTCGGTTTGCCTAGAACAACCCTGAACGAGTGCTAGAGCGAAAGAATGATCTCTTAACGTCACACGCCGTACGCCGCGATAAATCAGCTTTGCGCGCTTTATCAAGCATTTTTCGGGCGTTCCCGAGCAAAAGAGAAGACATCGAAATTCGAAACGCACGCGCGCGTTGCGCTTTCAATTGAGGCACACGCGCGGTCGCTTTTACGAGCTACACTCGCGTGTCGGGTTAGAGGTGATCGTATAATGATTAAACCCTCGCGTACGACCCTCGACGTGGGCGATGCGCCTTGCTTGGCTCGTAAATTTGATTTGAGCTTGACTCCATCATCGCTCGTTCTCTCTCTCTCTCTCTCTCTCTCTCTCTCTCTCTCTCTCTCTAATAGGACATTATTTACGAGTCTAGTCGGTGGTTAAGCGCTGCTGTAAAACAATCATAAGCCACGATGGTCAGCTCGAAAAATGCGAACAAATTGAAAGTCGTATAATGACCGAGAGGGAACCCCCTGTCGCGGACGGAGAAGGCCGAAAAGCACAAAGGCGCATCATTCACCGGCGCGCGGAACAGAGAGCTCGAGAGTCCATAAATAATCGGTGGGCGCGCGCGATCGCGGACAATATAACCTCGACATTCGGCACTCTCGCGACCTCGTCTCTCACAGCATCCGGCTCTCTTTGCGCACGCGCACTCTGACATTTGCATTCAATGACGAGCCGCGAGACTTTTTAACAGCGGCCAGAGTGCAGATTAAAAGCCTCGCGTGTGCCGTGAGTTACGTTTCATCGCGACACGGGCCAAATTCAATTGAACGCGCCGCGCGAACGAGAGAGGACGAAGAAAATGAAGAAGAAATTGTATCTTTTGACGCGCTGTAGTCCGGCTTGGTGTTTGATTTCTTCAAGACGAAACGCGCGCGAAGAACGGTCCGCGTAATGCATGCTTGTATCGGCGCGAAGATTTATTGCTGCCCAGCCGGAAGCTGCGCCTTTGTACGCGAACCGACGGCGACCGAGGTGATTTTTGATGTAGCACCCGCGCGAATCACCTTCGATTTGCCGTGCTTTTAATTATCGCGAGTATTCCGAGAAATGAATCTTAGCCGCAGCGATTTATTGCACACCGCTAGGCCGTGTACTAGAAGACATTGGGAAAAAAAAAAAAAATTACGAGCTGCCCATGTTCTTCCGGCAACGCAACTTGGAATCATTGCAAAATACATCCTGCCAGCGGATGACCGATTTCACGATGAAAATACAGACAGCCATAGCGCATTTTTTACTTTCTTAGTCTATCTGTGAGCCAAGCAGTGTTGAATCAGCAAATTACGTCATTCGAGCGGCGCCGCGTCGACAAGAAACGAATGATCTCGGATCGAATAAAATCGCAAAAGAGACACGGAGTTCAAACGTGTTCCGGGATCATCGGATTTTTTAATAATGGGACGGACAGACGTACAGACGGTATGGAAGGGAACGCGTTACGTCGATTTGGTCATTTTGCTTTTGCAGGGCCGGGAAATTGCGCGGCTCGAAAATTAGATTGAACCTCTGATTTCTCGATTGTCGATTTATCGGCGCAGGCCAGCAAGCCGTGCGCAAACTTCTCCTCCTTTTATTGCAAGAGCGCTAGATTGATCATTAATTAAGTGAAGATTGCAGGTGCCACTACACGCGCTTCTTCGCCGCGATAATGAAATCGGATGCGCTGCTGCCGTTGCTATGAAGATTAACAAGTTCGATATGGCTGTTACATGAATTTCGTCTCGGGAGCAGCTTCGCGTGATTGCGCTTGACAAGTCGTTCGTTGTTGTTTTCAGGCGAAATTACAAGTAGACGAAACTTAGCGAGCCTCGGTCTAATAATAAATGCCTAAGAACAATGCGGAAAAACGAAAGAGTGATCCGACAGAAGTTTATTTATGGAGGCGATAAAAATGAGGCACAAACGCCAAGGCATGGAGTTTCGCTGTGGAGCGAGAGGGTTAATAAATTATTGGCCGTAAGTAGAGAGGATTTCACTTTCGATCTGGTTGCCGCTGCAGCGCCGCGGCATCCCGATGATGCATACATGCGGGTTGCGTTATTTGACGCGGAGGGAAGCGGAGAAAATTACTTGCAACGAAAATGATATTGCACATAGATATACGATTCAGACGGCATGCTTTAGCTTATATTCGCATTAGAAATAATTATTATATCACCGACAGATTATCATACATATATGCTGATCAGTAAGAGATTCGATCGTACGCATCACTTCAAAAATTAATTTATGACTTAATAAATGTAATTAGCGGATAACCGTTACTTAATTTTTTTAATTGTTTTCTTTCGTTCTTTATATGCGCTATAAACGTTAACGACTTACTGTAGCCTTTCGTGTGTGTTATGCATATATGGCTATAGATCTCTCCACGCTTACCTGTAACAGACGAGAAAACAAAATTGTTAATTTAGAGTTCTTTTTTTGTAGTTAAAAGATGCAATCAATCGTAAAATATATTCGTTCAATGTAGTATGACAATCAGCAAATGGAAATTGTGTGCAGCAATTTTATTATCTTCTTTTTACGATTATTACCAGAGAGTCAAACTACATTATAATGATTCGCGAAACTTTAACGGAAAATTAAATATAATATTTCACGAGGTATGCAAATCTTCATCTTCACTGTTTCGCACGTTGTAATGGATATATTTCTGGCTTCTTTATAATTCAATATTTTGTTGCAGTGAATAATAACGGACGCACAAAGGGAGTTGTGAGAAATCAAATGAGCCGCAAAAGAGCTACCCACCAGCGTACATGTATTGACAGATAGAATATCGCACCGAATATTTACGTACTAAAATATACATTTGTATAATTTCATGCAGGGCAAATTTATTCGCAAACGTAAAATAAACTTCACGCAATTGAAAAAATGAAACTTCGCGCGCGCGATATTTGCATATACGATCGCCCAAGCGAAGTTAAAGGCTTTGCGTAATATTCACTTCCTCGCGAATATAACAAACAATGATCATTATAATATCCAATCGTTTGCCAGCACAGAACAAAAAAGTCCAATAAATTACGCAGCCGTTAAAGCTGTGCGCGCGTATGATTTTCCCTGGGAGAGAGAGAGAGAAAAAGAGACAGCGTTAAAATTGTTCTCGCAGATGGCGCAACACATATTTCGCATATACATAAAAGCTACCGAAAGGATGCTTTTGCGTATGGGCAAGGAGGGGAGGCTCGTTAAGGCAACTGGGGAATTTATTGTTATTGCGATAGCAGCAGGCTTAAGCCTCTTGAAATCGATTATCGCCCGAAAGCGGAATCTCATACCTGCGAGCGCGAGTGCAAGTATTCAAAGGAGCGAAAAAAAAGGAGAGAAGGTCGGACAGAGAGAGAGAGAGAGAGAGCAAAAAAAAAGAAGAAGGTCGTCCTCTCGATGGAATTTCTGTGGTGAAGTCCAAAGGATTCCTTCTCGGCATACTTCAAAGCCACTGGCGCTGGATTTAGGACTATATACATGTGTGTATAAAGGTGCTTTCAGCGATGCGCCATGAAAAAGTGCGGAACGAATAGATACGTCGGAGCTAGGCTACAGCTTCGTGATTCGGTGAGGAAGAAAAGCCGAAAGCACGCTTTCGCCGTAAACGCCTGCTTTTCTAATTTACAGACCGACAAGTGATCTCTTTACATTTGAACTCGGACACAGCTCCATTCACTATATACGGATAATGTCTTTCGAGAAAGACGTTGTGGTCAATTACGAAAAGATTTGTCAGGTTGTCATTATACTATCGCCATAGTTAATAATTTATATTATTGCAGTGAATACCGAATAAAGGGCATATAAATATTTTCACGTTAAATCTCGAAAAAGAAATTTAACTTTGATTGCATTTGCTTTGCAACAGCGAATACAAGCGATTAGATAAGAATTCAACACATCGCTTATTTTTGACATTTGGAATTTCTAGGCAACGATTTTCCAGCTGATGCTGAATAAACAGTTAATATGCGCAACGGCGACAGAAAATTTTTCGACTTATTTATAGAAATAACCGGTGAATTCTTGGAGATGAAATTCCATTCATCAACGTCTTTCAAAGTGAAAATACAGAAAAGAAACTTGCAATGCCAGAATCCACGGATACATAGGGGCAAGCAACATTGAAACTATACAAACAAGTTAAAGTCAAGCGATCCACGGTCAAACTTGATAAATCTCCAGCTAAGCAATTTTATAGCTCCGGTCGACTATTATTGCGTATATATATAGAAGAGAGCTATCCATGACCAAAGTCCTCGAAAGAGAAAATCCCGCTGTGGCTCTGATGAGAGAATAGGAAAAGCTAAGAGAGTGCGCACAGGTACGATCGTAAATTTCGGGCGGGAACCTGCTGTTGTCGCGTCACCTCCGGGTCTCTCACTGACGACTGGCAGTTTTTTTTCTTTCCGAGAGTGAATGAGCGAGAGAGAGAGAGAGAGAGAGAGAGAGAGAGAGAGAGAGAGAGAGAGAGAGAGAGAGAGAGAGAGAGAGAGAGAGAGAGAGAGGAGAGAGAGAGAGAGAGAGAGAGAGAGAGAGAGAGAGAGAGACAGAGCTGCCATGCATCTTTTTCTTTACGGACTGTGAAAAGTATCGCCTGCAAGCGCGATTTACGAGGACTTTTAAACGTTCACAAGATTACACGAATTGTTTACGTCGAGTCGAGGTTGCACGCTTTTTTTTCTTCTTTTCCTCTACTTAGGTAAGGGGCGATTTCCAAGAGGGTCTCTCAGCATGGCGACGACGAAAAGTTTAGCGAGCGGATGAGTTACACAGCTGCAAAGCCTTGGTTTGAAGTGCTGGGTTGGTGAATGCCGTACATAGTATTATCGTGATCATTTATGTAAAAAAAGTGGAGTTATCCTTCATTTTCTATGTCAGAATTGAGCACTATTCGTTGAAAATGAATATTCGACTAATATTATTTGTTTGAAAAACCGATTCTGATAGGTGGTCTAATGATGAAACATGTATCCATCTGTCAGCACGTAACTGAAGTTAACCCAGGTGGCATAATCTTCGTTACAAGACCATCATATAACTCACTCTTGTATGTTAATAAAATCGAGTTATTTGTAGTTAAATGGATTATTTTTGTTTATTGTACTGAACGTTAATCTACGCTCCAAAAAAAAAACTTGCCATCGGCCAATAGTTAATGAATGCGTAATTTAATATTGCATCAGATTCAAATAAACCACACAAGCAACAAGTTGCATTGGATGTCGTGAGAGACGTGAAAAGGCATATAAATATTTTTTCAATGATTTTTGTGCATGCGAGATTATGCTAAGCAGGTGCTTTACGACTTAACTACCTTACGTGTTTGGCAGTACATTTAGCGTACTTCCTCTTATCTGCCTTTGAATATTCATTGCTGCAACATCTCTATCCGTCCGGGGAAAAAGAAAGATTGTCAGAAAGAGTCAGAGATACATATGTAATTATCGACTCGTCTGTTCTCCAATGTATCATTTGAAACTTCTGAGCATTTTTCTTCATTTACGTGCATCGTGTAGAGAAACCAATTCCCGTATGCAGCTGTAAAAATCAAATCAACCCTTCCTGAGAGCGACTTCCGTCCTTCAGAATAATGCGAGCTTACGCTTGCCTATATTTAACCACGTACAGTAATAACGAAAAGAACGATGGGATTATCCGGTTTGGTTTCCGGCTGTTGCGGACTCTTTCTTCCTTCTCAGTCGCCTAAAATTTCAATATTCGCCGTCGCTTTTTCTCTTCACTTACGCAAACTGATTTTGCGCGGAATGAAGTTTCTCATTCTCTCTCTTCAAGTGATTATCGCCCTTATATTGAAGTCGAGAGGGCAAATTCATTCTTTATTGTAACGAAGAAATCGTTGCTTGTCTTCTCTCTTTCTCGTGGCTTTTACCCATGACCGCACGAAAACTTGTTTAAGCTTGATAAAAATATTGCAAATTATTCCCCTCTTGGTGTGTGTGCGTATTTTCATGGGATTTCAAACCACATTTTTCAGTTGTGCATTGTATGCTAATGGAAGAATCTTGTTATTATGAATTTTTTTTCAGCTTGATGTACATTTTATTGTCCAATGAAATACTTATCAATTTTACGAGAGATTGTTTCTATATCCAAACAAAAGATTATTTTTATAAAATATAAAAATTAATTCACGTTGTTAAGTAGCAAGTGAAGTAGCAAGTGAGTAGCAATAAAAAAATTATTCGATGAAGTTAATTAGTTTTTAAGTTTTTGGCTTTTTTTGCAAATTAGCTACTTCTTCGGTGGAGTATTCTAAAAAAAAATAAAATATATAATTAAACATAAAATATGTACCTGCTAAGCGAAATAGTACTTATATAATCCTTGAGAAAAATTTGCCAATTAAAAACTTTCGTTTTGATCGTCACCATCTCGCAGTCAATTTCGGATTTACATAATCGACAAGAATAAACTATTCACACACAAACGTAAAAATCCATGTTTAAAATGTGCATTATTTTGAAAAATTTGAATGATATATTTTCCTCGACCCGACATCAACTCAAATTGTCCATTGAAGAGACCATCGCGACAAAAACGGAGTATCGCGCGACAACTTACATTCGCCTGTCAATTTACGATCCAGCATCTCCGCGCAAGCACAGTAATTATCATCTCTCCCCTCTTTTCTTGACCTTTTGTCATGCAGCCATTAGTTTTCCATCTCGCGCTCTACAGAGACACGACTCGACTTTGGCCGTTAGCTGAAAATTCCGAGGCTCCTAACTGTAAACTGCATTATACGGTCTAAGATATAGTCGATGAGAGACAAAAAACCATGGTTTTCGTCGTCGATTTCCTCGTGGCCGTAGTCTGCCCGAGTCTCCTTCGACGGAAGAACTTGCTGATACGTCGCTATTGTGTTGAGCGCACACCGGAAATTCGGCCTCTCGTTTTCCCGGATCATGCAGCAAATTGTGCGAGCGCGCGCGCGCCGTTGAGCAATTTTTTTTTGTTTTGTTTCAAACGAGGCTAAAGTTTCCGCTGCGTAACGTAGAATTGTCTGGACGAGCAAGTGCTGGTTATCCTTCTTTCGGGTTGCACCATTGGAACCGCTTGGCGAACTACCTTGTGAAATTGACAACGAGCGTAACGGAAAAACTCGCATTTCCAATAATATAAAGCTCCATTTGATGGGGTAAGGGGAGACGATGTTGAGCGGGTGACGAGCCATGCGTGTTTTCGAAGAACGCGTACAAGCGTGATTGTCAATGGTAACGGCGAGGGAGAGAAGCGCATTTACACCTGAGAGAGGAGGCTGCGCGCGTGGAGAAAGAAAAAAGCATTGCGAGAGAGAGAGAGAGAGAACCTAAGCAGCGTTCCGTATTAGGAAAGAACATGGCAACGTGTAATCCCGCCAAGTGCACATATAAGGCGTCGATGAGCATCAAACAAGTTCGGCCTGTTCCTGGCTGCCTCCTCGCACTCCATACCATCAGACTCTCTTTTCCTCGTTGTCGTTGCACGCACAATCACATCTTTCTAGTCTGCGCGCGTGCGCGCACATTTTCTTGTCGCGATAGAGACTAGTATTTCTCCGTTGATGTGTTTGGATTTCACGGTTCGAGAACTTTGCGTTAGTTCGACTATGTTTCTGTTTACTTAGATGCCAAAGAGAAGGGACGTTATCGCAAATATATCATGAACTTGATGTACAGACTTGTTAAAACACGGAAGATAGTACAAGAAGATATCAGCCTTGACAAAATGTATGTGATTTTCTACAACTACTTTCGAAACAAATAATTTCGACGATTGTCAGTACATATATAGGTCTTTATGAGAACATTATTTGGCGTTCTATATAGATAATGCTGGGCCATCTAGTGAGCCTTTTCCGACATTTACAGAAAAATACCGTAGGATTTTTATGACCGAAATATGCACCAATTTAAAAAAGAATGATCAACTCATGGAATATCTGGCTTTTCACTCGAAGATCCAAAATACAGTTATTCGTAAAGGAACGATAAATCGGCCACAGCTTTCGTGAAATACCAACGGCTCAATCAGTGTACAAAACAAGGTCGTAAAAAAGACAAGGCAACCCTCGCGCGCGCGCGTCGTACAAAAATTGCCGCTGGCCGGCATCGCGGTGAGCTTTCAATCGCGCTTTAATCGATAAATAATGGCGCGTCGCGCGAAGCTTGGTAATCCACCATTAAGGGCCTTAATAAAGATTTCAAGCCGCAAAACAGCGCGAGAGCGAGGCAAAAAAAAAGAAGGGTTGCCGAGCGCGGTCAATAAAGGCCTGCGACTTAATGACCGCCGCAAGTCTCCATCGCCGCCGCGAACCGCGCGCGCGGGGCAAGAACAAGAAGAAGCCTGATCCGCGCGCGAGAGCGCGAGCAAACGCAATTAACCGCTAGGGGATTTTAGAAAGAAAACTCCTCTCTCGAGATATGATTTATAAAGCTTTTGCCGCGGGAAAGCTCGGCCGCGCATTTTATATACAGCGGCAATCGTAGAATTAAGACTCTTGTCGCTTTTGCCGCGCCTCGATTTATCACCCACTGATTTATAGCCACCTTTGGCCATCGATGATCTTTATTAATGTGCTAATTGAGATTGATCGACGATATAGCGTTTTCAACGCTGACAATTTCACTGCCTTATCTATCGTTTCTTTATCCGATCGTTAATCCATTTTTTGGCGTCTAAGAATTTATAAAATTTAACTTGTCATGGATTTTTACAATTGTGTAGCGCTCGATTAAAAATAGGATCAAAATAGCAACAAATTGCTAGTCAATTAACTTTCTGAAACCTATATTTTTGGCTTATTAAAAAAATTATTAACCAGTCGCCTATTTTTATCAAGAAATTATTAGCCCTCAACTTTAAAGTACTTCTTCGTGAAATAATTGTATCAATCGTGGATCATGTTCATTTAATTAATCAGAAGAAAAATTCAAGAAGTAATTCAATTATTTACAAGGCGAACTGAACTGTGGCTGAAGATACAATAATAATTGTTCTACCCGACTCGCCTAACTTCATTGTTGAAGGTCAGCAGAAAGTGAGCATCGAGGGTACGAGTAATAAATAGCATTGAAAATTAAAACATCGCGAGCACACTCGGCCAGCATCAGTCGTTTTTTCTGCTTTTGCGAAAACCTGATTACCCGGCAGCTCTGAATCACCATCTAGAAACGCTCTCTAATGCGACAGCTTCCCCATACGCACATGCACGCGAGTCTAGGTGATTGGTCGTAACAGCAACAGGTGCATCTCTCACGAACGGTTCAATCAATCCGTCGCGTTCGCGCGTACAAAAGGTGGACGACCGCGGTCGTCGCGTGCGGCCTTGACGCCAAACGCTCGATCATCTCTCAAGTTCGAATAAATAAATAAACAAAGAAAAATAAAAAGATAGGACCGAGTCTGGTTTTTCCTTTGCGCTGTTTGACATTAAGACTCTATCGATACACGTTGAACGCTGCTTTCCCTTGGGCGCATCGACTGGTCTTTTCCGTATGCAATGGATTGTTGTTTGTGCCAAACCGCTTCTAAGTGGTCTTTTTTTCTAGCTACATGCAAGTGGATCTTGAGAGGAATTGATGTAGAGTTTTGTAGCTCCGCGAACGTTTAAATCAACTTCTGACGAGAGCAAAACTGCCGAATAACCTCGAAATTTATTACCCATCCTGCTTTTAACTGTCATTACAATTTGCGCACGAGTTAGTTTAACGAAGACGGCTCCATCGCCGTCGTCCGGAAAGGTTGTTAACTCCGGAAGAGAGGAAAGATCCTAAACGTAAGGAAATTTACGCAGTAGCAATCGTCTAATTTAAGCGTGATTCACGGCGCAACGTACACGCCCGTAAGAAAGATGCTACTCGCGAGTTCTTTTATAACTTTTGCCGCGAGACAGCGTCGTAAAAAATGTCAAGTACGTGTGTATGTGTGTGTGTCTCATCTCGCAAAAGCATCGTAAAATCATCAAATTTCTGTATTAACAACGTGGAAGAGAAAAAAAAACCAGGCATTATATTGAATTTCATTCACTGGACAGTTGTTTAATATATGAACTGAGAACGTTTAGGAAATATCCATTTACATACTACGTATGCGGTTCGTTTATGAGTATTTTCTTTTTTTCATTTCCAGTTTCCCCAGTAATTCCCTCTTGCTCTCCTATAACATTAGTCATTGGGCAGATTGTGCAATTTAACTTACAAAAAAAAAATGAGAGATCTACCGTCTTGGTTCCTTTTTATTGCCAATTAAATAGGGTGAGTCTTACCTCCAACAGAAAACGGAAACGGAAAATTAGTTAACATGAACACGCAAATACTTTTCATAGGATCGATTTAAATACCACGTCATCTGTAAATTAACAATTTCTTTTTCAATAAATATACTTGCAAAAGCAGTCGTAAAATGCATAGTACTAAAACCACGAAAAAAAGATCAATCGTCAGTAACGTAAGTACGCATGTGAACAATTCGGTAACTATTGGCGAGAGCCACAGCTAAGACGGGGGGGGGGGGGGGAGTGAGAGTCGTCGTAAAACTCGAGGGCAAACTGTAAGTTAGCCGACCTTAACAAACCTCAAGCTCGTCGTTTGGAATCCCATGCAACAGATACGCAGACACACGTACACTATACGGCGATGTAATTAATTGAACAAGCCTGAACGAAGCTGCCGCAGCCGCATTCGTATCGGAAAATAAGTCTGGCCTATCGCTCCATCTGATCTCTCTATATTTACGATTTTCCAAAGGGGAAAAACTCGCTTTTTTTTTCTTCGAGATGTAGCCAAGAATTTTCATTGAATTATAAGGCATGGGAACACTCAGCCTCTCAGAAGGAATTTGAGGATTAGATGAACGTTATTACCGTATTTATAGATATCTCTGCTACGACGCTAACTCTCCAACAGTTCGTCAGTACAATATATATCAGGGATTTCAATCGCCTCCATCACAAGGTATTCTTTATATTTCATTTTATCTATCTTTGACATCGCGTGCTTTTCATAAATATACACAAGCGGGTATATGTCCGCTAATACAAGTCTAACCAAAAAATGAAAAAAAAAATCGTTGGATTTTTTTCTTCACGATGTAATTTCACGGTACTCGTAACACAAAGTATAACATCTTACGTCAACCGAAGGCATGAAATTATCAATCACGGCGAAGTTTGCTATTAGCTCAAAACCATTAAATCGATCATCCTCGCAGACTCTAATTTATCTATCCAGTATCCCGGCGGAAGCCTCTGGACGCCTCGCAAATTGTTCAGAAAACACCGATCGAGTAAAAATCCGCAGCCCGATGGATAATTAATAGCAGGGCGTTTCAATTAGCCATACATCCGAGAGGAAGAAGTAGCCGTGAGAACTGAGGAAGAAGTCGTATTGGATGCATTTATCATTCGTATATGCATGTGTACGGGACGCATGTAATCTCGATCATCGATTTACTGTGAGAGAGCGAAGTGATATTAATTACTCGCTCTCGTGATTTTTAACCGCGAAAAATGTGCGAGTTTTGTTTTGTTCTTCGCGCGATTGCGATGCTTCACGTTTGCTTGCATTATAATCTTTTCTGTTGAAAAAGTAAATTATTCGAAAGTTCCCTACCCCACCCCCGAGAGTTATTATTTGCGCACAGAGAGGGCAGAGAAAAAAAAACGAAGGGCAAGTGAAAAAGGTTTTGCGGGTAATATGAAATTCCTCTTCAACTTATTTCTCTTCGGCATGAGTGCTGTAGAGATTTCAGGTTGGCCCGAGGTCGCGGTTTAGCTCCCTCGCCCTCCTTTTATCTCGCTCTCTCTCCGCTGCGCCGTATGCTTCTTTCTTATTCATCTTTTTCAACGCGCAGTTTTAAAAGTCCGCTGCTTCGCTACCTGTCTTTGAATATGCAATGGCAGGAAGGGATTATGTATTTTTCTGTCAGCGTTTTTCTTCCTCTTCTTTTCTTTTTTATTCGGTATCTTTCAGAATGCTATTGTTATTGTTTTTTCGTATGGAACAGAACAAGTTATAATGATGTGTTTGAAGGCTGAGCTTTCTATAGAATTCACATAAGAGAGAAAATTAATTTGCGACCATTGTAGAATTCCGTCATTCGGGAGAATATTATTGAAGGAAATGTAATTGGCATGGACTTAAATTGAAGTTTCGAAGCATCGCGAAACATACGCGATTAATAACAGTTACGTAAAGCAAGTACCTAGCCTAGCTAGCAGCCTACTCCTCAAGATTGGCGGGTGATCGTCGTCGGCTTTCGCGAAGAATACTTGGGGGTCGCACACAATTACCCATAATGCAACTAATGCCGGAAGCCAAGTCAACGGCAAAAGACGGCGGCGACGACGACGCATAGGTAGCAAAGAGCGAGGTTGCGCCTCTCTCCCTCTCCCTCTCTCTCTCTCTCTCTCTCTCACGAGTGCATGTAGCCTATAGGGGGCGATCGAGAAGTTGGAGAGAAGAGACAGAAGCATCCATTAGTCAGTCGACTGGTAATGGGCAGTTGCCACTGAGAGGCCCCATACACACTCGCGCATCTTTTTCTTTCGTTTTAATTCCAGATTCTCTCCTGAGAGAGAGAAAGAGAGAGAAAGGCATGCGCGGATCGCCGCTATTTTTAGAGGTTATGTGTGCTGCCGCTACTGCGTCGGTCGGGTGGTCGAAGGCGAGAGTGTTTGCATGCTCAGCGCGTTGTTTTTCTGTTTTTGACTGCTACAGCGGCAAAAGGATGAAAGACCGATCCCCGCAATTATATATAAGCTAGCAGAAAGTGCTACTTTACCGGCTGAGCTGTTTACAAGAGCGGCATTTCTCTCCTTTCTTTTTTACCAACATATTTATCATAGCTTAACCTCTGCAATGTTGACCGCGATCTCAATCATATTTCACGGAGCTTGTTTATTTGCGTTTTTTTTTTTATTGGCGCATTGAAAGGTTTATCGGGCATTTGATAAAACAATTTATTTTATTTCCAGACGATCGTGCTTACATTATCAAGGTCGAGATTGGCTTGTCGAGAAAGTAAAATATTAAGTGCAGACAGGCGGCAGGATATAATAAGCTGACAGTTAAACGATGACGCGGACAATACAGACATGGCTTGGGCACTGTGGAATATGATTCCAAGCAGCTCTTATCATCAGACTCCCTCCTTTCTCTTTGATGTGCATCCGAGCAGATACAAGTAATTTACAGCCGTGATTATAACTTTGTAGACACAAATAATATCTAATAATAAACATGCCCTCTTTCTCTCTCTCTCTCTCTCTCTCTCTCTCTCTCTCTTGACTCGACGAGCAACCATACACTCATTGTTCCAGTATTTATTGCTTTATAATCGATGATTTACTGGCATGAGGTACATAACAGTGCTCACTCGAGTATCATTGAGCATCGTTCACTTTTTTTTTTCTGAATGCGTGCATTTTATCACGTGATTAGTCTTAATTGAATGTATTCAACAATCAATAAGCGATAAATACTGCTATCTACGCTGAGAACGGCGAGTTTTTTTGCCAGTATCAAGTGGACTGTATACCATTTGCGAACTGGATCAATAACGCCAGGTCCAATAAAGTACAGCGGGGCTTAGACATCGTGGAAAAGAAGGCAAATAATCCTTTATCATCTGAATGCTTTCAGCGAAAAATACCCAGGATGCGAGCTTTTTACCTTTTAGCGCGACTTATCGTGCGTAGATGCTATTACCGCATCACCACCTGCGAGGCAACTTTGATCATAGATGCTGCTAAGTACGCCAATGTATTAAGGGTTATGTATGTGCGTATGATGTTTAGTCGAAACATATGGTAGAGGAATGAGAAAATCGATAAA